>NC_025994.2:44042537-44751745 GCF_000442705.2 Elaeis guineensis
TTGATTTTTTAGATTCCAAAAACTAAATTTTTAGATCAAATTCTTTGTATGAAAAGTAAATTTAAATTATAAAAATAATTTTTAGATTTAACATACAAACAAATTCTCATATATGTATGTAAATTCAATCTAAACAAAAATTTAGATCATAACATGATATCATATATCTTATGATACAAATCATGAATTATATCAAAAATAATTTTTTAACCTAAATATATAATTATATATCTCATATATGAATCATGATTAGATCAAATAAAATTTCAGGTTTATACGTGCATCGACATATCACATAATTATGAACTAGAAATCTTTCTAGAATAAAATTCAGATCTATGCATGCTTTTACATATCAACTATATATTTTAAATTAAATTTAAAATAAAATTTAGATTTAAAATACTCATCTATACATCTCATGTATCAAAATAAATTAAATTTTGAATTTTTTTCAAAATATGTATGTCAAATTCATGCATATGAAATCTACGTCTCTGATACCACTGTTGGAATTTTAATATCGGAGCATGCATGTATGTTTCAAAAAAAAAATTTCTAAATATCACAGTAAAATAGAATATTAAAATATCTTTTAATCTACATCATGTATACATAAAAACATAAACCACTAGGATCTACTTTATATACTGAAATTGAACATATGCTAAAATTAAATATGTGATCGAATCACATACCTGTTCGCAATTTGTTTCTTCAAATCTAGATCTGAAAGAGAGAAAAAACTTTTCTCTTAATCATGCAAGTACATAGCCTCTATGGGTATCCACTCAGAATTAGCCTGAAATAGCCCTTTTTAATATTGATTTTCTTCTATAAGAAAAATCAGCCTGCAAATCTGAACGAAGTCTGGTTCGCGATCAACTCTTTGATCATTTCCTTGATCTTCTTCTTTTCTTCTTCTTTGCTTTTTCTTTCCTAGATTATAAAGCAACCAGGGAGTAGAAACCAATAAACAAGAAGAATGCCCAATCTCTTTGGGCATGAAGGATGAAGGATGCCCAAGGTGTGGGCGTTGGACCTCCAAGGGGGAAGTGTTAGATGTATGTCCTAGAAGCCAATATGGCTGACACATTGTCATAACTTAGGACATAATTTTATATCTTAAATTAGTGAAAGTCATTGTTTGCATCTTAAAGTCTCTAGAAGCAAATATAATCATTAAGTACAAAAGTCTAACTTGAATCTCTACTCTTGTAGTAAATAATGTCAGCCTCGAACCCTCTAGCCCACATCCTTGAAACCAATCATTTGACCGGTACCAATATATAAAGACTGGCTCGAAAAATCTCAAGATTATCCTGACTTTCGAAAAACTAGGTCATGTCCTCGACCAGAAACCTATGGTGCTACTAAACCATCCTACTACTAAGCAAAGAGTTACTTTTGAGAAGTGGACGGATGAAGACATCGGGTTAAGTGTTATATGCTGGCGTCTATATCAAATAAGTTGCAAAGCCAACATGAGCATATACCTACTACCAAGGCTATGATCACTCATCTACAAGAGTTGTATGCTAAGTAGAGCCACAAAGCGTACTTCAAGGTGTCCAAAAGACTCTTCAATCTAAAACTGCATGAAGGGCAGTCAGTTCATGAGCACTGTATGACGGTGATCAAGGACATTGAGGAGCTTAAGAAGCTCAGATTAGAAATACAAAAGGAATTGCAGATGGATCCAATCCTTCAATCTCTTACAAGTTTATATAATCAATTTATTATAATTTTTCATATGAACAAGCTCGATTGCACTATACCGAATTGGTCAACATGTTGGTCACTACAGAGAGAATCTTAAAGAGTTCAAGGGGCATTTTCTCGCTATGGAGTGAATTTCTTTCAAGAGAAAGTCTACTGAAAAGAAGAAGACAAAATTTGCTAAGAAGCAGAAAAAAAAGAATAGGCCAAAGAAGGAAGTTTAGCAAGATCGAAGCAAGGAGAAAATGTTTCCACTACCATGCTGAAGGCCACTAGAGGAGGAACTGTCCAAAATATCTGGAGAGTCTAAATACCAAAAAGGATGATAAATCTTTGAAGGTATGCTCGTAATTGAATCTAATCTTATGATTTCTTCTACTTTTAGTTGGATATTAGATCCTGGCTCGAGTGCTCATATATGTACCTCAATGCAGGATCTGATAAAAAGTAAGAGGTTGAGAGAATGTGACATGATCCTTCGGATCAGCAATGGAGCAAAAGTTACTGCAGAAGCTGTTAGCACTTATCCTCTTCGATTACTGTCTGATGTTAGATTAGATTTAAAGGACTGTTATTATATTCCTGTAGCTAGTCGAAATTTGATTTTCGTGCCTGTGCTAGCACAGGAAGTTTTGAAATTAATTTCAATAAAGACTTTTATTTCATTTATTTACAAAATAAATTGGTTGCACGAGGTCTTTTAATTAACAGTCTTTATCACTTGCATGTTGATGTGAATGTGACCTAAACAAGCAAATAGTGAGTGCCATAGGTTAAAAAGATCTAAAGATGAAATTAATCAGAAGTACTTGTGGCACCATAGACTAAGCCATATTGAAAAGGACAGGATAAACAGACTGGAGAAGAATGAGATCCTTGGCTCTCTTAACCCAAAGTCGTATCCAGCCTGCGAATCTTACCTTCAAAGAAAAATGATCAAGTTACTCTTTGTAGGACATGGGGAGAGGGCCATTGAGTTACTTGTCCTAGTACACATCGATGTGTGTGGACCATTTGATGTGTAGATCAAAGATGGTTATACCTACTTTATTACCTTTATTGATGACTTGTATAAGTATAGGTATGTGTATCTGATGAAACACAAATCTAAGATCTTTGAAAGGTTCAAAAAATTCAGACATGAAGTAGAAAAATAATTAGGCAAACCCGTTAAGGTTCTTCGATCTGATCCAAAAGGTGAATACCTTAGTCAAAAATTTTTAGGACATCTTAAGAATAATGGCATAATCTCTCAATCGACACCTCCTCGAATACTTTAGCTCAACGGAGTATCTGAAAAAAGGAACAGGACCCTATTGGATATGGTCAGGTCCATGATGAGCTTCACTAATTTACCCTTATATCTTTGGGGATATGCCTTATTAACTGTAATTCACTTATTGAATAGGGTTCCATCAAAGTCTGTTCCTACCCACACCGTATGAGATATAGTTCGGTAAGAAGTTGAGTCTATGTTATCTTAAGACTTGGAGATGTCTGGCCTATGTCAAGAGACAGATGCAGATAAGTTCGAGGATAAATCTATTATAGCTCGCTTTATAGGGTATCCTAAAGAATCCATGGGATACTGCTTCTACATTCTATAAGACCATAATATGATTGTGAGTCAAAACATCGTATTCTTAGAAAAATAGTTTATCCAGAATGATGGCAGTGAGAGGTTAGTTGAGCTCGAAGAGAAGACCTCTGAAGAGCTAAGAGCTATAGATCCTCAGAAACTTGTTATCCATGAGCTAGTAGTAGACGTTCCTCAACCACCTCGTAGATCAGCAGGGTCTTCCCGACCTCCTGAGAGGTACATAGGTATGCTTATAAAGGAAGTAAAGAAAATGTTCCTTATGGGAGATAAGAGTCATGGTGATGATCCTAATATCTTTGATGAGGTGATGTTTGACATCGATTTCGAGAAATGTTAGATGCTATGAAGTCAAAAATTGACTCGATGCACTGGAATCAAGTCTGGACCTTAGTGAATCCACCTGAGGGTATTGTACCATTGGATATAAATGGACTACAAAAGAAAGATAGGTACCGATGGTAAGGTAGAGACCTATAAAGCTAGGCTTGTGGCTAAAGGTTATAGTCAGTACGAGGGTATTGACTATTAAAAAATCTTCTCATCCATAGTCATGCTGAAATCTATCCGCACTCTGCTTGCTGTTACAGCTTACTATGATTATGAAATCTAACAGATTGATGTGAAAACTGCTTTCCTGAATGGATATCTTGAGAAAGATATCTATATAGAGCAGCCTATAGGTTTTACGTCTGGTGATGGTGATCACAGAGTCTGCAAGCTGCAAAGGTCCATATATGGATTAAAACAAGCTTCTCGGAGTTAGAACCACCATTTTGATGAGCCAATCAAATCATTTGATATCATCAAAAATGAAGAGAAACCATGTGTTTATAAAAAGGGTCAGTGGGAGCACGATAACATTCTTCGTATTGTACGTGGATGATATTCTCCTCATTGAGAATGATATTCCCATGCTGACTACAGTCAAAAGATGGTTTGTCCAAGAAATTCTCCATGAAAGACCTAGGGAAAGCATCCTATATTCTCAGAATAAAGATCTATAGGATAGACCTAAACGAATGCTAGGCCTATCACAAAAACTGTACATAGAGAAAGTGCTGAAAAGGTTTAGCATGAAAAATTCCAAAGAGGACTTTTACCTCTTAAGCATGGTATTAATCTTTTCAAGACGATGTGTCCAACCACATCTAAGAAAGTGCAGCGCATGAATAGGATCCCTTATGTCTCGGCCATAAGGAGCCTGATATTGCCCTTGCTGTGAGTGTCACGAGCAGTATCAGACGAATCTAAGCGATGAGCACTGGATAGCTGTGAAGAACATCCTTGAGTACTTAAGAAGAACTAAGGATTTATTCTTAATTTTTGGAGGAGATTCTGAGTTGCGAGTTGAGGGGTATACTGACTCAAACTTCATGTCTGATCCTGATGATAGAAAATCTATGTCAGGATATGTATTCATTTGCAATGGTGGTACAGTTAGCTGGAAGAGTTTCAAGCAACCCATCATAGCGGATTTGACCACGGAGGTTGAGTATGTCGCTGCTTCAGATGCTGTAAAGGAAGGCTTCTAGTTCAAGATGTTCATCGCAGAACTTGGGGTTATGACATCGGATGCCATACCACTGTACTGTGACAACAATGGAACCATAGCACTTGCTCAGAAGCTGAGGTCTCATCAGAAATCCAAGCACATCGAGCGGCGGTATCATATCATACGCGACTACCTCGAAAAGAAATATGTCGAGATGTGAAGAGTAGACTCCATGGACAACATAGCAAATTCGCTGACTAAGCAGTTGAGCCAACCAAAAATAAAAATCCATCTTGAGAAGATGGGACTTAGATTTGTGGCCAATTGACTTTAATCCAAGTGGAAGATTGTTAGATGTATGTCCTAGAAGCCAATATGGCTGACACATTGTAATAACTCTAGGACATAATTTTATATTAATACAATGATATGATCAATAAAAAGATAAATTTATTTTTTATTCAAGTGTGATGTGTCCTTGAATCATCCATAAAATTAGTTTTGATACATATTCTCAAGGTATTAAAATTAGAGACATGTATTTAATTCTTAAATACTCTCGATTATAGGATCATCATGATGATGGTGATCGATCTGGATAGACTGGTGCACAGATCACTTTTTTCGAGATAGATGAGTCTCTGGTCTATAGTGTAGGGATACTGGATGATGAGTGCGGGTAGTGTTAAAGAACAACTAGTACTGAGCGTGACCATACGAGAAATCACTTGGATTTCTACTCAATCATCAGTGATCATCTCGATGCTGTAGTTGTGTGAATGGTCTTTTGACCTGAGATTGTACTACTATCCGTAGTGAGGCTACTAAAGTTTGACTGACACATAAACATGGGTCTCAATGAGCCTTGATAGTGGATGTTGGCGATAGTTGGTTCATTGTAGGGGTAGGTGCACATCAAGATCGGATCTATCAACCTTGGTAGAAAAGAGTAGTCTTATGAGATTTGAAAATCTAAATCTAAGAATCTGTGGCCATAGTAGTATGATTGATGAAAAAAAATTTTCATAAAAATCACAACTAGATTTGAGCTAATCGAATCTATCATATGACTGATGTTGAGTTTTGACGATTTATCCATAACTTGCCATCTAGTCAAGACTCACAATAAAGAGATTGAATCACACGTTAACTATATCTAGAGGTTTATTTCAATTCTACTCGGTTGCCACTACATACTGCTAGATGTCACTGATGGATTATGAGAGCTCACTAGGACTGTTCTGGATCGATAATCTTTGATGAGTTAGAGTGAAATTGTTCTGATTCATTGAAAAGAGTTTCAATGATACTTTGATAGAAAATATTATATATCTCACTATCGGATAGAATTGAACCTATGGGTCACACAACAAAGAGATTAGGCCTGAAATTAGCAATTGAGCTTATGAAGTATCAATTGGATTTAGAAAAATCTGATTGGGTTCAAGATAACCTTGCTAGCATATGGTTGGATCCAATTTCTATTTCCATTGGGATTTCTTATTTGATAAGATAATTCAAACTTAATTCTGCTAATAACCACATGAATTAAATTTCATGAGACTCCAATTATTAGGTGTCAAAGGTTATGGATCAGTTAAATTAGGGTGCAAGTTCCTAATTAATTTTTCTTGATAGTTATTATGGGGCGCCACCTTGATTTGATCAAGTTAGGCATGTCCTATGATTAAAGGGCTTATTAATCTAATATGGGGCATCTCTTGGGTGCAAAAAAAAAGTATGAAATAATAGATGTTAAGGGCTCCAAGAGTTGGCGCCTAATAGGATTCCTAATGTAATGTTAAATAACTTAAGTTATTAGAAAACTCAATGCAAGTAGGACTTATATTATGAGATTGAATAGAATTCAATCCTCATGCCTATTTAAAGAGACCTCCCTAAATCTCTAGAGCATCCAAACCAGCAGCCCCACCACACCTAGAAGGTCTCCCCACGCCCTCTCTTCCTCTCCCTTTCTCTTCTCCCCTTGGGCATCCCATACGCCCAACCTTTGGGATGTCCCAAGTCTCCTATGTCCAAGGTGTTGGGCATCCTCTTCCTTGATAGTTTCAAGGTTGTAGCAATAGCACATAGCAGGGGAGAAATGTTAGAGAAGAGGAGAAGAAGAAGATCAAAAAAAGAGATCAAGTGTTGATCGCGATCCAAGCTTCGTTCAGATTCAGCAGGCTGAATTTTCTTAGAGAAGAAATTCAAATTCTAGAATGCTATTCCAGACTGATCCCGAGTGGATACCCATAGAGGCCAAATACTTGTGTGGTTAAAATAAAATATCTTCTCTTTCAGATCGAAATTCAAAGAAAGGGATTGTGAAATAGGTATGTGAATTGATCACAATCTGAATTTCAGCTTATGTCAATTTCAGCACATGAACTAGATCCTCATGGTTTTATGTATTTATGCATGCATGATTCAGATTAAAAGTATTTTAATCTTGTATTCCACTGTGATGTTTAGAAAATAAAGTTTTAAAACACACATGCATGCCTCGAACCTCAAATTCCAACAGAAAGAGAGGGAGAAGAGAAGAGAGGGTGTGGGGCTCTTCAAAGGGGTCGTGGAGCTACTGGTTGAAGTGCTTAGTGTGGGAATTTCAGTGCAGGGGTAAAACGATAATTTTAAAATTTTTTCAAAATTATAATTTTACAGTGAAAATTATTAATTAATCTAATTAATTAACATATGTTAATCCTACACAAGGATCTAAATATGATATATATAGCATGCATTTAAATTTGAAATTCGAATTCTCTACGGTAAATATTTTACTGTTATGTGTTCAGAACACATTACCTCATACAGGTAATCGATCACTGTAGTCTGAGCACCGTCGGAAAGGTCTGATCATGCAATGCAGCCAACAGTATGTCTGGCCTCCGTGGATCGTCCACACGAAGCTACTGGTCTGATCGGCTCCTCACGAATGCTAGTTCGTTGCAGAATCCTTTCGACGGTCGATGCTGATCGAACTCCTTTGATCTTGTCTGTCAATCTTTGGATGCTTCGAATCATCAGCAGATATACTTGAGAGGTTGATGAAGCTCTTTTAAATTTGGTGGGCTCACGACACTCATAGCTCACCTTCTCACTTCCCGAACCTTAGGCAAAACCCTAGGGTACTCCAAGAAAATCTTGCACCCACTTTCTTTCTTTTCTTTCCTTTTTTTTTCTTTTCTCATGTAGAGGGTCTATCTGACACCCCTTTTCTCTCTTAGATCAGATATCGCACGTCCCACCTTCTCATTTCTTTAAAACAGTACAAGACGCATCTTTACAGCATTTTTACAGCGTGAGAGGATAAAGCTAGGTGGTTGCTCACTTGAATTCAAATCGAATTTGAATTCAAATACCAACCAACCAATCTTTATCCACTCTTAGCGTGAGAAGAGAGGGGCATGGGCTTCTTTGTGCATAGAGAGTTTCACGAGAAACCTTTTCTCGTGTAGAATAAGTGGCGCACAAAAGAAAGGGGTGGCGCATGGGATTTGTTGCCCATTCAAATTCAAACATCTTTGAATTTGAATGGCCAACCAACCTTATCATTATCCACCAAATGGTGCACAAAGAAGGGGCATGGGAAGGCTTCTGCGTGGGAGAAAATTCATGAGAACTTGTTTTCTCGTGAATTCAAATAGGCGCAGGTGAGTGAGGTGGCGCAGGAGATAATCAAAGGTGGTTTCAAACTAATTGAATCAACCTATTAAAATAGGTTAGGCACAATTAGACTAAATTAAACCCAACACAATTAGGCTTAACTAGGCTCAATAAAATTCTAATCAAATCAAAAATTGACTAAGCCCAATCCCTGATCAGATCAGGGACCAAACCACCTCGACGATTAGGTCAACTCTTAACCTAATCGGATCAAACCCAACTGAATCTAATTCAATTGGACTTGATCCAAAAATAATTACTCAATCAAATTGAGTTAATTAGTGATCAAATCACTAATTAAATCTCTCATAAATACTGAGTCCAAATCCGATGGGCAATCGGACATCAAAATCCATCGATATGAAACCCTGATCGAAGAGTCCCAAACCAGTGGGACTCTTGACCCCAGTACCCAAAATGTGTGGAACTCGTGATCAGAGAATCTGATTCTCAATCACAGAGTCTCTGACTTTTAGACTCTTGGTCAAGAGTCTCAGTCCAGTGGGACTCTTCACAGCCATTAGATCAGATAGGAACCTCTAATGTGTGTGACCCCGCAGGTTCGAACCTAAGCCGGTAGCACAGGAATCAATTCTATACTAATCGAAGTGACCATCTAGCAATGGTACCCAACATTCGGATAGGTCGAATAGTCACAATCGCAACACTTAGAACCTACACGGAATATGGTTACTGTATAACTCATCCCTTTTGATACCTGTGTTTAGGACGACTCAGGGTTAAACTGTCAACTCTGATTAGATCATCCGAATCATGCTCAACTCAAACAGTCCTGTGACTCCTCACTAGGACTACCTGGCCAAAGTTTTGCTAAATTGAAACATGACTGTCACAGCTCCTGAACTAGAATGGTCAATCCCATCTTGACACACGCACCGACAAGTCAAGTACTTGACTACACCCAGCAGCCTTCCATCACTGAATTAGAAATTCAGGTAGTCCAGTGCCTAAGTGCAATGAGTTGCTTGCAAGTCACCGTGACGGTCTCAGGTCGGAGGGATAGTTATACCTATATCCCATCGGAGTAAATCTTGACAGCAGAAAAAGCTCAGAGTCGGTCACATTCAGTGCAGATGTACCCTTACATCTCACCTGTATGCCATACCAATGTCTCCACACTCCTTGGTTAAGAGGACAACCAACCATATGGCACACAACAACCTATGCTTGATAAACATTGTCGTCCTTGGTAACAACGTATCATTTGGTCGCGAACAGGTTTAAGGACTAAACGACAAATCCTCCTTTGTCGAGTCTAAATAGTCCTAAGGACTTCACCACAACACAGGAGTTCATTGAAGATGAAACAATTTATGATGATAAATATCAAAA
Source organism: Elaeis guineensis (assembly GCF_000442705.2). NCBI lineage: Eukaryota > Viridiplantae > Streptophyta > Magnoliopsida > Arecales > Arecaceae > Elaeis > Elaeis guineensis. The sequence continues at coordinate 44,052,374 of NC_025994.2, forward strand.
TAATTTTTATTATTTATAATTCATATACTAATACAAGAAAGAGCACAACCGTCAACAGGCTGACGATTGGCTTTGGGACACTATTTCCAACAATCTCCCACTTGGCCTAAAGCCAATCAGTGCAGTATCTAATACCCATCTTCGACTTGAAGTCATCGAACTCCTTCACTGCAATGGCTTTAGTGAATGGGTCGATCAGGTTCTCCTTTTCGTCGATCTTCTGAAGGTCGACGTTACCTCGATCCACGATTTCTCAGATGAGATGGTAGCGGCGCAGAATATGCTTCGTCCGCTGGTGTGCCTTCGATTCCTTCCCTGAGCAATGGCTCCAGAGCTGTCACAGTAGAGCAGAACTGGACCAACAAGGGAGGGTGCTACTCCGAGCTCGGTGATAAATTTTTTCAGCCACACCGCTTCTTTGGCAGCATCTGATGCAGCGACATACTCTGCCTCGCAAACTGAATCAACCACAGTGTACTGCTTGGAACTCTTCCAGCAGACAGCCCCTCCATTAAGGATAAAAATAAATCTCGACACACTCTTGCTGTCATCGTGATCAGACTGAAAACTGGAGTCTGTAAATCCCATAAGTCTCAAGTCCGATTCATCATAAACAAGCCACTGGTCTTTAGTATTTCTTAAATACTTCAGGATGGTTTTAACAACCTTCCAGTGATTCTCCCCTGGATCAGATTGGTATCTACTCATTACCCCTAGTGAGTATGCCACATCTGATCGTGTACATGTCATGGCGTACATGATAGATCCCACTGCCAAAGCATACGAAATTCTACCCATACGCTCTCTCTCTTGAGGTATTATCGAACAATCCCTCCTCGAGAGAGAAATTCCATGGCCTATCGGTAGATAGCCTTTCTTGAAATTCTCCATGCTGAACCTCTTCAGCATAGTATCAATGTACGTGGACTGGGATAAGCCAAGCAACCTTTTAGATCTATCCCTATAAATTCTCATCCCTAGAATGTAGGAAGCTTCTCCCAGATCCTTCATGGAGAACTGTGACGACAGTCAAATCTTTATTCCTTATAATGCAGGGACATCCTTTCTGATTAAGAGAATGTCATCCACATACAATACAAGAAATACCACTACTAGACCATTAGCCCACTTATAAATGCAGGGTTCTTTTCCGTTCTTAACGAAGCCATACATTTTGATAATCCTATCAAAACGTATGTGTTGCTCCTAGATTGATTTTGATGATTACAAAACAGTTTGAAGGGATACAAATATTTTTTATTTTGAAAAAGTCCTTATGCTCTACAGGGGCAAAATCATAATTCATCAAAACTCTGATTTGACAGTATCATCTTGTAGAGCAAATGATTTGTGATCTATTGGTGAAGATTTCATTATTTTTGGACTTATATTTTTGAAGTTATGAAGGTTTGAAGTTCATGAGTCGACTCATGAGTCGACTCATGGCACAATGAGCTGATTGGCACGCAAAATCCTGTTGGCACGCGACCTTTTTTGGCTTGGCACGGCTTGTGAGTCGACTCATGAGTCGACCCACAAGGCATGAGTCGACTCATGAGTCGACCTCTGTTAGTGTGGGCCAAAATTTCCAGAAACTTCTTTTTCTGGATGTTGCATCAGAGGTCGACTCATGAGTCGACCCCTGAAGCATGGTCGACTCATGAGTCGACCCCTGCGACGGGATTTGCCTGTAACGGCTAGTTTTTGGCCAGATTTAGTTGCTTTTAATGCTCACCTTTTGTGCTCTAACGGCTCTTTTTCTGCCTAGTTTGTTTTCTTTGTTTCTTAAGGCTATAAAAGGTTTCAAAAGGTGGAAAACAAAAAGGAGAGACATCAAATATCCAAGAGGCATTCAAGAGATTTGAAAAGAAAAAAGAAAGAGCATTCAAGAGGGCATTCAAGTGCATTCAAGAGAGGGTTTCTCAAGCCAACTTCTCAATCTCATTCAAGAGCTCATTTAAAGCCTTCAAGAAGCCTTCAATCAAAGCTCACCAACTCCTCAAGCTTTTATTCCTTTTCTCATCCATTTTGAGGAAATCAAAGAAGGGCTTCTTCTTTTGAGTAAAGCATATTTATTATTATTCTCGCTCATTTAAGGAGCTATTCTTGTACTTATTTGTGCTCTAAACTGATTTTATCTTGTGAGTAATTATTTTGTTTTGGAGGGTTTCCAAAATAAGGGAAGGTTGATCCGAACCTGAAATCGGAGTGTATTGGGTCGGCTTGTACCCGAAAAACAAGTGGACTAGCTTGAGATAGCTAGTGTCGGAGGTTCGACGTCTGTATTCGGGTTGAATACAAAGTATAGTGGATTGGAATTCTCAAGTAGGAGCTTGGGGAGTGGATGTAGGTGCAAGGTTGGCACCGAACCACTATAAATCCTTGTGTTTGTGGCATGCTTTATTGTTTCTCTTTAATTCTCCATTATATCCTTGCATTCTTGCTTTAAGCAATTAATCTCAAACTAAAGTCTCTCTCCTCATTCATCAAGCTTTTGATATATATTTTTCATAAGTAATTAGTTAAGCTTAAATTTTTTAAAACCCAATTCACCCCCCCTCTTGGGTTGCATAGCTGGGCAACAAGTGGTATCAGAGCCCGGTGCTCTAGCCCTTCTTTGATCTAACAATCAAAGAGCCAAAGATCTATGGCAACCCACGTCGGCACTTCTCTAGCCGAGGGGCAATCCACCAACCGACCTCCACTTTTCAATGGGTCTAATTACACCTATTGGAAAGCTCGGATGAAGATATTCATACAAGCACTAGACTATGATATGTGGAGTATCATAGTGAATGGTCCTCACACACCCACCAAGATTATAGATGGTGAGGAGTCAACCAAACCCGAAAGAGAATGAGATGAGGTTGATAAGAAATTGACACAATTAAATGCTAAAGCTATGAATGTTCTTTATTGTGCACTTGATGCAAATAAATTTAATCGCATTTCTACCTGTGCATCAGCTAAAGAAATATGGGATAGGTTAGAAGTAACCCATGAGGGAACAAATCAAGTAAAAGAGTCCAAAATAAACATGCTTGTACATAAATATGAGCTATTTAAAATGGAGCATGATGAGTCCATAACTGCTATGTTTACTCATTTTACTGATATAATTAATGGTTTGAAGAGTCTTGGCAAATCTTATACTAACAGTGAGCTTGTAAGAAAAATTCTCAGGTCATTGCCAAGAACTTGGGAAGCCAAGGTGACTGCCATCCAAGAAGCAAAGGACTTGAACACTCTACCTCTAGAAGAGCTTCTTGGATCCTTGATGACTCATGAGCTTAGCATGAAGCAACATCAAGAGGATGAAGTCAAAAAGAAAAGAACCATTGCCCTCAAATCCACAGCTTCTCCTGATGAAGAAATTGACGACACAGAAGATGAAGAACAGGATGAAGAGATGGCACTCATCACCCAGAGATTCAAGAAGTTCCTAAGAAAAAGGAAGCAGGGGATGAGAAAGAGACCTTTCACAAAAGGGGAACAAAGCAAAGAGAAAGAAAAAGATCAACCCCTTATATGCTATGAGTACAAAAAGCCGGGGCATTTCAAATCCGAATGTCCACAACTGAAGAAAGGTCCCAAAAAGTTTAAGAAGAAGGCAATGATGGCCACATGGAGTGCGAGCGATGACTCAAGCTCCGATGAGGAGACTTCAAAAGAACAAGCCAACCTGTGCCTTATGGCACATGAAAATGAGGTAATTTCTGAAATCCCTAGTGAATTCACTTTTGAAGAATTGCATGAAGCCTTCAATGATTTAATTGATGAATTGAAGAAACTAGGAATGAAAAACAAAGAACTGAAATTGAAAAATCAATCCTTAGTAAAACAAGCTGAAAACCTTTCAATTGAAAAATCCACTTTGCTTCAAGAGAACCAAAGCCTAAAGAATGATATTAACAAGCTGAAACCTATAGTAGATAAGTTCACCTTAAGTTCAAACAAACTAAATATGATTCTTGAAAATCAAAAGGCCGTATATGATAAGGCTGGACTTGGTTATAACCCCTTAAAGAAACAAAAATTTCTGAAAAATATTTATGTAAACTATTCAAGTAACAAGTCTACCAATATTACTTATTTTAAATGTGGTAAAATAGGACATAAATCTTACACTTGTGCAAACACAACTATAAAGAAAATATGGGTTCCAAAAGGAACCATTTTGACTAACCAAAAAGGACCCAAGAAAGCTTGGGTACCTAAAACAAAAACTTGACATTTGTTTGCAGGTGTGTCTAGCATCCCATGGAGAAAACAGGAAATGGTATCTGGACAGTGGATGCTCGAGACACATGACTGGTGATGAATCACAATTCATCACGCTTGATGCTAAGGATGGAGGGATGGTCACCTTTGGAGATAATGGCAAAGGAAAGATCATCGGGATAGGTAACATTGGTATCACTCCCTCCAAATATATTGAAAATGTTTTGTTAGTTAAAGGTTTAAAGCATAACTTACTTAGCATTAGTCAATTTTGTGATAAAGGGTATAAAGTTGTTTTTGAATCATCTGTTTGTATTGTGACTAGTCCTATTAATGATGGCATCAAATTTATAGGTCATAGACATGGCAATGTTTATATGGTAGATCTAAATGATTTAGCCAAATTAGACATGCAATGTCTAGTATCCTTAAATGCTAAAATTAATGAGACTAGTTGGCTTTGGCATCGTAGACTTGCTCACATTAGCATGCATTCTCTTTCAAAATTAATTAAGAAAGAATTAGTTCATGGCTTGCCTAAACTGAATTTTGAAAAAGATAGAATTTGTGATGCATGTCAACTAGGTAAGCAAACTAGAGTTTCATTTAAATCCAAAAATATTGTTTCAACTTTAGACCTTTAGAGCTTTTGCATATGGACTTATTTGGACCAACTAGAACCACTAGTCTAGGAGGAAAATGATATGGTTTTGTAATTATAGATGATTACTCTCGTTTTACTTGGGTTTTCTTTTTGGCACACAAAGATGAAACTTTTCATATTTTCACTAAATTTCATCGAAAAGTCACTAATGAAAAAGGATTTTCAATTCAAAATATTAGAAGTGATCATGGAACTGAATTTGAAAATCAAGACTTTGAAAAATTTTGTGATGAAAATGGAATTGGCCATAACTTCTCTGCTCCTAGAACACCCCAACAAAATGGGGTAGTTGAAAGGAAAAACAAACCTTAGAAGAAATGGCCCGTACCATGCTTTGTGAAAGCAACCTTCCAAGATATTTTTGGGCGGAAGCTATTAACACAGCATGTTACATTCTAAATCGTGCTTTAATTAGATAATTTTTTAAGAAAACCCCCTATGAACTTTGGAAAGGAAGAAAACCAAATATTGCATATTTTCATATTTTTGGTTGCCGATATTTTGTATTAAATAATGGTAAGGAAAGACTTGGTAAATTTGATGCAAAATCAGATGAAGCAATCTTTCTGAGTTACTCCTCCACTAGTAAAGCTTTTAGAGTTTTTAATAAAAGAACCCTAATAGTTGAGGAGTCCATTCATGTTGTCTTTGATGAATCTAACGATCTTCCTTCGAGGAAGAATGAGGGTGTTGATGATGCAGATCCATTAATAGAAGGTATGAAGGAGATCACTCTGAAAGATTCAGCTACTCCAGAGAACAAGGGACAAGAAGACAAACAAGATGAGAGAGGTGAAGAAATTCAAGAACAACCTCAAGGTACAGATGACCTACCCAAGGAATGGAGGTATGTTCACAACCACCCTAAAGAATTAATTATTGGTGATCCTATGCATGGGGTAAAAACTCATTCTTCACTAAGAGAAGTGTTTAATCATTGTGCTTTTGTATCTCATCTTGAACCAAAAACCATTGAAGAAGCTGAAAAAGATCATAATTGGATTAATGTAATGCAAGAGGAACTTAATCAATTTGAAAGAAATAATGTTTGGACTTTGGTTTCAAGACCTAAAAACTGTTCAATAATTGGCACAAAATGGGTCTTTAGAAACAAATTAGATGAGCATGGCAATGTAATTAAAAATAAAGCAAGATTGGTTGCTAAAGGATATAATCAAGAAGAAAGAATTGATTTTGATGAAATCTTTGCACCTGTTGCTAGATTAGAAGCTATTAGACTTCTACTTGCATATGCTTGCTTTATGAAATTCAAATTATTCCAAATGGATGTTAAAAGTGCATTTTTAAATGGATTTATTGCTGAAGAAGTTTATGTAGAACAACCCCCTGGATTTGAAAATCATGATTTTCCTAATCATGTTTTTAAATTAAATAAAGCTTTATATGGATTAAAACAAGCACCTAGAGCATGGTATGATAGACTAAGCAAATTTTTACTAAATAATGGTTTTTCAAGAGGTAATGTAGATACAACCCTCTTTATCAAAAGAAATCAAAATGATATGTTAGTTATACAAATTTATGTTGATGACATAATTTTTGGGTCTACTAATGAATCTCTTTGTCAAGACTTTGCTAAGCTTATGCAGGGGGAGTTTGAGATGAGCATGATGGGAGAACTCATCTTCTTCCTCGGACTCCAAATCAAACAATCAAAAGAGGGAATCTCCATCGCCCAAAGCAAGTACACCAAGGAACTACTCAAAAGATTTGGAATGGAGAACTTCAAACCCATTGGCACACCAATGAGTCCCTCATGTAAGCTTGACAAGGATGATGAAGGTAAATGTGTAGACTTAAAATATTATAGAGGCATGATTGGATCATTATTGTATCTAACTGCAAGTAGGCCTGATATCATGTTTAGTGTTTGTTTATGTGCTAGATATCAATCTAATCCTAAAGAATCTCATTTGAATGCTGTTAAAAGAATCCTTAGATACTTAAATGGTACTCAAACTTTAGGATTATGGTACTCTAAGGACTCACAAATTGATCTATTAGGATATTATGATGCTGACTTTGCTGGATGTAAATTAGATAGAAAAAGCACAAGTGGAACTTGTCAATTTCTTGGAGTTAACCTAATCTCATGGTTTAGCAAGAAACAAAATTCGGTAGTACTGTCTACGGCTGAGGCCGAATACATTGCAGCCGGAAGTTGTTGTGCTCAAATCTTGTGGATTAAGCAACAACTCGAAGACTTTGAAATTAAACTTAATGAAACACCAATAAGATGTGACAACACAAGTGCCATAAATCTATCTAAAAATCCTATTCAACACTCAAGATCCAAACATATTGAAATAAGACATCACTTCATAAGAGAACATGTTCAAAACAAAAATATAATTCTTGAATATGTTTGCACCGAAAATCAATTAGCTGATATCTTTACAAAGGCCCTTAGTGAGGATAGATTCTGTGAAATTAGGAGAAATCTAGGAATTCTTGATCCATTTGCCTGAATTAATTTTTTAATTTCCAATGATTTATTGTCAAAATTTCTTAGAGCTTAATTTCCAACACCTTTCTTGGTCCCAAAAGCTTAAGTTTTTCATTCTAAAAACTTATCTTAGAGCTAAACTCCTTCTCCCCAAATTTCAAATTTTTCTGAAATTTATCCATATTTTTCCTGATTTTCTGAACTTCATGAGTCGACCCCCATGAGTCGACTCAATGGCAAACTTGTAAATCCCACCAACTTCCAAACGGGCTTAAGGTTTTTATATAAGGATTGCTGTTCGTGAGCCGACCCACACGGTCGTCTTCTTCCTTCCAAAACCCATCCTCCCCACTTCCATTAGCTCCCATTCCAAGACCCAAGCTTGTGGAACTTCTCCCGCCTTCTCTCCACTGCAAATCGCCTCTTGGGGAAAGGTCTTTTTGTGACTTCTTCCCTTGTTCATCACGGTTGGAGCGTGCCCTAGCACTCCACCGTCCCTCTCAAATCCACCCGTTTTCTCCACCATAATTCCATTTCACTCTCTTGTGATCCTTCCTCCACTCTTTCACTTGCTCCTCAAGTCTCCTCGCCTGCTATTGAAGAGATTATGGCTCCAAAGATGAAGCTTCCCCAAAGGAGAAAGTCTGTCCGAGAACTTGAAGAAAATGTCAGAAAGAAAAGGCAAGCGGCACAGTCCTCCACTGCTCCCACTCCAACTTCAGTTCAAGGTCCTTCTCATTCCTCTCAAAGCCCCAGTAAGAACCCTCTTTCAGATAGAAAAGTAGAAACCGGGAAAAACATAGACTTCCGGTTCTTTGAAAATGAGGGATTTTCTTTTGCAACCAAGATCAAAAATCAAGGATGGAGTTTTTACTGTACCCTTAAAGAAGTTACCTATGTTGACCTAGTTAGGGAGTTTTATCAGAATCTAATTTATGGAAATGGGTCAGTAACTTCAACTGTAAAAGGGATTGATATTTGTCTGAATCCTGTTATCTTGGGGGAGATTTTACATTTGCCTAGTGAAGGTTATGCATATATGGAACTTCCTGTGAAAGAAGAAGGTGTTAGTGTTATTCTTGGGAGTGCCTACCAAGGGAATCTGAATAAACTGGAAGCAAAGATATTACCTATAGAGATGAGAGTTTTACATCAAATGGTCACCAAACTCTTCTTCCCTAGGAGTGGTAGGCACGATCTATTGTCTGGCAGGGATATATGTATTATGTTTCACATTATCACACAGACCCCCCTAAACCTCCCGGCACTTATGATTGAGGCCATGAGAGAAACTCTGAACAGATCTAAGGCACATTTGCCTTTTGGTATGGCCCTGACTAGAGTTTTTAGGAGGTTTGGTGTTAGCTGTGAGGGGGAGGCTCCTACCAAGCTATCTCATGTTGATACTTTCAACCTACACACCTTGCACCGAATGGGTTTCACAAAGACTGGTGGTGGTTGGATCAGGGGAGCTGAGGAGAGAGCTGAGGAGAGAGCAGAGGAGAGAGCTGAGGAGACAGCTGGAGACAGAACTGAAGTCAGAGCTGAAGAAGAAGAAGATCCATCATCTCCTATTCATGACTTCAGGGCAGCTTCACCAGATATACAGTTCTTTCCGGATCCAGAGGCTGGCCCTTCGGAGTTTACCAGGATGCCCACACCAGTGCATCAGCCAGAGAGCAGAGCACCTCCATCAGAGTTCACACTGTCTGATGATCAGATTGAGCGGATTTCACAGCGTGTGGCTTCATTATTGACTAGTCAGTGGAGCAGTACTACATTTGCACCAGGGGTTACTTCTTCTGATCAGACTTTGACTCCCCACATCTCCACAGTGTATCAGATGATGACAGACCAGTCCATCCGGATTCAGCAGCTTGAGGGCACTATTTTGAGATTGACTGGCAGAGTCCTTGACTTGCAGGGGCAAGTCCTTGACTTGGCCCATCCTCAGCCACAGGAGTCTTCGATTGAGGTCACTGATCTCACTGCAGAGGCTGGCAGACTTAGAGGAGCTCTTGAGGGCAGTTATGAGTTACTAAGGAAGGAGATCAGAGGATCGAGTGACTATGCGACTACCCAGTTCACTGCTCTTCTTCAGGCTGTTTCCAGGGCACTGACTGTACTTGATTCCATCAGACTTACCCTTTCTGTTCAGTCCCTAGCTTCTCAGCGTTCTCAGCCACCCAATTCCTCCCGCTCGCCTGCTCGTACCAGTACTTCCACTCGTGCCAGAGGCAGACGGGGTAGAGGACGCACTTCTGATTCAGATCCATCTGCTCCTCATCACATTTCTGATGATTCCGATCATTGACTTATCTTGATCATTTCTAGATCCTAGGTGTTAGTGTTTTGTCCTTTCTAGGATCTGTATTTTGGGGCCATGTATTGACATGTGCTAGTTGACTTTGTATGTTATGATCTATGTACTGAAATAATTATGGTTTTATGATATCATCTTTTTTCTTTGTAATGATGTTTATCATACTTTGGTTATATATTTCTCCTTTGTGGAATATTGTCTTCTCTTTGTGGTATTATCATCTTATGATTGCTGTTAATAGTTGCTACATTAAGGGGGAGTAAACTCTACAGAAGAAGAAATTAAAGAATGCTTCACAAAAAGGAGGAGTTAACCTTGTGTGATGATGTCAAAAAGGGGGAGAAATTAAACAAAAAGAAATCCATCAAAAGCAAAAAACTACAAATTATGATTATGAGAAATTAATCAATTGAAAATTTTAAGTACAAATCCCAAGTAAATCCCAAGTATACTGCCAATAAGTACCTTTTAAAATTACTTATACTCTGATTTGCTGTAAACATTTGGATATGTTCTGATAGGCTCCAACCTACTCTGATATATTGAATACATTGCTCTGATACATTGAAAAACTGTTTTTACTACTCTGATACATTGCTAAATTTTTCTCTGATACATTGTAAAATTGTCTTCCCTACACTGATACATTGCAAGATTTTCATTTCTCTTGCTCTGATACATCTTAAACTTAAATGCTCTAATACTCTTTCCAAATCAACTATTCAATATGCTTTGGCACACATGACTAGTTTTGAGAATTGAGAAAATTTTTCAAAATACAGTTTGCTCTGATAATAAAATCAAATTTTCTGCTCTAACACCAAAACAATTATCCAATGAGCATATCTTCCAATCTTTAAGCAAATGGACAAACTATTTATGCATATAACCATTTGTATCACATGCCAAAAGAATCATACTCTTTTCAAGCATATGCACCTAAAATGCAATCTTTTGAAATTCATGATTCATATAAATGCTTTTGTTCAAATGTTTTGCCATCATCAAAAAGCGGAAGATTGTTGCTCCTAGATTGATTTTGATGATTACAAAACAGTTTGAAGGGATACAAATATTTTTTATTTTGAAAAAGTCCTTATGCTCTACAGGGGCAAAATCGTAATTTCATCAAAACTCTGATTTGACAATATCATCTTGTAGAGCAAATGATTTGTGATCTATTGGTGAAGATTTCATTATTTTTAGACTTATATTTTTGAAGTTATGAAGGTTTGAAGTTCATGAGTCGACTCATGAGTCGACTCATGGCACAATGAGCTGATTGGCACGCAAAAATCCTGTTGGCACGCGACCTTTTTTGGCTTGGCACGGCTTGTGAGTCGACTCATGAGTCGACCCACAAGGCATGAGTCGACTCATGAGTCGACCTCTGTTAGTGTGAGCCAAAATTTCCAGAAACTTGTTTTTCTGGATGTTGCATCAGAGGTCGACTCATGAGTCGACCCCTGAAGCATGGGTCGACTCATGAGTCGACCCCTGCGATGGGATTTGCCTGTAACAGCTAGTTTTTGGCCAGATTTAGTTGCTTTTAATGCTCACCTTTTGTGCTCTAACGGCTCTTTTTCTGTCTAGTTTGTTTTTCTTTGTTTCTTAAGGCTATAAAAGGTTTCAAAAGGTGGAAAACAAAAAGGAGAGACATCAAATATCCAAGAGGCATTCAAGAGATTTGAAAAGAAAAAAGAAAGAGCATTCAAGAGGGCATTCAAGTGCATTCAAGAGAGGGTTTCTCAAGCCAACTTCTCAATCTCATTCAAGAGCTCATTTAAAGCCTTCAAGAAGCCTTCAATCAAAGCTCACCAACTCCTCAAGCTTTTATTCCTTTTCTCATCCATTTTGAGGAAATCAAAGAAGGGCTTCTTCTTTTGAGTAAAGCATATTTATTGTTATTCTCGCTCATTTAAGGAGCTATTCTTGTACTTATTTGTGCTCTAAACTGATTTTATCTTGTGAGTAATTATTTTGTTTTGGAGGGTTTCCAAAACAAGGGAAGGTTGATCCGAACCTGAAATCGGAGTGTATTGGGTCGGCTTGTACCCGGAAAACAAGTGGACTAGCTTGAGATAGCTAGTGTCGGAGGTTCCGACGTCTGTATTCGGGTTGAATACAAAGTATAGTGGATTGGAATTTCCAAGTAGGAGCTTGGGGAGTGGATGTAGGTGCAAGGTTGGCACCGAACCACTATAAATCCTTGTGTTTGTGGCATGCTTTATTGTTTCTCTTTAATTCTCCATTATATCCTTGCATTCTTGCTTTAAGCAATTAATCTCAAACTAAAGTCTCTCTCCTCATTCATCAAGCTTTTGATATATATTTTTCATAAGTAATTAGTTAAGCTTAAATTTTTTAAAACCCAATTCACCCCCCCTCTTGGGTTGCATAGCTGGGCAACAGTATGTTCCAACTCCGGGATGCCTGCTTAAGTCCATAAATGGACCTCTATAGCCTGCACACCTTAGACTCATCTGTGGATGTGAACCCTTCAGGTTGTATCATATACACCTCTTCGTCCAGCTCTCCGTTTAGGAAAGCTGTCTTCACATCCATCTGCCAGATTTCATAGTCCAAATGGACAGCTATCACAAGCATAATCCGAATGGATTCGAGCATTGCCACAGGAGAAAATGTCTCGTCATAGTCTATACCATAATGTTGACGATATCCCTTGACAACCAGACGGACTTTATAGGTCTCCATCTTTCCATCTACGCCCCTCTTCCTCTTGAAAACTCACTTACACCCTATGGGTTTTACTCCTTCGAGTGGGTCAACCAATGTCCACACATCGTTGACCTTCATGGACTCCATTTCGAATTTCATGGCCTCTAGCCATTTCTCAGAGTCAGGTCTCTGTATTGCATCCATGTAAATGATCGGATCCTCATCGTTTTCATCAAGTTCGACAGGATCGCCGTCCTGGACCAAGAAACCATAGTATCTGTCCGGTTGACGTGGTACTCTACCAGACTGCCTTAAGGGTGCAGGAACAATGGGCTCCGGATCTGATCTGACCAAATCTGGTTCAGGTTCAGCAACTTGTGTCAATTTTTTCACCTGCTGAACTTCCTCAAGTTCGACCTTAGAGGCAACAGTCCCTTCACCAAGGAACTCCTTTTCCAAAAAGATTGCCTTAAGGCTGACAAACACCTTTTACTCATCAGCTAGGTAGAAATAATACCCTTTGGTCTCTTTTGGGTACCCTATGAAATAACACTTGTCAGACCTAGGTCCAAGCTTATCCGTAATTAAATGTTTAACATAAGCCGGACACCCCCAAACTCTAAGGTGCGAGAGTACTGGCTTACATCCTATCCATATCTCATATGGTGTTTTGGTTACAGACTTACTCGAAATCCTATTTAGAAGGTAACAAGCCAATTCGAGTGTATATCCCCAGAGGGAGATCGGCAGACCAGCAAACTCCATCATGGATCGAACCATGTCCAACAAGGTCTGATTCCTCCTTTCAGACACACCATTATGCTGTGGTGTTCCAGAAGGAGTCCACTGAGAGAGAATCCCATTCTCCCCAAGATATGTCAGAAACTCATTGGAAAGGTATTCACCTCTTCGATCAGATCGAAGAGTTTTAATACACTTTTCAGTTTATTTTTCTACCTCATTTCAGAATAGTTTGAACATTTCAAACGACTCCAACTTATGCTTCATTAAGTAGACATACCTATACCTCGATAGGTCATCTATGAAGATTATGAAGTAGAAATATCCACCTCTTGCACTTGAGCTTATGGGTCCACATACATCAGAATGTACCAGACCCAAGAGTTCACTGGCTTGCTCATCTTTTTCAGTAAAAGATGACTTGGTCATCTTTTCAAGAAGACAGGACTCACAGGTTGGAAGTGATTCACAATCATCAACTTTAAGAATTCCTTCTTGAGCCAACCTGTTTATCCTGTTCTTATTGATATGACCTAGCCTACAGTGCCAAAGGTAGACTTCTGACATATTATCCATTCTAGGACATTTACCGGAGGTTTGAACCACATTAACAGGCTATGATAGTAAGTAAATTCTATTATTTAGTTGTCCAACAAACATTGTAACACCATTCAAAATAATATTACAAATATTTTCTTTTATTAAAAATTCATAACTGTACATGGCCAAAAGGCCTACAGAAATAATATTTAATAAAAAACTTGAACAATAGTGACATTCACTCAGAATTACTTTACAAGAATTGATTACAAGGTTCATGATTCTTAAAGTTAGAAATGAAACTTTGCTTCCATCTCCAACGTTCAGGAACCTCTCGCCTTCATCAAATCTCCTACTGACCTACAGACCCTGCATCGAATTACAGATATGATAAGGGCTTTTGGTATCCAATACCCAGGCAGTAGTATCACAAATGAAAAAGTTGCAAGGTGTTATCATATAATTACCTTGCATCTTCTTCGACCTGTTTGGGTCTAGGGAGGCAATGTATAGAGGACAGTTCCTCTTCCAGTGCCCCTACTTCTTACAAAAGAAGCACTCCGCCTAGCTCTGGTCAAGCTTGCGCTTCTTGATCTGACCCTGTGCTGACGTCCCAGCATGCGGCTGCACCTTCTTATTCTTCTTCTTCTTGTTCTTCTTCCCTTTCTTAAAGGGTCAATGACCAAAAGAAGACCCTCCCACAACATTCACCGACTCCTTATGGAGCTGGTGGTCCTTTTCAAAGTTCTGCAGCAACCCCAACAAGCCGTGGTAGTTCACTACAGGCTTTGTCATCTAAAAATGAATAAGGAAGGGGAGGAAGAATTTGGGCAAAGAATTAAGGATCGCATCCTTACCGAGCTTCTCGTGCAAGGGAAAGCCCAGTTTACTTAGGCGCTCAATCATTTCGATCATGTACAGTACATGATCGATGACTGAGGCCCCATTCCTCATCCGAGCATTAAAAATGGCACAACTAGTTTTGTGCCTTTCAACGTCGTCAAGCATGCCAAAGGAGTCGTTCAATATTTGAAGCATCTCCTGTGGCTGGATGTTCTCGAACCTATGGCTAAACTCATCATTCATTACCGCCAGCATTATGCATCGAATGATGGTGCGGTCGTTGAGCCACTTCTGGTAAGTATCTCAAACCGTCCCTCTAGCATTCGGGGCTGACTCCTCAGGTGCCGGATCCATTACTACATAAAGGATCTGCTCATGCTCAAGGACAATTTTCAATTTTCGATACCAGCTATCGAAATTAGGTCCCATGAGCTTGTCATTATCTAATAATGACCGGAGCGACAGGATAGTGGCCATAGCTGCATAAAGGAAGACCAGACCTTTATTAGTATATAAATTATTAATACTAAAGATTTGGACTTTAGTCTAAAGTTTTTCTCAGTATTTTTACGAACTGGTAGCCTCAACCTCCAATTCAAAGAATTACTTTAATTTCTTAGTGGGTACTAGAATCCACACAGACCACACACGAGTCCAACTTTGGTTGGTCAACCCATGTACATCTATGGGTAGGTTCATAACCAGTTGTTTCTCTAAACAACTTCTAGTAATTGATTTTGTCCCAGAACCTAATCAGTAGGCTTTGGCCTCCACTAAAAAGATCTGGTTAGGTCTAACTATTAACATGACTTGATTTGGTGAATCAGACCAATAAATGATCAGGCCCAACTTTAGCCGGCCAACCTGACCACCATCAGAAAGACTCAACTAAATGATCATATTATGAATGATAATTCCATTAGTCCATAAGCACCAGGCCTTTGGGCCCCCAATGATTATTAAACTAATAGACTCATTATCACTCACTTAATGGGAGGCAATGACTTAGTTATCACTATAACTTAATCATTTTTAGGGACCTAATAATTTTTGAAGATTTTATTAAAGGATAGAAGAGAAGAAATTAACTAGCCAATTTCAATCCTCCCACTGACTTCACCAAGTCAGATTAAAAAAGATTTAATTAAAGTCGGCATTCGGAGCACCTAAATCAGTCACACTGATTTACCTAATGACATGGGTGAGCCCTAATCACCAAGTGATCTAATCAAAACCTAACTCACCAGGTTGGCCAGGTAAGTGAGATCAGTGGTGGGGATAAGCCATTAACTCGTCAGAGATCGAATCAATGCTAGTAGCTCCCACTTAAAAACCACTGGTCAGACTGTCGAACTTACCTTGACACCAATCGGTTCATAGTTTTAATTTGATCAATTAGTAAATAGGGTTCAACCGCGTAGCCATGAATTAAGTCTATCTTGATCTAGTTAAAGACATGGACCCATTCAACTACAACTATTAGAGTTGAGTGTAAAGTGTCCTTGACCTAATCTAATTCAATTTTTGATTAGATTTGATCAATTACTCTAATTTATTCTATTTCTTTAAGCTAACCTTAGGTCTAACCCAATTATGGACCTAATCCATCTAATCCATTGACCCATAAGTTTATGCAATTGTCTTAGGTCTTAATTCACAATTCTAGACCAACTAGACAACACTTAATTCTTTTAATTAAGTATTTGGGCTGATGGGTCAGGGTTTGGCATTTCGAAAATAATTTTTAAATTTGAAAGATTTTATTTTCTGTTCACCAAATGTGTTGATTCATTTCACAAACGGATCAGCACATTTCATAAAAAATAATCCTATTGCTAATTACATAACAGAAAATAACTCAATCAAAATAAATCATGAATATTCTTTTAGATCTAATCTAACACATTCATGATAAATTTTACAATTAAATTTTTACAATTAAGTCCTTTCGCTGCTTCATCTACATGGGATATAATCACATCGATACCCCTACCGCCATAGGAGAACCCCATCGAATGGGAGGTGAGGGCTTTTAAACCCTACTTTTCTCCTATGACCGGATGACCATGACAACCAACCTAATTAGACTACTTGCTACTTGGATCAAGTATATCTAAATATACCAATTTTAAATTTTAAATTTCAAATTTCAAATTTCAAATTTTAAATTTTGAATTTCAAATTTCAAATAAATTTCAAATTTTAAATTTTTGAATTTCAAATTTTGAATTTTAAATTTTGAATTTTGAATTTTAAATTTTAAATTTCAAATTTTAAATTTCAAATTTCAAATTCAAATTTCAAATTTAAACTTTTAGATTACTACTTAATCTACGTATGCAAATGTATATCATATTTT
Source organism: Elaeis guineensis (assembly GCF_000442705.2). Taxonomy (NCBI): domain Eukaryota; kingdom Viridiplantae; phylum Streptophyta; class Magnoliopsida; order Arecales; family Arecaceae; genus Elaeis; species Elaeis guineensis. The sequence continues at coordinate 44,069,211 of NC_025994.2, forward strand.
AGAACCTGCTCTGATATCATTTGTGAAAATTTCAGTGCAGTGGTAAAACGATAATTTTAAAACTTTTTCAAAATTATAATTTTATAGTAAAAATTATTAATTAATCTAATTAATTAACATGTATTAATTCTACACAAAGATCTAAATATGATATATATAGCATATATTTAAATTTTAAATTTTAAATTCTCTACAGTAAATATTTTACTGTTATGTGTTCAGAACACATTACCTTCGTGTAGGTAGTCGATCGCTGCAGTCTGATTACCATCGAAAAGGTCTGATCATTGTAATGCAGCCACACAGTATGTCTGGTCTCTACAGATCATCCACACAAAGTTCTCAGTCTGATCAGCTCCTCACGAATGCTAGTTCATTGCAGAATCCTTTCGACAATTGATGCTGATCGAACTCCTTCGATTTTGATCTGCCAACTCTTCGGATGCTTCGGATCATCAGCAGATGTACTTGAGAGATTGATGAAGCTCTTCTTGAAGTTTGATGGGCTCACAACACTCGTAGCTCACCTTCTCACTTCTCAAACCCTAGGCAGAAACCCTAGGGTACTCCAAGAAAAACCTTGTGCCCACTCTCTCTTTTCTTTTCTCTTCTTTTTTTTTTCTTTTCTCACACAGAGGGTCTATCTGATGCCCTATTTTCTCTCTCAGATTAGATATCACACACCCCACCTTCTCATTTCTTTTAAAACAGTGCAAGATGCATCTTTACAGCATTTTTACAGCGTGAGAGGATAAAGCTAGGTGGTTGCTCACTTGAATTCAAATCAAATTTGAATTCAAATGCCAACCAACCAATCTTTATCCACTCTTGGCGTGAGAAGAGAGGGGCATGGGCTTCTTTGTGTGTGGAGAGTTTTTATGAGAAACCTTTTCTCGTGTAGAATAAGTGGCACACAAAAGAAAGGGGTGGCGCATGGGATTTGTTGCCCATTCAAATTTAAACATCCTTTGAATTTGAATGGCCAACCAACCTTATCATTATCCACCCAAATGGTGCACAAAGAAGGGATGTGGGAAGGCTTCTGTGTGGGAGAAAATTCACGAGAACTTATTTCTCGTGAATTCAAATAGGCACAGGTGAGTGAGGTGGCGTAGAGAGATAAATCAAAGGTGGTTTCAAACCTAATTGAACCAACCTTATTAAAATAGGTTAGGCACAATTAGACTAAATTAAATCCAACACAATTAGGCTTAATTAGGTTCAATAAAATTCTAATCAAATCAGAAATTGACTAAGCCCCAACCCCTGATCAGATCAGGGACCAAACCACCTCGGCGATTAGGTCAACTCTTAACCTAATCGGGTCAAACCCAACTGAATTCAATTCAATTGGACTTGATCCAAAAATAATTACTCAATTAAATTGAGTTAATTAATGATCAAATCACTAATTAAACCTATCATAATTACTGAGTCTAAATTCGATGGGCAATCGAGCATCAAAGTCCATCGATATGAAACCTTGATTGAAAAATCCCAAACCAATAGGACTCTTGACCTCGGTACCCAAAATGTGTGGAACTCATGATCAGAGAATCCTGATTCTCAATCACAAAGTCCCTGAGCATTTGGACTCTTGGTCAAAGAGTCTCAGTCCAGTGGGACTCTTCACCAGCCATCAGATCAGATAGGAACCTCTAATGTGTGTGATCCCGCAGGTTCGAACCTAAGCCGGTAGCACCGGAACCAATTCCTATACTAATCGAAGTGACCATCTAGCAATGGTACCCGATATCCGGATAAATCGAATAGTCACAATCGCAACACTCAGAACCTATGCGAATATGGTTACTGTATAATTCATCCCTTTTGACACCTGTGTTTAGGATGACTCAGGGTTAAACTGTCAACCCTGATTAGATCATCCGAATCGTGCTCAACTCAAACAGTCCTGTGACTCCTCACTAGGACTACCCTGACCAAGGTTTTACTAAATTAAAACATGACTATACATAGCTCCTGAACTGGAGTGGTCAATTCCATCTTAACACATGCACCGATAAGTCAAGTACTTGACTACACCCAGCAGCCTTCCGTCACTGAATTAGAAATTCAGGTAGTCCAGTGCCTAAGTGCAGTGAGTTACTTGCAAGTCACCGTGGCGGTCTCAGATCGGAGAGACAGTTATACCCATATCCCATCAGAGCAAATCTTGACAGTAGAAAAAAGCTCTGGAGTCGGTCACGTTCAGTGCAGATGTACCCTTATATCTCACATGTATGCCATACCAGTGTCTCCACACTCCTTGGTTAAGAGGACAACCAACCCATATGGCACACAACAACCTATGCTTGATAAACGTTATCGTCCTTGGTAACAATGTATCATTTGATCGCGAACAGGTTTAAGGACTAAATGACAAATCCTCCTTTGTCGAGTCTAAATAGTCCTAAGAACTTCGCCACAACACAGGAGTTCATTAGAAGATGAACTAATTTATGATAAAAAATATCAAAATAACTTTTATTTATTTATAATTCATATACTAATACAAGAAAGAGCACAACCGTCAACAGACTGACGATTGACTTTGGGACACTATTCTCAACACTTAGAGACCTTAGAGAAGGCCCCTTTAAATAGACATAAGGTTTGAATCCTATTTAAAATCAAACAATCACTTAATACAACTCCTTGTATTATGAATCCTTATTCCTTTAGTTATTTGACTCTCTTTAGAAAATCTATTAGGTGCCAACTATTGGAGCCTTTGCACCCACAAAAATACACCTCACTTTGCACCCATAGGACGCCCCATAATGGTTCCACACACTCTCTAATAGGTGGACATGCCCAACTTGATCAAATCAAGTGGTGCTCAATGAAAACTATCAAGAAAACTAATTAAGGGCTTAGACCCTTAATTCATTTGATCCAAAACCTTAGGCACCCAACAATTGGAGCCCAATGAATCTAATTCATTAAGGCTATTAGCAGGTAATTAAATTTGAATTAATTTTATCAAATAAGAAATTCAAATGTAAAGAGAAAATTGGGTCCAACCATGTGCTAGCAAGATTATCCAAAATCCAATAGGATTTCTCTAAACCCAATTAGGACTTCATAAGCCCAATTGCTTATCCCAGATCTAATCCCTTTGTTGATGATTTCATAGATTCAATTTTATCTGGTAGTGAGATATACAATGATCTCTATCATTGTATCATTGAAACTCTTTTCAATGGATCAAAATAATTTCACTCTAACTCATCAAGTTTTGTCGATCCTGAGCAATCCTAGTGAACTCTCACAATTCACCAATGATACCTAGCAGTATGTAGTGGCAACCCAGTGAAATCGAAAAAGAACCTTAAGGTGTAGTTCACGTATGATTCAGTTTCTCTACCATGAGTCTCGATTAGATGGCAGGTTATGAATAAATCATTAAACTTCGTCATCAGTCATATGATAGATTCGATCAGTTCAAGTCCAATTGTGATCCTTATGGAAACTCTTTTCCAACAATCACACTGCTGTGGCCACCAACTCTCAGACTTAGCCTCTCAAATCTTATAGGACTACTCCTTTCTATCAAGGTCGATAAATTTTATCTTGATATGTACCCTACTCCTATAATGGACCAACTTTGCCAACATCCACTATAAGGACTTTTTGAGATCATGTTTATGTGTCAGTCAAACTTCAGCAGTCTCACTGTGAGCAGTCGCACCATTATAAATCAAAGGACCATTCACACAACTACAGCATCGAGACAATCATTGACGATTGAGTAAAAATCTAAGTGATCTCTCATGTGATCACGTTCAGTACTAGTTGTTCTCTAACAACTATCCACACTCATCGCTTAGCATCTCTACATTATAGATCAGAGACTCATCTATCCTGAAGGAAGCGATCTATGCGTCGGTCTATCTGGATTGATCACTATCCTCATGATGATATTATGACTAAGAGCATTTAGAAATTAAATACATGTCTCTAATTCTCAACACTTTGAGAATATGTATCGAAATATTAATTTCATGGACAATTCAAAGACACATCATACTTGAATAAAAAATAAACTTATCTTTTTATTGATCAAATCAATGTATTAAGTATAAAATTATATCCTAATTTTATTACAATGTGTCAGCCATATTGACTTCTAGCACATACATCTAACGTTCATCACAATACAAGAATTTTAATAAGGAAGATGTACACCTTACGATGAAAAATACCAAATAATTTTTATTATTTCATAATTCATATAAAATTACAAAAAGCACAATTGTCCAAATGATTGGTTTTAGGACATATTTCCTAACAGGGCATCCAAATCTATTTAAAAAGGGGCATAGAAAGGGGAAGAGGCTGATTTTTTTTTGGGCATGAACACCTCCTGGGCATAAAATCTCCTGGGTGTGTGCACCTCTTGGCGTGATCCCCTCTTGATGTGGAGTCTTTTCTTCTGGGTGTGATCAAACCTTCTCTAGCCTTCATCATGTTGAGATCAGATCTCAAGGTTCTCCCCTACTTCCTTTTTGAAGGAGCGATGCTTTGGGTCTTCATCCCTCTCTCCTATGGTGCCAGGCATGCATGCAAAGTAGAGAATCTATGCGTCCGAATCTCGTGAAACAATGACCTCCAGGAATCAATCAACCTTGATCAATTTTTTGCTATGCATCAAGATAACTTTCATAAGAGTTATGAAAAATTTTAAATTTGAAATTTGTTCTCTTTCTTCCTGGCATCCGATTTGATCAGACATTTTTCCTTCAGTTTTATCATAAGAAGCAAACCACTCCCGATGTGAAGTGTAGTGATGGGAACATACTAAATCTAGTGTCCACTCGCTGTCATACTCTGTTGTCCCATCTGACACCACAAGTAAATCATCTCTACTATCCTCAAATGAATGTGCACTACTTTCGCTCGTCGAACCACCCTTGGAAAAGTCATTTTCCTTCTCATTCTTCAAAAGTGGGCAATTCCTCTTCAGATGACCAGCCTGATGATACTTGTAGCACTTTCAGGCCTTCTGATTACTTCGAGACTTTGACTTGTCCTATGACTTGTCTTAAGCTTTCTCCCTAGGCCTCCCTTGCCTCTTATTTATAGTAAGTATCTCTGAATTTGAACTCCCTTTACATAGCTTTTCCCACTGCTCATTTGATTGGAGAACTCTAACCACCTCTTCGAAGTTTAGGATCTCTTTCCCATGCATCAAGATTGTTATGAGACCATCATATGAAACTAAGAGTAAACACAACAGTAGAAAAGCCCTATCCTCCTCATCTACATTTACATCAAGGCTCATCACATCCGACACACTTGATTGAATCTCTGAATATAAGAAATCAAGTCTTTCCCCTCGGGCATCCTCAAGCTGTACAACTGCTTCTTCAACCATAGCTTGTTTGCAATGTTGTTGCCCATATAAGTGTTTTCTAACTTCTCCCAGAGCTCCTTCGTAGTGGTTTCAGTGTAAATTTTAGGTAGCACCTAATCAGCCAAGTACGTCCTAATAGTGCTAAAAGCTATCTCTTCTAACTCCTCCCAATCTTCTAAACTAATTTTTTCAGGCCTTTCTCGAATCAAGATCTTATGGATCCTGTTCTGAACCAATAGATCCTTTATCCTTTGCTGTCAAAGGCTGAAGTTTCTCTAGCCATCAAACTTCCTAAAGTCCATCTTAATACTATGAGATGCCATCCCAAATAGATCTCAAGAAACAAAAACCAAACAATCAAGAAAGTGCTCTAGAAAAAATTATGTTCAGTACCTTACCAAGATCCAGGCGAAACTCTGATTTTTCCTCCACCAAATCAAACTCTAAAACTCTGATACTAGATGTTGGGATCTTCCTTGATCTTCTCTTGGAGCATGGCAATCTTGGAACTAGCAATAAGGGCTGTGGAGTCTTCATTTGACAGCAAATCCTCTTGGAAAATCCACCTTCAGAAATTCTACAGCATTGATAAGATTATTGACAGGATTTCTTCCTTTGCCTAAATTTTTCTCTTTTAGATCTAGAACTCTCCTTTTTAGATCTAAAAGTACTCTTGATAGAGCCTCTAACTAGTAGAGAAGAGGGATGTGAAAATTCTTCTTGGATGCTGTGGAGGCATGGAAATACAAAAAGGTTGCAGCAGAAAATCTGGACAGCAGTTTTCTTATAACTTCCCTTTGTTCTTCTTCCCAATCCTTTTAGGATTGCTTAAAGATGCCAATCTCAACTCCTAGAGGAGCAAGAATATCAGGAGCAGTAGATAATATAGTGGTTTGGGCATCCCAAAGTCCTAAAACAACCTAGGATTTAAGGTTGTGGGCGGCAAGGACTTTCTCCTATTCGAACTAGGAGAAGATGATGGGGGCGGCTAAGCTTGGGCGTCCTCCTTCAACCCTAGATGGTGGCTAAGATTTTCATACCAAAGGGGGGGTGGCTACCAAAGACAGGGAGAGATGAGGAGAGAGAGTGAGGGAGAAAATGATCTTGTATTGATTGGCTTAATCAAAACATACTACAATATATGCTTATATAAACAGTCAATGTGACCCAATCCAAAAACTCCCATGGCTAACCCAATGTGAGATTGCGCTCATCCAAGTTCATGTACACCCATAACTTGACCATCTTATCTCTCTTGGACTCAAATCTAATCCAATACAAGTTAGCCCCTCAAGACCCAAACCTCTTAGACCTCAAGACTATGAAGGCTGATAGCCTTTCACCCCAGAGCCCAAACTAGCCTTAGAACCCCCAAGAATGCTTTATGGACCATAATCTTTGGCCTTAGTCTTGACCATCTAAGGCTTGGGAGCACCACATCTGAACCTACAACTTGAACCCATTGTAGTCAACATACACCGTAAGAATCCAAATGGCTAAGAGTTCAAGTTTATGTGCAGTCAAACTATAGTAGTCTCATTGCAAATAATCAAGACATTGCAGGTCAAACGATCACTCATACCACTGCAACATCAAACAAATAACTGATGAGTGAGTAGATATCCAAGTGATTTCTCATGTTAGTCATGCTCAGTGCAAGTAGTTCTCTAACAACTACCTGCACTCTCACCCCAATATCTCCATGTTACAGGCTCGAGACACATCTGTCCGAAAGAGAGGTAATCCGTACATCGATCTAACTAGATCTATCACCATCCTCCATGATGATACTTTGATCAGAAGCTTTTAGAAATTAACCATCAGTAATATATGTCTCAAATTCTCAACACCTTGAGAATATACATTTGTTGGATTTCTAGGTGATTTGCATGCAGATTTTTTCATCTCATAAAAATACAGAATGAAAAGATAAAATTAAAACTATTTTAATATTAATCATACTTGGATCTAATCCTACAATCACTTAGAGATCTTTCTAAATATGCTATGAAATAAATATTTCATATCAGATTTGAAAATGAATTAGTAAAGAAGAACGATTACCTTAATCACTATCTTTTCTTCTAACTGAATCGGATTCGGCGGATGCCTAGGGTTTCTATCGGAGCATGCATGCATCCAACCTCTGCTGGTATCTATATGGAGATGACCTGATCGAAACATTGAGGCCATCGAAGTACTAACACCTTGCAGGCCTTGCTCTTTAGCTTAGATCTAGCCCTTTCTTCTAGAACTAGTTGAAAGAAAAAGCCTGTTGCACGAATCCTTCGCGCAGATTCGAAGGAACCTTTTTTGAACACCAAGAAGAGAAAAAAAACTCTTCTTTTTCTCTTCCTCTCTCTCTAATCTCCCTTTCTCTCAGATCTAATCTAGAGGAAGTGGGGCATGGAGATGGAATAAGGAGGAAGGGGGTGTGGAGGAGAAAGGAAGAAGAGGCACCAAGAAATTCACCCTCTTTCTTGATGCATGCCCCATCCCCTTTTATTTTATCGCACAAAATATGTTGGGAATAGTATCCCAAAGCCAATCGTCAGCCTGTTGACGGTTGTGCTCCTTTTGTATTAGTACATGAATTATAAATAAATAAAAGTTATTTTGATATTTTTTCATCACAAATGTTTCATCTTCTAATGAACTCCTGTGTTGTGGTGAAGTCCTTAGGACTATTTAGACTTGACCAAGGAGGATTTGTCGCTAAGTCCTTAAACCTGTTCGTGACCAAATGATACGTTATTACCAAGGACGACAATGTTTATCGAGCATAGGTCGTTGTGTGCCATATGGGTTGGTTGTCCTCATAACTAAGGAGTGTGGAGACACTGGTATGGCATACAGGTGAGATGTAATGGTACATCTGCAATGAACGTGACCAACTCCAGAGCTATTCCTGCTATCAAGATTTGCTCCGATGGGATATGGGTATAAATGTCCCTCCGACCTGAGACTGCCACGGTGACTTGCAAGCAACTCACTGTACTTAGGTACTGGACTACCTGAATTTCTAATTCAGTGACAGAAGGCTGCTGGGTGTAGTCAAGTACTTGACTTGTCGTTGCGTGTGTCAAGATGGGATTGATGACTCCAGTTTAGGAGCTATGTACAGTCGTGTTTCAATTTAGCAAAATCTTGACCAGGGTAGTCCTAGTGAGGAGTCACAAGACTAATTAAATTGAGCATGATTCAGATGATCTTATCAGGGTTGACAGTTTAACCCTGAGTCGTCCTAAACACAGGAGTCAAAAGGGATGAATTATACAGTAACCATATTCACATAGGTTCTGAGTGTTGCGATTGCAACTATTCGACCTATCCGAATGTCGGGTACCATTGCTAGATGGTCACTTCAATTAGTACAGGAATTGGTTCCTGTGCTACCGGCTTAGGTTCGAACCTGTGGGGTCACACACATTAGAGGTTCCTTTATGATCTGATGGCTGATTATGAGTCTTATATGTCTGGGACTCTATGATTGAGAATTAGAATTCTCTGATCATGAGTTCCACACATTTTGGATATCGGGGTCAAAATTTTGAATTTCAAATTTTGAATTTGAAATTTGAACTCTTCGATCAAGGTTTCATATTGATGGACTTTGATACCCGATTGCCCATCAGATTTGGACTCAATAATTATGAGAGGTTTTATTAGTGATTTTATCACTAATTAACTCAATTTGATTGAGTAATTATTTTTGGATCAAGTCCATTTGAATTGAATTCAGTTGGGTTTGACCCGATTAGGTTAAGAGTTGACATAATCGTCGAGATGGTTTGGTCCCTGATTTGATCAGGGGTTGAGCTTAGTCAATTTTTGATTTGATTAAAATTTTATTGAGCCTAATTAAGTCTAATTAAGTTAGGTTTAATTTAGTCTAATTGTGCTTAACCTATTTTGATTAGGTTGGTTCAATTAAGATCAAACCACCATTTGAATTTGAATCCGTGCACCACCTTAAATCTCTGCACCCATTTGAATTCATAAGAAGAAACTTCTCATGAATTTTTTCTCATGCAAAGCCCTTCTCACACCCACTCTTGTGCATCAATATTTGGATAAAGATGATTAGTTAACCATTCAAATTCAAAGCGTGTTTGAATTTGAATGGATAACTTATCTCTTGCGCATACATGACATTATCCACTTTAGCGCCCCACATCTCACACGAGAAAGAGTTTCTCGTGAAACCTTTCCATGCACAAAGCAGATTCGCACCTTCTCTTCTCATGCCCAAGTGGATAGGGATGAGTTGGTTTTAGTTTAAATTCAAATTTGATTTGAATTCAAATGTGTAACCAATTGTCTTTATCCTCTCACGCGGATAAGACACGTTTTGAACTATTTTAAAAGAGATAAGGAGCTGGGGCGTGTGTAGAAAAATTCTGAGAAAGAAAGTGGGGCATGAAGAAGCCTTGTGTATGAGGTAAAGGTCCAAAACCTTCCGAGACAAAAAGAAAGAAAAGAAAGAAAATTGGGCACAAGATTTTTGGTGTGTACCCTAGGGTTTCTACCTAGGGTTCGGAAAGTGAGATTTGTGTGCCACGAGTGTCGTGAGTCCACCAAATTTCAGGGAGAGATCCATCAACCTCTCAACCAATTGTGCAGATGATCCAGAGTATTCAAGGAGTCAGTACACATCGATCGAAGGAGTTCGATCAACATCAGCGATCAAAAGGGTGAAATCACGAACTAGCATTCATGAGGAGCCGATCAGACGAGAGCTTCGTGTGGATGATCCGCAGAGGCCAGACACTAGTGTGGTTGTGACGTGATGATCAGAGCCCCCTGACGATGATCAGATTGTGGTGATCGACTATCTGCAAAAGGTGATGTGTTCTGAACACAGTACAGTAAAAAGTTTACTGTTTCAAATTTGAATTACAAATTTAAATGCATGCTGTTGTATCATATTTAGATCTTAGTGTAGGGTTAATTAGTATTAATTAATGAGATTAATTAATAATTCTACTGTAAAATAGTAATTTTAAAAAATTTTAAAATTACCATTTTGCTCCTGCACCGAATTTTCGCTTCAAATGGTATCAGAGCATGGTTTTAGAATATGATATACGTATGCATGCGTAGATTAAGGTGTAATCTATAAGTTCAAATTTGAAATTTGAAATTTAAAATTTAAATTTTAAAATTTAAATTTTGAAATTTGAAATTTAAAATTTAAAATTTGAAATTTGGTTGAAATCTCAAATTTAAAATTTGAAATTCAAAATTTAAAATTTAAAATTCAAAATTCAAAATTTAAAATTTAAAGATTGGAAATTTGAAATTTAAAATTTGGTTGAAATCTCAAATTTAAAATTTGAAATTCAAAATTTAAAATTTGAAATTCAAAATTTAAAATTTAAAATTCAAAGATTGAAAATTCAAAATTTAAAATTTGGTTGAAATCTCAAATTTGAAATTTAAAATCTGAAATCTGAAATTTGAAATTTAAAATTTAAATTTTAAAATTGATATATTTAGATATACTTGATCCAAGTAGCAAGTAATCTAATTGGGTTGGTTGCCATGGCAGTCCGGTCATAGGAGAAAAGTAGGGTTTAAAGGTCCTCTCTTCCCATTCGATGGGGTCTCCTATGGCGGTAGGGGTACCGATGGAATTATATCCCATATCGATAAAGCAGCGAAAGGACTTAATTATAAAATTTATCATGAATGTGTTAGATTAGATCTAAAAAAAAAATTATGATTTATTTTGAGTTATTTTCTATTATGAAATAAGCATTAGGATTGCTGTTTATGAATTGTGCTGATCTGTTTATGAAATGAGTCAACATATTTGGTGAACAAAAAATAAAATCTTTCAAAATTTAAAAATTATTTTTGAAATGCCAAACCCTGACCCATCAACCCAAGTACTTAATTAAAAGAATTAAGTATTGTCTAATAAGTCTAGAATTGTGAATTAAGACCTAAGACAATTGCATAAACTTGTGGGTCAATGGGTTAGATGAATTAGGTCCATAGTTGGGTTAGACCTAAGGTTAGCTTAAAAAATAGATGAAATGGAGTAATGGGTCAAATCTAATCAAAAATTAAATTATATTAGATCAAGGATACTCTAGAATCAACTTCAATAGTTGTAGTTGAATGGGTCCATGTCTTTAACTAGACCAAGATGGACTTAATTCATGGCTACGCGGTGGAGCCCTATTTACTAAATTGATCAAAATTAAAACTAATGAACCGGTTGGTGTCTAAGGTAAGTTTGGCAGTTTTGACCAGTGGTTCTTAAGCGGGAGCTACTCGCATTGATTCGATCATTGACGAGTTAATGGCAAATCCCCACCACTGATCTCACTTACCTGGCCAATCTGGTAAGTTAGATTTTGATTAGATCACTTGGTGATTAGAGCTTACCCATGTCATTAGGTAAATCAGTGTAACTGATTTAGGTGCTCCTAATGCTAGCTTTAATTAAATCCTTTTTAATCTAACTTGGTGAAGTCAGTGGGAGGATTGAAATTGGCTGGATGATTTCTTCTCTACTATCCTTTAATAAAATTCTCAAAAATTATTAGGTCCCTAAAATGATTAAGTTATAATGATAACTAAGTCAATGCCTCCCATTAAGTGAGTGATAATGAGTCCATTAGTTCAATGATCATTGGAGGCCCAAAGGCCTGGTGCTCATTGGCTAATGAAATTATCATTCATAATATGATAATTTGGTTGAGTCTTTCTGATGGTGGTTAGGTTGGCCGGCCAAAGTCGGGCCTGATCATTTATTGGTCTGATTCACCAAATTAACTCATGTTAATGGTTTGACCTAACCAAATCTTTTCAGTGGAGGCCAAAGCCTACTGATTAGGTTCTGGGGCAAAATCAATTACTAAAAGTTGTTTAGAGAAACAACTGGTTAAGAACCTACCCATAGATGCACATGAGTTGACTAACCAAAGTTGGGCTCATGTGTAGTTTGTGTGGATTCTAGTACCCATTAAGGAATTAAAGTAATTTCTCGAATTGGAGGTTGAGGCTACCAGTTCGTAAAAATATTGGAAAAAATTTTAGACTAAAGTCCAAGTCTTTAGTATTAATTTATGTACTAATAGAGGTCTGATTTTCCTTTATACAGCTATGGCCACTACCCTGTCGCTCCGGTCATTATTAGATAATGACAAGCTCATGGACCTAATTTCGATAGCTGGTATCGAAAATTGAAAATCATCCTTGAGCATGAGCGGATCCTTTATGTAGTAACGGATCCAGCACCTGAGGAGCCAGCTCCGAACGCTAGTAAGGCGATCCGAGATACTTACCAGAAGTGGCTCAATGACCGCACTACTGTCCGATGTATTATGCTGGCAGTAATGAATGATGAGTTCAGCCGCAGGTTTGAGAACGCCCAACCACAGGAGATGCTTCAAATGTTGAATGACTCCTTTGGCACGCCTGACGATGTTGAAAGGCACAAAACTAGTTGTGCCATTTTCAATGCTCGGATGAGGGATGGAGCCTCAGTCACTGATCATGTACTGTACATGATCGAGATGATTGAGCATCTGAGCAAATTGGGTTTTTCTCTGCATGAGCAGCTCAGTAAGGATGCGATCCTTAATTCCTTGCCCAAGTTCTTCCTCCCATTCCTTACTCATTTTCGAATGACAAAGCCTACAGTAAACTACCACGGGTTGTTGGGGTTGCTGCAGAACTTTGAGAAGGATCACCAGCTCCATAAGGAGTCGATGAATATAGTGGGAGGGTCTTCTTCTCGTCGTCGACCCTTTGGGAAGGGGAAGAAGAACAAGAAGAAGAAGAACAAGAAGGTGCAGCCTCATGCTGGGACAGTTGCACAGGGTCAGACCAAGAAGTGCAAGCCCGACCAGAGCCAGGCGGAGTGCTTCTTTTGTAAGAAGCAGGGACATTGAAAGAGGAACTGTCCTCAATATATTGCCTCCCTGGACCCGAACAGGCCGAAGAAGAAGCAAGGTAATTATATGATAACTCCTTGCAACTTTTCTATTTGTGATACTACTGCCTGGGTATTGGATACCGGAAGTCCTTATCATATTTGTAATTCAATGCAGGATCTGCAGGTCAGTAGGAGATTTGATGAAAACGAGAAGTTCCTGAACGTTGGAGATGGAAGCGAAGTTTCAGTTCTAGCTTTAGGAATCATGAGTCTTGTAATCAATTCTCGTAATGTAATTCTGAGTGAATATCACTATTGTCCAAGCTTTTTATTAAATATTATTTCTGTAGGCCTTTTGGCCATGTATGGTTATGATTTTTTAATAAAAAGAAATATTTGCAATATCATTTTGAATGGTGTTACAATGTTTGTTGGACAATTAAATAATAGAATTTACTTACTATCACAGCCTGTTAATATGGTTCAAAACTTCGGTAAACGCCCTAGAATAGATAATGTGTCAGAAGTCTACCTTTGGCACTGTAGGCTAGGTCATATCAATAAGAACAGGATAAACAGGTTGGCTCAAGAAGGAATTCTTGAACTTGGTGATTGTGAATCACTTCCAACTTGTGAGTCTTGTCTTCTTGGAAAGATGATCAAGTCACCTTTTACTGGAAAAGGTGAGCGAGACAGTGAACTCTTGGGTCTGGTACATTCTGATGTATGTGGACCTATGAGCTCAAGTGCAAGAGGTGGATATTTCTACTTCATAACCTTCACAGACGACCTATCGAGGTATGGGTATGTCTACTTAATGAAGCATAAGTCGGAGTCATTTGAAATGTTCAAACTATTCCGAAATGAGGTAGAAAAACAAACTGGAAAGTATATCAAAATTCTTTGATCTGATCGAGGAGGTGAATACCTTTCCAATGAGTTTCTGACGTATCTAGGGGAGAATGAGATTCTCTCTCAGTGGACTCCTCCTGGAATACCACAGCATAATGGTGTGTCTGAAAGGAGGAATCAGACCTTATTGGACATGGTTCGATCCATGATGAGGTTTGCTGGTCTGTCGATCTTCCTCTAGGGATATGCACTCGAATCGACTTGTTACCTTCTAAATAGAGTTTCGAGTAAGTCTGTAGCCAAAATGCCATATGAGATATGGATAGGACGTAAGCCAGTACTCTCGCACCTTAGGGTTTGGGGATGTTCGGCTTATGTTAAACATTTAATTACAGACAAGCTTGGACCTAGGTCTGACAAGTGTAATTTTATAGGGTACCCAAAAGAGACCAAAGGGTATTATTTCTACCTTGCTGATGAGCAAAAGGTGTTTGTCAGCCTTAAGAAAATCTTTTTAGAAAAGGAGTTCCTTAGTGAAGGAACTGTTGCCTCTAAGGTCAAACTTGACGAAGTTCGACAGGTGGAAAATCCGACATATGTTACTGAACCGGAACCAGATTTGATTAGATCAGATCCGGAGCCCATTGATTATGCACCCTAAAGGCGGTCTGGTAGAGTACCACATCAACCGGATAGATACTATGGTTTCTTGGTCTGGGATGGCGATCCTGTCGAACTTGATGAAAATGATGAGGATCCGATCACCTACATGGATGCAATGCAGAGACCTGACTCTGAGAAATGGCTAGAGGCCATGAAATCTGAAATGGAGTCCATGAAGGTCAATGATGTGTGGACATTGGTTGACTCACCTGAAGGAGTGAAATCCATAGGGTGTAAGTGGGTCTTTAAGAGGAAGAGGGGTGCAGACGGAAAGGTGGAGACCTATAAAGCCCGTTTGGTTACCAAGGGATATCGTCAACGTTATGGTATAGACTATGACGAGACATTTTCTCCCATGGCAATGCTCAAATCCATTCGGATTATGCTTGCAATAGCTGCCCATCTAGACTATGAAATCTGGCAGATAGATGTGAAGACAGCTTTCCTAAACGGAGAGCTGGACGAAGAGGTGTATATGATACAACCTAAAGGGTTCACATCCACAGATGAGTCTAAGGTATGCAAGCTACAAATGTCCATTTATGGACTTAAGCAGGTATCTCAGAGTTGGAACATACGTTTTGATAGGACGATCAAAACATATGGCTTCATTAAGAACGGAGAAGAGCCCTGCATTTATAAGTGGGCTAATGGTCCAGTAGTAGTATTTCTTGTATTGTATGTGGATGACATTCTCTTAATCGGGAATGATGTCCCTGCATTACAGGGAATAAAGATTTGGCTATCGTCACAGTTCTCCATGAAGGATCTGGGAGAAGCTTCCTACATCCTAGGGATGAGGATCTATAGGGATAGATCTAAAAGGTTGCTTGGTTTATCTCAGTCCACGTACATTGATACTATGCTGAAGAGGTTCAGCATGGAGAATTCCAAGAAAGGCTATCTTTCGATAGGCCATGGAATTTCTCTCTCGAAGAGGGATTGTCCGACAACACCTCAAAAGAGAGAGCATATGGGTAGGATTTCATATACTTTGACAGTGGGATCTATCATGTACGCCATGACATGTACACGGCCAAATGTGGCATACTCACTAGGGGTAGTGAGTAGATACCAATCTGATCCAGGGGAGAATCACTGGAAGGTTGTTAAAACCATCCTAAAGTATTTAAGAAATACTAAAGACCAGTGGCTTGTTTATGGTGAATCAGACTTGAGACTTATAGGGTTTACAGACTCTAGTTTTCAGTCTGATCACGATGACAGCAAAAGTGTGTCGGAATTTATTTTTACCCTTAATGGTGGGGATATCTGCTAGAAAAGTTCCAAGCAGCCACTGTGGCTGATTCAGTATGCGAAGCAGAGTATATTGCTGCATCAGATGCTGCCAAAGAAGCGGTGTGGCTGAGAAAATTCATCACCGAGCTTGGAGTAGCACCCTCCCTTGTTGGTCCAGTTTTGCTCTACTGTGACAGCTCTGGAGCCATTGCTCAGGTGAAGGAACCGAAGGCACACCAGCGGACGAAGCATATTCTGCGCCGCTACCATCTCATCCGGGAGATCGTGGATCGAGGTGACGTCGACCTTCAGAAGATCGATGGAAAGGAGAACCTGACCGACCCATTCACTAAAGCCATTGCGGTGAAGGAGTTCAACGACTATAAGTTGAAGATGGGTATTAGATACTGCACCGATTGGCTTTAGACCAAGTGAGAGATTGTTGGGAATAGTGTCCCAAAGCCAATCGTCAGTCTGTTGACGGTTGTGCTCTTTTTGTATTAGTACATAAATTATAAATAAATAAAAGTTATTTTGGTATTTTTTCATCACAAATGTTTCATCTTCTAATGAACTCCTGTGTTGTGGTGAAGTCTTTAGGACTATTTAGACTTGACAAAGGAGAATTTGTCGCTTATTCTTTAAACCTGTTCGCGATCAAATGATACGTTGTTATCAAGGATGACAACGTTTATCGAGCATAGGTCGTTGTATGCCATATGGATTGGTTGTCCTCATAACCAAGGAGTGTGGAGACACTGGTATGGCATACAAGTGAGATGTAATGGTACATCTGCACTGAACGTGACTGACTCCGGAGCTATTTCTGCTGTCAAAATTTGCTCCGATAGGATATGGGTATAAATGTCCCTCCGACCTGAGACCACCACGGTGACTTGCAAGCAACTCACTGTACTTAGACACTGGACTACCTGAATTTTTAATTCAGTGACGAAAGGCTGCTGGGTGTAGTCAAGTACTTGACTTGTCGGTGCGTGTGTCAAGATGGGATTAATCACTCTAGTTTAGGAGCTGTGTACAGTCGTGTTTTAATTTAGCAAAACCTTGGCCAAGGTAGTCCTAGTGAGGAGTCACAGGACTAATTGAATTGAGCACGATTCGGATGATCTTATCAGGGTTGACAGTTTAACCCTGAGTCGTCCTAAACACAGGGGTCAAAAGGGATGAATTATACAGTAACCATATTCATGTAGGTTCTGAGTGTTGCGATTGCAACTATTTGACCTATCCAGACGTCGGGTACCATTGCTAGATGGTCACTTCGATTAGTACAGGAATTGGTTCCTGTGCTACCGCTTAGGTTCGAACCTGTGGGGTCACACACAGTAGAGATTTCTTTCTAATCTGATGGCTGATTATGACTCTTATGTGTCTGAAACTCTATGATTGTGAATTAGGATTCTCTGATCATGAGTTCCACTCATTTTGGGTACCGGGATCAAAATTTTGAATTTCAAATTTTGAATTTGAAATTTGAACTCTTCGATCAAGGTTTCATATTGATGGACTTTGATACCCGATTGCCCATCGGATTTGGACTCAATAATTATGAGAAGTTTTATTAGTGATTTAATCATTAATTAACTCAATTTGATTGAGTAATTATTTTTGGATCAAGTCCAATTGAATTGGATTCAGTTGGGTTTGACCCGATTAGGTTAAGAGTTGACCTAATCGTCGAGATGGTTTGGTCCCTGATTTGATCAGGGGTTGAGCTTAGTCAATTTTTGATTTGATTAAGATTTTATTAAGTCTAATTAAGCTTAATTAAGTTAGGTTTAATTTAGTCTAATTGTGCTTAACCTATTTTGATTAGGTTGGTTCAATTAAGATCAAACCACCATTTGAATTTGAATCCCTGCACCACCTTAAATCTCTGCACCCATTTGAATTCACGAGAAGAAACTTTTCATAAATTTTTTCTCATGCAAAGTCCTTCTCACACCCACTCTTGTGCGTCAATATTTGGATAAAGATGATTAGTTAACCATTCAAATTCAAAGCGTGTTTGAATTTCAATGGATAACTTATCTCTTGCGCATACATGACATTATCCACTTTAGCGCCCCACATCTCACACGAGAAAGAGTTTCTCGTGAAACCTTTCCACGCACAAAGCAGACTCATACCTTCTCTTCTCACGCCCAAGTGGATAGGGATGAGTTGGTTTTAGTTTGAATTCAGATTTGATTTGAATTCAAATGTGTAACCAATTGTCTTTATCCTCTCACGCGGATAAGATAAGTTTTGAACTATTTTAAAAGAGATAGGGAGTTGGGGCGTGCATAAAAAAATTTTGAGAAAGAAAGTGGGGCATGAAGAAGCCTTGTGCATGAGGTGAAGGTCCAAAACCTTTCGAGAAAAAAAGAAAGAAAAGAAAAAAAATTGGGCGCAGGGTTTTTGGTGTGTACCCTAGGATTTCTACCTAGGGTTTCGGAAGTGAGATTTGTGTGCCACGAGTGTCGTGAGTCTACCAAATTTTAGAGAGAGATTCATCAACCTCTCAACCAATCCTGCAGATGATCTGGAGCATCCGAGGAGTCGGCACACATCGATCGAAGGAGTTCGATCAACATCAACGATCAAAAGGGTGAAATCACGAACTAGCATTCGTGAGGAGCCGATCAGACGGGAGCTTCGTGTGGATGATCCGCAGAGGCCAGACACTAGTGTAGCTATGATGTGACTTTTAGAGCCCTCCGACGGTGATCAGATTGTGGTGATCGACTACCCGCAAAAGGTGATGTGTTCTGAACACAGTACAGTAAAAAGTTTACTGTTTCAAATTTGAATTTCAAATTTAAATGCATGCTGTTGTATCATATTTAGATCCTAGTGTAGGGTTAATTAATATTAATTAATGAGATTAATTAATAATTTCGCTGTAAAATAGTAATTTTGAAAATATTTTAAAATTACCATTTTGCCCCTGCACTGAATTTTCGCTTCAAAATACACTCCCATGCCATAACAAACTCTTAACCTGATAAGATTTAATCCTTAACTAATTCAAATTCAAACCAAGATTTAGTTAGGATGAAACCATATCAAGATAAAGCCCCAACTAACAAGGGGAGGCACCAACTTGCGCCTCCTCTTCTTTCACGCACATGCAAAAGAGAGGGGCGGCAATTCTTGCACCCCCACACCCCTTGATCGACCAAATAAGAGAGAGAAGTCTAGTAATCCTAGGCCTAGGCTTAGGTAGTCTATTTTAATTAGATTTAATTTAGATTCAATTCGAATCTAATTTGAACCCGATTCGAATCAAATTCGAAAAAGCTGTCAATTCTAATCTAATCAGGATTGGAATCCAAGTCTAACTTGAATAATTAAATCCAATAAGCTTTAAATTAAGTCAAATCTAATTAAATTAAAATTGATTTAAATTAATTAAGACTTGATCTATAATTTAATCAGGTTTAATTATATTGCAACACTTGCACTTAAATCCCTTTGCTAATAGTTAGCAGTTACTAAATATATAACCCTTACATAATTAGCAATTACTAAATTTGTAACTCTTACAAATTGATCAAATCATCAATTCAATTGATAATTTGATCATAATCCAAGCTATTGATCAAGTCATGCTCTTTTTGTATATGACTCCTCAGGTTCTATGTTGTCTAGTAGTGAGACATATCATGATCTCTATCACAATATCATTGAACTCCTTTCGATGGGCTGAAAAATTCCAACTCAACCCTAATAAGGATCATTGATCTGAAAACAATCCTAGTGAGTTCTCATAATCCATCAGTGACGTCTAACAGTATGTAGTGACAACCTAGCAGAATAAAAAGATGAATCCTTAGGTGTAGTTACCATGTGATCGAGTTCTTCTATCGAGAGTCCTGACAAGATGCAGGTCATAAAAACTCGTCAAACCCTAAGCATCCATCATATGCTAGACTTAATTAGCTTGAGTCTAATAGTGAATCCCATGAAAACTCCTTTTTATTATCATATTACCACAGACTTAAAAACTCAGCATCTTAGGTCGCATAGGACTACTCCTCAACTACTAAGATCGATGGATCCCTCGTAAGTGCACACCTACTCCTACAGCAAACTTACTACAGCCCATGAATACTACAAGAACTCGAATGGCTAGGGATCACATTTATATATTGTCAAACTACAGCAACCCCACTGTGAGCAGTCGAGGCACCGCAGATCAAAGAAATATACAACTACAGCATCAAGATAGTCACTGATGAGTGAGTAGACATCCAAGTACCTTCTCATTTTTTATCATGCTTAGTACTATTATTCTCTAACAACCATCTACACTCTCACTGCAGTGTCTCCATTGTAGACTAAAAATTCATCTATCCAAAAGAAAGCAATTCGTACACCAATCTTGATGAATTAATCACCATCCCCATGATGATTCAATGATCGAGAGTAATTCAAGAGAATCTATAATGATATATGTCTCAAATTCTCAACTCTTGAGAATATGTATCATTGTCCATTAATTTTTTGGATGATTCTAAGACACGTTACTTTAGAATGAAAATAATTATCTATTTTATTAATTTTAATAAATCAAGTATAAAAATATATCTTAGAATTAATACAATATGTCAGTCAATAATTGATTTTTCAGGTCATACATCCAACAACATTATCATCTGTTAATCTCTTGAATGAATCATGGACACATAAAAATATGATTAAACTAAATTTTGCCCTTTTATTAATTAATAAAGTTTACAACTACAAACTTATGCCCTGAAATTACAATACATGTCTACCAGCAATTGACTTCTAAGGTATACATCCAACAAGATGGTTTCCACATATCCCTTCGTGCACTTCTCAAAGGGCACACTCGGCTTCAGAAGGACGAAGGCATTTAAGAAGTGATTGTTAGATGTATGCCCTAGAAGCCAGATTGGCCGACACTTACAAAACTTTCTTAGGGCATAATTTGTATTATTAATTTTTATATTAATAAAATCTAGATTTTTATCCATTCACATCCGTATTTATTATGTCTGTGAATCATCCATTGAGTTAATGAGCATGTTAACATATATTCTTAAGAGTAGAAAATTTAAGACATGTGTTATTATTAATTAACTCTTAAATTATTTTTGATCGTAAGATTATCACGGGGATAGTGACTGATCCAGAAAGATTGGTGCATGATCGCTTTCTTCAGATAGATGAGTCTTGAATCTCTGGTGTAGAGACACCGAAGTGAAAGTATAAGAGCTTGTTAGAATAAGGGTACTGAGCGTGATCAATCTCAAGTAATCACAAGGATATCTACCTTCTTATCAGTGACTTACTTATAACTGTAGTAGTGTGTTTAGTTCTCTGATCTGAGGTGCATCAATAGTTTATCTTGAGGGTGCTGTAGTTTGACTATACCATAACTTGATCTTCGAGCCATATTAAGCCTTGAGGTATATATTGGCTGCAGTATGTTCTTTGTAGGAATTAGATCACACCAAGATGGAATTTATCAACCTCGATAGAATAGTCCTATGTAGATCATAAGATTGAGTCCTAAAGTCCATGGCCATAGCAATGTGAATGATGAAAAGATATTTCCATAAGGTTTCACATTGGACTCGAATTGATTGATTCTAACATATGACAGGGATGAGGTTTGACGAGCTATCCTTGATCTCTGTCCTATCGAAACTCATGATAGAAGAATCGAATCATACGATAACTGCATTTAGAGTTTCATCTCTTCAATTCTGATGACTTGTCACTGCATATTGCTAGATGTCACTGGTAGATTGCAAGAGCACACTAGGATCATTCTGGATCGATGATCCTTGATGGGTGTAAGTTAGAATTGTTTCAATCTATTGCAAAGAGTTTCAATAATTTTATGATGGAGATCATGGTATATTTTACTACCAAACAGAGTTGAACCTATGAGGTCACACAATAAGAGATTTAACCTTAGATTGACTAATTAGACTAATAAAGTTACAATTGGATTAGGATTTGACAAAATCCTATTAGATTGAGGCACACCATGCTAGCACATAGTTAAACTCAAATTCTTCTTTGGACTTGATTTCTTATTAGATAAGATTTAGATAAGTCAATTTGATAGCCTTATTCCTAATCAGAATCTATTTTGATTTGGATTTAAAGGGGCACCTAATTAGTCACCCAACAGGATTGGATCAGGCCAATTAGTGTTGGGAATAGTGTCCCAAAGCCAATCGTCAGCCTGTTGACGGTTGTGCTCTTTGTTGTATTAGTACATGAATTATAAATTAATAAAAATTATTTTGATATTTTTCATCACAAATTGTTTCATCTTCTAATGAACTCCTGTGTTGTGGTGAAGTCTTTAGGACTATTTAGACTCGACAAAGGAGGATTTGTCGTTTAGTCCTTAAACCTGTTCACGACCAAATGATACGTTGTTACCAAGGACAATAACATTTATCAAGCATAAGTCGTTGTGTGCCATATGGGTTGGTTATCCTCTTAACCAAGGAGTGTGGAGACATTGGTACGGCATACAGGTGAGATGTAAGGGTACATCTGCACTGAACGTGACCGACTCTGGAGCTATTTCTACTGTCAAGATTTGCTCCGATGGGATATGGATATAACTATCCCTCCGACCTGAGACCGCCACGGTGACTTGCAAGCAACTCACTGCACTTAGGCACTGGACTACCTAAATTTCTAATTCAGTGACGGAAGGCTGTTGGGTGTAGTCAAGTACTTAACTTGTCGGTGCGTGTGTCAAGATGGGATTGATGACTCCAGTTTAGGAGCTGTGTACAGTCATGTTTTAATTTAGCAAAACCTTGGTCAGGGTAGTCCTAGTGAGGAGTCACAAGACTATTTGAGTTGAGCACGATTCGGATGATCTAATCAGGGTTGACAGTTTAACCCTGAGTCATCCTAAACATAGGGGTCAAAAGGGATAAATTATACAATAACCATATTTATGTAGGTTCTGAGTATTGCGATTGTGACGATTCGACCTATCCGGATGTTGGGTACCATTGCTAGATGGTCACTTCGATTAGTACAGGAATTGGTTCCTGTGCTACCAGCTTAGGTTCGAACCTGCGGGGTCACACATATTAGAGGTTCCTATCTGATCTGATGATCGATGAAAAGTCCTAATGCTTGTGGACTATGAGTCTTATGTGTCTAGGACTCTGTGATGAAGAATCAAGATTCTCTGATCATGAGTACCACACATTTTGAGTACCAGGATCAAGAGTCCCACTGGTTTGGGACTCTTCGATCAAGGTTTCATATCGATGAACTTTGATGTCCGATTGCCCATCAGATTTGGACTCAATATTTATGAGAGATTAGTGATTTGATCGCTAATTAACTCAATTTGATTGAGTAATTATTTTTGGATCAAGTTCAATTGAATTAGATTTAGTTGGGTTGACCTGATTAGGTTAAGTGTTGACCTAATCGTCGAAGTGGTTTAGTCCCTGATTTGATCAGGGGTTGGACTTAGTCAATTCCTGATTTGATTAAGATTTTATTGAGCCTAATTAAGCCTAATTGTGTTGGATTTTGTTGCCCAGCTATGCAACCCAAGAGGGGGGGGTGAATTGGGTTTCTAAAAATTTTAAAGCTTAACTTATGTCTTATTGAAAATGTTTAACAATAGCTAAATGTATAAGAAGAGTATAGTCGATTCAAGGCTAATGATTAAAAGCAAGAATATAAGAGAGAAGGAAGTTCTAGAGAAGAGCAATTAGGTACAACACAAACAAAAAGATTTATAGTGGTTCGGCGCCAATCTTGCACCTACATCCACTCCCCAAGCTCCTACTTGGGAATTCCAATCCACTAACTTATATTCAACCTGAATACAAACATCGAAAACTCTGACTCTAGCTATCCCAAGCTAGTCCACTTATTTTTCGGGTACAAGCCAACCCAATACACTCCGATTTAAGGTTCGGATCAATCTTCCCTTGTTTTGGAACCCTTCCAAAATAAAAACAATAACTCAAACAAAGTATAACAATGAATAGCACAAATAAGTACAAAGGAAGCTCCTTTAATGAGCAAATGAGGTTTTAAATACACTTTACTCAAAGAGAAAAAGATTTTTTTCGATTTCCTCAAGGTGGTTGGAGACTTGAATGTGCACTCGAGGAGTTGGTGAACTTGGATTAAAGGCTTCTTGAATGCTTTGAGTGAGCTCTTGCTTAGGGCTGAAAAGTTTGCTTGAAATCCCCTTTTCAAAATTTCTCTTCTTGATTCTACTTGATGATTCCCACCTTTTTGTCCCTTTTATAGCTTTAAAAAATGGTGGAGAACAATCTAGACTGAAATAGAGCCGTTAGACCACATTAAATGAGCATTAAAAATACTTAAAACGGGTTAAAAACTAGCCATTGCGGAAAAATCCCATCACAGGGGTCGACTCATGGGTCGACTCATGCTCATGGGTCGACTCATGGGTCAACCTCTGTGGAAAAATAACAGAAAACAACTAGAAGACAAGGTTCTGTGATTTTTGGCCTAAAAATAGCAGGGGTCGACTCATGGGTCGACTCATACCTTGGGGGTCGACTCATGGGTCGACTCACAGGTTATGCGAAGCCAAAAAATCTGCGTGCCAAACAGCTCATTATGCCATGAGTTGACTCATGGATCGACTCATATTTTCAAACATGAATATCTTTCAAAATACAAGTCCAAAAACAATAAAATTTTCACCAATGAATCACAAATCTTTTGTTCTATCACTTGATGCTTTCAAATCAGGATTTTGGTAAAATTACAATTTTACTCCTAAAAAGCAGTAAGTCTTTTTCAAGCGAAAATCATTAGTATCCCTTCAAATACTTTGTAATCATCAAAATCAATCCAAGGAGCAACAGGTTTAAATTAATCTAATTGGACCTAACTTATTTTAATTAAGTTGGTTCAATTAGGTTGATTTAAAATTAGAAACCACCTTGACATCTACTCCCTGCGCCACCTCACTTCTTCTGTGCCCATTTGAATTCACGAGAAATAACTTCTCGTAAATTTTCTCCCATGCAAAGGCCTTCCCATGCCCACACTTGTGGGCCAGTTATTTGGATAAACATGATTTGTTAGCCATTCAAATTCAAAGGGTGTTTGTGGGATATTTTGGATATGGTGAAATATATATGGAGGTAGTAAGTCAACAAGGAATCGATCACTCCCGATGAGAAGAGATGTCATCCTAAGCAATCTCATCACTCGATGACTCAAGAAGTCTTTAATCAAAGTAAGATAAAAATGAGAAAATTAGTTTTTAATATTTTATAAGCTGAGTCATTATTAGTGAATTGAGATTCATTCGAATAAGTATTAGTATTTGATATTTTTTCATACTTATTACTTATTCGGGATGAAAGATGATCGAATGATTGAATTGCACGGTAACTTACCATTGAAGGATATTTTTGATATTTTTATCAAAATATTTCACATCTTTTAGATAGGTATGATATGTTGCTAGATGTCAATCATGTCTTGTAGATTTTTACAAATTAAAGAGATTAATTCATGAGTCAATTAGAAAAAGTACTAATTTAACAACTCGGATTTACATAGGTTTGACTTAAATCGATTAGATGGAGTCTAATCAAATCAGATTAATATATATCCAGACCTATTGCTGGCTAGGTGTGGAGCCCAATGAATCACACACATTAAGAAATTGGTCAAGGATTTTATTTGAATTGAATTATGGGTCATTAGATCCTAATAAGGTGGCTAATTGACAAGCTAACACTTGTAGGCTAATCCTAGCTCCTATTTTAGTCAATTTCGATTCGAACCTGATTTAATTTATGAATCAGATTAATTGGATATTAATTTGGCTCAATCTTTGATGTGGGGAAGCCATTAAATGGTGCCACATGGCCCTTTGAGCGTTGGAATGATAGAGTCCAAGGGGGATTGGACTCTATCCAAGGCTAGCGCACAAAATGGTGGGTGCTACCTTATTCTTGGCATGGAGGGACCTATAGAGTCCATCTTGAATGAGTATTTAACTCATGTAGAAGCTAATCTCACCCTCTATCATCCTAATATATATTTTAGTGCATGAGATGACATGGAATGGTGTGGAAGAGGGAGAAAAGTAGAGCACGTGCATGTAGAACTCACGAAGATTCGCATAAGAGTCTTTCTACTTTAAGGTAGAAGGAGGCTCATCTCTAACTAATTTTAGGCATCTATTTACATCTGATAAACTCTAAGAAATCTCAATTTACATGTAGCAAAATCAGAGATTTATTGATTTAAAATTGGGATGCCAGGCTTCTATTTGGGGCGTGCACGTGAGAGAGATGTGAAGCATCAAATAAATTCCGAAGAGACCTTATCAGATAAATCTCTTGATTTTAATATACCTTCTGATGGGATAGTTAGAATTCATGGAGAGATGCTTCACATACCCCCTCTTCAAATATAAATAGGGGTCGGCAAATGGGAGGAGGGAATTTGAATCAAATCTGCTCTCGTGTCTTGTTAAGACAAAAACTCATCTCCCTCTCTCTCTTACACCCCCAGTCCTTTAGGACAAGCCCTCCTAACCTAATCTAAGCCTACTTAGATTTAGGAAAAAACTCTAGAGAGTCTTAAAAGAGCTAGCCAAATTATCAAAAAGCCAAAAAGAGATCCAAGTTAGGTTCAAGAAGTGGTTCGACCAAACTGAGTCAGGGTGTACTCGAGTCTGACGTTCGAATTCAGAAGGAGCATCTCTTTGAACCAATTCCTATGTGGATCATCAGTTGGAAGGTATACACTTATGTACGTGCGAAAATATTGAAAATAATGATTAAGGTATTTATATGATTATATGCTTCATTTCATTATAGTTTATTAATTTGATTGAATACATCAAGAGGATTCTACTGTTTAGGGTTTCAGATGTTCTTGAGTTTCATAAATAATTTTGAAATCCAATCTTTCGTTGCTTGATCAAAACCCTACAATGCTCAGCCAATCTAAAGATGAATTGGTTTAGCACAGCCACTCTACCAGTGAGATGTTGAACTTTCTTTATGTTTTTAAGTAGGGTCATCTCCTATATGGCTTGAATTTTCTCAAGATTAGCCTCTATTCCCCGGCTAGACACCATGAACCCTAGGAACTTGTCAGAAGTAATGTCGAAGGCACACTTAACTAGATTCAGCTTCATTCAGTACTTCCTCAAAGTGGTAAAGGTCTCCTCGAGGTCCTCAATATGAGTTCAATAGGTCCTATTCTTGATAAGCATATCGTCTGCATAGACCTTCATATCTGTCCGATCTGATTCTTAAAGATCTTGTTCATAAGGCACTGATAAGTGGCACCTGCATTTTCTTGGCCGAAAGACATAATTTTGTAACAGAAAAGATCTCAATCAGTGATAAAAGCTATTTTCTTCTCACTTCGGATACCATTCGGATTAGATTGTATCCCAAAAAGGCATCCATAAAGATGAGGAGTTCATGTTTTGAATTGGCATCCACCAACTATTGATAGAAGGTAGGGGATAGTAGTCCTTCAGACATACTTTGTTGAAATTGATAAAGTCGATGTATATCCGTCACTTGCTATTCACCTTCTTCATCAGGACCATGTTCGAAATTCAGTTTGGATAGGTTACCTCTCGGACGAAGCTAGCATCGAGTAACTTGTCTACCTCTTTAGCTATTGCCTTTTACCGTTTGGGCATGAGGCTTCTTTTCTTCTATTTAATGGGCCGATAGTTTGGATTCATGCTTTGTCGATGCATCATCACCTCCGGATTGATGTCTGACATATCAGCTGGGATTCAGACAAACACATCCATATTTTTCTACAAAAAGAAGACAAAATATTTTTTGGTTACCTGATCAAGGTTCAATTCGATCTGGATAGTATGCTCCTTATTGCCATCATTTAGTGGGATCATCTCCAAGTCCTCCACTTGCCTTCCACATTCTTCAAATTACTCATCTCGGATATCCAGTCCATCCACTGGTGAGCTTCAGAAGGTCCTATGCCATGAAGTGCGATAGTGTAGCACTATCGCGCCAAGGCTTGATCTCCGCAAATTTTTCCAACTCCGAACTCAGTTGAGAATTTCATCTATAGATGCTAGGTGGATACTATCACTCGGAGAGCATTAAGTCTTGGTCATCCGAGAATTGCATTGTAGGTTGATGGTGCTCAAACTACTAAGAAATCAACTTGGACCTCGGATCATTGGGGCGATTGTCCGGCTGCTATAGGGAGAGTTATGACTCCTTCAATAGGCACCGTGTCTCTGGTAAATCCCATAAAAGATGAGTCAAGTCGCTCTAGATGTTCAGGAGGTTTACCAATATGAGAGAAAGCATCATAAAATAATACATCTGTTAAACTTCCATTATCGATTAGAATAAGGCATACATCATAGTTTGTGCTATTTAAAGATACAACCATCCATCATTGTATGGGAACGGAACTCCTTGATCATCTTCTTCAATAAAGACAATAGATTCTTTAGTTCTCCTCTTCTTGGTAGGTTTGGTCGACTTCTCCACTCTGCTTCGATACCCCCTAGTTATTGTGTTTATTACTCCGATGAGAGATCGATCTCCAAAGGGCTCCCTTTGCCAGTATTCTGATGGACGAGGTGACCTTTGTCGTTCCTCCAGTTGCTCCTGTCGGTGTTTGATGAACCGATCCAAATGCCCAAGCCAAATAAACTCCTCAATTTTATTTCTAAGTTGAATACAGTCTTCGATATCATGGTCATAGTCATAGTGGTACAGATAGTACTTGTTAGGATTCCACCGACCTGGATGGGACCATAATTTTCCTATCCGAGGGATCCAATCCCTGATCTCTATCAATACCTGGGCTCGAGTAGCATTCAGCGACATGTAGTTTGTGAATCTCCTAGGCGGAGACACACATCACTCTCCTCTGAAGGAATTCTTTTGTTGGCTGTTGCATGGAGGAGTTCGAAACCTCCAATGTCTGGATGGAGAGTGAGAGCACTGCTAATCCCTTGATAGAGACTTCATCTCCTCTTCTTTCTTCTTCTCTCCAACAGCTACATCTGTCGAAGGCTCATCTTCAAATGTTTCATCGACCTATGCATATTTCTCTATCCGAGCCAACATATCGATAAAGTCACGAGGGTAAGTCTTCTTTAGAGAGTACCGAAGACTGTTCCTCAAAAGTTCACCCTTCAGGGCTGTCATAGCGACTGATTAATCTGGATTGCAAATCTCCAGTACAACTACATTGAAGTGACTGAGGTAGGATCGGATTGACTCTCCCTCCTCCTTAATGTTGACCAAAGAGTCCAATCTCTTTCGCTATCTCGAAGTGACCTATGAACAAGCAACTCATTTGATCAAATGAGTGGATTGTTTATGACTTCAGACTTGAATTGCAGTGCTGAGTTATGCCCTTCAAGGTAGATGAAAAAGCTCGATAAAAAGCAGTATTAGTAGCACCATGAAAAAGCATAAGGGCCTTAAAGCTTTTCAGATAGTCTACGAGATCGGTAGTCCCTTGGTAGCTCTCTAGCTATGGTATCTTAAAGTTATAGAGGAGTGGTTCTTACATAATCCTGACACTGAATAGCTGATTCGTGTGGTAGCCATCATCCTGCATTAGAGCCTGATTGTGGAGTGCCTCAATCTGCTCATTCATCTCTCGAAGTTTGCTATTGATATCTATGTCTTGAATAGAACAATCCTCCAAATGCTGAGGAGATCACCAACTAGAGGTCGAGTCCTGCCTGGAATAAGGACTCGAGATCGCCACCTTCTCCACACTAGGTTTCGAGGCTGGCTGTGGCAAGTCTGCCTCCCCCACTTAAGATTCTATGGGGTGATATGCGATCCTTTTGTGTGATAGTGTGGGTTGCTGCACGAGTTGGTTGGTGGTGGCTCTACCATCGATGCAGCATTGGTCGGCTTTGCTGCTACTGCCATCAATGTAGATGGAGTTGCTACACCAATATCACTGGTGCAGCATGGAGTTGCTACATCATCTGAACAGTGATGGTCAGGATCTACACCTACTGAAATAATGGGTGGAACTGCTCCATGCTAACAGCCACCATCAGTGGTGGAGGTGGAGGAGCCTCTTGAGGTTGCATCTGGTCTTGGGCATTGGCCATGTTCTCGGCCTATCGGAAAGTGGTGGCGTTAGATTCCGAGAAGATGTTCTACATGAGACCATGATCTCGATCTTCTACTCCTCAAAATTGGATCAAGTACCCCTACTTCTAGTGCCAAGCTATTGTCGCTGAAATTTGAATCTCAATCGGAGTTGCTGGAGCAGTGGCATATCTTTCTTGAAAAGTGACTTACAAAGCAAGTCCTGACCAGAGTAGGCTCTGGCGGGGATCCTCTGATGCTTAAATTAGATTTGAAGAAAATAGAAGAAGAGCGTTTAGGAGAGATTATATGCACGTACTGATAAACACTTAAATTAAGTCACTAAATACATATTATTTTATTTAATTACTCCTTATTTATTAAGAATTTAATATTCTCTAGTCTATTTTATAAGTAATTAGGAGTTTGAGCTCACACAATTTAAACTAGATTCAAATTGGCTCCGATTCGAGTAAACCAGGCAACCAGCTCAAGGGCTGATCAAATAAGGCAACAAATCCGAGGGCTAGGATGCAGGGTGCCTTATCCAAAAGTCATAAATTTCAGATGCTTTCTCACATAGATCTAAGTGTGAACATAACTTAAAGATCAAGAACCCAGATTAGAAGATAAGCTTTCATTCGGATCCAAGTATGAACATAAATAATCAATCAATGGCTACCAAGTAAAGCATTAAGATCGAAGGGCTATCAAGGAGAGCCACATCATCCAAAACCCTAATTGAAGGACTCCACACCATATCCAACCCTTAAGTGCTGCCCCAACCTCTTTAGATGGAATTTTCTCATATGAAAAAGAGAGAAAGATTAGCACCTCCCCATCTCATGCACTCATATATTCCATGCCCACACTTTCTCAACATGCCCCACTTCTTCTTAATCCTTTCTCATGCTACAAATCCTAACCCTTATCCCCTCACGCACCACCAAGAATCCTAAAGAGAGAAGGACTCAAAGAAACCTAGCGTCCCACTCTTTCTTCTTTTCATCTCACACCACATATTCCTCACGCACAACAACTCCTCACACCCCAAAGTCCCCTCACGTGTCTACTTCTCATGCTAATCCTCTCTCTCTTTCTCATGCCAAAGACTTCACACCCCAACCCTTTCATGCATTATAAAACCCTAGAGCCCTACTTTCCACTCTATAAATATGCCTCAAAGCTTTTATAGCTTCACATGCCCCTTTGTGGGGATCATCTCTCTCCAAGCCGCCCCCCTCTTGCCCATGAAGCCTCATGCCTAAGAAGTCTAGGAGAGGTCCTAACCCTAGCAACCCCTCCTCCTCTTCCTTGCCGCTACCATGCTCCTTCATAGATCCCTTCTTCACATCCTAAAAAGACTAGGAGAGGTCCTAAACCTAGCATTCCTTCCATCAAATTTAGGAGAGATCCTAATCCTAATGCCGCTACCCTTCTTCTCTATTATCTTCATACTTTCCATCTACCTTTCTTCCTTGGAGTTCCTAGACCAAACCTTCTAGCCATCCTACTAATGTCTGTATGGACGAAGATAAAGAATTCAAGGAAGCACAATTACCATTGGGTGTAGTTAAAAGATTTAACTTGGAGTTAATTATTTTGTATCACACTTTTATCTTTTCATTATGTATGCTTTATTAGATTAATAAAAAGTCTTTTTATTACAATTCTCCTGTCTCTTTATTAGTTTCTCTCAATCTTTTTTTCTTTTTTATTTTTAAAACAATCAAATTTAAATTCCTACGGATATGATGCCAACTCATCCTATCTACATAGTAATGAATAGAATTAATTTCGGTGCACTATGAAACACATCACGTACTTTAGGAGTCTCTTGGAGGCCATTTTGTAGGTGAGGACTGAAAGCCTATTTTGGGCAAGTTGCTTGGCTGATTTGGGTGCGATATGGTGAAACTTTTGATCAAAATCTTTGAGATTGGGCAGTTACATCTGTCTTATCTATTTCAGAGCCAGTTATAGTGTCGTAGGTATTTTTGAATTTGAAAGAAGGGCATAGGTAGGATTAGACTAGCTTCGATTGAGGAGGCTTCAATGCGGTCCGATGAAAATGGGTGCCAAAGGAAGCAAATGGCTAGGACTAATCACACTTATAGGAATAAGTATTGGTGGTGTCCGAAGCTTATCTACTATCGAAGTTAGAAATCGATCTGTCCAGCTGCCAACTATTGCAGAGACTAAGATCAGTTGGTGGAGCCTAAGTTTGAGATCGAAGTCAGGATCAACCGATTTGAGATCGCAGTCGGGATCAGTTGGACTTTGATGTTCTACTTAAGAAGATCGTTGGGGATCAAGGATTGCTAGGGTCTGAATTTAGGATCAGAGAGGTCCAGAGTTATGTACTAAATGATCTCCTTCGGATAGATCTCTCATGGTTCAGGAGAAACATATCTATCTCCGAGATCAGATACTTTCATTGCTAACAATGCTATGGTGTCGGTCCTATACACTTCATCATAGACCTTCCCACTGGTTTATGTCTTCCATCTAAGTGACAAAATACCCCCCAATAGGGCTTGATCTACGGAATCAAGATATTTGATTGCTATGACATCTACGTCAGATTAATAGTCAAAATTAAATTAAAATATCAAGAGGATAAATAAAGTTCTACACCTAGTAATTAAATGATAGAATATGGAAAATTATCAAAATACTCAAACACAAGAAAGAGGCCAAGATATTGCAAAATAGTGGATTTTGATTTTAAAAATGATGTAGATCTCCAAAAAAAATTCATGGAATGTATATGTAGATTATCATTGTACTCCACCATATGCGAATTTCACGATAAGATGTTCTATATCATATTTGATTAGAGGTACATAATCAAATGATAATTAAACAAATAGTGCTAATGAATACACAAGAAGGGGGAACTAGGAATGAGATGAGATGTGACAATAGGTAGGGCAGGTTAGGACCACTAACTTATAGTCATCAAACTAAATCTGAAATTGACTGAAACAGTGGAATTTGACCTTAAAAAATGACCTCAATCGGTTTCCACCGAATTGCCATAGTGTAGATCTTGGCAAAATACATGGAAAGCATATCTTAATTGTCCCAAGACACGATCATATATGAAAGTTATAATTAGTCAAAATTTGATCAACACGATGGTCTGACGGTTCACTCACGTAGACTTATTCCTATCTTATTTGATATAAAACTCCTCAGCTAAACATTCTACATCATATAATAAGTTGATGCATGTGATCTTAGTTGTACAACTAAAATTTTGTAGAATTTAATTTTTTGGCAAAATTTATTTCATCCTATATAATTGGTATCAAAAAATTTAAAAAATTAAATCATACACATCTAAGAAAGAAAGAGTCTTATATTAAAAAATAATTTCAAATATTTCAAAAATATTACATAAAGCAATACTAGAAATTTCTTAAGTTTTTATGGTACTTGTTTTAATATTTAATTTTTTTTCATAATTTTTATAAATAATTTTTTTAAAAAATATAATGAATTTTTATGACAAAACATTTTATCACAAAAATATTCAAAATTAAATATTTTTTATAATGATATCATTTTAATGCTTTGTAAATAAAATGATACTATATTGTATAGCCCATTTGAAATAAAAATTTAAAAAAAACATATAATAGCTTTTTATGATAAAATAATTTTTATCATAAAAAATTAAAAAAAGTGGAAATAAAAGCAGGGTTCTCATTTTTTTTTGCAACAAACAAGTCTTTGTCATAAAAAATATATTGATTTTTTACAATAAAATATTTTTATCATAATAAATTTAAAAAAATTGAGGGAACCAAAGGAGGGAATCAAAATTTTTACAACAAATAAATCATTGTCAAAAAAATATATATTATTTTTTTCCAACAAATATTTTTTTCTAAATAAATTAAAAAAACAAGAGTGAATAATAGAAGAGAATCTAAATTTTTTTGCAACAACTAAGTCTTTATCATAAAAAATATATTGACTATTTATAATAAAATATTTTTATCACAATACATTAAAAAAAGAAGAGAACAAAAGGAGAGAATCTAAATTTTTTGCAACAAATAAGTCTTTGTCATAAAAAATATAATAAATATAATAACTTTTTACTATATTATATTTTTGTCACAATAATTTTGCTTAAAGGGACAATTATGATTTTATTGTTGTAAATAGAAAACTAAGTTTAGAAAAATTTTATTTATGATTTATCATAAATTGATAATTTTTAGTGATAAATATTTTATTGCAAATATATATATATATTTGTCACAAGTATGTCTGATACTAAAATCTGAAAAATTATGAATTGACAGAAGGATTTTTGTGGCAAAAATATTATTTTGTTGCAACAACTCATGCCTATAGTAATGAAAAGAGATTTTGTCACAAAAAAATTGATTTTTTGCAACGAAATTGTAATTTATTGCAAAAATCTTTCTTTTAGTGATGATATTTTATTTTATCACTAAAAATTTATCATAAAAATATTTTTTTGTAGTGTTCATCCTCATTTTCTTTTGCATCAAGATTCTACAAGATCAATTGTTGATGCATGGATGAAGGGACACAAAAATTAACATGTATCTAATCTCAACCCAGTAAAGTAGCAATAGAGAATTATCGATCTACTTGAAGATGTACTAGCAAAAACCCTCAGATCCTCTCATGAAGTTTGTGACTACCGCATTTGTAGCTATCAATTCATCTTCTTTTCTTTTTTAATCATCCTTTACAATATTTCTTCAGAAATCTTCAACTCAAATATAATTTATGCTAGTTTATTGGCCAAATGATTCTCACTTCTAGGAATAAATTCCAATATTACATTTGCAAATCTTCACATTAATTTCATAGTCTTCATATAGTACCTACCGAATGTCTCTCTATAGAATTTAAACTCTCCACTAACCTATTTCAACACCATCTGAGAATCTTCTATCACTTTAGTATTTACTACCCTTAACTAAAGCAATATTTCAAAACTGATTATTAAAGCTTCATATTCGGTCTGATTATTTGAATATGAGAATGCTAATTAAAATGAGAATTTGGTGTGAATTCTACTCAGAGAAATTAACAATACCCCAGCACCAACAACTTCATCCATCTTTAAACCATCGATTATTAATATCCATGATTTCAAATTAACATATTTAGTTGATGCATTTGCCACGATCTCTATATCTATTGATAAATAAGGATGATCAACCAAAAAGTCAACCAATACTTATCCTTTCACCAACTTTTATGGAATATATTGCAATGTGTATTTCGATAAAGTTAACATCCATTTTTTTCTGATTTTTTCATATAATAAGTCTTGTTAATATGTACTTGGATCACATCAGCAACACAAACAACATACACAAGAACAAATAATATATAATATCTTAATTTAGTATATGAATAATAAAGAGTCAAGTATAATTCGACATACACTATTCAACTTTAGTGAATGCTCGGCCAAAATAATACACTACCTGTTCAATCTCTTTTTTTATTATCTTGAGCCAATAAACTCCTGATAGAGTCTTCGATTGCAAATAGTACAACTTCAATGGTACTCCTTGACATGGTGGTACTAATATTGGAGGTTGCATTAAATATTGTTTTATCTCTTCAAATACTTGCTGATGCCCTTTGATTCAAATTAATTTTTCTTATGCTTTAAATTCCAACAATGGTGAAAAAGACCAAACTTTGCTTGAATAATTGGAAATGAACCTCCCAAAGAAATTCACTTGTCTGAGGAATCTTTATAATTATTACTTATTTTTAGATAGTTTTGTAGTAATGATGGTCTGTACTTTATTCCTATCAACCTTGATTCCTCTCGAATGAACAAAAAAATCAAGAAATAGTCTATCAAAACTCCACATACACACATTTGAGGATTCATTTTTAGTTGGTGCACCCTCATCTTTTGAAATATTCTACTCAAAAACTGTCGATGCCCTTTGAGATTATGAGCCTTGATCATGAAATTATCTATGTACACCTCCATAAATCGGCAATCATATCATGAAATATAGTATCATAGCTTTTTGATATATTGCCGTAGCATTTTTTAAGCCAAAATACATCACTATCATTCAAATATTCCAATTGGCCCTAGACATTGGAAAGTTGTTTTGTGTATGTCTTCCTTATCTATGAAGATTTGGTTATATCCATAATAGCTATCCATAAAAGACAATACTCTGTGCCAAGTAGCTACGTTATGACTATATTAACAATTAACATTGGGTATTCATCTTTTGAGGTAACTTTGTTGAGATCTTTAAAATCAACACAAACATGTAACTTCCTATTTTTCTTAATTACAGGAACAATATTGGATAGTCATTCTACATACCTTGCAGTTCTTATAAATCCTGCTTTGAATAGTCTTTCTCCTTTTCCTTTCACCTTCAAGACAACCTCTACTTACATCCTCTTTTTTGGCTACATGTAAGATTTGAAACCCTTTTTAATCAAAAATTTGTGCTCCACTAGTTTTCTACTTAGACCCAACATGTCAACATAATTCCAAGCAACATAGTCTTTAAATTCTATAATAGTATGACTAACTGTTCTCTCTCTTCATCTGATAATGCTTTATTGATGAAGATATTCTGAAGATATAATTTTGATCCAAGGTTCACCTCCAATATCTCATCAGGCATTCTAAAAAATCATCTTCTGTCAATATTATTTCAAGTTCATCCAACTGTATTTCATTCAGTTCCTTCATTACTCCAAAGGTATCATATTTTAGCCCCTCAATCTCTTTAAACTTTTCATAGGCCGACAATTTAGCAAAAGTACATGCCATAGCCTTCATTGCTTTTTGAGTCATTCTAAACTCATTGCAAGTGAATTCCACTCTTCTACCTCTCATAATCGAATCTCGTGTCCTGTCTGACATACATCTACAAAATTTATTACGGTCACTGCTATACGTTTTTCATATTTATCTTGTCCAATAAACTTCAACGGATCCACATCATCTTGGTATAACATAGCTTTAGCTATGTTTATATTTAACATAAATGGACTATTGTTAGCTGTGACAACATCTAGTTCATCCTCATTTTTCTTTTGTGGCAAGATTTCACAAGATCAATTATTGATGCAAAGATGAAGGGATGCAAAAATTAGCATGTATCTAATCTCTATCCAGTAAAGCATTGTATGTGGTTAAAGTATCAATAATAAAGAATGAACTAATGGAGAATCGTGAACCTACTTGAAGATGTACTAGCAAAATCTCTTTCGATTTATAAGATCCCCTTATGAAGTTTGTGACTACCATATCTATAGCTATCAATATGTCATCTTTTCTCCCAAGTTTATGCATCATTACTATTAACAAAATATTTATCGGTGCACCATTATCCACCAAAATCTATGGAACAGATACATACGTACATAATGTACAGCGGCTTAATGTATCTTTCCATTTTTCTTACTGATCTTTGAAATAAAATTATTGCTATATTTTTGTCTGATGTCAAATTTCATGGACCTTGTCTATTTTTAACAGCATCTAACTCATGATCGACATAGAATGGACATTCTCCTTTCTCCGTAACATCCTCTTTGATTTGTGATGGCTAATCTGGTTTAACTTAGAAGATATAAGATAAGGTAAATATCATATTTACATCTATCTTCTACGTCAAAGTCCCAAATTGAATCTTTTATTGTACTTCTTTAAAGATTTCTCCCACCACCGATTTTTGAGTTTCAACTTTAATCAGGACATCCTTCTTTACCCATTGCTGTTGTTGAAGAAGCATCCTATGTGCCTTCTATGCTATGTTTCTTTCTAGTTCTCTTACTCTTTACTATCACCTCCTTTGAGTCTTTGTTATATATGGCTTCAACCGAAGTTGTCTCCTCTCTTTCGACCATACCTCATATCTTTCTTCAATAGGTGTTATAAGAAGTTTTGTTGGAATTGTATCCTAAAGCCAATTATCTAACTATAGAGAGTTGTACATTTATATATGAATTATAAATAAATTAATAAATATTGTTTGATAGTTCATCATATTTTGCATCTTTCTTATAGAACTCTTATTATGATGAAGTCCTTAGAAATATTAACAATCGATAAAGATGATGAGAATTTATCGAGTAGTTCTTAAATTTTATTCACGACCAAATGATACGTTATTAATAGGACAAATATGCTTATTAAGAATAGGTCATTGTGTGCCATATGAGTTAGTTGTCTTCATAACTAAGGAGTGTGGAGATACTAGTATAGCATGCAGATAAAATGTAGCAGTATATTTTCATTAAATGTGACTAAGCCGCAGGGCACTCTGCTGTCAAGAGCTGCTCGCAAAGGATATGGATATATGTGTCTCTTCGATCTGAGATCACCACGGTGACTTGCAAGCAACTCACTGTGCTCTTGTACTAGATTATCTGTATTTATAATATAGTGACGAAAGATTTTTAGGCATAGTCAAGTACTTGCAAAGTCTGTATGTGAGTAAGATAGAATTGACCGCTTTAGATTTTGGAGATAATGCTTTACTGTATTTCAATTCAGTAAAATTTTGGTCAGAATAATCCATATGATCAATCACAAAATTTGTAAGGTTGAAATACAATATGGATGACTGATTAAGGATTTGACAGTTTAACCTTAAGTCATCTTAAGCATTGAGGGTTAAAAGAATGAATTATATAGTTGTCATATACCAAGATTCTTGAATGTTGCTTTGTAATATTCGACCTATCCAGATGTTGGATATCATTGTTAGATGGCTACTTCGATTAGTACAGAAATTAATTCTTATACTACTGACTTAGTGTTCGAACCTATGGAGTCACGCACATTACCAAGCGACATGAAAAAAGAGCTTGATCTAAGATCTATATGTTTAATTTGGAAGTAGGTGACTTAATTGAACAAATAGACATACTTAATTGAGCATTAAGTTCTGGATCAGACGGGATTAAATACTAGCTATGTCCAGCTAGCACTAGGTATTAGCTGCAAAATTAATTTTAGAGATGAACATAAATGAATTTGAATCCAAGGATATGAAGGGGTTGAGTTTGAGTCTTAATTTGGTTAGGATCCAAATTTATGATCAGTGTTTGATCTGTAAAGAAAATAGATTCGAGTCTTAATAATTTAAATCAAATTTAATTTAATTAGACTTGATTTGATTTAAAACTAATTGAATTTAATTATCTAAATTAGACTTGGATCTCAACTCTAATTAGATTAAGATTGACAACCTTTTCGAATTTGATTTGAATCTGATTCGAATTGGATTCGGATTCGAATTGGATTTGAATCAAACTCAAATTGAAACCAAATTAGATTTGGTTACCTAAGCCTAAATCCTTGGATTTCTCTCTCCATGTTGGCTGATCAAAAGAGAAGAGGGGTGCTCAAAATCATAACCCCTTTCCTTCGTGCGTGTGAATGGATGAGAAGACACCTCCCCTTATCTCCTTGAGTTTCAAATTTTGAATTAGAGCTAATTCAAAATTAAATTCAAATTTGATTTAAAATTATTTTGAATTGCATTCTTATCAAATTGGGGTGTTGGAACTGAATTTGTATGACAAAAATTAAAAGGGGGTGTGAGGTTTGGTGTTGAAGATCTTTTCAGTGCATGGGTTTTAGAAAGTCTTCTTCCCATATGTCCTAAACTCCACCCCCCCTTTGCTTTCTTTCTAAATCAGTGATGTCCTGAGGTCTTCATCTTCTCTTTTCTTCGAAGCATGGCATGCATGCGAAGTAGAGGAGCCACACCAGTAGCTCTCGCGAAGCAGCTTCCTACAACCTGGATCAGTTTCTTTCGCTACAAACGAAGGTATACTGATACCTTAGTTAAAAAAATTTTAATCTGGAACCAATGTATTTTTCCTGATAATCTGATAAATTTAGGTTCAGATCGGATCTTTTCCTTCAACTAATATCAAAGCCAGATTGAAGATCTAAATACAAAAATAAAAATCTAGTTTTGTTTAAAAATTTAGAATTTCAGATCTGGTTTTTGATTAGATTTTTCTTATGAAATCATATCTGATTTCAATCTAATTTCTTAAAAATCCTGATCTGATTTTGATCAGATCTCAATGTATAGAAATTAGATCTAATTTTGTAATTTTTCTATGAAAATTTGGATCTATTTTTTAATAGATTTTTAGATCTATTTTGAACAAATTTTTCAAGGATTTTTTGATCTATTTTGAACAAATTTTCCAGCAATTTTGGATTCATTTTTTAATAGATTCTTAGATCT
This sequence comes from Elaeis guineensis, assembly GCF_000442705.2. NCBI lineage: Eukaryota > Viridiplantae > Streptophyta > Magnoliopsida > Arecales > Arecaceae > Elaeis > Elaeis guineensis. The sequence continues at coordinate 44,109,582 of NC_025994.2, forward strand.
ATTTTAAACAATTTTTTTCAAGAATTTTTGGATCTTTTTTTGAACACATTTTTAGATTGATTTCAAATAGATTTTTGGTTCTATTTTGAACAAAATTTTTATGAAATTTAAGACCAATTTTGAACCAGATTTTAATTTGTGTTCAGATCTAATTTTTTGAATAGGTTTGTATAGATATTTAGATTTGAAATAGATGATTTATATGATGCATAAATTCAAGTTTAGATCTGAATTTTTTTTTTGGTGATGTTTTGTTGTGATCTAATAGGATTAGATATAAAATTCTGATTTCAATAGTTTCTGCTTATGTTCATGTGTATGCTAATTTTTTTCTAATGCACATATAAATGAATTTTGAATCTAGTATCATACAAAATAGAAATAAAAATAATTGATTAAAATATCTCACAGATTGATATAAGGTTGTCTGGATGTAAGGTTTATCCCTTATATTAAAAAGGTTATTCTAGTGCATGCTGATCTATTTTGAAAAAAGAGTTTTCAAAAGTATTTTAATCATTATAATTAAATATAAAATCATGAATATGTTTAGATTAAATCTAAAAGAGAATTATGATTCATTTTATTGCTATTTTAATGTAATATTTTTAGATCTGAATTATTTGTTACATATGATGTTATTTGTTTAGATCTAAATTTTGTTATTATATATGTAATGTATAAATCTCATTTAGATCTGATTTTTTATGTTTAATTATTAAATTTTTTATCTAAAAAAATTAGTTTAAGATCAGTTATTTATGTTTAAACATAAATTTAAGGCAAAAGGTTAACTTGAATCCGATCATTTGACTAGATTAGACCTAGAGTTTAAAATCAAATGCATAATGGACTAAATTGAGCAATTTATCAAATCTAACTAAAAGTTGATTTAGATTAGATCAATATTACTCTAGATCCAACATAATAGTTGTAGTTGATCAAGTCCATATCTTTGATTAGACTAAATGGATCAGATTATTAGCTCGGTGGTCGAACCCGAGTCCTTAGGCTGACCAAATTGAAACTGATAAACCAATTGATATCTAAGGCAAATGGTTGAAAGGGATTTTTAATTGAGACTGTTCTCTTTTCTGACCAATTACGTTGGTGTCTAAGGAAATAAATGAAGACCCTCTCACTGATCTCCACTTATCTAGTCAATGTGGTCAATCTATATTCAATTAGGTCGCTTAGTGATTTGAGTTCACCCATACTATCTAGGTTAGTCAGTCTAACTAGTTAAGGTGTCCCTTGACCAGATTTGTCTCTTACCCTCTTCGATGACTTGTTGAAGTTAGTAGGAGGATTTTTTGACTGCTGGTTGAATTTTTAGTTCTAATGCATAAAAACAAACCTTCTAAATTATTAGGTCCATAAAATGTCAAAATTATAGGGATAACTAGATCATAGCCTCCCATTAAGGTGGATGGTAATAAGTCCATTAGACTAGATAAACATTGGAGGCACCACATGCCTGGTGTTTATTTGGATATTGGAATTATCATCCCTGATATAATAGCCTTGATATATCTTTCGATGGATGGGCAGGTTGGCCGAGTCACACTCGGACCTGATCTTCATTAGTTAGATACACTGGGTATAGTCATGTTAATAGTTGGACCTAATCAGACTATTCAATGGAGGTGCCACATACCTGTTGAAAAGGTGCCTGGAGCAAAATATTTTATTAGAAATTATTTGAAGAAATAATTGGTTAAGAACATATCCATAGGTGCACATAGATTGGTCGAGCCACACTCGGATGCATATGCAGTCTGTATGGATTCTAATACCTACTAAAGAATCATATATATTTCTCAAATTGGAGGTAAAGGCTACCGGCTGGTATAAAATAGCGAGATGGACCTTTAGACTAAAGTCCCAGTCTTTACGATTGTATAATTCATATATTAAATAGTCTTTATTTTTTTAGTAATGGCTAATACTTTGTCACTCCGCTCATTGTTGGATAGTGACAAATTTATTGGACCCAACTTCGATAGTTGGTATCAAAAATTAAAAATTATTATGGAGCATAAGAGGATCTTGTATATCCTTATGGATCCTGCACCTGAAGAGTCCATTCCGAATGCACGTGGGACGATCAGCCATTCTGAATGCATGTGGGATGATCAGAGACACTTATCAGAAATGGCTCAATAGTCAAACAATAGTGCGTTGCATTATGAGGGCTGCAATGAATGATAAGTTTAGTCATAAATTTAAGGATGCTCAGTAAGAGGAAATGCTTCAAATATTGAACGAGTCCTTCGACACTCCTAAAGATGTAGAGAGGCACAAAACCTCCTGTGCAATCTTCAACACCCGTATGAAAGAGGAGACATCGGTTATAGGTCATATATTATATATGATCGAACAAATCGAATATCTTACCAAACTCAATTTTTTCTTGCATGAATAGTTAAGCAAGAATGCTATTCAGAACTCACTTCCCAAGTCCTACCTTTCTTTTTTGATATAGAATGACCAAGCCTATAGTGAACTATTATGGTTTGATAGGATTATTGTAGACTTTTGAAAAAGATAATTAGCTTCATAAGAAGCCGATGAATGTAGTAGGTTAGTCCTCAATAAGATGTCGAGAAAGGAAAGAAGAAGAAGGTATAGAAATCTCGTGCAATAGCTTCAAAGCTCAAATAGACCAAGAAGTCCAAGGTGGACCAGAGTAAAGCAGAATGCTTCTTTTGTAAGAAGCTGGGGCACTAAAAGAGGAATTATCCTAAATATCTTACTTTCCTTGCCCCAACAGGCTTAAGAAGAGAAACAAGCAAATGGTTCTAGTCAAGATACTTATATAATAACTCCTTATAATTTTTCTGTTTGTGATACTACTATCTAGGTATTGGATACTGGAAGTTCAACTAATATTTATAATTCATTGTAAGGACTTCAGATTAGTAGAAAGTTTGAGAATGACGAGCGATTTCTGAACGTTAGAGATGAAAGATCTGTTCCAATTCTAGCCCTAGGAATAGTTCAGCTTACTTTCAATTCAAATATTATCATTTTAGATGATTGTCATTATTGTCCATCTTTTCTTATGAATCTAATTTCTATTGGTCTTCTGGCTAAAGATAGTTTTAATTTTTTAATAAAAGATAATTTTTATGACACCATTGTGAATGATATTACAATTATGCATGGATAATTAAGAAATGGTATTTATCTTTTATCACAATCTGTTAGTACAATGTACACATCAAACAAATATCCAAAATTAGATAATATTATCGATGCCTACCTTTGGCCTTGTCGGCTCAGTCATATAAACAAAAATAGGATAAATAGATTAACAAAAGATGGAATCCTCGATATCAATGATTGTGAATTATTATCGACCTATGAATTCTGTCTTCTTGAAAAGATGACTAAGTCACTCTTTACTGGAAAGGATGAACAGGCCGGTGATGTTCTAAGTCTAGTGTATAGTGATGATGTGGATCCATGAATACAAGTACCAAAAGTAGATATTATTACTTCTTACTTTCACAAATGACCTACCTAGGTATGGGTATGTTTATCTTATAAAGTATAAATCCGAATCTTTTGAAATGTTCAAACAATTTCATAGTGAAGTAGAAAAGCAAATTGGGAAGAGTATCAAAACTCTTCAGTCAGATCGAGGAGGTGAATACCTCACCAGTGATTTTTTGATTATCTAGAAGAGAATGGGATTCTCTCATAATGGACTCTTTCTGAGACACCACAATGCAATAGGATGTCCAAAAGGAGAAATCGAATACTATTAGATATGGTTCGATCTATAATGGATTTTACAAATCTGCCAATCTTCTTTTGGAGAATGCACTTAAAACTTCTTGTTATATTCTGAACAAGATTTCGAACAAATCTATCAATAAAACACCATATGAGATATAAACAAGGCGTAGGCCGACACTCTCTCACCTTAGGGTTTGAGATGTTTGACTTATGTAAAATGTTTAAAGGTAGATAAACTTGGATCTAGGTCAGATAAATGCTTCTTTATTGGGTACCCAAAAGAATCAAGAGAGCATTATTTCTACCTCGCTAAAGAATAAAAGGTATCGTTAGTAATAGAACAGTCTTTTTGGAAAAAAATTTTTTTGAGGAAGAAACTAATACCACTGAAATTCAACTTAATAAAGTTCGAGAGGTAGAAAAACCGACACAATCAAATGAACTAATAAATTGATTTTGATTAGAGAATCAAATCTCAATCCTCCTATAGATGTACCTTTGAGAGGATCTGATAGAATACTGTATCAGTAGGACAGATACTATGGTTTCTTGGTCCGAGATGGTGATCCTGTTGAACTAGATGAGAACGTCGATGATCCGATCATCTGTATGGATGCTATGCAGGGGACTGACCCTGAGGAATGGCTTAAAGCCATGAGATTCGAGATGGAATATATAAAAATCAATAGTGTATGAACACTCATTGATTTACCTGAAGGGTTAAAACCCATAGGGTGTAAATAGATTTTTAAAAGAAAAATAGATGCAGATGGGAAGGTAGAGACCTATAAAGCCCATTTAGTTGTCAAGAGATATCATCAATGTTATGACATAAACTATGATGAGACATTTTCTCCTGTAGCAATACTCAAATCCATTCAGATTATACTTGTGATAGCAATTCACCTAGATTTTGAAATCTGACAAATGGATGCCAAGACAACCTTTCTTAATAGAGTTGGAAAATGAGGTATATATGATACAGCCTGAAAGGTTCACATCCACAGATGAATCTCAGATATAATTGAAAATGATATCTCTACATTACAAAATATGAAGCTCTGGCTATCATCATAATTCTTCATGAAAGATTTGGGAGAAGCATCCTACATCCTAGGGATGAAGATCTATAGAGATAGATCTAAAAGGTTGCTTGGGTTGTCTCAATCCATGTATATTGATACCATGCTGAAATGGTTCAGCAAGACAAATTCCAAAAGAGGTTACTGTTAGAAAATAGATAGGTTGCATGTATATATTTCAAAACAATTTTAAATGCAACGGAAACAATCTAGATTAAATCCTTTTAACCCCTCACGTAATAGATCATATCTATAATCTACCCATGCCTAGATCTATGACATACATAATCTGAAAATAAAATATAGATATTTGAGATCAGATCTCAATACCTTGCACAAGTTGAAATACACTACAGCTGATGATCTATGGATTTGAGCAGTTTCTTTAGTCGCGCAAGTGCCCGACCTCCACAAGTATCCACATGAGGACTCGTTTCGATTAGAGATAGGTGATCTCTCCTAGATGCCCGCTCGTTTGCAGAGATCTTTTCTTTGATAGCTGATGCAGCTTTTTCTCTGGATCTCACAGACACTCTATGAAATGAAGAAGAACAAGAGGAGGTATAGAGAGGAAGGAGGCTAGGTGCATGAAAACAATTTTCTCTCCACTTTTTCTTTTTCTAGGCATCTAACTTTTGGACCCTTTTTATAGGGAGGAAGGGATATTAGGGTTTAGGAGGCGCCACATTTTCTTGCACAACAAAAAGTGAGGCATGCAATATTTTGTCGTCAAGAAAATAGGAGTGGCGTGAGAAAGAAATCAGATCTGATTTCTTCTCACACCAACCTCTTTCCTTAGCACACCAAGAAAAGGTTGGCACCACCTTTCATTTTTATTATTCTAGATTTTTTTTCTTCTTATCCTCTTTTCAATTTGAATCAAATTCAAATTAGGATAAGAATGTGAGTCATCAAGTGCCGCCTTTTCTCTTCTGTGCCCTCCCTTCACATAAAATATTTCATGCCAACTTCTTAGCATATAATATATTGGCATGGGATTTAGGGCATGCACGAGAGAGAGAGAGATCCAGTGAGTTGATCCAATTCAAATCAAACTGAATTCAATTCAATTAGATTTGATTCAAGCCTTAATGCTCAATCAAATTGAGCCAATTAGCAATCCAATTGCTAATTAATCCTCCTATAATTCACTAACACTTAGCGAATTACTTAATTACAACTTTTGCTTAGGATTAATCATCAATCACGTTGATGATTATACCCTTCAATGATGTATAATCATTAATCATCCATCTAATCAGATAAGAACATCTTTTGTGTGTACCCCATAGGTTTCATTTTGTTTGATAGTGAAATATATCATGATCTCCATCACAATATCATCGAAACTCATTTCGATGGATTCGAATAATTTCAACTCTGCCCTTCGAGGGTCATGGATCATCAAGACGATGCTCAACGAATCCCAAAATCCACCAGAGACTCCTAGCAATATGTAATGACAACCCAGCAAAAAGAAAGTATCGAGCTTCTAGATGTAGTTACCGTGTCATTCAAACTTTCTATCGTGAATTCTGACTTAATGGAGGTCGTGGAGTACTCATCAAACCCCAACGTCAGTCATATAACAAATTGGCTCAACTCAAGTTCATTCGTGAATCCCATGAAAACTCTTTTCTAGTATTCACATTTACTTTGGCCAAAGACTTTCTGAACTCAATTTCATGAATTGCATAAGATTTCTCTTTTTCTACCAAGATCGATAGATTCTATTTAGGTACATCCTACTCCTAACAGCGAACCTAAACCCACTATGGCCAATATACATAGCAATAGTCCGAATGGCTAGCAACCAAGTGAACATACAGTCAAATTACAGTAGCCTCGCTACGAATAGTCAATGCATTATAGGTCAAAGGATCACTCACATCACTGTTGTTAGAAAATAGGTTGATTCACATGCATAGATCAATATGGTTACACTAACCACAGCAGAAGCAGACTTTAAAAATTTTAATCTAATCAAATACGCAGATTCACAATCTTAATCAACCCTAGGATCAGCTAACATGCATAAATAAGTTAATTGCATAAATCTGAAATCATAAATGACAAAGGAAGAAGTTATACCTGACGCTTTTCCCTCCTCTTTCTTCAGATCGGATCCTGCGAATGTCTGAGATTTTTGTTGTAGCTGCGAAAGCACCCAACCTCTACTAATATCCATACAAAGAGATCCTGATCAGACCTTCGAAACCTCCAATGTGCTAGCTCCCTTGTAAATTTCATTCTTCAGTTTGGATCAGGGCCCTCATCCTTGTATTACTAAAAGCAGCCCTGTTGTTGGATCCTGGGGATTGATCCTAACTATCAAGAAAAATCAAGAATTCCTTTCTTGATTTTCTTCTCTCTTTCTGAGGCTTCTTTCATATCTCTATCTGAGGTAGAATAGGGCCTAGAAAAGAGGGAACAAAAATGAGATGGTGTGGAGGAGGAAAGGGGCGGAAGGTTGTTAGTGCACAAAACACACGCATGAAAAAACCTCACACCTAACCACCCCTTTTATCGATTTCATGCATGTATTTCCAAATGAGAAAACCAAAAGTCCATGAAGTATTGGACTCCTCCCCATGCGCCACCAAATTTAAGATGCCATTCTTCATCACACCAAAAGTTTTTTTTTGTGATATTTCTTCACGCCAAAAGGCCTTCCACCCTCCCTTTTCACATCCAAATATGGATAATAATCTAGTCTTTATGGTAGCTTCAAACATGATTTGAATTGGTTACCATATTAGATAAGGTTTGACCTTATCTATAAGACCTTGTCGTCCATACCTTCTTTTCCTCTTATTTTATGCGACAATATAGAGAATTTCACCATGGAAAATTAGATGGAGATCTGATTCCACATGAAAGCAAGTTGTTTGGGGCATCCCATATTTTTTGGATGGTGAATTGATGAGAGGAGGCGACAAAAAAAAATAAATAAGAGTCCAACATCCCTAGGACTCTTAACCCAACTCCTTACACGCCAAATAAAAGGGAGTTATTTCTTTCTTTTGTGCGTGTAAGAGACCAGAGAGAGAGGCCTTCATGTTGGGAGGCTTTGGGCATGGGTTTTTGGTGTGAAAAAGAAAAGGAGAGTCCTTCTCCTTTGGGTGAGTGCAAATCTAGTTTTCTAGGATTTCTTCCTTAGGGTTTGGGAAGAGAGAAAAAGAAGAGAGCAAAGAGTCTCCTCTCCATATTTCTTTCTCCTCTCCATCTCCTCCAGATGTCCATCTTCAATCTCTAAAAAGGTTCAAGAGATTTAAAGAAAAAATTCAGATCAACCAAGAAGACGGTCTTCACACGAGCTAGCACTTTCGAGAAGATCGATCAAATCAGGACTTCGAGTGAACTTTTCGTAAAGACCAAACATGTGTGCAGCTGTAAGCAACTAGCAAGAATCATCTTTACCATGTCTTTTAGCAGCGACGATCATCGATCCATACTCAAGTATCAAGTTCTGAACTCAGATAGATGTAGATTTGATCTACTGCTCACATGTATGCATGCAAATTTAATCTTCTGAATTTTTTAGATTTTATATGCAAAATATCATATCATAGATCCTAAAGTAGATTGATTTGATGATTAGATTATATGCATGTTAGGTTAATATTATTAATCTAGTTGTCTTCCACTGTGTTTTATTTTGAAAAATTTTAAAATACATGCATAAAATCACCTACGTTTTCCAACATCTTTCATATCTCTATCTGAGGTGGAATAGGGGCATGAAAAGGAGGGAACAAGGATGAGATGGTGTGGAGGAGGAAAGGGGTGGAAGGTTGTTAGCGCACAAAACACATGCATGAAAAAACCTCACGCCTAACCACCCCTTTTATAATTTTGTCGCACAAAATATGTTCCTTTCCCATGCCAAAACAAACTCTAATATGATAAGATCTAATTTGAATCAAAATTCAAATCATTCTTTATCAAGAAGGAGTCCCAACTAACTAAGAAAGTAGGTAATGTGTTAGGATTTGATGCCTCGAGATTCAGCCCATATTGAGCCCACAATGAGGTTCGCGATAAAAAATGGAGTCCAACGAGATCAAGATCACCTGAAATGGAGCTCAGATGGAGGAGATACGAGCTTTTGAAGTCGGCACGAGATTCGAGGTGGTGGAGGACCACCGGCAACCGGTGGCGGGCGGCAGCGGCGCGGTCGCAGGTGGCAGCGCGCAGGACGCGCGACCCAGGTCCGCGTGGGACACGCAACCCAGGCGGGCGGGCGCGCGGCCCAGGCACGCGTGGGCCCGCGTGCGGGAGCGGGCCAGCCCAGGCCCAGGCGGCCTCCTGGCCCTTTACCCCGGTCCACCATGGACCGGGTGGTCCACGGATGGGCTTGTGGACCGCGCGGCCATTTCCCATGCATTTCGCACGGTCCACGGCACTATTCCATGGACCGGTCGCGATCGGAGGGTGTGGGTTGATCTGTTTTTTGATCCGACGGTTCAGAACTTGATTTGGGTTGATTAAGGACTCTTAAACCTAATCTAATTAGGTTTTAACCCTTTAAAAGGGCCCTGTGACGAACAGTGAAGCAGTGGTTTGGGTTTTCTCACTGTACAAAGCCGTACGAACCCGAGAGGAGAGAGAGAGGTGAAAGCACTGAGAGAGAAGGAGCAGGAGGCTCTTGGACAGCGGTCGCCAGGTACTTCAGGGGTTCAGGGGGTCTTCCAAGAGAGAAAGAGCTTTTATGAGGAAAACTTCTAGTAAGAGAGAATTGGGTGTACAAGGATTGAGGGTGAGGTCTCCTATTGTAAAATTTTTTTTTTCATAGTGAAGTTTGCGTGCCCTGTGGAGGCGAGCCCTTTTGTGGCTGATCCACATATTTTGATTGTTTTTCTTTTTGTTTTGTTTCTTCTTTCTTCCTGCTGCATCACGTGGTACTGAAAGGATCTTGGGAGGTGGTGTCCTAGCCAGACATCCACCCAACAAGTGGTATCAGAGTAAGGCGGTACAAGGATGCAGATTGCAGTGGTGGTGAGCAAGACTGAAGATGGAGAAGACAAGAACAATCAAGATGGAGATCAACAAGTTTGATGGTAAGAGTAATTTCTCCTTGTGGCAGGCAAGGGTGAAGGACGTGCTCATCCAACAGGGGTTGATCGATGCTCTCTTGTGCGATGAGAAGCCAACCACCATGGAGGTGCGGGATTGGAAATGACTACAGATGCAGGCGGTGAGTACCATCCGTATGTACCTGATGGATGAAGTGGTGATCCATGTGCTGAGCGAGACTTCTCCGACGGTGCTATGGTCGAAGCTCGAGGAGTTGTATATGACGAAGTCTCTCACCAACGCACTTTTTCTCTGGAGGCAGTTTTACCAACTGCGGATGACAGAGGGACAAAGCGTGCAGGAGCATTTGAGCCATTTTTAGAAGATCCTCACCGATCTCCTCAGCATTGGCGAGAATGTTGAGGAGAAGACCAGGGTGCTGGTTTTGCTGGCGTCGCTTCTCTTTTCGTACGAGTCCTTGGTGACTGCTCTTCTAGTGGGGAAGAGCACCATCAAGATGGATGAGGTCACCGCGGCGATACTCCAGAACGAGGTTCTCAGGAGGGAGAACCTAGCTTCGAGCTCAGGTGGTGATAACTCAGCTTTGGCGACTTTTGGAGGAGCAGGAGATGGTAGATGGAGCGACAGGAGATCGCAATGAGGGCGATCCAAGTCCAGGAGGGACTTAAGCAAAACCAGGTGTTACCGGTGTGAGGAGTTAGGGCATCTAGCCAGAGATTGCCCTCAACTGAAAAATCGGATGGTGACTGCTGTAGCGACGGCTGGCAGTGATTTAGATGGAGTTGTCCTGGAGATATCTGACGAGGTATCTACTTCTTCCCAGTAGTGGATATTAGATTCTGCATGCCCCTATCATGTATGTTGCAGAGAGGAGCAGCTTGACTCCCTGAAGAATAGTGAGGGCACTGTATATCTGTCGGATGGATCGAGCTATGCGATCAGAGGCATTGGGACGGTCAGCTGGAGGACACATGACGGTGCAGTGAGGAGATTGGAGGAGGTCCGATACATACCCGATTTCAGACAGAATCTTATCTCACTTAGCAGACTGGATTCAAGAGGCTACAGGACGGTAGCTGGTGGAGGAATCCTGAGGGTGTTACATGGTGTAGGATTGTGCTGGAGGGGAAGAAGGGGAGCAGAGGATATTATTATCTGGCAGAGAGCCCAGTGCGAGGTGGAGCTTCGAGAGCCAGGCGGAGTCCAGAGCGAGGTGGAGCTCCAAGAGGTGGATCGAGCACGAGACAGGAGACTCGGGAGGACGAGAGGCGACGTCGCAAGGTAAGATTCCTATTGCCGCAGGATGATGTCCCGAGCAGGTCTCAGGTCAGGAGAAGCACAGCATACGATGGAGATAGGATCGAGCAGTCTGGCTCGACTCCCATGTTTGCCCATCCATGATCAGCAGGCGATTGCCCCAGGGCATGGGAGCGAGGAATCCAGAAGCTCTCAGAGTTTGGAGGAGGCTGAATATCGAATCGAGATGGAGATTGTTAGGATTTGACACCTTAAGATTCAGTCTATATTGAGCCCACAACGAGGTTTGCGGTGAAAAATGGAGTCCAACGAGACCAAGATCACCTAAAACGGAGCTCGGATGGAGAAGATACGAGCTTTTGAAGTCGGCACAAGATGAGAGGTGGTGGAGGACCACCGACGACCGGCGGCAGGCGGCAGTGGTGCGGCCGCAGGCGGCGGTGCGCGGGATGTGTGACCCAGGTCCGCACGGGACGTGCGACCCACGCGAGCGGGCGGCCCAGGCGGGCGCACGGCCCAGCCTGGCATGCGGCCCAGGCGGGCACGCAGCCCAGGCGGGTGCACGGCCCAGGCACGGGCGGGCCCGCGCACGGGAGCGGGCCGGCCCAGGCCCAGGCGGCCTGCCTGGCCCTTTACCCTGATCCACCGTGGACCGGGCGATCCACGAATGGGCCTGTGGACCACGCGGGCGTTTCCCATGCATTTTGCGTGGTCCACGACACTATTCCATGGACCGGTCGCGATCGGAGGGCGTGGGTTGATCTATTTTTTGATCTGACAGTTCAGAACCTGATTTGGGTTGATTAAGGACTCTTAAACCTAATCTAATTAGGTTTTAACCCTTTAAAAGGGCCCTGTGATGAATAGTGAACCAGTGGTTCGGGTTTTCTCATCGTACAGAGCTGTACGAACCTGAGAGGAGAGAGAGAGGTGAAAGCGCTGAGAGAGAAGGAGCAGGAGGCTCTTGGACAGCGGTCGTCAGGCACTTCAGGGGTTCAGGGGGTCTTCCAAGAGAGAGAGAGCTTTTGTGAGGGAAACTTCTAGTGAGAGAGAATTGGGTGTACAAGGGTTGAGGGTGAGGTCTCCTCTTGTAAAAATTTTTTTTCATAGTGAAGTTTGCGTGCCCCGTGGAGGCGAGCCCTTTTATGGCTGATCCATGTATTTTGATTATTTTTCTTTTTGTTTTGTTTCTTCTTTCTTCCTGCTGCATCGTGTGGTACTGAAAGGATCTTGGGAGGTGGTGTCCTGGCCAGACATCCACCCAACACAATGCCACATCCCAACAACCCACACATGCGCCCAAGGGAATCAACGAGAAAAATCAGTGAGGAAGTAGTCCTTTCCCCTTATCCTACATAGGATAGCTCAACCATCTTTCCTTGAAGACAGGACTCATAAACTGGATATGACTCGAAAGTCAATAGCCCGATAAGATCATCTTTCTCCAATTTGTTAAGTCTGTCCTTTTCAATTTGGTCTAGTCTAAGATGCCATACATACTTTTGGCTAATCCTATCTCTAGGTCTCTTAGACCCTACGGCACTCACAATTTACTTGTTAACATTAACACTCGCATCTACATGCAAATGATAAAGACCATCTATCAAACAGGCACGCGCAATAATTTTATTTTCAAAATAAATTGAACATAATTTTTTATTAAAATAAAAATTATAATTATCCTGTGCCAGCACAAAAATAGAAATCAAATTTTTACTGGCTATAGGTACAAAATAACTATTTTTCAAAAGCAACCTAAATCCTAATGATAGTTTTAATGAGTAGATCCCGATAGCTACAGCAGCAATTTTTGCCCCATTGCCGCCTCGAAAAGTAATCTCACCTTCTCTCAGTTCTCTAACTTTCTCTAAATCCTGCATAGAAGTGCACAAGTAAACACTAAAATCAGAATCTAAAATCCAACTAAAAGAAGAGGAAACTGTTAGATTAGTTTCGAAAACCAACAATTCAGATGTACCATTAGAAGGTGCATCCTTCTTCTTATTCTTCACTGTCGCTGGGTATGCAGGATAATTTTTTCTCCAATGGCCTTCGACATTGCAGTGGAAATATATTTCTTTATCGTTGACTTTCTTTGGAGCTTTCTTCTTCTTCCTGCTCTTGATCTTTTTGCTTTTTCGTAGACTTTTTGTTCTTCTTCTCAGTAGATTTTCTCTTAGAAGAAGCCTATTCTACAATAAGAACCGTTTCTCTTGAACCTTTCAAGGTACCCTCTACTGTCACCAACATATTCAATAACTCAGGCAAGGAGCTATCAATCTTATTCATATGGTAGTTCATAATAACTACCCATACAAATCAGGAAGGGACTGCATGATCAGATCCACCTATAGTTCTTGTCCATATTCATTTCGAGCTTCTAAAGCTCTTCGATGTTCTTGATCATTGTCAGACAATGATCGTGCGTAGACTGTCCATCATGCATCCTCCCTCTGAAAAGTCTCTAGGAGATCTCAAAGTGAGCCGCATGACTCTGCTCACCATACAACCCTTGTAGGTGAGTCAGAATCTATCTGACAGTCCTCATGTCTTCATACGGATACTGAAGATCATTGAACATGGATACAAGAATATAACACCTAGCCCTGTTGTCTTCGTCCATCCACTTGTCAAATGCAGCTCATTGATCAGGAGATGGGTGAGCTAAAAGAAGAGTACCCTATAAGCCAATCGCAAGTGTGTTGCGATGGGATTTTTTTTTATAATTTTTCAACTCATGTAATGATATTTGTTATTTGAGGTATTGATTCATCATATTAACTGCATCTTATTATGTCTAAGATTATGATGAACCCCAAAGATTAGGACAATAATTTTAGAAGACATGAATGGGTCATGCTAGTGAGACCTAAAATCCTAAAATCCCAATCTTAAACATTCTGGATCGTAGGAGCATTGAGTCAGGGATCAATGTTCTGGATAGACTGACACATCCTATGTATGCTCGATGGAGAGGGTGGAAGATCTCACTAGCCACTTGTGTGGGACACTAATACTAGGTTGTGGGTGCTTATTTGAGAAATGAGTCCATTGAATTGACTCGATGAAAGAGAACATCTTATGAAAGTCTTACTTGCATGTCAAAGATGGTTCTCTAAGTGAGAGTTGTGCAAGTGATCCTTAGACCGAAGATCATCATGAAATCTTATGCACATGAATCCATATTTTGGTTCATACGTAAGCATGGCTTTAAGATATGTACGGGGTGTTCTGGATATGGTAGGAGTGTGTACGAAGATTGTGAGTAAGTCAACATGGAATCGATCGCTCCTAGTAAGAGGAGATCGCATCCTGTGGATTCTCATTAATAGATGACTCAGAAAAAATCTTTTGACCCAAAGTAGGAAGGAAATTAGAAAGAGTTTCTAATATTTCTTTATTGGAGTCATCATTGATTAATTGAGAATCGATATGAATATGTGTTTGAGTTTGACATGATTCTATACTCATGAACATATTCAGGATGTTGGGATGATCGAAGGATTGTATTGCATGATAACTTGCCACTAAAAGACATATTTGATATTTTCATCAAATTTTTATTTCTTCTAAATAGTCATGATATATTTCTAGACATCAATCTTGACTTGTAAGTTTTTGATCGAATTAAAGAGTTTAATTCGAATGCCAATTAGAAAGAGTTCTAATTACTGAAATCGGGTTAGCTCGATTGGACCTAAATTGGTTAGATTAAATTCTAATTAAATTAGATCAACTTATACTCAGACCTACTACTAACTAGATATAGAATTCAATGGGTTACACACATATAAAAATTGGTCAAGGACCCTTTTTAAAAAGGTTGATTAGAATTTTGGATTCAATCAGGATTCCGATAAGTATGCTAGCACGTATGGAATCCCTAGCTCTTTCAGAGATCAATTTGGTCTCATGCCTTACTCATTTGCTAGCTCAATTTGGTAAGCATTTGGGTCAGGTCAAGACACTTAGAAGTAGTCAAAAAGAGGTACCATATCTGGTGTACATGCCAAATAACTAAGAGTCTAACTTAAGAAGGACTCTTGGCACTAATATGCAGAATGCATGAGCACTTTATTTGTGGCATGGAGAAGGACTAAGAATCCTTCTATTTTTGGCCTCTATTTTTTATGACAAGTAGATCAGATGATGAGCCACCTATCATAACTTTTGAAGTATAAAAAATCTATCAGATTATGTATGAAAAAATTGCTTGAGACTTTGCTCCACGTGCGATAATTTTCTTTGGACATGCGAAGGGATGTGAAGACTCCTTCTGTTTAGGGAGTTTTAAGCAACTTTTTATCTAATAATTTTTGTGATAAAGATCATTTTTAAGTGTTGATCACATGATAAAAATCTAAAAAATTATTAGATTAAGAAAGATTACTTTTCATACCCTTTTCTGGGTGTGCGCGCATGCGACAGGGAGAAGGTGCTCGCATGTCTCTTCGGTGAAGAGTCCTTCTCACATATGAACTCTTATCTAAATAATATGTCATCTAGTGATAGCCTTCCTATTTGGACAAAAGTTTATATGGAAAAATTTCACACTAATCTAATGTGTGAAGAGATGTAAAAAGTATCTTGTTCTGGGTGTGCGCGCGTGAGAAGGCAGGATTCGACGTATCACCCCCTGAAGAGTCCTTTTGTTTAAGGACTCTCAGATAAGTGATACGAGGACTTAATATATCTTTCTAGATGAGGCATGTCTTCTCTGTTAGTTTCCCATCTAGTGCTATAAATAGGGGATGGCAGATGGGGTGATCATTCAATTCTTACATCCCCTATCCACTCCCTCTCTTACAACTCTAGATTTTAGGACAAGGCTTGTTCTTTTTAGACAAGCTTAATCCTAATAGCTCTAAGGGTTTAAAAGATCTAGAAAAAGGTGGTCAAGTCTAGTAGATAGTTTAGAAAGATTCAGACTTAGATCTGAAGAAAGATCTGATCGATTGATGGCTGGTTGAGTTTTAGGGACTAGAACTCTTGAAGCAAGGTGAAGAAAGAGCACTGTCCTTGGTTCAATTTTCGTATGGATCACTGTTGGAGAGTGGACATTTGGATACCTCATAGAAATTGGATTAGAGTTATAGATATTTTTCTGATCTAAATTTATTTTATTGTACTTTGATTGATATAGTCAAGAGTTTCTGGACATTAGGGTTTTCGGTGCATCGAATATTTTTAATGAAAATTTTAAACACCTAATCCTTCCACTACGTCATCAAAACCCAACAGTGATATCAGAGCCTATCTTGATCTATACAATCAAAGATTAAATTATTATCTTGATTGTGATCAAGCATGGGTTTTTAGTTTGGTTCAAGTCGGTTCAAGGGTTGAACCCGATTGAACATCAAAACCCTAGTATGTCTTAGAGATATATTTTAAATATAAAATGCATGATGTATATGTAGAATTTTTTATTAAAAAATATATCTCAAATGCCAATCGTCAACCTGTTGACGGTTGAGCAACCAAGTATTGTAATTGATTTGTTAATAAATAAAATATATTTTTGGCATTTTCATCATAAGTTTTTATCTTCTAATGAACTCCATTGTTATGATGAAGTCCTTAGGACTATTTAGGTTCGATAAAGAAAGAATTTATCGATTAGTCCTTAAAACTGTTCACGACCAAATGATAGGCTGTTAATAAAGACGACAGCCTCTATCGAGCATAGGTCGCTGTAGGCCATATGGATTGATTGTCCTCTTAACCAAGGAGTGTGGAGACACTGATATGGCATACAGGTGAGATATAAAGGTACATCATCATTGAATATGACCAACTCTAGAGCATTCTGCTGTCGACAATGTCTCTGATGGGATATAAGTATAAGTGTCCTTTAGACCTGAGATCGCCTTAGTGACTTGCAAGCAACTCACTGTGCTTTGGTACTGGACTAACTGAATTTCTAATTCAGTGATGGAAGGCTTCTGGGCATAGTCAAGTACTTGCAAAGTCAGAGTGTGATTGAGATAGGATTAACCACTTTAAGAGTTGGAGAAGAATGAGTCGCTATATTTCAATTTAGCAAAACTTTGGCCAGAGTAATCCATCAGATGGATTTGATATTTTGAAATACAATGTGAACAAACTGATTAGAGTTGACAGCTGAACTCTGAGGTGTCCTATGAGAATTTTGGTCAAGGAGATGAATTATATGAAAACTATATCTGCATGGGTTCTAAGGATGTTGTTCTACACATTTGACCTATCCGACTGTCGGATACCATTGCTAGATGGTCACTTCGATTGGTATAAAAATTTATTCTTATACTATCGACTTAGGTTCGGACCTATGAGGTCACATATATTAGAGTTTATGATTTGATCAGATGGTTGATCAACAATTAAGAATCGTTCTAGGGTTAAACGATCAATACGATTGACATTTAACCTAGTACAAGTGTTGCAGGAGGATCGATTAGTAATTCGATTGCTAATTAGCTTAATTTAATTAAGCCAAAGGACTGAGATTAAGTTTAATTAAATATAATTTAATTGAATTTAGTTTGGGCTTGATTGGATCAAATCCAATTGGTTTATTGGATAAGCCAAGTGCAAAGAAAAACTAGTCCTAGTTCAAATAGGACTTGGATCAACCTAATTTCTAATTTGATTAGAAAATTAAATCAGATTTAAATATAATTTAATCTGATTAAATTAGGCTCTTAATTGGGTAAAGACCTATTTTAATTAGGTTGATTTAGTTTTGGTTTGATTTGGTTTGAGAAATCAAATTTGAACAATTCATAGATTGAATCCTAGTAACACTAGGATTCCACCTTGTGCCACCTTAGCCCCCCACGCCCACTCTCTCTTATCCCATGCCCACTCTCTCTTATTTTGTGTGACAAAATCCCCTCTCCCAGGTTTTCACGCATGCCCAAAACTTTCTTCTCTTTCTCTCTTACATGGAATGTGGTTGTGGATCAAGTCAAAGTAGGAATTAGTTTGGATTTCAAATTCTATGAGATAGAATTTTAGAAAACCAAAACTCTTTCCTTATGGCACTGATTTTATTCATATTTTTTTTGAAATTTTTGTAACTTTTATGAAACATAATATGCACCCTTTTCTGATGATCCACGACAAAAAAAGAAGGAGGGAATGCCCAAGAGTTGGGCACCCCTTGTCTTACCTTGTTTGGATAATCTTTGACTAGGTATTTGACCTAGACAAGGACTCCTCATATCTCTCCATTTAAAATATTTTTTTTTATAAAATTTTTATAGATTATAGAGCATTGAGAGGCCTTTCAGGCATATAAAAACCAAGAAGAAAAAATATTAGAGCATGGAGATCTAATAGACACAAAACTAGGTGTCTGGGTTAGAGCAAAAAGAAGAAGAAGAGGATCTTCTTCTAGAGTTGCTGGGTTCATCTCTTTCCTTCCTCCATCTGTAAGTTTTCTGAGAGTGTCTCATCTAAAACTCCTTCTCCTACTTCTCATCTCTGGAAGAGTCCAAATCAAGAAAAAAGAGGCATCTGATCGACCATCGAAGAAGAATCAGCACAGTACTAGCATACTGTGCTGATTTCCTGGATCAAAACTTCTGATCATGATTCGTGGGCTTGTGTGGACGACTTCTAGAGGCCGGACACATATGTAGCTCGCAACATCATCCTCAAGCCCAGATCAACAAAGTTAGAACATCTAACTTACAAGGTAATAGATCTGATCTATTATATTTTACATACATTAGATGTAGTATAGAAACATGTTGATATGATCAACATGTAGTTCTTGCTCTTTATATTTTAATTTTTAATTTAATATCATATAATAATTATATAATAAAATTTTAGATTTATAGATCTTCTAATTTTATAAGATAAATTTTGATTTATTTTAGTCTTCCGCTGTTTGATCTTAAAAAAATTTTAAGATCTAATCCTGAAATCCTAGATCTGATTCCTTCAATTGGTATCAGAGCCTAGGTTGTTTATTACATGATTATTTATACATGCTTAGATTATTTTTTACATTAGATCTAATTTATAATCTGATTGTTAAATCTGAAATTAAAATTTTTAGATCAATCATGAACTGTAGGTTATCCTGCTGTAAGGTTTACCCCTTACAGTGCAAAGGTTGTCCTAGTTCGTGTAGATCTATCTTTAATCATAAATTTGTTAGATATAATATAGATTAAATTTATGATTTATTAAATTTAAAAAATATTTAAATCTAAAATGAAATCTCTTTGTTAATAATTTCTGCACAAAAAAAACCATCATATATTTGTCTGAAAAATTTACGTAGTTTAAAGTTGAAATTATTTCAATCACATGAACCTATTTAGATTAGATCTAAAATAGTTTCATACTTATTTTATTTGCATTTTGATTATGAATCAAGCATGCAACTTGGTTGGTAGAACCATGTTGTAAAAATATTTTACAAATATGAAAATTATTTTTGAAAAGCCGAACTCCAATCCTCAGCCCAAAACTTAATTGAGAATTAAGAAGTTGTTTGATTAGGTTCTAGGATTATGAATTCAAGAACCTAAGACACAAATCATAACACATTGGGTTAATAGGTTAGTGAGAATTAGGTCCATTAATTGGGTTAGACCTAAGGTTAGGTTAAAGATAGACTTAATTAGAGAATTGACTAAATCTAATCAATTGTTGTCTTAGATTAGGTCAAGGATTCTCTAGATCAATTACAATAGTTGTAGTTGGTCAAGCACATGTCTTTAACAAGAACCAAATGGACTTGATTCTTGGCTAAGCGGTCTAGCACGAACTGTTAGGTTGATCTAATCGAAACTAATTAAACCAGTTGGTGTCTAAGGTAAACCAGACCAGTGGTTTTTAAGTGGCAGCCCACTTACCTGGCTATTTCTGATGGTGTCTAAGGCAAGCTTTGGCAGATCCTTCCATCGATCGAATTTACCAGGCCTCTTGGTGAAATTATATTTTGATTGGATCACTTGACTATTCGAGCTGACCCATGTCAGCTAGGTAAATCAGTGTGGCTAATTTAGGTGCTCCTAGACCAGCCCTTTTAATAGTCTCCCTTAAGCTGACTTGGTGAAGCTAGTGGGAGGATCATGATAAGCTAGTTCATCTGACCTCATCCTCTAAATCAATTAAATCCTCTAAAATTATTAGGTCCTTAAAATGAAATAGTTATGGTGATAACTAGATCATAGCCTCCCATTAAGTAGATGATAATGAGTCCATCAGTTGGATAATCATTGGAGGCCCAAAGGCCTGGTGCTTATCGACTGATGGAATTATCATTCATAATATGATTTCTTGACTGCATCTTTCTAAATGGTGGTTAGGTTAGCCAACCAAAGTTGGGCCTAATCATTCATTAGCTAGATGGGCCAAGTATGGTCATGTTAATGGTTAGATCTAACCAGACATTTTCAGTGGAGGCCAAAGCCTACTGATTAGGGACTGAGGCAAAAATAAAATTATCAGAAATTATTTAGAGAAACAATTGATTATGAACCTATCCTTAGATGTACATGGGTTGGCCAACCAAAGTTGGGCTTGTGTGCAGTCTAAGTGGATTCTAGTACCCACTAAGGAATTAGGGTAATTCCTCGAATTGGAGGTAGAGGCTACCAATTCGAATAAAATAGTGGGAGAAACCTTTTGATTAAAGTCCAAATATTTAGGTTCAATAAATCAATTACTAATTAGGTTATGATTTTTCTTTGTACAGATATGGCTACTTCTCTATCGCTCCGATCATTATTGGATAATGATAAGTTAGTGGGATCTAACTTCGATAGCTGGTACCGAAAGTTGAAGATAGTCCTGGAGAATGAATGGATCCTATATGTGATAACGGATCCTACACCTGAGGAGCCAGCTGCCAATGCATGTGGAACAGTCAGAGATATTTCTCAGAAGTAGCTCAGTGATTGGACCACGGTACGCTGCATCATGCTGGCTACCATGAGCGACGAGTTCAATCGCAAATTTGAGATGACTCAGCCAAAGGACATGCTTCAAGTGTAGGAGGATGCCTTTGGCACACCCGATGACGTGGAGAGGCACAAGACTAGTTGTGCCATCTTCAATGCCAAAATATGGGATGGTGCCTCTATCACTGATCATGTATTGTACATGATCGAGCTGATGGAGCATTTGAGCAAGCTCGGCTTTTTCTTGCATGAGCAGCTTGGGAAAGATGCAATACTGAACTTGCTGTCCAAGTCTTATCTCCTATTCCTCACTTATTATAGAATGACAAAGCCAGAAGTAAACTACCACAGGTTACTGGAGTTGCTTCAGAACTTTGAGAAGGATCACCCACTCCATAAGGAGTTGATGAACTTAGTAGGAGGTTCATCTTCTGGTTCTCGACCTTTTAAGAAACGGAAGAAGAACAAGAAGAAGAAAGTAAAGAAGGTACAAGTTCTGAAGGAGGAAAACCGCTTTTTCTCATAGGATCTTCCAAATTTCATCAAATCTGAGGCAGAATAAATTTAAAATTTTTTTATCCTACATGTATTTTAGATCTAAGTCTCTAGATCTAATCTTCATATCTGATATTACAAATCTAAAATTAAATCTAAAACTATGATGAAAGAAGAAATACCTCAAGGATAATCTGATTACCCTGTAGATGATTTCTACACAGCCCGAAGTTCTGATGAAGCCACGCAAGTGCCTAGCCTCTACCAGTATCCACTCGGGCAGGACCTGGAATGTCTTCTCCTTGTGAATCTAGACTCCAAAAATTAGATCTAAATCTGATTAGAAAGATCTTCAAAAGTCTTCCTGAAGTTGGAGCAGCAGCCTGTCGATGAAGTCCTGCAGCCTTCTGTTCCAGGTGTCACCACGCCTTGGATCCTTGCCAGATGGATGTCCAACTCTTTGGACATGAAGAGGGGAGGAAGGAGAGTAGGAAGGATGTAGAGAAGAGGGGAGGGGGTGGTAGCTATTGAGTTTTGTGCATAAAACAACTTCTACCTCGAAACCCTAGGTGCAGCAGGATTTATATAGACCATGTATGCTGCGCAGTGCCACATCATTTAATCAATCAAAAAATTTCAATAAATTCTAGAAAAATTTTGATTGGTGGAGTGATATTATCTAATCATATCAGATAAGAACCCCACCTTATCTCCAAAAGATGGCACCAACATTGGATAAGCACAAATAGAGGTGGCACCCAAGAGTTTAAATTGATCAAGACTCTCCAATCCTTATCCACTTGGGGCTCCCACTTTAATCCAATTGGGCTCACACCATAATCTGATTATGGTACTCAATTTGATGTGGCTTGACTTGTGGATACTTCACAAAAATCTTCCAATGAGCCCTCTTCAGTTTAAGACCCATATGTCAACTTTTGACAGATGTCCTAAAATGAAATTGACAGGTGCTAGGAATTAGCAGGTATTGTCTTAAATTCATCTTATGAATTAAGACAAGCTTTTTCTAAGCTGAACAAGCTTTATTTAGATTGAGAAAAACCTTTCTAAGGTTCTCTGGATGAGTCAAATCACATTTGGCTCAGTAGAGACAAAAAAGATTACACGAGGAGAAAGTTAGGCTCAATCGTGTGCTAGCATGATTTTTTTGAACCTAATTGGATCTTATCCAAATCAATTAGATTAGCCCAATTGATGACATCCAGATCCTAATTCTTGTTTGTGTGACCCAGTTAAGTTCAATTCTATATAGTAATGAGATATGTCGTGATCTCATCATCGATATCATCGAAACTCCTTTTGATGGATCAGAACTCTTCTGATTCAGATAATTAGAATGATCGATCATCAATATCATTCTAATTACTCCCAAATCCACCAGTGACATCTAGCAGTATGTGGTGGCAATCCATCAGAACTGAAGACGAACCTCTCGGTGTAGCTTTCTGTGTGATTGAATTCCTCTATCATGAGTCCCACTGAATTAGGGTTAAGGTGAACTCGTCAAACCCAACATCAGTCATATGAGTTAATCGATCGATCCGAGTCTAATGTGAAACCTTAATGAAAAATTTTTTTCATTATTTTACTCTACCATGGCCATGGGCTTAAGGACTCGATCTTTCAATTATCATAGGACTACTCCTCTCATCTACCGAGGTTGATAGATCCCATCTTGGTGCGACCTAGTTCCTACAATGAATATGCTACAGCCAACATACACCTCAAAGTTTCGAATGGCTAGGAGATCGAGTTATGGTGTAGTCAAACTATAACACACTCAAGGTGAACTGTCAATGCACCTCAGATCAAAGAACTAAACACACAACTACAGCATCGAGCTAGTCATTGACGAGAAGGTAGACTTCCTTATGACTGCTCGAAGTGGTCACGCTCAGTACTCTCATTCTCAACGAATATCTGTACTCTTGCTCTAATATTTCTATACTGTAGACTCAAGACACATCTACCCTAAGGAAGCGATCATATACCAACCTTCCAGATCGATCACCATCCTCGTGATGATCCTATGGTCAGAAGCTGTTTATGAGTTAGTTATGTAAATTCATGCCTTAAATTTTTAACTCTTGAAAATATGAATTTACATTCCTACTAACTCAAAGGATGTATCACAAACACAATGTACACAATGTGATAGAAGAATAACCTTTTTATTCATTTATAGTCAAAATTATAAATTTATCCTTAGATCTGTACAGGAATGTGTCAGTCGATCTGACATCTAGGGAACACATCTAACAAACTCTCACTTGACCTAATGCCAATTGGCTACATATCTAAGTTTCATCTTCTCAAGGTGGGCTTCGATCTTCTGCTGGCCTAATGGCTTTGTCAGCGGGTCTGCCATATTATCTGTGGAGTCGACTCTCTTGACCTCGACATAATCTTTTTCGAGGTAATCATGGATCAGATGGAATCGCCGCTCGATGTGCTTGGACTTCTGATGAGATCTTGGCTCCTTAGCTAGGGCTATGGCGCCATTATTATCGCAGTAAAGCGGTATGACATCCGATGACATCACTCCAAGCTCTGCGGCAAACTTTTTATACCAGAATGCCTCCTTCGCAGCTTCCGATGCAGCAATATACTCTGCCTCCATGGTGGAATCAACAATCACCGTCTGTTTGGAACTCTTCCAGCTGACTGCACCATCATTGCAAATGAACAAACTCCCAGATGTCGACTTTCGATCATCTATATCAGACATAAAGTCTGAGTCTGTATATCTCTGAATCTGGAGTTCTCCATTCTCAAAGACTAGAAACATATCCTTAGTCCTTCTCAAGTACTTAAGGATACATTTCACAAAAGTCCAGTGCTTTTCGCCTAGATTCGACTGATATCTGCTTATGACACTCACAGCATGGGCTATATCAGGTCGTGCACATAGCATGGCATACATGAGGCTCCTTATTGCCGAAGCATAAGGGATCTTGCTCATGCATTCAATCTCCTCAGATGTGCTGGGCACATCTTCTTGGAGAGATGAATGCCATGTCTAAAAGGTAATAAACCTCTTCAGGAGTTTTTCATGCTAAACCTTTTTAGCACCTCCTCTATGTACATCTTCTATGAAAGTCCGAGCATCCTATTTGGTCTATCTCTATAGACCTTAATACCCAGTATAAAAGATGCCTCTCCTAGATCTTTCATAGAGAACTCTTTAGACAACCATACTTTGACTGAGATCAACATGAGAATGTCACTCCCAATTAGGAGGATGTCATCTACGTACAATATGAGGATGACAACTGCGCTCCTACTGATCTTTTTGAACACACATGGTTCCTCCTCATTCTTGATGAAACCAAATATTTTGATAACATCATTGAAACTAGTATTCCAACTCCGAGATGCTTGCTTAAGTCCATAAATGGACCTTTGCAGCTTGCAGATCCTGTGATCATCATCACTGGATGTGAAACCAAGCGGCTGTTCCATATAGATATCTTCCTCAAGATATCCATTTAAGAACGTCGTTTTCACGTCCATCTGCCATATTTCATAATCGAAATAGGCTGCAATAGCAAGCAATGTGCGGATGGATTTTAGCATGGCTATGGGTGAGAAGGTATCCTGATAGTCAATGCCTTCACGCTGACTATAATCTTTCGCTACGAGCCTAGCCTTGAATGTCTCTATATTTTCATCTGCACCTATCTTTCTCTTGAAAATTCATTTACACCTAATAGGTACAATACCTTCAGGTGGATCTACCAAAGTCCCGACTTGGTTTGAGTGCATCGAGTCAATTTCTGATCTCATTGCCTCTAACCATTTCTCGGAGTCGATATCTGATATCGCCTCGTCATAGGTCTTGGGATCATCACCATGAACCCCATTTTTCATGAGGAATATTTTTTCTACATCCTCTTGTATGGTACCTAAGTATCTTTCAGAAGGATAAAAAACTCTAGTCGATCTACGAGGTGGAAGAGGTTGTGTTAAGACTAGTTCTGATTGATTTGGTTCCTCAGGTTCTTTAGCTCGTTGCTCTTGAGAGACATTCTCCTTGAGCTTAATTATTCTTCCGATGCCACCATCTTGAATAAACTATTTTTCAAAAAAAATAGTATTTCAACTCACAATCACATTATGGTCTTCCGAAATATAAAAATAGTATCCTAATGACTCTTTAGGATATCCTATGAATCGAGCTCTAAAAGACCTGAACTCTAACTTGTCCGCCTGTTGTCTCTTGACATGAGCTGGACAACCCAAATTCTGAGATGATTCAGACTTGGCTTCTTACCATGCTATATCTCATATGGTGTGGTAGGAATGATTTTAGAGGGAATCATATTCAATACATAAATTGCTGTCATGAGACAATGTTCCCAAAGAAATTCGGGGAGGTCTGTGAAGCTCATCATGGAATGGACCATATCTAATAGGGTCCGATTTCTCCATTCTGAAATCTCATTGAGTTGTGGCGTTCTAGGTGGAGTTCATTGAGAGACTATACCACTGTCCTTAAGATAGTCTAGAAACTCCCAACTAAGGTATTCACCTCCTCGATCTGATCGAAGAACCTTAATGGACTTTCTTGTTTGTTTTTCTACCTCATGTCTGAATTCTTTGAATCTTTCAAAAGCTTCAGACTTATGTTTCATTAGAAACACATACCCATACCTAGATATATCATCGGTAAAGATAATGAAGTAGACGTAGTTGTCTCTAGCCGGCACATCAAATGGGCCACACACATCTATATGTACTAGGGCAAGTAGGTCTGTGGCCCTTTCTCCATGTCCTACAAAAGGAAGCTTGGTCATTTTGCCTTGAAGGCATGATTCACAAATTGGATATGACTCGAAAGTCATCGAACTCAATAGCTCAGATTTCTCCAATTTGTTAACCCTGTCTTCCACTATATGACCTAGCCTTAGGTACCACAGATACTTATCATTTAGACATCTCTAGGCCTTTTAATTCTTATGGCATTCACATTTTGCTCAATATTAAATACAGATACATCAATATGTAGTTGATAGAGACCGTTAATAAGAAAACTATCTGCAACTTTATTATTTTCATAAAAAAATATTACAATGGTCCTTATGAAAGCTAATCACATAGCTTTCTTGTGCTAAACATGAAACAGAAATCAAATTCCTGCTTGCTACAGGCACATAATAACAATCTCTAAGAAATAAATCTAATCCTAACGGTATCGCAGAGGATAGATTCCCACGATCACAGCAGCAACTCTTGCTCCATTCTCGATGCATAGGATCATCTCCCCATCTCTCAGCCTCCTGCTCTCCTCAAGATCCTGCATAGAAGTGCACAAATGAGCACTAGAACCAAAGTCAAGCACCCAACTGGATGCAGAAGAAATCGTAAGATTAGACTCTAAAATGAGCATACCTCTAAAAGGACCATCCTTCTTGTTCTTCAAGGTGGCCAGGTACTGAGGACAGTTTCACTTCCAATGGCCGTCTGATTGGTAGTGGAAATATTTTTTCTTATCAGCAGCTTTCTTCTTCGATTCTGTCTTCTTTTTCTTGCCATCCATCTTCTGCTTCTTCGCAGACTTCTTTTTCTTTTCAAAAGATTTTTTTTGGAAGAAGTCCGCTCCACAGTAAGAACTGAGCCTTTTGAACCCTTCATAGAAAGCTCAACCGTAACCAGCATGTTCATTAACTCGACCAAGGTACACTGCATCTTATGCATATGAAAGTTCATGATGAACTGACCATATGCATCGGACAAGGACTGAAGGATCACATCAATCTAAAAATCCTTATCTAAGATGATACCGAGCTTCTCAAGCTCCTCAAGATCCTTGATCATTGTCAAACAATGATCTTGGACTGACTGCCCATCACGCATCTTGGCCTTAAAAAGTCTTTGACAGACTTGATACTTGGCCGTGCGACTCTGTTCACCAAACAACTCTTGCAGGTGAGCCAACATTTGGTGAGTAGTCAAAATATTCTCATATTGGTGCTGCAAGTCATCAGACATTGCACCCAACATGTAGTTTCTTGCTTTGTTATCATCATCCGTCCACTTTTCCAAAGACACTCTCTGTTCAGCAGTCAGACGTGCTGGCATGGCAGGTGAGTCCTAGTCTAAGATATGAGTTAATTTTTTGAAACTCAAAATAATTCTATAGTTTCTCAACTAGTCTTTGAAATTGGGTCCAGTCAATCTGTGGGTGTCTAATATTTTGGTCAAGGGGTTTGAAGCAGACATGTTTCCCGTAGAGAGTCAAAAGTTTCTAATTAGATTTTGTAATCAGACTTAACCAATTTGTTTAGGGGTTTCATTTTTAAACAAATTAGGCTTCCACTATTTTCTCAGATCCCTACACTCCCTTGGTAGAGATGTGAAAATCTCCGTGATCAGTGATTTTTAGTTGGTGGTGCGGTCTCACCAACTGGCTCACCACCTCACCTAATAGTTATTGGTGATGGGTCAACCGATGAGTGGACAACTCTTGTCCAATGATTCTCTAATCATGATGCACCCAAAACTTGATCTTTAATTCATGAAGCTCACCGTGTCCAGGATATTGCTCCAATCCTTAGTTAAGTCAGACCCACCATTTGTACGAACTAGATTCCTGATTGGATCCCTCACCATATCCGAAATATTGAGCCCAACACATCCTCTAATTCGTAGCATCCAATGCCTAATGGACATGGTTGCATCTTTTCAGTGCAACTGAGCCACTGTAACCAGTCGAGAATAATCAATCCCGGGAAGGGCCCGCACATCCACAATGGTGGAAGACCTAGACTTAATATTTTTTTAGGAAGATTTGATTTAGATCTCATTAAACTTGACTTGACATAGTCATAACAATTATGACTAACCTAGTGGCATGAGTTAGCTCGAATTGTTAGCCACCTCCAATCAGAACTGAGTCGACACATATGGCCAGGTAAGTGAGATCGATGGGAAGGATATGCCATTAACTCGATAAGAACGCATTCGAGTCGAGTAGCTCCCAATTAAAAACCAGTTGATTGCATCTGCCCAACTTACCTTAGACACCAAATTGTCGAACTAGAACTAATTTGGGTTAGCCTACAATCCAGGCTCTAACTACTGAGCCAAATTAGATCTTAACTTGATCGAGTCACATCTAAATGTGATTCAACCTTGACCCAGATTTAATCCTATTAGGCTGGTCAATTATTAACTTTCATGATCCCACTTAACCAACTCTTGATTCGATTTGATCAACCGCTAGACCTAATTGAGCTACCCAAGTCCGAACCTAATTTTATGAAAATATCTTAGATCTGAAATTCTCAATTTTAGATCTAACTTAATTTTATAAGCTTAATTCATTAATTAAGTTTGAGTTCATTAACAAAGCATGTAAAATAAATCTTAGGGTTTCAGGATCTAGGATTTTGTAGAAACTAAGTTTTGATTTCTGATTAAGGATGAACGCACGGCACCCCTGCATGTCATATGAACACCCCATTGAATGGGAAGAGAGAGTTTTAAAATTCTACTTTGTTCTTATGACCGAACGATCATGAAGAACACCTTAATCAGAAATATGAATTTAACTACAAAATTAGTTAGATCTAAATTAACATATCACATATACAATTTAAGATCTAACTAATATATACTTTGCATACATCTCATGTATCAAAAATCAATCTAATTAATATGCTTTCAGATCTAATACATCACATGTAATTCGTGAGGAGAAGATGATCCAAATCCTGCTCGAGTGGATATCGGTAGAGGCCAGGCGACTGCGTGGCTATTTTAGAATCTCGGACATTGCTGCGATCATCTACAGGGTAATCTAGTTACCCTAGAGATTTTTCTCTATTCCTCATATTTTCATATTTAATTTTAAATTTAATATCAGATAATAAAAATTAGATCTAATAGATCTTAGATCTGAAATATCGTAGGATAATTTTTATTTTAAAATATTCTGCCCCAGATCTCATTAGATCTAGAAGATCCTACAAGGAAAAAGCCAGTTTTTCCATCACAAAATGTGTTCGTCAGCCTTAAGATAACTTTTTTAGAAAAGAAGTTTCTTGGTGAAGGAACCTTGCCTCTAAGGTTGAACTTGATGAAGTTCAACAAGTAGAAGGACCGACACCAATAGCTAAACCTGAGTCAGATTTGATTAGATCAAATTCGAAATCCAATGTACCTACACCATTAAGGTGATCCGGAGAGTACCGCATCAGCCGGACAGATACTATGATTTCTTGGTCTGGGACGGTGATCCCATCGAACTCGATGAGAATGATGAGGATCCGATCACCTATATGGATACAATGCAGAGACCTGATTCTGAGAAATGGCTTGAAGCCATGCAATCCGAAATGGAGTCCATGAAGATCAACGATGTATGGACATTGGTTGACCCACCTGAAGGGGTTAAATCCATTGGGTGTAATTGGGTCTTCAAAAGGAAGAGGGGCGCAGACGAAAAGGTGGAGACCTATAAAGCCCATCTGGTAGCCAAGGGGTATCATCAACGTTATGGTATTGACTATGACGAGACATTCTCCCCTGTGGCAATACGCAAATCTATTCGGATAATGCTTGCAATAGCTGTCCATCTGGATTATAAGATCTGACAGATGGATGTAAAGACAGCTATTCTGAATGGAGAGCTGATCGAAGAGGTGTATATGATACAACCTGAGGGGTTTACATCCATAGATGAGTCCAAGGTGTGCAAGCTTCAGAGATCTATTTATGGATTGAAGCAAGCTTCTCGGAGTTGGAATATGTATTTTGATAAGGTGATCAAAACGTATGGCTTCGTTAAGAACGAAGAAGAGCCCTGCATCTATAAATGGGCAAATGGTCCAGTTGCGGTATTCCTTGTCTTGTACGTGGATGATATTCTCTTAATCGGGAATGACATCTCCGCACTACAGGGAATAAAAGTTTGGTTATCATCACAGTTCTCCATGAAAGATTTGGGTGAAGCATCCTGCATCCTAGAGATGAAGATCTATAGGGATAGATCTAAAAGGATGCTTGGGTTATCCCAGTCCACGTACATAGACACTGTGTGGCTGAAAAACTTCATCACCGAGCTCGGAGTAGCACCCTCCCTCGATGGTCTGATCCTGCTCTACTGTGACAGTGCTGGTGCTATAGCTCAGACGAAGGAACTCAAAGACACCAGCGGATGAAGCATATTTTGCACCGCTTCCACTTGGTCTGGGAGATCATGGATCGAGATGACGTCGACCTTCAGAAGATCGATAGAAAGAAGAACCTGACCGATCCCTTCACTAAAGCCCTGGCGATAAAGGAGTTCGATAACCATAAGTTGAAGATGGGTATTAGATACTATACCGAGTGGCTTTAGGATAAGTGGGAGTTGTTGGAAAATATGTTCCAAATGCCAATCGTCAGTCTGTTGACAGTTGAGCAACCAAATATTGTAATTAATTTGTTAATAAATAAAATATAATTTTTATATTTTCATCATAAGTTTTCATCTTCTAATAAACTCTATTGTTATGATAAAATCCTTAGGACTATTTAGGTTCGATAAAGAGAGGATTTATCGATTAGTCCTTAAAACTGTTCACGACTAAATGATAGGCTTTTAATAAAGACGACAGCCTCTATCGAGCATAGGTCGCTGTAGGCCATATGGGTTGGTTATCCTCTTAATCAAGGAGTATGGAGACACTGGTATGGCATACAGGTGAGATGTAAGGGTACATCATCATTGAACGTGACCAACTCCAGAGCATTCTGCTGTCGAGAATGTCTCTGATGGGATATAGGTATAAGTGTCCCTTAGACCTGAGATCGCCTCAATGACTTGCAAGCAACTCATTGTGCTTTGGTACTGGACTAACTGAATTTCTAATTCAATGATGGAAGGCTTCTGGGCACAGTCAAGTACTTGCGAAGTCAGAGTGCGATCGAGATGGGATTGACCACTCCAAGAGTTGGAGAAGAATGAGTCGCTGTATTTCAATTTAGCAAAATCTTGGCCAGGATAATCCATCAGATGGATTTAATATTTTGAAATACAATGTGGACAACCTGATCAGAGTTGATAGCTGAACTCTGAGGTATCCTATAAGCATTTTGGTCAAGGGGATGAATTATATAAAAACTATATCCGCATGAGTTCTAAGGATGTTGTTCTACACATTCAACCTATCTAACTGTCGGATACCATTGCTAGATGGTCATTTCGATTGGTATAAAAATTTATTTCTGTGCTACTGACTTAGATTTAGACCTATGAAGTCATATACATTAGAGTTCATGATTCGATCAGATGGTTGATCAATGATTAAGAATCATTCTAGGATTAAACGATCAATACAATTGATATTTAACCTAGTGCAAGTATTGCAGGAGGATCAATTAGCAATTTGATTGCTAATTGGCTTAATTTGATTAAGCCAAAAGGCTGAGATTAAGTCTAATTAAATATGATTTAATTAAATTTAATTTGGGCTTGATTGGATCAAGTTCAATTAGTTTATTGGATAAACCAAGTGCAAGAAAAAACTAGTCCTAGTTCAAATAGGACTTGGGTCAACCTAATTTCTAATTTGATTAAAAAATTAAATCAAATTTAAATCAAATTTAATCTGATTAAATTAGGCTCTTAATTGGGTTAAGACCTATTTTAATTAGGTTGATTTGGTTTTGATTTGATTTGGTTTGAGAAACCAAATTTGAACAAGTCAGAGATTAAATCCTAGTAAGACTAGGATTCTACCTTGCGCCACCTTAGCCCCCCACGCCCACTCTCTCTTATCCCATGCCCACTCTCTCTTATTTAATGTGACAAAACCCTCTCTCCTAGATCTTCACACATGTCCAAAACTTTTCTCTCTTTCTCTCTTACATGAAATGTGGTTGTGGATCAAGTCAAAGTAGGAATTAGTTTGGATTTCAAATTCTATGAGATAGAGTTTTAGAAAACCAAAACTCTTTCCTTATGGCACTGATTTTACTCAAATTTTTTTTGAAATTTTTGTGGATTTTATGACACATAATATGCACCCTTTGCTGGTGGTCCATGGTAGAAAAAGAAGGAGGGGACACCCAAGAGTTGGACGCCCCTTGTCTTGCCTTAATTGGATAATCCTTGACTAGGTATTTGACTTAGACAAGGACTCTTCATATCTCTCCATTTAAAATGAATTTTTATATGAAATTTTTGTGAATTATAGATCATTGAGAGACCTTTGGGATATGTAAAAATCAGGTAGAAAGAGTATTGGAATGTGGAGATCTAATAGACACAAAACTAGATGTCTGGGTTAGAGCAAAGAGAAGAAGAAGAGGGTCTTCTTCTAGAGTTGTTGGGTTCATCTCTTCCCTTCCTCCATCTGTAAGTTTTCTGAGAGTGTCTTATCTAAAACTCCTTCTCCTACTTCTCATCTCTAGAAGAGTTTAAATTAAGAAAGAGGCATCTGATCGACCATCGAAGAAGGATCAGCACAATACTAGCATATGTGCTAATTTCCTGGACCAGGACTTCTGATCGTGATTCGTGGGCTCGTGTGGATGACTCCTAGAAGCCGGATGCATGTGTGGCTCACAACATCATCCTCAAGCCTGAATCAACAAAGTTAGAATGTCTAATTTGCAAGGTAATAGATCTGATCTATTATATTTTACATACATTAGATGTAGTATAGAAACATATTGATATGATCAACATGTAGTTCTTGCTCTTTATATTTTAATTTCTAATTTAATACCATATAATAATCATGTAATAGGATCTTAGATCTAGGGATTCTCTAGTTTTATAAGATAAATTTTGATTTATTTTAATCTTCCGCTGCCTGATCTTGAAAAAGTTTCAAGATCTAACCCTGAAACCCTAGATCTGGTTTCTTCATTTTCTTAGTAACTTGGTACTCTAATTGAGGTTCATCACCAGACCGTCCGGTCATAAGAGCAAGTAGGGTTCAGAGACTCTCTCTTTTTATTTAATAGGGTACTCTTATGGCACGTAGGGGTGCCATTGTGATGTCCTAAGGAGAGAACTGCGAAAAGAATATTTTGTATTCATGCATGTTATTAGAACTTCATGCATATGTGATGTGCTTGAGATGCTTAGTTATAATTATATTGAATGATTATGATTTCATATCTTAGAGATATAAATAGATATCATGATTAGTTGTTATGATTATGAAGATATAACTATAATAGTACATCATTGTGATTGAATTAGGATGTGCTTGAGACCATTAAAGTCCTCATAAAAATTATATTAAGTCATAGTGTTATGAACCAGTAGCTGACCTATTTCTTGAATCAATTAATCAATTGGTGTTTAAGGAGTATTTTAAATATGGTGGTTATTTAATTAGTTCTATTACTAGCCTGGCTAATTTTATTGGTATCTAAGAAAAGCAACGAGAGGACCTCCACTAATCTTAACATTTTCCTGACCAATTGGATTAGTTTAAATCTTGAATGATGGTAGCTCAGTATTTTGAACACTATATATGCCTTCCTTCATGCCTAGTCAATATCCTATCAAAAATCATAGTAGGTTTGTTGTGATATCCATAAGGCTTACTATGAGGATTAATGTGGGTTTGTCTTAGTGCATATTAGATATTTTACGGTATATTTTGGATATGTTGCTTTGTTGTGATATCCATGTAGGAACCAGATCTAGGGTTTCAGGGTTAGATCTTGAAACTTTTTCAAGATCATACAGCGGAAGACTAAAATAAATCAAAATTTATTTTTTAAGATCAGAAAATCCCTAGATCTAAGATCCTATTATATGATTATTACATAGTATTAAATTAAAAATTAAAATATATATAAATATAGTATGAACTACATATTGATCATATCAACATGTTTCTATACTAGCTACATCTAATGTATGTATTAAATAATAGATCAGATCTATTACCTTGCAAGTTAGACGCTCTAACCTTACTGATCCGAGCTTAAGGATGATGTTGCAAGCCGCACATGCGTCCGGCCTCTAGGAGTCATCCACACGAGCCCACGAATCTCGATCAGAAGTCCTGCTTCAGGAAATCAGCACAGTATGCTAGTACTTCGCTGATCCTTCTTTGATGGTTGATCAGGTGCCTCCTTCTTCTTGATTTAGACTCTTCCAAAGATGAAAAGTAGAAGGAGGAGTTTCAGATCTGAGACACTCTCAGAAAACTCAAGATGGAGGGAGGAAAGATATGAAAACAAAAACCCAAGAAGAAGACCCTCTTCTTCTTCACGTTTTTCTCTCTAGACATCCAAACTTGTGTCTTTTATATCTCTACGACCCAAAGGTATTTTTCTCTGATTTTTGGATGGAAGAAAGGCCTCTCAAATATCTATCTCCCCTTAAAATTTTACAAAGAAACTCATCTTATATAGAGAGATATAATAGAGTCCTTGTCTAGGTCAAACACCTAGTCAAGGCTTATCCAAACATGGCAAGTTAAGGGATGCCCAACTCTTGAGCACCTCCTCCATATTTTCATGCATGGATCACTAGAAAAGAGTGTACAATATAAACCCTAAAAGCTACAAAAATTCTAAAAAAAATTTGGATAAATTCGATGCAAAATTGAAAGAGTTTTGGATTTCTAAAACTCTATCTCATAGAATTCGAAATCCAAACTTATTCCTTTTAGATTTGATCCAAATCACCTTCCATGTAAGAAAGAAGAGAGGAGACCTTTTGTGAACGTGGGAGAGATCTGGGAGAGGGCTTTTGTCACACAAAATAAGTGGAGATTGGCGTTGAATAAGAGAGAGGGCGTGGAGAAGGTTTATGTGGCACAAGGTGGAATCCTAGTCCTACTAGGATTCTGTCTCATAACTTGTTTTAATTTGATTTTCCAAACCAAATCAAATCAAAATTAGATCAACCCAATTAAAATAGGTCTTAACCTAATTAAAAATCTAATTTAATCAGATTAAATTAGATTTAAATCTGAATTAATTTTCTAATCAAATTAGAAATTAGATTGACCCAAGTCCTAGTTGAACTAGGACTAGTTTTTTTTCTTGCACTTGGCTTATCCAATAAACCAATTGGACCTGATCCAATCAAGCCCAAACCAAATCTAATTAAATCATATTTAATTAAACTTAATCTCAGCCCATTGGCTTAATCAAATTAAGCCAATTAGCAATCAAATTGCTAATCGATCCTCCTGCAACACTTGCACTGGGTTAAATGTCAATCGTATTGATTATTTAACCCTATAATGATTCTTAATCGTTGATCAACCATCCGATCGGATCATGAACTCTAATGTGTGTGACCTCATAGGTCCGAACCTAAGCCGGTAGCATAGAAACAAATTTCTATACCAATCGAAGTGACCATCTAGCAATGGTACCTGACGTCCGGATAGGTCGAATGTGTAGAACAACATCCTTAGAACCCATGCGGATATAGTTTTCATATAATTCATCCCCTTGACCAAAATGATCATAGGACACCCCAGAGCTCAACTGTCAACTCTGATCAGGTTGTCCACATTGTATTTCAAAATATCAAATCCATCTAATGGATTACCCTGGCCAAGGTTTTGCTAAATTGAAATACAGCGACTCATTCTTCTCCAACTCTTGGAGTGGTCAATCCCATCTCGATCATACTCTGACTTCGCAAGTACTTGACTGTGCCCAGAAGCCTTCCGTCCCTGAATTAGAAATTCAGTTAGTCCAGTACCAAAGCACAGTGAGTTGCTTGCAAGTCAATGAGGCGATCTCAAGTCTAAGGGACATTTATACCTATATCCCATCAGAGACATTCTCGACAGCAAAATGCTCTGGAGTTGGTCACGTTCAATGACGATGTACCCTTACATCTCACCTGTATGCCATACCAGTGTCTCCACACTCCTTGGTTAAGAGGACAACCAACCCATATGGCCTACAGCGACCTATGCTTGATAGAAGCTGTCGTCCTTATTAACAGCCTATCATTTGGTCATGAACAATTTTAAGGACTAATCGATAAATCCTCTCTTTATCGAACTTAAATAGTCCTAAGGACTTCATCATAACAACGGAGTTCATTAGAAGATGAAAGCTTATGATGAAGATGCCAAATATATTTTATTTATTAACAAATCAATTACAATACTTGGTTGCTCAACCGTCAACAGCTTGACGATTGGCTTTTTGGGACACATTTTCCAACAACTCCCACTTGTCCTAAAGCCACTCGGCACAGTATCTAATATCCATCTTCGACTTGTGGTTGTCGAACTCCTTTATTGCCAGGGCTTTAGTGAAGGGGTCGGCTAGGTTCTCTTTTCCGTCGATCTTCTGAAGGTCGACGTCACCTCGATCCACGATCTCCCGGACCAGGTGGAAGCGGTGCAAGATGTGCTTCATCCGCTGATGTGCTTTGGGTTCCTTCACCTGAGCTATGGCACCAGTGCTGTCGCAGTAGAGCAGGACTGGACCATCGAGGGAGGGTGCTACTCCAAGCTCGTTGATGAATTTCCTCAGCCACACAGCTTCCTTCGCAGCATCTGATGCTGCGATATACTCTGCTTCACAAATAGAGTCTGCCATAGTATGCTGCTTGGAACTCTTCCAACAGATGGCTCCACCATTCAGAGTAAAGATATAACCCGACACGTTCCTGCTGTCATCATGGTCAGATTAAAAGCTAGAGTCTGTGAACCCCACAAGTTTCAGATCTGACTCGCCATAAACCAACCATTGGTCCTTAGTATTTCTCAAATACTTAAGGATGGCTTTAACCACTTTCCAGTGGTTTTCTCCGGGATCAGATTGGTATCTACTCACTACTCCTAGTGAGTATGCCACATCTGGTCTCGTACATATCATGGCGTACATGATAGATCCCACAGCTGAAGCATATGGGACTCTACTCATACGCTCTCTCTCTTCAGGAGTTGTCGGACAATCCTTCTTAGAGAGAGAAATTCTATGGCCTATCGGTAGATAGCCCTTCTTGGAATTTTCCATGCTGAACCTCTTCAGCACAGTGTCTATGTACATGGACTGGGATAACCCAAGCATCCTTTTAGATCTATCCCTATAGATCTTCATCCCTAGGATGTAGGATGCTTCACCCAAGTCCTTCATGGAGAACTGTGATGACAACCAAACTTTTATTCCCTGTAGTACGGGGATGTCATTCCCGATTAAGAGAATGTCATCCACGTACAAGACAAGGAATACCACAACTGGACCATTTGCCCATTTATAGATGCAGGGCTCTTCTCCATTCTCAATGAAGCCATACGTTTTGATCACTTATCAAAACGCATGTTCCAACTCCGAGAAGCTTGCTTCAGTCCATAAATGGATCTCTGAAGCTTGCACACCTTGGACTTATCTGTGGATGTAAACCCTTCAGGTTGTATCATATACACCTCTTCAGTCAGCTCTCCATTCAGGAAAGCTATCTTTACATCCATCTGCCAGATCTCATAATCCAGATGGGCAGCTATTGCAAGCATTATCCGAATAGATTTGAGCATTGCCACAGGGAAAAATGTCTCGTCATAGTCAATACCATAACGTTGACGATACCCCTTGGCAACCAGACGGGCTTTATAGGTCTCCACCTTTCCGTCTGCGCCCCTCTGATTTTTGAAGACCCATTTATACCCAATGGATTTAACCCCTTTAGGTGGGTCAACCAATGTCCATACATCGTTGACCTTCATGGACTCCATTTCGGATTTCATGGCTTCAAGCCATTTCTCAAAATCAGGTCTCTGCATAGCATCCATATAGGTGATCGGATCCTCATTATTCTCATCAAGTTCGATGGGATCACCGTCTCGGACCAAGAAACCATAGTATCTGTCCGGCTGACGTGGTACTCTACCGGATCGCCTTAATGGTACAGGTATATTAGGCTCTGGATCTGATCTAATCATATCCGACTCAGGTTCAGCTATTGGTGTCGGTCCTTCTACCTGTTGAACTTCATCAAGTTCAACCTTAGAGGCAACGGTTCCTTCACCAAGGAACTCTTTTTCTAAAAAGATTGCCTTAAGGCTGACGAACACCTTTTGTTCATCAGCATGGTAGAAAAAATATTCTTTTGTCTCTTTGGGGTACCCTATGAATGAGCATTTGTCAGACCTAGGTCCAAGTTTGTCTGTGACTAATCGTTTGACATAGGCCGGGCACCCCCAGACCCTAAGGTGTGAAAGTACTGGCTTACGCCATGTCCATATCTCATATGGAGTCTTAATTACAGACTTACTTGAAATCTTATTTAATAGATAACAGGCCGATTCGAGTGCATATCCCCAGAAGGATATCAGCAAGCTAGCAAAAAAAAAAAAAAAACCTATCATGGATCGGACCATGTCTAACAAAATCCGATTCCTCCTTTCAAACACACCATTATGCTGTGGTGTTCCTGGAGGAGTCCATTGAGAGAGAATCCCATTCTCTCCTAGATATGTGAGAAACTCACTAGAAAGGTATTCTCCTCCTCGATCAGATCGAAGAGTTTTAATACTCTTCCCAGTTTATTTTTCTACTTCACTTTAGAATCGTTTGAACATTTCAAATGAATCCGACTTATGTTTCATCAGATAGACATATCCATATTGGGATAGGTCATCCGTGAAAGCTATGAAGTAGAAATATCCACCTCTAGCACTGGTGCTCATGGGTCCGCATACATCAGTATGTACTAGGCCCAAGAGCTCAGTAGCTCTCTCACCTTTTTCAGTAAAAGGTGACTTGGTCATTTTACCAAGAAGACAGGACTCACAGGTTGGAAGTGATTCACAATCACTGACTTCGAGGATTCCCTCTTGAGTCAACCTGTTTATTCTGTTCTTATTTATATGACCTAGCCTCCAATGCCATAAGTAGATATTTGACACACTATCTAATCTAGGGTGCTTGCCAGTAGAATAGACTCTTATCGGGCTTGATCTTTTTGGTCTGGCTCTACACAGATGTCCCAGCCTGAACTTGCACCTTCTTGACTTTCTTCTTCTTGTTCTTCTTTCCTTTCTCAAAGGGTCGAGAACCAGAAGATGAACCTCCCACTGAGTTCACTGAGTTCACCGACTCCTTGAGGAGTTGGTGATCCTTCTCAAAGTTCTGAAGCAACCCCATTAACCCATGGTAGTTTACTTCAGGCTTTGTCATTCTATAATGAGTGAGGAATGGGAGATAAGACTTGGGCAGCGAGTTCAGTATTGCATCTTTCCCAAGCTGCTCATGCAAGAAAAAGTCGAGCTTGCTCAATCATTCCATCAGCTCGATCATGTACAATACATGATCAGTGACAGAGGCACCATCCCGCATTTTGGCGTTGAAGATGGCACAACTAGTCTTGTGCCTCTCCACGTCATCGGGTGTGCCAAAGGCATCCTCCAACACTTGAAGCTTGTCCTTTGGCTGAGCCGTCTCGAATCTGCGACTGAACTCGTCGCTCATGATAGCCAGCATGATACAGCGCACCGTGGTCCGATCACTGAGCCACTTCTGGTAAGTGTCTCTGACTGTTCCACGTGCATTGACAGCTGGCTCCTCAGGTGCAGGATCCATTATCACATATAGGATCCGTTCATGCTCCAGGACTATCTTCAACTTTCGGTACCAGCTACCGAAGTTGGGTCCCACCAACTTATCATTGTCCAACAATGATCGGAGCGATAGGGAAGTGGCCATATTTGCACAAAGGAGAACCATAACCTAATTAGTAATTGATTCATTAAACCTAAAGATTTGGACTTTAATCAAAAGGTTTCTCCCACTATTTTATTCGAATTGGTAGCCTCTACCTCCAACTCGAGGAATTATCCTAATTCCTTAGCGGGTACTAGAATCCACTTAGACTGCACACAAGCCCAACTTTGGTTGGTCAACCCATGTACATCTAAGGGTAGGTTCATAACCAATTGTTTCTCTAAACAATTTCTAGTAATTTTAATTTTGCCCCAGAAACCTAATCAGTAGGCTTTGGCCTCCACTGTAAGGATCCAGTTAGGTCCAACCATTAACATGATCATACTTGGTGTATCTAACCAACGAATGATTAAGCCCAACTTTGGTTGGCTCACCTAACCACCATTAGAGAGACACTTCCAAGTCATCATATAATGAGTGATAATTCCATTAGTCAACAAGCACCAGGCCTTTGGGTCTGCAATGATTATTGAGTTCATGGACTCATTATCAAACACCTTAATGGGAGGCTATGACTCAGTTATCTCCATAACTTTATCATTTTAAGGACCTAATAATTGTAGAGGATTAAATAATATAGAGGATGAGGTCAGATGAACCAGCTTATCATGATCCTCCCACTGACTTCACCAAGTCAGCTTAAGGGAGACCATTAAAAGGGCTGGTCTAGGAGCACCTAAATCAGTCACACTGATTTACCTAGCTGACATGGGTCAGCTCGAATAGTCAAGTGATCCGATCAAAACATAATTTCACCAAGAGGCCAGGTAAGTTCGATCAGTGGGAGGGTCTGCCAAAACTTGCCTTAGACACCATCATGAATGGCCAGGTAAGCGGGCTCCCAATTAAAAACCACCGGTCTGGTTTACCTTAGACACCAACTGGTTTAATTAGTTTCGATTAGATCAACCTAACAGTTCGTGCTAGACCGCTTAGCCAAGAATCAAGTCCATTTGGTTCTCGTTAAAGACATGGACTTGACCAACTACAACTATTGTAATTGATCTAGAGAATCCTTGACCTAATCTAAGACAACAATTGATTAGATTTAGTCAATTCTCTAATTAAGTCCATCTTTGATCTAACCATAGGTCTAACCCAATTAATGGACCTAATTTCCACTAACCCATTAACCCAATGTGTTATGATTTGTGTCTTAGGTTCTTCAATTCACAATCCTAGAACCTAATCAAACAACTTCTTAATTCTTAATTAAATTTTGGGCTGAGGGTTGGGTTCGGCTTTTCAAAGAAAAATCATTTTCATATTTGTAAAATAATTTTACAATATGATTCTACCAATCATATTGCATGTTTGATTCATAATCAAGATGCAAGTGAAATAAACATGAAACTACTTTAGATCTAATCTAAACAGGTTCATGTAATTGAAATAATTTCAACTTTAAATAAATTTCAGATTTAAATATCTTTTAAATCTAATAAATCATAAATTTAATCTAGATCATATCTAACAAATTTATGATTAAAGATAGATCTACACAAACTAGGACAACCTTTGCACTGTAAGGGGTAAACCTTACAGCAGGACAACCTTGCAGTTTGTGATTGATCTAAAATTTTAATTTCAGATTTAATAATCAGATTATAAATTAGATCTAATCTAAAAAATAATCTAAGCATGTATAAATAATCATGTAATAAAGAACCTAGGCTCTGATACCAATTGTAGGAACCAGATCTAGGGTTTCAGGGTTAGATCTTGAAACTTTTTCAAGATCATACAGCGGAAGACTAAAATAAATCAAAATTTATTTTTTAAGATCAGAAAATCTCTAGATCTAAGATCCTATTACATAATTATTACATAGTATTAAATCAAAAATTAAAATATATATAAATATAGTATGAACTACATGTTGATCATATCAACATGTTTCTATACTAGCTACATCTAATGTATGTATTAAATAATAGATCAGATCTATTACCTTGCAAGTTAGATGCTCTAACCTCACTGATCTGAGCTTAAGGATGATGTTGCAAGCCGCACATGCGTCCGGCCTCTAGGAGTCGTCCACATGAGCCCACGAATCTCGATCAGAAGTCCTGCTTCAGGAAATCAGCACAGTATGCTAGTACTGCGCTGATCCTTCTTTGATGGTTGATCAGGTACCTCCTTCTTCTTGATTTGGACTCTTCCAAAGATGAAAAGTAGAAGGAGGAGTTTCAGATCTGAGACACTCTCAGAAAACTCAAGATGGAGGGAGGAAAGATATGAAAACAAAAACCCAAGAAGAAGACCCTCTTCTTCTTTACGTTTTTCTCTCTAGACACCC
The DNA here is from genome assembly GCF_000442705.2 of Elaeis guineensis. Classification (NCBI taxonomy): domain Eukaryota; kingdom Viridiplantae; phylum Streptophyta; class Magnoliopsida; order Arecales; family Arecaceae; genus Elaeis; species Elaeis guineensis. Next base: position 44,152,076 of record NC_025994.2, read on the forward strand.
AAACTTGCATCTTTTATATCTCCACGACCTAAAGGTATTTCTCTCTTATTTTTGGATGGCAGAAAGGCCTCTCAAATATCTATCTCTCCTTAAAATTTCACGAAGAAACTCATCTTATATAGAGAGATATGATAGAGTCTTTGTCTAGGTCAAACACCTAGTCAAGGCTTATCCAAACATGGCAAGTTAAGGGATGCCCAACTCTTGAGCACCTCCTCCATATTTTCATGTATGGATTACCAGAAAAGGGTGTACAATGTAAACCCTAAAATTCACAAAAATTCCAAAAAAAATTTGGATAAATTTGGTGTAAAATTGAAATAGTTTTGGATTTCTAAAACTCTATCTCATAGAATTCGAAATCCAAACTTATTCCTTTTAGATTTGATCCAAATCACCTTCCATGTAAGAAAGAAGAAAGGAGACCTTTTGTGAATGTGGGAGAGATCTGGGAGAGGGCTTTTGTCACACAAAATAAGTGGAGATTGGCGTTGAATAAGAGAGAGGGCGTGGAGAAGGTTTATGTGGCGCAAGGTGGAATCCTAGTCCTACTAGGATTCTGTCTCATAACTTGTTTTAATTTGATTTCCCAAATCAAATCAAATCAAAATTAGATCAACTCAATTAAAATAGGTCTTAACCTAATTAAGAACCTAATTTAATCAGATTAAATTAGATTTAAATCTGAATTAATTTTTTAATCAAATTAGAAATTAGATTGACCCAAGTCCTAGTTGAACTAGGACTAGTTTTTTTTCTTGCACTTGGCTTATCCAATAAACCAATTGGACTTGATCCAATCAAGCCCAAACCAAATTTAATTAAATTATATTTAATTAGACTTAATCTCAGCCCATTGGCTTAATCAAATTAAGCCAATTAGCAATCAAATTGCTAATCGATCCTCCTGCAACACTTGCACTGGGTTAAATGTCAATCGTATTGATTATTTAACCCTATAATGATTCTTAATCGTTGATCAACCATCCGATCGGATCATGAACTCTAATGTGTGTGATCTCATAGGTCCGAACCTAAGCCGGTAGCATAGAAACAAATTTCTATACCAATCGAAGTGACCATCTAGCAATGGTACCTGACGTCCGGATAGGTCGAATGTGTAGAACAACATCCTTAGAACCCATGCGGATATAGTTTTCATATAATTCATCCCCTTGACCAAAATGATCATAGGACATCCCAGAGCTCAACTGTCAACTCTGATCAGGTTGTCCACATTGTATTTCAAAATATCAAATCCATCTGATGGATTACCCTGGCCAAGGTTTTGCTAAATTGAAATACAGCGACTCATTCTTCTCCAACTCTTGGAGTGGTCAATCCCATCTCGATCACACTCTGACTTCGCAAGTACTTGACTGTGCCCAGAAGCCTTCCGTTCCTGAATTAGAAATTCAGTTAGTCCAGTACCAAAGCACAGTGAGTTGCTTGCAAGTCAATGAGGCGATCTCAAGTCTAAGGGACATTTATACCTATATCCCATCAGAGACATTCTCGACAGCAGAATACTCTGGAGTTGGTCACATTCAATGACGATGTACCCTTACATCTCACCTGTATGCCATACCAGTGTCTCCACACTCCTTGATTAAGAGGACAACCAACCAATATGGCCTACAGCGACCTATGCTTGATAGAAGCTGTCGTCCTTATTAACAGCCTATCATTTGGTTGTGAACAGTTTTAAAGACTAATCGATAAATCCTCTCTTTATCGAACTTAAATAGTCCTAAGGACTTCATCATAACAACGGAGTTCATTAGAAGATGAAAGCTTATGATGAAGATGCCAAATATATTTTATTTATTAACAAATCAATTACAATACTTGGTTGCTCAACCGTCAACAGCTTGACGATTAGCTTTTTGGGACATATTTTCCAACAATCCACAAGGATAGTATTTTTCAGATATGACTGTATGAAAATGAAGGGTCTGACTTAACTACAAAATACTATAGTTTGTTGTGATATCCACAAGGCGATGAGTGTTTTTAGAGGCAAGGTTTATGTTGAAAGTTGCATGAGATGCAATTGAATAGATTTTCCTACTTTTGAACTTATTAAGGTTTATTGTGATATCCACAAGACTTCAATAAGTGATTAGGATCTCAACCCCATTAAGAAACCAGATTAGGGTTTTTCGTTTGCCATAGGAGAGGGCTATGATATCCAATAAAATAGTGGGAGATAACTAGTTTTAAAAGTCCTCAACTGGTTATGCATGTCCAACTTGAGTGGTTTGCTTATACTACTGTTCTTTATTTATGCAGATTTAAGTCTGCATTATGACTTTTTTTATTTTCACTGCATAACACTATAGATAAAAATATGTTGACCGATCCTAACTATGTAGATGGGTTGAGGAACTTGCAAGTTAGGTTTATATCGGAGAAGAACTCCAATGTTCTTGATATTTCTGATCTTGGGATGGTCAGTAATAATGAGAAGGCAAAAGATGTCCATATGGATATTAGCTATTTATTTTGTTGCAAGTTTGGACATTGAGAGTATAATTGCAAGAATAATCTTATAAGTTTGAAGCAGGGTGCAAGTATAGCACCAAAAGGTGTATATATGATACAAACCTATTTTTCATTGAGTGGCTCAGACTCTAATACTTGGGTATTAGATACCGCCTGTAGATTGCATATTTGTCATTTATTATAGTGACTACAGAATATCAAAGGTCTGAAAAGAGATGACCTCGAGCTTTATGGCGCAAGTGGAGAGTCTATTAGTGCAGAGGCTGTGGGAATCTGTATACTTGATTTACCTTCAGACAAAATTTTAGTATTGAAAGACTGTTATTACATGCCAAAGGTCATTGAAATATTATTTATATACCTTTGTTATTAAAATAAGGTTATGAAATAAGACTAATAGAAAATGGATGCTCCATTTTTTTTTTTAATAAATTTTATGACAGTGGTTATATTGATAACAATCTTTTAATTCTTGCACTCAATGAAAATATTTTTCATATTGAAAGAAATATGAAAAGAAAGAGAGAAGATGTGAATATCACATATCTCTAGCATTGCCGTCTTGGTCATATTAGTGAATCAAGGATAAACAAGTTATACAAAGAGAAATTCTTTGATCCGTATGGTTATGAATCATTCGAAACTTGTGAATCTTATCTCATGGATAAGATGACCAAGACTTTATTTTCTGGACATAGAGAGAGGGCAAGTGAATTGTTAGCCCAAGTACATATGGATGTATGTGGACTAATGACAACTCAGATTAGAGGTGGATACTCTTATTTTATTACATTTATAGATGATTTATCAAGGTTTGGGTATGTTTATCTTATAAAACATAAATCCAAAACCTTTGATAAGTTCAAAGAGTATCAATGTATGGTTGAGAAACAAACTGAAAAAAGTATCAAAGTTCTTCGATCTGATCGAGAAAAAGAATACTTATCCAGTGAATTTCTTGATCATCTTAAAAGTAAAGGTATTCTCTCTGAATGGACCCCTCCTTATACACCTCAGTTAAATGGTATAGCAGAAAGAAGGAATCGCACTTTAATGGATATGGTGTGGTCCATGATGTGCTTCACTGATCTTCCAATATCTTTTTGGAGATATGCCCTAGAGACTATCGTATATATATATTAAACAGAGTACCTTCAAAGTCTATTGTAAGCACACCATATGAGATATGAAAGGGAAGGAAGCCTAATCTTAAACATCTTAAGATTTGGAGCTATCCAACTTATGTCAAAAATATTTTTGGACACAAGCTTAGTGCTAAATCAGACAAGTATAGGTTTGTAGGGTATCCTAAAGAAACTAATGGATACTATTTCTACTATCTTACTGATCAAAAAGTATTTGTTAGTAGGCATGCCACTTTTTTGGAGAATGAATTCATCCAAGAAGGAGGTAGTGGGAGGAATATTGAACTTACTGAAGTTCATGATCTGCAAATCGATCTAGAAATATCAGTAGTTGGACCACAAGAAGATCCTCAATCAGAAATACCTAAAGATGAGGTACATCCACAATACACACCTCCTCTCCGAAGATCAGATAGAGTGCGTCAAGCACTTCTGAGATATGGTTTTAACATTGAGAATGATAATTCGATCAATATCATTCCAGATGATGATCCACTGACCTATTCGAAAGCTGTCATGAGTAGAGACTCGACAGATGGCTGGAAGCCATGAAATCTGAGATGGACTCAATGTACACCAACCAAGTGTGGACCTTGGTTGATGCACCTGAGGGTGTGACCTCAATAGGGTGCAAGTGGGTTTTCAAAAAGAAGATCAGAGCAGATGATCAAGTAGAAACCTACAAAGCTAGGTTGGTGGCGAAGGGTTTCAAACAAAAGTAAGAAATTGACTATGATGAAACCTTCTCACCAGTGGCTATGCTCAAGTCCATCAAGATTTTACTTGCTATAGTAGCATACTACGATTATGAGATCTGACAGATGGATGTCAAGACTGCATTCCTCAATGGTAATCTAGAGCAAAAAGTCTATATGACTCAGTCAGAGAGATTTGTCTCAAGAGGGAGGGCAAATCAAGTATACAAGCTAAAGAGATCTATCTATGGATTAAAGTAGGCTTCGAAGAGTTGGAACATCCGATTTGATATGACAGTCAAAGAGTTTGGCTTTATCAAAAATAAGGATAAACCATATGTGTATAAGAAGACAAGTGGGAGTACTGTTGTTTTCTTGATTTTATATGTCGATGACATACTGCTCATTGGAAATGAAATCCCAATAATGCAATCGGTCAAGACTTGGCTATCGAATAAGTTTTCTATGAAAGACTTGGGTGAAGTATCCTTTATACTAGGTATAAAAATCTATAGAGATAGATCTAAAAGGATGTTAGGCTTATCCCAGTCACGGTACATAGATCTCATATTAAAGAGGTTTAATATGGATGCTAGAAAAAGAGGTTACCTGCCTGCAAGACATGGTATACGTCTCTCTAAAAAAATGTATCTTAAGATACCAGAAGAAAGAAAGAGGATGAGTGAAATTTCTTATGCTTCGATTGTGGGATCAATTATGTATGTCATGCTATGTACCAGGCCTGATGTAGCTTATGCTTTGGACGTAGCTAGCAGATTTCAGGCTAATCCAAAGGAGGATCATTGGAAAGCGGATGATAGCAAGTCAATATCAAGGTATGTGTTTACCTTAAATGATAGGACAGTGAGTTGAAAGAGTTTCCAGTAGCAAATAATATCTGACTCAGTTACTGAGGCAGAGTACATCACTGCTAGTGAAGCCATTAAGGAAGCTGTCTGGATGAAAAAAGTTCATCATGGATTTAGGAGTCGTTCCTAAGAATAAAGGACTGGTGTCACTCTATTGTGATTACACTGGGGCCATTATTCAAGCTAAGGAACCTAGGTCTCATTATAGATCCAAGCACATCCTCAGACGTTTCCATCTCATTAAAAATAAGATGTTGTCCTTGAATGAGTAGACAGAAAGAACAATATAACAGATCCATTCACTAAGGCCATACCAAAGCAGCTATATAATCACCATCTTGATTGTATGAGATATAAAGGCGATTGACTTTAGTGCAAGTGAGAGATTGAAAGAAAAGTGCCCAATAAGCCAATCGCAAGTGTGTTGCGATGGGATTTTTCTTTATAATTTTCCAACTCATGTCATGACATTTATTATTTGAGGCATTGATTCATCATATTAACTGCATTTTATTTTGTCTAAGATTATGATAAACCCCAAAGATTAGGGTAATAGTTTTAGGAGACATGAATGGATCATGCTAGTGAGATCTAAAATTCTAAAATCCTAATCTTAAATATTTCTGGTCGTAAGAGCATTGAGTCGGAGATCAATGTTCCGGATAGACTGGCACATCCTATGTATGCTCGATAGAGAGGGTGGCAGATCTCACTAGCCACTTATGTGGAACACTAATACTAGATTGTGGATGCTCATTTGAGAAATGAGTTTACTGAATTGACTCGATGAAAGAGAACATCTTATGTAAGCCTTACTTGCATGTCAAAGATGGTTCTCTAAGTGGGAGTTGTGTAAGTGATCCTTAGATCTGAGATCACTATAAAATCCTGTGCACATAAATCCATATTTTGATTCATACTTAAGCATGGCTTTAAGATATGTACGGGGTGTTCTGGATATAGTAGGAGTGTGTATGAAGGTTGTGAGTAAATCAACAAGGAATCGATCGCTCCTAGTAAGAGGAGATCGCATCCTGTGCATTCTCATTCATAGATGACTCAAAAAAAAAAATTTGACCAAAAGTAGGAAGAAGATTAGAAAGAATTTCTAATACTTCTTCATTGGAGTTATCATTGGTTAATAGAGAATTGATATAAATATGTGTTTGAGTTTGACATGATTTCATACTCATGAACATATTCAAGGTGCTGGGATGATCGAAAGATTGTATTGCATGGTAACTTACCATTGAAGGACATATTTGATATTTTTATTAAATTTTTATATCTTTTAGATAGTCATAATATGTTGCTAAATGTCAATCTTGACTTGTAGGTTTTTAATCAAATTAAAGAGTTTAATTCGAACGTCAATTAGAAAGAGTTCTAATTACTAAAATCGGGTTAGCTCGATTGGACCTAAATCAGTTAGATTAAATTCTAATCAAATTAGGTCAACTTGCATCCAGACATACTACTAGTTAGATATAAAATCTAATGGGTCACACATATATAAAAACTGGTCAAGGATCCTTTTTAAAAAGGTTGATTGAAATTTTGGATTCAATTGGGGTTCCGATAAGCATGCTAGCACGTGTGGAATCCCTAGCTCTTTTAGAGATCAATTTGGTCTCATGCCTTGCTCATTTGCTAGCCCAATTTAGTGATCATTTGGGTTAGGTCAAGCCACCTAGAAAAAGACAAAAAGAGGTGCCATATCTAGTGTACACACCAAATAACTAAGAGTCCAACTTAAGAAGGACTCTTGGCACTAATATGCAGAATGCATGCGTACTTTATTTGTAGTGTAGAGAAGGACTAAGAATTCTTTTTATTTGGACCTTTATTTTTTATGAAAAGTAGATTAGATGATGATCCACCTAGCACACCTTTTGAAGTACAAAAAATCTACCAGATTATGCATGAAAAAATTGCTTGAAGCTTTGCTGCACGTGCAATAGTTTTTTCTGGACGCACGAAGGGATGTGAAGACTCCTTCTATTTAGGGAGTCTTAAGTGAGTTTTTATTTGATAATTTTTGTGATAAGGATCAATTTTAAGTGTTTATCACGTGATAAAAATTTAAAAAATTATTAAATTAAGAAAGGTTGCTTTTCATACCTTTTTTGGGCATGCGCGTGCGTGACAGGGAGAAGGTGCTCGCGCATCTCTTCGGTGAAGAGTCCTTCTCACATATGAACTCTTATCTAAATAATGTGTCATTTGGTGATAGCCTTTTTATTTGGACAAAGGTTTATTTGGAAAAATTTCACACTAATCTGATTTGTGAAGAGATGTGAAAAGCATCTCATTCTGGGTGTGAGCGTGTGAGAAGGCAGGAATCGACGTATCACCCCCTGAAGAGTCCTTCTGTTTAAGGACTCTCAGATAAGTGATACGAGGATATGATAAACCTTTCCAGATAAGGTGTGCCTTCTCTATTAGTGTCCCATCTGGTGCTGTAAATAGGGGATGACAGATAGGGTGATCATTCAATTCTTACATCCCCTATTCACTCCCTCTCTCCCTGTCTTACAACTCTAGGTTTTAGGACAAGGCTTGTTCTTTTAAGACAAACCTAATCCTAATAGCTCTAAGGGTTTAAAAGCTCTAGAAAAAGGAGGTCAAGTCTAGTGGATGGTTCAAAAAAGTTCAAACTTAGGTCTGGAGGAAGATCTGATCGATTGGTGGCTAATTGAGTTCTAGGGGCTAGAACTCTTGAAGCAAGGTGAAGAAAGAGCGCTGTCCTTGGTTCAATTTTCATGTGGATCACCATTGAAGGGCAGACACTTGGATGCCTCATGAAAATTGGATTAGCATTACAGGTATTCTTCTGATCCAAATTTATTTTATTGTACTTTGATTGATATAGTCAAGAGTTTCTGGGCATTAGGGTTTTCGGTGCATCGGGTGTTTTTAATAAAAATTTTAAATGCCTAATCCTTCCACTGCGCCATCAGAACCCAACACGAGCCGGTAATATAGGCATCTCCTGATCTAGGACATAGATCAATCTTAAAGCTGAGAGCAATTCTTAAGTTCCAAAGCCAGTCTTCGTAGTTTAATCTGATCAACCTATTGGTGTCAAGGATTCAAGCTAGAGTGTTTGAACTCGACATAATTAATTAGCTGCAGAGAGAAATAATTTTCAATTACATGTTTGTACTTATAAATATTTGTGATAGAGACTTTAATAAACAAAAAAGACTCTCACTATTTCTATGAATCTCTCATACTCCTCAGATGGAGAAATAAAAATCTATACGCAATCAGTTTCTAGTGGGACTACGCTCCCATTGATCCATATGCACCTCATCTACTTGTTATTGATAACATGTAGACCAATGAGTAGACAACATCTTATCCATTGCTTCACTAAGAAAGATATAGAAGGTTCGGTCTCTAAGTCCTGTGGCCTCATCTAATAGTTATTGGTATATTTCTTAGTTAAGTCAGATCCACCTACACCAGTGGATGTAAAGCCATCATTAGGTCCCTCACCTAACAGTTATTAGGCCCAATCCCATATCTATCCTGAGGCATTCAATACCATAGAGTGGTTGTACCTTTCCAATGCAACTGAACCACTGTGACCAACTGAGAATGATTAATACTAGGAAGGCACTGGTATCTCTATGATGGTAGAAGATCGCTAGACTTAATATTTGATTGAGGAGATTTTGATTCAGATTTTTTCCTTAATGAGTCATAACGGTTATGACTAATCTAGTGGTATGGGCTAGCTTGAGTCAATAAGTAATCTAATACAAAATAAAATCTTCTAAAATGACCAAATAAGTTTAGATGTATGGGGGTCCCCCTGTTGCTTTTCTTAGACATCAACGAATTGACCAAGTCAGACAACAAAATCAATTAAATAACCATCATCTATGTACTTATCTTAGACACTAAATTAGTTGATTAGAATTGATCAGATTAGCCTGGTGATCGAAGCTCGATCTACTGAGCCAAATTAAATCTTAAGTTGATCGATAATATGTGGCTATTAATCGATCCAACCAAACTACAACTAATTGAGTTGGTCATGAGTATATTTGACCTAATCCTAATCAATATTTGATTTGATTTGATCAACCGCTCAAACTAGACCTAATTGAGCTACTCATACCCTTAACCCTATATTTTATATAATTGAAATTTGAATCTTAAATTCATAATTTTAGATTTTTTAATTTTAAGTCTTAATTCTTAATTAAGTGTATTATGAATATGAATTTAGTTTAGATATCAAATATATTTCTAATCTAAACTAATTAAGATTGCATCACATGCAACTTTGCTGTCAACAGATTCGAGTCGACTCACCCTAGAATCGGGTCGACTCATCTATGACAAACAGAAACTATAAACCCATACCTACAAGATTGAGTCGACTCATATGCAAATGAGCCAACTCATCAAAGTCTTGAATCGACTCCAATAAGGATGAGTTGACTCGTCAAAGTCTCGAGTCGATTAAAACTGAATCTGAGTCGACTCGACAGGCAAGCCAGCCATAATTTCAGGATTTATGCAAATTAGATCCTAAGATTTTAGATTTAAAGTTTTGGAAAAATTAAATTTTATATCATGTATCCAAAACTAAATATCACATATATAATTTTATGATCTAAAATTAATTAAAAACACATATCTAATATGCATGTAACAAAAACTAGATCTAAAACTTGTATTACATACATCTAGGATCTTCCATTCGTGATTCTTCTTTATAGAAGATCATCACAAATGGCAACCCTATACATCATAAGAGAATCCATCGATTGGGCTAGTGAGGGGCTTTAACCCCTGCTTCCTCTTATGATCGAACAACCATGGTGATGCACCCAATCCAAGTATTAGGCTAATAGGAATTTAATCTAATATATCTAATATGCAATCTATTAAATTCAGATTAGATTTTCTTTTACATATTAGATATATGGACTATAAATCAAATCATATGAATACAATCTCAAATCTAAAATTTATTGAAAATATGCTAAAATGACGTGACTCTGATACCACTATTAAAAAATAGATTGATTCGCATGCATAGATCAATATGATTACACTAACCACAGCAGAAGTAGACTTTAAAAATTTTAATCTGATCTAAACATACAGATTCTCAATGTTAATCAACCCTAGGATCGTCTAACATGCATAAATAAATTAATTGCATAGATCTAAAATCATAAACGACAAAGAAAGAAATTATACCTGACACTTTTCCCTCCTTTAGATCGGATCTTGTGGATGTCTGGGTTCTTATCTTAGCTGCGCAAGCGTCCGACCTCTACTAGTATCCACACAGAGATATCTCAATCAGAACTTCAAAATCCTCAGAGTGCTAGCTTCCTTGTAGGTTTCATTCTTTAGCTTAGATCAGGGCTCTTATCCTTGTATTACTTGAACCAGCCCTATTGTTGGACCCGGGGGTTGATCCTAACCACCAAAAAAAATTAAGAACACCTTTTTTGATTTTCTTTTCTCTCTTTAAGACTTCTTTCAGATCTCTATCTGAGGTGGAAGAGGGGCATTGAAAGGAGGGAATAAGGATGAGATGGCATGGAGGAGGAAAGGGGCGGAAGGTTGTTAGCGCACAAAACACACCCATGAAAAAATCTCATGCCAAACTACCCCTTTTATAATTTTGTCGCACAAAATATATTCCTTTCCCATGCTAAAACAAACTCTAATCTGATAAGATCTGATTTGAATTAAAATTTAAATCATACCTTATCAAGAAAGAGTCCCAACTAACCAAGAAAGTGGGCAATGCCACATCCCAACAACCTACATGCGTGCCCAAGGGTATCAGCAAGAAAAATCACCGCCCCATCCTTCTTCTGGTCGACTAAGTGGAGATAGAAGCTTAGGGAACCTGAGCCCAAAGAGTCAAGGTCAATTTGGTTCAAATTGGATTCAAATTGAGTTCAAATTGAGCTCGAATCGAATCAAATTCGAAAGGCTGTCAAACATGATCCAATTAGGATTAAAATCCAAATCTGATTTGGATAATTAAATTCAAATAGCATTAAATTAAATCAAGCCCAATTAAATTAATTTTAATTTAAATTAATTAGATCTTGATCCATAATTTAATCAATTTTAATTAAATTTTAACATTTGTAATTAAGTTCTCATGCTAACAATTAGTAGTTACTGAATCTGTAACACTTACAAAATAGTAGTTTTCAAATTTAAATCATCAATTAAATTGATAATTCAAATTTGATCCAAATCATTGATCGAGTCAAACTCTTTTTGTGTGTGACCTCTCAGGTTCTATTCTGTCTGATAGTGAGACATACCATGATCTCTATCACAGTATCATCCAAACTATTTTCAATAGATCAGAATAATTCTAGCTCAATCCAACAAGCATCGTTGATCTAAAAATAATCTTAGTGAGTTCTCGTAATTCACCAGTGATGTCTAATATATGTAGTGACAACCTAATAGAACAAAAAAATTTGAACCTCTAGATGTAGTTACTATGTGATTCGATCCCTCTATCATAAGTTCTGACTCGACGAAGCTCATGAAAAACTCATCAAATTCCATCATCAGTTATATGCCAGATTGACTCAATTCGAGTTTATTTGTAAATCTCGTAGAAATTCTTTTTCAATATTCAAACTTTCTTCGATCGAAGACTTTCTGAACTCAGTATTTTTAATTGTATAGGACTTCTCCTTTTCTATCAAGGTCGATAGATTTTATTTAGGTACATCCTACTCTAACAGTGAATTAGAATCTACATACTATAGCTAACATATACAGTAAAGATTCAAATGGCTAGGGACCAAGAGAACGTACAATCAAACTAAATAGTCTCACTGCGAATAGCTAACACACTGTAGATCAAAGGACCACTCACACTACTGCAGCATCGAAAAGACCACTGACGAGTGAGTGGACATCCAAGTGTTTCTCATGTTGGTCATGCTCAATGTAAGTTGTTCTCTAATAACTACCTACATAACATCCCAGTGTTCCTACACCGTAGACTCAAGAATCATCTATCTGGTAGGGAGGTGATCTATGCATCAATCTGAAATGGATTGATCACTGTCCTTCATGATGATCCTACGATCAAGAGCATATAGAAACTAACCACTAATAATGTATGTCTCAAATTCTTAATACTTTAAGAATATACAAAATCATCTTTATTTATTTCGAGGATAAATTATGGACACATAAATGTGAGTGGAAATAAAAATATCCTTTAATTAATAATAAAATTTTGCAAGTACAAAAATAGGCCCTAGAATTATATAATGTGTCAGCCAATAATTGGCTTTTAGGACACACATCTAATAACTGCAACATCGAAAAGGCTACTGATGAGTAAGTAGACTATTGGATGTATATCTTAGAAGTCAATATGACTGACATATTGTAACAACTTTAAGATACAATGTTATACTTAAAATATTGATTTGATCAATAAAAAGATAAGTTTTATCTTCATTCAAGTATGTTGTATCCTTAAATCATCCATAAAATTAATACTTCGATATATATTCTCAAAGAATAGAAATTAAAGGCATGTATAAAATTCTTAAATTACTCTCGATCATACTATCATCATAAGGATGGTGATCGATCTGAATAGACCGACACACAGATTGCTTTCTTCGAGATAGATGAGTCTCTGATTTATAGTATAGAGACACTGAGCGATAAGTGCAGATAGTTGTTAGAGAACAACTAGTATTCAGTGTGACCATACGAGAGATCACTTGAATTTTTACTCAATCATCAGTGATCGTCTCAATGTTGTAGTTGTATGAATGATCCTTTGATCTACAATGGTATGGTTGCTTACAGTGTGTCTATTAGAGTTTGACTGACACATAAAACATAGTTTTATTGAGTCCTTGTAGTGGATGTTAGCGACAATTGATCTACTCTAGGAGTAAGGTACATATCTAAATAGAATCTATCAATTTTGATAGAAAAGAGCAGTCCTATGAGATTTGAGAGGCTAAGTCCGTAAGTCTATGGCCACAGTAGTATGATTGATGAAAAAGAATTTCTATAAGGATTATAATTAGACTTGAGCTAATCAAATCTATCATATGATTGATGATAAGGTTTGATGATTTATCCATGATCTGTCATCTAGTCGAGACTCACAATAGAGGGACTGAATCACATATGAACTATACCTTAAGATTTTTTTTTGATTCTATTAGGTTGTCACAACATACGGCTAGGTGTCACTGGTGGATTGTGAAAGCTCACTAGGGTTGTTGAGGATCGACCATCCTTAACGAGTCAAAGTGAAATTATTTCGATCTATTAAAAAGAGTTTCAATAATACTATAATAGAGATCATGATATATCTCACTATCAAACAGAATTAAATTTATAGGATCACACAATAAAGAGATTAAATCTGAAAGAAGCAATTATGCTTATGAAGTCTCAATTGGGTTTAAAGAAATCCTATTAGGTTCAGGATAATCTTGCTAGCATAAGGTTGAACCTAATTTTCTATTTGTACTTAAATTACTTATTTGATAAAATTAATTTAAATTAATTACCTGCTAATAACTTAAATGAATTAGATTTATTGAGCTTCAATTGTTAGGTGCCTAGGATTTTGGATCAAATGCATTAGGGGTTCAAACCCTTAAACATTATCTTGATTGTTTTGCATGGGATGCCACTTGATTTGACCAAGGTGGGCGTGCCCAATTAATAGATGGCAGGTAAAACTAGCAAGGGGTGTCCCAGAACCCCTATGTGGTGTGTGAGAGAGTGGGCTAAAGGGCACCAAGTGTTGGTGCATCGTCGATCTCCTAAAGGTGATCAAAGATTAAAAGTTACAAGGAGTCTTAATGCAAGTAGGATTTGTATTAAGAGGCTATTTGGTTTTGAATAGGATTCAAATCTTTTGCCTATTTAAAGGACCCTTCTCTAAGAATCTTTGCATCAGAATTCTAACAAGCTCCAAGTATCCAAAAGCCTCCCCATGCCTCCCTCTCTTCACCCTTCTAGTTCCAATGCCCAAGCTTGTTGGGCATCCTCCATCTCCACATCCAAAAGGAGTTTAGGCATCCCTCTCAGTTGTTGATTTTTTAAGCTTGGTTGCTACATAACCAAGAGAAGAAGAGTAAGAAGAGAAGAGAAAAAAAGATCAAGGAAAGGATTAAAGAGTTAATCGCGATCCAGATTTCGTTCAGATATGCAGGATGATCGTTCTTAGAGAAGAAAGATCAACACTATAGACGGCTATTTCATGCTAATCTCGAGTAGATATCTGTAGAAATCGGATACTTGCATAATTAAGAAAGAACCTACCTTCTTTCAGATCCAAATTCAAAGAAAAAAATTATGAAATAGATATGTGATTTGATTATATATTTAATTTCAGTATAAAATTCAGCATGTGTTCAATTTTAGCATATGAAGTAGATCCATATGTTCTTTATTTTATGCATGTATGATTTAGATTAAAAAATATTTTAATCTTCTATTCTACTATATTATTTTAAAAAAAAATATTTAAAACACACATGCATGTTGGGAAATATGTCCTAAAGCCAATCATTTGACGATTGTGCTAATTATAATTGTATATAATTTGATAAATAATAAAAATTATTTGGTTATATTTATCATAAGGTTATATCTTCTAATGAACTCCTATATTGTGATGAAGTCCTTAAGATTACTTTGATCGATAAAGAAAGATTATCGCATAATCTTTAAATTGGTTCGTGACTAAACGATACGCTATTACTAAGATGATAGCAACATCAAGTGTAGATCGTTGTGTGTCATATGCATTGGTTGTCCTCGTAATCAAATGGTGTAGAGATACTGGTATGGTATGCAGATGAGATGTAGGAGTACAATATCACAGAACGTGATCAAATGCGGAGCCTCTACTCTCAAGGATAGCTTGCGAAGGGTATAGGTATAAGTGTCCCTCCGATCTGAGATCATCACGGTAACTTACAAGCAACTCACTGTACTTTGGTGCCGAACTATCTGAGTTTATAATTCAATGATGGAAGATTTTTGGATGCAGTCGAGTACTTGTCAAGTCGGTACATGAGTCAAGATGGAATTGACCCCTCCAAATTAGTAGGAGTTAATGTATCAATGTATTTCAATTTAGCAAAATCTGAGCTCGAATAATCCATGAGATGGATTTCAAAGATTGGAACATAATGTGAATAACTTATCTAAGATTGATAATTAAATCTTAAGTCATCCTCGAGCATTAGGGATAAAAAGATGAATTATATGATAACCATATGCCAGTAGGTTCTTGAATGTTGCTTCGCCTTCGTTCGATCTATCCAGACGTCAGGCCATCATTGCTAGATGGTTACATCGATTGATTCAGAAAGTTATTTTTATGCTATCGACTTAAGTTTGAACTTATGGAGTCACACTCAAAAAAATTTCTGACTGATCATGTGGCTGATCAACGATTGAGAATCGTTCAAGGACTTAATCGTCAATCCAATTGATGGTTAACCTTATGCAAAAGTTACAATAAATTAATTCACAAAGTATTAATAAATTAATAAAAAATTAATTATAATTAGATTACTGATTAACTTAATTTGATTGAGTAAAAAAGATTAAATAAAATCTGATTAAATTTGATTCAATTAGGTTTGACCCGATTAGGTTATGAGATGATCAAATCGCTAAAGGAGAATTATTCCTAATTTGATCAGAACTTTAGTTCAATCAATTTTTAATTTGATTGAGATTTGATTAAGAATTTATAAATCTAATTAGATTAAATTTTATATATTTTATTTGGGTTAAATCAGATGTGATTTGGTTTGGATTCAAATAAGAAAATTAAGAATCCTTATTGGAATAGGACTCTTCTCCCATATGCCTCCCACTTTGATACTATATATCCTCACGCACAAATAGTTTTTAGGTGAGATTTTTTTATGCCAAAGAGTTCTTCTCCCTCTCTATCTTACATCCAAATCTAATTTAGTTTTGATAAAAAAAAGGTTTTGAAATTAGATTTCAAAATATTCTTTATCAAGAGAGTCTGTCTTATCCAAATCAACTTCTCCATGCCAACTTATTTTTTTCTCCCTATATGTGTAACATTTTTAGGAGATTTTTTATGAGAGATTAGCTGAAGAACTGATTTACTATGAAAAAATATGAAAAAAGATATTTCATATTTTTTTGATATATTTTGGTATGAATTTTTGAGTAGGGGCGACAACACATCAAGAGTCCATGATCTCTAAGACTCTTTATCCCACCTTTTTACACATTGAAATAAAAGGGGTTTTATTTCATTCTTGTACATGTAAGAGACCTGAGAGAGAGGGCTTCACATTGAAAGGAGTTGGGCATAGGTTCATGGTGTGAAAAAGAAGAGGAGAGTCCTTCTTCCTGGGGTGTGCGCAAAATCTATTTTCTAGGATTTTATACCTTTGGGTTTGGAAAGAGAGAAAAAATAAAAAAAAAATTATTTTTCTCTCTATTTTTCTTCCACCTTTCTATCTTTCTAAATTAGATTAAATCAAAGTTTCTCTAAAATTAATATAATAATTGTTGCTCCTTGAATTGATTTTGATGATTACAAAGCATTTAAGGGGGTTACTAATGATTTTGGCTTGAAAAAAGATTTATTATATTTCAGGGGCAAAATAGTAATTTTATCAAATTCTGATTCGGAGGCCTCAAGAGCAAGAATACAAGATTTGTAATCTATTAGAGGTAATTTTAATATTTTTAAATATATATTTTAAAAAAAAATCATGTTTATATATTTGAGTCGATCCCATGAGTCGACTCATGGCAAAAAGGGCTGAACGGCATGCTGAATTCTTTGACTGGCACACTCTGTGAGTCGATCTCTGAATATGAGTCGACCCTATGAGTCGACCTCTACTGCTGTGTAGGCCAAAATTACAGAATAGTCATTTTCTATTTTGTGCCACAGAAGTCGATCCCATGAGTTGACTCATGAACATGAGTCGACCTCCGTGATGGAAAAATTCCACAACGGCTAGTTTTTAGCTCATTTTGGCTGCATTTAATACCCATTTAATGTGCTCCAACGGCTCTATTTCAATCTAGATTACTCTCCACCATCATTTGAAGCTATAAAAAGTACTTAAAGGAGGGAATAAACAAGGTTTTGAAAAGGTTCTTCAAGCATTCATTTCAATCCTAAGCAAGAGTCCTCTTAAAAGTTCAAAAAGCTTTTATTTCAAGTTCACCAACCCCTCAAGAGATCATTCAAGTCTTCAACCACCTTGAGAAAAATCAGAAGAGCTTCGTTCTTATTGTGTAAAGTATATTTAAAGCTTTATTTGCTCATTAAAGGAGCTACATCTGTATTTTTATGTGATTAATTGTTATACTCTGTTTTTGAGTTAATATTTTATTTTGGAAGGGTTTCAAAATATGAAAAGATTGATCCAAACCTTGAATCAGATTGTATTGGGTTGGTTTGTACCCAAGAAATAAGTATTCTAGCTTGAAATAGCTAGAGTCAGAGGTTCCGACGTTGTATTCGGGTTGAATATGATTTAGTGGATTTGAATTCTCAAATAGGAGCTTGGGAAGTGGACGTAGATGCAAGGTTGGCACCGAACCACTACAAATCTTCTTGTTTGAATTGTGCTTACTTGATCTCCTTTTAAATTTTCTTATCTTCTTACATTCTTGCATCCAGCTTCTACACCTTGCATAAATTTTACTCTCCACATTTATCCTACTTATTGTTATAAAATCCTCATAGTTGTAAATTAACTTTAAATTTTTAGAAACCCAATTCACCCCCCCTCTTAAGTTGCATAGCTGGGCAACAAGTGGTATCAGAACTCGGTGCTCTAGTCCTACTTTGATTTAACCATCAAAGAGCTAAAGATCTATGATAACTCAAGTTGGCACTTCACTAGCCGAGGGGCAATCCACAAACCGACCTCCACTTTTCAATGGGTCAAATTATATCTATTGGAAAGCTCAGATAAAAATCTTTATTCAAGTACTTGACTATGATATGTGAAGTATCATAGTAAATGGACCACACACACCCACTAAAATAATTGATAGTGTGGAATCAACCAAATCTGAAAAAGAATGGGATGAAGTTGATAAGAAAATGGCTCAACTAAATGCTAAAGCCATGAATGTTTTATATTGTTCTCTAGATGCTAATGAATTTAATCGTATTTCAACATGCATGTCAGCTAAAGAAATATAGGATAGATTAGAAGTAACTCATGAAGGAACTAATCAAGTGAAGGAATCAAAAATCAATATGCTTGTGCATAAATATGAACTTTTTAAAATAGAGCATGATGAATCAATAACTGAGATATTTACTCATTTTACTAATATTATTAATGATCTAAAAAGTCTTGGTAAGTCTTATTCTAACAGTGATCTCGTAAGAAAGATTCTTAAGTCTTTACCAAGGACTTGGGAGGCCAAAGTGACCGCAATCCAAGAAGTCAAAGATCTGAATATCTTACCCTTGGAGGAGCTTCTAGGATCACTGATGACTTACGAGCTAAGCATGAAACAACACCAAGAAGAAGATGTCAAAAAGAAGAGGATAATCGCCATCAAATCCACTGCTCAACCTGATAAAGAATTCGATGATACAGAAAATGAAGAGCAGGATGAAGAAATGGCCCTCATTACAAGAAAGTTTAAGAAGTTCTTGAAGAAAAGAAGACAAAGAATGAGGAAGAAGCCACCTACAAAAGGAGAACATAGTAAAGAGAAGGATAAGGAGCAACCCCTTATTTGTTATGAATGCAAGAAGCTGAGACACTTCAAGTCTGAATATCCACAACTGAAGAAAGATCCCAAGAAGTACAAGAAGAAGGCTATGATGGCTACATGGAGCGGAAGTGATGAGTCAAGTTTCGAAGAAAAAGACTCAAATGAACAAGTCAACTTGTGCCTTATGGCACATGAAAATGAGGTAAATACCGAAACTCCTATTGACTTTATCTTTGAAGAACTTCATGAAACATTTTATGACCTAATTGATGAACTAAAAAAGCTAGGGGTAAAGAACAAAGAATTAAAATTAAAGAATCAATCTTTACTAAAAGAAAATGAAAGTATTTCAAATGAAAAATCAATCATGTCTCAAGAAAATCTGAACTTAAAAAATGAGATTGCTAAGTTAAAATCAATAATTGAAAAGTTCACTTTAAGTTCAAATAAATTTCACATGATACTTGACAATCAAAAGGCCATTTATGATAAAGCCGGTCTTGGATATAACCCTTTAAAGAAACAAAAATTTTTGAAAAACATCTTTGTAAATTCATCATACAACAAATTTTCAAATATAACTTGCTTTAAATGTGGCAGAATAGGATACAAATCCTATTCATGTTTTTCTAATAAATCTGAAAATTTCAATGTAAAGAAAATATGGATTCCAAAAGGAACCATTATGACTAACCAAAAAAGACTCAAGAAAACTTGGGTACCTAAAGTCAAAACTTGATTCTTATGTATAGGTATGTCTTGCATCCCAAGGAGCAAACTGGAGATGGTATCTTGATAACGGGTGCTCAAGACATATGACTGGTGATGAATCTCAATTCATCACACTTGATGCTAAAAATGGAGGGATGGTCACCTTTGGAGATAATGGCAAAGGAAAGATCATCGGTATAGGTAACATTGGTATCACTCCCTTCAAGTATATTGAAAATATTTTATTAGTAGATGGTTTAAAACATAATTTATTAACCATCAGTCAATTTTGTGATAAAGGATACAAAGTCATTTTTGAATCTTCAGTTTGCATTGTAACTAGTCCTATTAATGAAGACATTAAATTTGTTGGGCATAGACCTGGTAATATTTATATAGTAGATTTGAATGATCTTTTCAAAATAAATATGCAATGCCTAGTAGCTTTAAATACCAAGATTAATGAGACTAGTTGGCTTTGGCATCATAAGCTTGCACATATTAGCATGCATTCACTCTCAAAATTTATTAAAAAAGAATTGGTTATCGACTTACCCAAATTGAATTTTGAAAAGAATAAAATTTGTGATGCATGCCAAATGGGTAAACAAACACGAATCTCATTCAAATTTAAAAATATTGTTTCAACTTCTAGGCCATTAGAACTATTGCACATGGATTTATTTGGATCCACTAGAACTACTAGTCTAAGTGAAAAATGATATGGTTTTATGATTATTGATGATTTCTCTCATTTTACATGGGTCTTCTTCTTAGCACATAAGGATGAAACTTTTCATGTTTTCTCAAAATTTTATCAAAAAATCACAAATAAAAAAGATTTTTCAATTCAAAATATTCGAAGTGCATGGAACCGAATTTGAATATCAAGATTTTGAAAAATTTTGTGATGAAAAAGGTATTGACCATAACTTTTCAGCACCTAGGACACCCCAACAAAATGGGGTAGTAGAAAGAAAAAATAAAACTTTTGAAGAAATGGCCCGTACCATGCTATGTGAAATCAACCTTCCAAGATATTTTTAGGCGGAAGCAATTAATACGGCATGTTACATATTAAACCGTACTTTAATTAGACCAATTTTAAAGAAAACTCCTTATGAGCTTTGAAAAGAAAAAAAATCAAACATTGCATATTTTCATATTTTTGGTTGTCGATGTTTTATTTTGAACAATGGTAAAGAAAGACTAGAAAAATTTGATGCAAAATCTGATGAAGCAATTTTTCTTGATTACTCCTCTTCTAGCAAAGCTTTTAGAATTTTCAACAAAAGAACTTTAATAGTAGAGGAGTCAATACATATTGTTTTTGATGAAACTAACGATCTTCCTTCAAAGAAGAATTAAAGTATTGATGATGCAGATCCTCTTATAGAAGGGATGAAGAAGATACTCTAAAAGACTCAGCCATTCAAGATGATGAAGAACATGAAGACAAACAGGATGAGGAAGGTGAAAAACAACAAAAATAACCTCTAGGTATAAATGATCTACCCAAAGAATGGAGGTATGATCACAATCATCCCAAGAAACTAATCATTGATGATCCTATACATAGTGTAAGAACTCGCTCTTCACTTAGAGATATATTCAATCATTTTACTTTTGTCTTTCATCCTGAACCTAAAACATAGATGAAGCTGAAAAAGATTATAATTGGATAAATGCAATGCAAAAAGAACTTAATCAATTTGAAAGAAATAATGTATGGACTTTAGTTTCAAGACCTAAAAATTATTCAATAATTGACACAAAATGGATATATAGGAATAAATTGGATGAACATAGAAATGTGATAAGAAATAAAGCGAGATTAGTTGTAAAATGTTATAATCAAGAAGAAAAAATTGATTTTGATGAGACCTTTGCACTTGTTGCTAGATTAGAAGTAATTAGACTTCTACTTACATATGCTTGCTTTATGAATTTTAAGTTATTCCAAATGGATGTCAAAAGTGCTTTTCTAAATAGATATATTGCTGAAGAAGTTTATGTAGAACAACCTTCAGATTTTGAAAATCATGCTTTTCCTAATCATGTTTTTAAATTAAACAAAGCATTATATGGTTTAAAATAAGCACCTAGGGCTTGGTATGAAAGACTAAGCAAATTTCTGCTTAATAATGATTTTTCAAGAGGAAATGTAGACACAACCCTTTTCATTAAAAGAAATCAAAATGATATATTAGTTATACAAATATATGTTGATGATATTATTTTTGGATCTACTAATGAAACTCTTTGTCAAGATTTTCCTAAGCTCATGCAGAGGGAGTTCGAGATGAGCATGATGGGAGAACTTACATTCTTTCTCGGATTCTAAATTAAACAAACAAAAGAAGGAATCTCCATCACTCAAAGCAAGTACACAAGAGAACTACTCAAAAAATTTGGAATGGAGAACTCCAAAGCAATTGGTACATCCATGAGCCCATCATGTAAGCTTGACAAGGATGAAGGAGGTAAAAATATAGACTTAAAATTTTATATAGGCATGATTGGTTCTCTATTATATTTAACTACTAGTAGATCAGATATTATGTTTAGTGTTTGTCTTTGTGCTCGCTTTCAATCAAATCCGAAAGAATCTCACTTGAATGCAGTTAAAAGAATCCTTAGATATTTAAATGGTACACAAACTCTAGGACTATGGTATTCTAAAGACTCATCAATTAACTTGATAGGATATTTAGATATCGATTTTATTGGATGTAGATTAGATAGAAAAAGTACTAGTGAAACTTACCAATTTTTTGGAGTTAACTTAATGTCTTGGTTTAGCAAGAAGCAAAACTTGGTAGCACTGTCTACGATCGAGGTCGAATACATTGCAGCCAGAAGTTGTTGTACTCAAATTTTGTGGATTAAGCAACAACTTGAAGACTTTGACATCAAACCCAATGAAACTCCCATAAGATGTAATAACACCAGTGCTATAAATCTAACTAAAAATTCAATTCAGCATTCTAGATCAAAATATATTGAAATTAGGCATCATTTCATAAGAGAACATGTCTAAAATAAAGATATAATTCTTGATTATGTTTGTACTGAAAAATAATTGGCTGACATCTTTATCAAGGCCTTAAATGAAGATAGATTTTATGAAATTAAAAGAGAACTAAGAATCTTTGATCCATCAGCTTAAGTATCTCTCTAATTCTAAATTCTTAATGCCAAAAAATTCATTGAACCAAATCTATTGAGCTCAATTCTTATTTTTCTTAAGAGCTCAAAAGCTCAAAACTATCATTCACATGATCAATATTTAGGTAAACATCATTCTCTCAGAGTTTCAAATTTTTTCGAAATTGTTCTATCATTCTTTTGAATTTTTCTGTGCCATGAGTCGACCCCCAAGGTCGACCCTAGGGTAATCTTGCAATTTTGTCAAAATCTTTCGGACGCTCTCTTCTTATTGGAAATTTTTTCTTGAGCCGACTCAGTCCTTCGTCTTCTTCCTCCCACCGAACCAAAAGCTCTCCATCTCTTCTCTCTCAAACCAAAGATTTCTCTCAAATATCTCCTCCCAATGATTTTCACTCCTCAAATCACCCGTTACAGAACCAACTTCCTCTCCTCTCTCTTCCTCATTTGGGGTGGTTCGAGCTTGTCCTAGAATCATCCCCTCTTCTCCAAATCGGTGATTTAACTCCTCAAATCCTTACCTTTTTCCTTCCAAAATCCTTTCCTCTCTGCCTCACATTTAGTCTCCTAAGTTCCTTTCAAGTCTTTCTTGACCTAATGGCTCCCAAAATGAAGCTACCGCAAAGAAGGAAATCCGTTCGTGGGTTGGAAGATAGTGTGCGCAGAAAGAGATTAGCAACCAAGCCCTCTCCTGCTTCAATCTATACTTCAGATCCTGCTTCAGCTTTCACTCAGTCTCCAATCAGCCCAAGCAAGGTACCTCTCTCTGATCGGAAAGTGAAATCCAGAAAAAATATTGATTTCAAGTTTTTCGAAAAAGAAGGGTTCACTATTGGATCCAAGATTAAGAATTAAGGATGGAAATTTTACTGCTCTTTAAAGAAAAATACTTATATCGATCTAGTCAGAAAATTTTACTTAAATTTGAGCTATAGTAATGGAACAGTAAAATCTACAGTAAAAGGTGTTGATGTTATTCTTGATCCAGTCTACCTGGGACAGATACTGTATTTGCCTTGTGAAGGCTATACCAATATGGAGCTCTCTATTAAAGAAGGAATTAATGTTATCTTAGGGAGAACTTATACTGGAAGTCTAAATAAATTGGAAGCAAAAATTCTATCTATTGAGATGAGGCTGTTACATCACTTGGTAACCAAACTGTTTGTCCTTAGGAGTGGTAGACATGACCTTCTATCTGGTAGGGACATTTGCATTATGTACCATGTGATCACACAGACCCCCTGAACCTTCCCGCATTGATGTTTGAGGCCATGAGAGAGACCCTGAACAGGTTCAAGGCTCACTTGCCTTTTGGTATGGCACTCACTTTAGTTTTTAGAAGGTTCGGAATCAGTTTTGAGGGGGAGACAGTTGCTAGACTATCTCATTCTGATACCATCAACCACCACACACTGCATCGCATGGATTTCTCTAAGACTGATGGCGGTTGGACAAAGGGTGTTGTGGAGAGAGCGGAGAATAAAGCAGAGGAGGAGGGACCATCTTCACCTCTTCGTGATCACAGAGCATCCCCAGATATTCAGCTCATATCTGATCATGAGGCTGGTCCTTCAGAGTCTGTGAGAAGGCATGCTTCAGTTCCACAATCAGAGAGCAGGGCACATCCTTCAGAGTTCAGGCTAACAGATGATCAAATTGAGATGATGTCCCAGTGTGTTGCCTCCATTCTATCTCAACAATTTGCCACTTCAGTCTTTGCACAGAGATCGACATCCCAGGATGACTCAGACCAGACTCTGATCACTCACATTTTTACTATTTTTTATATGCTCACTGCTCAGTCAGTACGTATTGAGCAGCTTGAGGGATATATTTTGAGATTGACAGGCAGAGTATTAGATTTGCAGGGACAAATATTAACTTTAGCCCATCCCCAGCCACATGAGGATATCACAGAGGTCTCAGACCTAACTGCAGAGGCGGCTAGACTTCGAGGAGTCTTAGAGAGTGATTTTGACTTCTTGAGGAGAGAGATCAGAGGCTCCAGTGAGAATGCTTCTACTCAGTTCAGTGCCCTGATGCAGTCTGTATCAAGAGTCTTGGATCTTTTGGACACCATCAGACTTTCTTTTATAGCACAGTCCGTAGCTTCTCAGACTTCAGGATCCTCTCACCCCTCTACTCGTGCTGGTACCTCTACCCGTGGCTGAGACAGACATGGTTGAGGTCATGCCCATGGACTTGATCCTACATCTCCTCACCCTATCTCTGATTCTTCAAATTCTGATCCCTCTAGCCATGACATCTCTTAGATCTAGATTAGTTTGTCTCCTATGTCTAGGATCTATCTTATGGGTCTTGTATTTGTTGGCTAATTAACTCTTGGATAGTTTTTATCCATGACTTTTGTATTTTGAGTTGACTCATGTGTATTGGGACACCTTTTGTATTCAGTCACTTTTGAATATATATATATATGTGTGTGCTTTGACTTTCAATGAATGTCTATGAATGTGATCAAATTGAATTGTTTTAATTATGAGATACGAAAAATAACTCATATTAGTACTGAGAAATACTATGAATTGTAATATCTTCTAGATGAGCAAGTTGATATATCCTTTATGTTTGCTATGTTGAGGGGGAGTAGAGAAATAAGCATCAAAAAAGGGGGCTAAAGAAGTAAAATATGGTATCAAAAAGGGGGAGTAAAGAAAATATGTCCTTTTTGTCATCTTTTTTTTCTTTTCTCTATCCTTAAAATCTCTTAAGATCTTAATTGATGCTATCAAAAAAAGGGAGTAAAGAAAATTTGTCCTTTCAAGATCCCTTAAAAGGAGGAGTAGAGAATCTTAATTGATACTGTCAAAAGGGAGGAGTAGAGAATCAAAATCGAATTTGAGCAATAAGCAATAAAGAAATGAGCAATAAGCAATAAAAAAATTAGTAATAAGTAAAATTGTTAAGTAAATGTGTCAAAGAACAAAAATCGTCAGCTCCTCTTTTTTTATCTAATTTTCAAAGCAAATGAACTTATAAGCAAATTTCAAATTGATCTTCAAACTGCTTATGATACATTTCGTTCAATAACTTGACTATGATATTGAAGTGATGCATCTTCATAAATTTGAAATTCATATTCAATACTTTATATAAACTTTTGTTCAAGTGTTTTGTCATCATCAAAAAGAGGGAGATTGTTGCTCCTTGAATTGATT
Organism: Elaeis guineensis; assembly: GCF_000442705.2. Classification (NCBI taxonomy): domain Eukaryota; kingdom Viridiplantae; phylum Streptophyta; class Magnoliopsida; order Arecales; family Arecaceae; genus Elaeis; species Elaeis guineensis. Next base: position 44,178,106 of record NC_025994.2, read on the forward strand.
TTGATGATTACAAAGCATTTGAGGGGGTTACTAATGATTTTGACTTGAAAAAAGATTTATTATATTTCAGGGGCAAAATTGTAATTTTATCAAGTTCTGATTCGGAAGCCTCAAGAGCAAGAACACAAGATTTGTAATCTATTGGAGGTAATTTTAATATTTTTGAATATATATTTTAAAAAAAAATCATGTTTATATATTTGAGTTGACCCCATGAGTCGACTCATGGCAAAACAGGCTGAACGGCACGGTGAATTCTTTGGCTGGCACACTCTGTGAGTCGACCCCATGAGTCGACCCTGGAGCATGAGTCGACCTCTGTTGCTATGTAGGCTAAAATTACAGAACAGTCATTTTCTATTCTGTGCCACAGAAGTCGACCCCATGAGTCAACTCATGAGCATGAGTCGACCCTATAAGTCGACCCCTGTGACGAAAAAATTCCGCAACGACTAGTTTTCAGCTCATTTTGGTTGCATTTAATGCCCATTTAATGTGCTCCAATGGCTCTATTTTAGTCCAGATTACTCTCCACTATCATTTGAAGCTATAAAAGACACTTAAAGGAGGGAATAAACAAGGTTTTGAAAAGGTTCTGCAAGCATTCATTTCAACCCTAAGCAAGAGCCCTCTTAAAAGTTCAAGAAGCTTTTATTTCAAGTTCACCAACCCCTCAAGAGCTCATTCAAGTCTTCAACCACCTTAAGAAAAATCAGAAGAGCTTCGTTCTTATTGTGTAAAGTATATTTAAAGCTTTATTTGCTCATTAAAGGAGCTACATCTGTATTTCTATGTGATTAACTGTTATACTCTATTTTTGAGTTGATATTTTATTTTGGAAGGGTTCTAAAATGTGGAAAGTTTGATCCAAACCTTGAATCAGATTGTATTGAGTTGGCTTGTACCCGAAAAATAAGTATTCAAGCTTGGAATAGCTAGAGTCGGAGGTTCCGACGTTGTATTCGGGTTGAATACGGTTTAGTAGATTTGAATTCCCAAGTAGGAGCTTGGGAAGTGGACGTAGATGTAAGGTTGGCACCCAACCACTATAAATCTTCTTGTTTGTGTTGTGCTTACTTGCTCTCCTTTTAAATTTTCTTATTTTTTTGCATTCTTGCATCCAGCTTCTACACTTTGTACAAATTTTACTCTCCATATTTATCCTGCTTATTCTTATAAAATCTTCATAATTGTAAATTAACTTTAAATTTTTAGAAACCCAATTCACCCCCCCTCTTGGGTTGCATAGTTGGGCAACAATAATTATAGATGGTCAAGTCCATGTCTTTGATTAGACTAAAGGACTTTGATTATGGCTCAGTAGTTGAATCCGAATCATTAGGTTGGTCAAATTGAAACTAATTAACCAATTGGTATCTAAAATAAGTTCAGCATTCCGATTGTTGATTTTTAATTAAGAGCGACTTACCTGATCATTTAGATGGTGTCTAAAGCAAGCTTAGCAAACCCACCTACCAATCTCACTTATCTGGCCAATTTGATGAATTATGTCTTGATTAGATCACTAAGTGATTTGAGTTGACCCATATCATTAAGGTTGATCAGTATGACAAATCTAGATGCCATTTCAACCAGCAAGACCCTAATCTAATTTAATAACTTAGTGAAGTCAGTGGGAAGATTGTGGCTTACTGGTTGATCTCTTCTCTTCTCTTCACTCATAAATTAAATCTTCTAAATTATTAGATCCATAAAATGAGCTAGTTATGAGGATAACTAGATCATAGCCTCCCATTAAGGTGAATGATAATGGATCCATTATTTCTGATTGACATTGCAGGTACCATCCGTCTGATGCTCTCTCATAATGATGAAATTATTATTTATCATATGATGACTCTATTGTACTATCTGATGATGGTTGGATTGATCGAGTCATCCTCAGATCTGACATTCATTAGTTAGAAATACTGAGTAGGTTCATGTTAATGGTTTGACCTAACCGAAATTTTCAGGGAGATTCATCGCCTACCAAAATAAAATCTGGAGTAAAATTAATTACTAAAAATTATTTAAAGAAATAATTAGTTGAGAACCTACCCATAGGTGCATGTGAATTGACCGATCCATCCTTGAGCTTGTATGCAATCTGTGTGAATTCTAGTACTTGCTGAGGAATGAGGATAATTTCTCGAATTGGAAGTAGAGGCTATCAATTCGATTAAAATAATGGAAGAACTTTTAGACTAAAATCTAAGTCTTTAGACTTAATCAATTCATAAACATAAAGGTCTTGTATTTTTCTTTCAGTTATGGCTAGATGTCCATTGCTCCATTCACTGATTGACAGTGATTTATTTATAGGACTCAACTTCGATAAATAGAATCGAAAGTTGCAAATAGTTCTAGAATACGAATGGATCCTACATATGATTATGGATCCAACACCTGAAGTTTCTATGTCCAACACATATAATACAATCAAAGGCACTTATCAGAAGCGGCCAAATGATCGTATCACCATATGTTGTATTTTGAGAGCAGTAAAAAATATGATTTTAGTTGTAAATTCGTTGATGCTGGGTGGGAGAAAATCTTTCAAATGTCGAAGGAGTTTTTTTTGTACCTCTAAAGATGTATCTTCAGTAGGACAATAATTCTTTAAGAAAGAAAAGGAAAAGAAGGTGTAAAACAGTCGTGCTTAGGCTAATGAGTCCGAACTAACAAAAGTCTGACAGAGTTCTTTGATCCGAATAGGCTAAGGAAGAGAAATCAGCAAAATATTGCTGAACAAGATACTTATATAATAACACCTTGTGATTTTTCTATCTATGACACTACTACCTCAGTATTGGATATCAAAAGTCCATGCAAATTATTGCAACGACTTCAGATTAGTAGAAAGATTGAAAACAGCAAGAGGTTCTTGAACGTTGGAGATGGAAGTCATGTTCCAATCCTGATTTTAAGAATCATCAAGCTTATTTTCAATTCTACCAATGTCATTTTAGTGATTATCACCATTGTCTAATGATTTTTATGACATCATTATGAATGATGTCAAAATCATCTGGACATCCGAGAAATGGCATTTACGAATAATTACAGCTTGTTAGTGTATAGTATACAATAATCAAACTCCTAAAGTAGATTATGTCCTAGAAGCCTACCTTTGGCAGTTTAAGCTCGATCATTAAGCAAGAATAGGATCAACAGGATAATTCTCAAAGTCAATGATTGTGAATCATTATCAACCTATTACTCCTATCTCCTTAGTAAGATGATCAAGTCACCTTTTGCTGGCAAAGATAAACAAACCAATGATATTTTGAGTCTGATACATACTGATGTATTGGATCTACGAATATATTTATCATAAATTTAAATTATTTAAAATATTCAAATGATTCCATAGTAAGATAGAGAAATAAACTAGAAAGAGCATTGAAACTCTTCGGTGAGACTAAGGAGGAGAATGCCATTGCGGTGAGTTTTTGACATATCTAGAAGAGAATAAGATTCTCTCTTATTGGAATCAACTTTGTTAGACATAGTTTGATCCATAATGGGGTTTACAAGTCTGTCAGTCTCCTCTTAAGATTATGCTCTTGAGACTACTTATCATATTCTGAACTGGATTTCGAACTAATCAGTCGCAAGGACTCCATATGAGATATGGACAAGGCATAAGTCGATATTCTCTTACCTTAGGGTTTGAGAGTGTTTGGTTTATGTCAAGCAATTGTAGACCAATTAGCTTGGATCTCGATCCTATATGTATTATTTTGAAGGATAACCCCAAAGAATCTAGGAGATATAACTTCTACCATGCTAAAGAACAAGAGTTGTTTGGTATTCCTTTCAGAAAAAGGGTACCATGGTGAAGGTACTGATGCCTTTAATATAGAACTTATGAAGTTCAATAGATAAAAAAATTGACATAATCTAGTGAACTCAAAGAACTGAATTTGATTAGATCATATTCGAAACCTGTTGAAAAGGCGCCATTAAGGAGATCCAATAGAGTACCACGTCCGTCAGATAGATACTTCAGTATTTAGGTCCGAGATGTGATCCTTTTGAACTCAATAAGAACAGCAAGGATCTGATCACCTACATGGATACCATGTAGAGGTTCGACTCTGATTAGTGGCTTGGAGCCATAGAGTCTGAAATGGAGTCTATAAAGATCAATGGTGTATGGACACTCATTGATTCACTCGAAGAGATAAAACCTATAGGGTGTAAGTGGATCTTCAATAGGATCAGAGAGCGCAAACGAAAAGGTGGAGACCCACAAAGCTCGTCTGGTTGCCTAAGGATATCGTTAACATTATGTTATTGATCATAATGAGATATTTTCTCATAAGGCAATGTTAAGTATTTCGGAGTTGAAACATGCATTTTGATAAGTGACCAAAATGCATGACTTCATTGAGAACGAAGAAGAACCCTGCAAATATAAATAGGTTAATAGTTTTGTGAGTGTATTTGTTGTTTTATATATGAATGCAATTCTCTTAATCAGGAATAACATTCCTTACATTATAGGAAATAAAAGTTTTGCTATTATTATTGTTCTCCATAAAAGACTTGGGAAAAGGCACCTCTCATCCTAAGGATGAAGATCTATAGAGATAGATCTAAGAGGTTGCTTGAGTTTTCTCAATCCCATGTACATAGAGTATTTATAAGTAGAATTTATTCTATCATGTACACCATATATGAGATTGGATATGGTATACTCATTAGAGTAGTGAGTGGATACTTGCAAGATCCGAGTGAGAATCACTGGAAGATCATCCTTAAGTATTTGAGAAATACTAAGGATCGGAGACTCGATTATGGAGAATTTGACTTAAAAATTATGAAATTTGATTTTAGTTTTTAGTTGGATATAATAATAGCAAGAACATATCAGAATACATCCTTATCCTAAATAATGGAGCAACTACTGGAAAGGTTCCAAGCAGAGCAATATAGCCAAATTCAAATTGCGAGGCAGAATGCATTACAGTATTCAATACTTACAAAGAAGCTATGTGATTGTACAGATTCACTGACAAGCTAAGAGTGGCACCCTTCAATGATGGTCCTGCTGTATTGTACAGCACCAGAGCTATAGCTCATACCCACTAGCTTACCAAGTATTTTGCATTGCAACTACCTTATTCAAAAAATCTGTTGAGATGACGTCAATTTTTAGAAGATCAACGGAAAGGAGAACTTAACCAACCTATTTACTAAAGTATCGATATCTGAGAGTTCTGAGATGATAAATCGAAGATGGGTATATGATACTATATTGATTAACTTTAATCCAAATGGGAGTTATTGAAAAATGTGTCCTAAAGCCAATCATTTGACGATTGTGCTAATTATAATTGTATATAAATTGATAAATAATAAAAGTTTTTTGGCCATATTCATTATAAGATTACATCTTCTAATGAACTCCTATGTTGTGATGAAGTCCTTAGGATTACTTTAATTAATAAAAGAAAATTTATTGCATAATCCTTAAATTGGTTCATGACCAAACGATACGCTATTACTAGGACGATAGTGATATCAAGTGTAGGTCGTTGTGTGCCATATGCATTGGTTATCCTCATAACCAAATGGTGTGGAGACACTGGTATGGCATGTAAGTGAGATATAGGAGTACATCATCACTGAACGTGATCAACTGTGGAGCGCTATACTCTCAAGCGTAGCTCACGAAGGGTATGGGTATAAGTGTCCCTCCGACCTGAGATCACCAGAGTGACTTGCAAGCAACTCACTGTACTTTAATGTCAAACTATTGAAGTTTATAATTCAATGATTGAAGATTTTTGGATGCAATCAAGTACTTGTCAAGTCGGTGCATGAGTCAAGATGGGATTGACCCCTTCACATTAGTAGGAGTTAATGTATCAATGGATTTCAATTTAGCAAAACTTGAGCTCAAATAATCCATGAGATAGATTTTAAAGGTTAAAATACAATGTAGATGACTTATCTAGGATTAACAGTTAAATCTTAGGTCATCCTCGAGCATTAAGATAAAAGGGATGAATTATATGGTAATCATACATCAATAGGTCCTTGAATATTGCTTCGCCTTCATTCGACCTATCCGGATGTCGAGTCACCACTACTAGATAGTTACATTGATTGGTTTAAAAAGTTATTTCTGTACTACCGACTTAGGTTCGAATCTATGGGATCACACTTAGAAGAAGTTTTTGACTGATCATATGACTGATCAACGATTGAGAATCGTTCAAGAACTTAACCATTAATTCGATTGATGGTTAACCTTATTCAAAAGTTATAATAAATTAATTCACTAAGTATTAGTAAATTAATAAAAGATTAATTAGCAATTAAATTACTGATTAGCTCAATTTGATTGAGTAAAAAAGATTAAATAAAATCTAATTGCATTGGATTCAATTAAGTTTGACCCGATTAGGTTATGAGATGACATAATTGCTAAAGAAGAATTATTCTTGATTTGATTAGGACTTTGATTCAATCAATTTTTAATTTGATTAAGATTTAATTAAAAATTTATGAATCTAGTTAAATTAGATTTCATATATTTTATTTGGGCTAAATCATATGTGATTTGGTTTGAATTCAAATAAGAAAATTAAGAGTCCTTATTGGAATAGGACTCTTCTCTCATGTGCCTCCCACTTTGATGCCTTATATCCTCATGCACAAATAGTTTTTGCATGAAATTTTTTCATACCAAAAAGTTCTTCTCCCTCTCTATCTCACATCTAAATCTAATTTAGTTTTGATAAAAAGAAAGGTTTTGAAATTAGATTTCAAAATATTCCTTATCAAGAGAGTCTATTTCTATCCAAATCAACCTCTCCATGCCAACTTATTTTTTTCTCCTTATATGTACAATATTTTGAGGATATTTTTTGTAGAAGATCAGCTAAAGAATTGATTTATCATATAAAAATATAGAAATGAGCATCTCATATTTTTTTAGCATGTTTTGGCATAAATTTTTGAGTAGGAGCGACAACACATCAAGAGTCCATGATCTCTAGGACTCTTTACCCCACCTCCTTACATGTTCAAATAAAATGAGTTTTATTTTATTCTTGTGCATGTAAGAGACCTAAGAGAGAGGCCTTTACATTGAAAGGAGTTGGGCATGGGTTCATGGCATGAAAAAGAAGAGGAGAGTCCTTCTTCTTAGGGTGTGCGCAAAATCTATTTTCTAAGATTTTATACTTTCAGGTTTGGAAAGAAAAAAAAAAATATTTTCCTCTCCATCTTTTTTTTACCACTTCATCTCCTCCAGAAGTTTATCTTCAATCTCTAAAAAGATTTCAAAAATTTGAAGAAAAGATCCAGATTAGTCAAGAAGAAGGACTTCGTGCGAGCTAGCACTCCCAAGAAGACCGATCAAATCGAGACTTCGAGTGGACTTCCTGTAGAGGCTGGACGCATGTGCGGCTATGAGCAATCAGTGAGGACCCTCTCTATCATGTCTCTCAGCAGTGACATTCATCGATTTGTACTCAGATATCGAGTTCTGAGCTCAGATTAAAAGTAGATGTAATCTACTGTCCACATGCATGCATGTTAATTTTATCTTCAGTATTTTTCAGATTTTATATACAACATATCATGTCATAGATCCGAGAGTAGGTTGATTTGATGATTAAATCATATGCATATTAGATTAATTTAATTAATCTATTTACTTTTTACTATAATTTATTCAAAAAAATTTCAAAATATATGCATCAAATCACCTATATTTTTCAAAAATGTATGCACCCTACATGAAATTCTAATTGTGGTATTAAAGCCACAGATTTCATATGTATGACATTGACATACATATTTTTGAAAAAGTTTTAAAATATAATTTTAACTGATACATGAGATGTATGATATTTAATTTGAATCTAAAATTTATTTTTAATTTAATTTTTAATTTATATATTCGATATGTGAAAGTATGCATAGATCTAAAATTTATTCTAGATCGATTTTTTGTTCGTGTATATGTGATATATAGATACATGCATAAATCTAAAAATTATTTTAACCTAATTTATGAGTTTTATATGAAATGTATGATTATATATTTAGATTTAAAAATTAGTTTAAAATTGATTGATAATTTATATATAAGATATATTATATCATGACAAGATTTGAATTTTATTTAGATTTGAATTTTATATATATATATATATATATATATATATATATATATATATATATATATATATGAGATATATGCTCGTATGTTAAATCTGTAAATTAGTTATATGATTTAAAACTTACTTTTTATGTAAAAAATTTAGATCTAAAATTTAGATTTATGATCTAAAATTTATATTTATGCATAAGGATTTTGGTCATAAGTAACTCAATAATTAGGTCATATAAATAGATTACATCTAGAATTTTTGATTTGGACATAATGGGTCTAATTTGATTAAATAATTGATCAAACTAGTTAAGTATTGATAAAGATTAGATCAATTAAGTATTAGATCATAGAATTATTATTGATTAAATCGATTAAATCTCATATGTAGAATCGATTAACCTAAAGATCTAATTCAACCCACCGATCTCCACTTATCTGGCCATTTTGGAAGATTGAGTCTTGGATAAGATTGCTTGACGGTTTGGTTTAGCCCATACTAATTAGATTGATCATATGATGACTGAATAGATGAGATCTAAATCTAAATCTCTCCATAAATATTAAGTCCATAGATCTTCCATCATTGTAGATGTACGGGATGTGATACTAATGTTGATTGTTCTCGATTGGTCACAGTGGTTCAGTTACACAGAGAATATGTAACTATTCTATTAGCAAATAGTTGCTCCAAGGTAAGGATGGAGACGAGCCCAATATCTATTAGGTGAGGAACCCAATGATGGCTTTGTACGTACTTGTGAACGGTGGGTCGGATGTAACTAAGGAGTGTAATCAATAACTGTTAAATTAACCCATATAACTTAAAGATCAAGTTCCTGCAACATACTTAGAGAAGTATCTGGGCAAAGCGTTGTCCACGTATCAGTGTGCGTATTATCAATAACTATTAGGTCAGATACATGATATTGGTGGGACCACAGCACCCATTAGAAACTCAATTGTTGGGTTAGAATTTTTGCTTCCCCCTCGAAGAGTGTTGGAATTTGAAAAAATAATGAGAATCTTTGTGTACTTCTTAAAGTTTCTAGAACAAATATAAAATTTAAAGTATAAAAATCTAGCTTGAATCTCTACTCTCATAGTTAAATCATATCAATTTCAAATCCTCAAGCCCGCATCCTTGAGTCCAATCATTTGACAGAAATTAATTTTAAAGACTAGCTTAGAAATCGCAAGATTGTCCTGACTTCTGAAAAATTAAGCCATGTACTCAATCAGAACCCTTTAATGTTACCAAACCATCCTAATGCAGAGCAGAGAGTAGCATATGATAAGTGGACGGATAAAGACAGTCGGACTAAGTATTATATGCTGGCTTCCATGTCAAATGAGTTGTAGAGCCAGTATGAGTATATATCCACTACCAAGACTATGATCACTTACCTACAAGAGTTGTATAGGGAGAAGAACCGTACTATGCACTTCAAAGTGTCTAAAAGACTATTCAATCTAAAGATACACAAAGGGCAGTCGGTCCATGAATACTATATGACAGTGATGAAAGACATAGAGGAGCTTGAGAAGCTTGGGCTGAATATGTAAAAAGAATTACAGATGGATTTGATCCTTCAATCCCTTATAAATTCAGATAGTCAATTTATTGTGAATTTTCATATGAACAAACTTGACTGTACTATACCCAAACTGATCAACATGTTGGTCACTGTTGAGAAAATCTTGAAGACTTCAAGAGACATTGTTTTCACTGTGGAGCAGACTTCTTCATCTAAAAGAAAGTTTGGTTGAAAAAAGAAGAGTAATCCTATGAAGAACCAGAAGAAGGAGAGCAAGCCAAAAAAGGATATTCCAAAGAAGGCTGCAGATAAAGAAAAGTGTTTTCACTATAATGCTGACAACCATTGGAGGAGGTATTGTTCGCTCTACTTAGAAGTCTAAAGTTCAAAAAGGATGATAAACTTTCAGAAGATATGCTCGTAATTGAATCTAATCTAACAATTTTTTTTACTTCTAGTTGGGTATTGAACTCTGGTTAAGTGCTCATATATGTACCTCAATACAGGATCTAATAGAAAGTAGGAGGTTGAGGGAAGGTGACATGATCTTTCAGATCGACAATAGAGCAAAAGTTGCTGCAGAAATCATTGGCACTTATCTTCTTTAATTATCGTCGGGATTTAGATTAGATTTAAAAGACTGTTATTTTGTTCAAATAGCTAGTCAGAATTTGATTTTCGTGTCTGTACTAGCACAGGATGGTTTTAATTTTAATTTTAATAAAAAATTTTATTTTGTTTATTTATGAAATAAATTAGTTGCATATGATCTTTTAATTGAAAGTTTTTATCACTTGCATGTTGATACAAATATGAATTTAAACGAACTAGTAGTGAATGCCATAGGTCAAAAGAGACCTAGAGACAAAATTAATCAAAAGTACTTGTGACAACATAGACCAAGCCATATTGGAGAGGATGAGATAAATAAACTAAAAAAAGATGGAATTCTTGACTCTTTTGATTCAGAGTCATATCCAGCTTGTGAATCTTGTCTTTGAGGAAAAACAGCCAAGTTACCCTTCATGAGATATGAGGAAAGGGCCATTGAGTTACTTATTCTGGTATACATCGATGTGTGTGGGTCATTTAATATGTAAGTCAGGGATAGTTATAGCTACTTTATCATCTTTATCGATAATCTGTCACGGTAAAGGTATGTGTATCTGATGAAATACAAGTTTGAAGCTTTTGAAAAGTTTAAAAAATTCAAAAACGAAGCAGAAAAACAAACAGGCAAACCCATTAAAGTTCTTCAATCTGATCAAGGAGGTGAATACTTTAGTCAAAAATTTTTGAAATATCTTAAGGACAATGGCATAGTCTCTTAATGGACTCCTTCTGAAACATCTCAGTTCAACAAAATATCCAAAAGGAGGAAAAGGACACTATTAGATATGGTCAGACCCATAATAATCTTCACTAATTTACCCTTATATCTTTGGGGATATACTTTATTAACTATAATTTATCTATTGAATAGGGTTCTAACAAAATCCATTCCTACCACACCATATGAGATATGAATAGTAAGAAGTCAAGTCTAGAGTATCTAAAGACTTGGGGATGTCCAATCTATATCAAAAAGCAGATGGCTAATAAAGTAGATGACAGATCTATAATAGCTCATTTTGTTGGATATCCAAAAGAATCAATAGGATACTACTACTTTTCACAAGATCACAATGTGATTGTGAGTCAAAATACCATATTCTTAGAATAATAGTGGGAGATTATGTTGGAAAATATGTCCTAAAGTCAATCATCTAAGTGGTAGATAATTGGAATTAGTATATGAATAATCTAATAATAATAGTTATTTGGCAGGTTCATCATAAAAGTTCTATCTTCCTTAAATAAACTCCTAAATTATGATGAAGTCCTTAGAACCACAATCAATCGATAAAGGACGATTTATCGGATGATTCTTAAATTGTCCACGATCAAATGATAAGTTATTAACAAGGACGATAACTTATCAAGTGTAGATCGCTGTATGCCATATGCATTGGTTGTCCTCGTAACCAAGTAGTGTGGAGAAATTCGTATGGCATCCAGATAAAACGTAGGAGTACATCTGTATTGAACGTGACCAAAGTAACACTCTATTATCAAAAGTAGTTAGCTAAGGCCAATGGGTATAAGTGTCCCTCCGACCAGAGATCACCACGGTGACTTGCAAGTAACTCACTGTACTTTGATGTCGGACTGTCTATATTTTTAATATAGGTTTGAAAGATTTTTGGGTATAATCAAGTACTTGTGAAGTCGGTGTATGAGTCAAGATGAGATTGACCACTACTGATTAACTTCAGAAAGAGAATGTCTCGCTGTGTTTCAATTTAGCAAAACCTAGGCCTGGATAATCCTCGTGAGGAGTCATGGGATTTGCAAAATTTTGAGACACAATAGAGATGACTTATATGAGTGATTGACAGCATACTTGAAGTCGTCTTGAGCATTATTGATCAAAAGGATAAATTATACGATAACCATGGGTCATGATTCTTAGAATCTTGCTTTGCATACATTCGACCTATCTGGACGTCGGGAACTATTGCTAGATGGTTAATTTGACTGGTACGAGAATTGATTCCTGTACTACTGACTTAGGTTCGAACCTATAAGGTTACACACATAAGAAGTTGTAACCTAATCAGATGGTTAATCGATGATTGAGAATCATTCTAAGGTTAAACGATCAATGTGATTGATGTTTGACCTAATGCAAGTGTTGCAAGAAGATCGATTAGTAATTGGATTGCTAATTGGCTCAATCTGATTGAGCAATTAGATTGAGATTAAGTCTAATTAAATTTGATTCAATTAGAATTAGTTTAAATTTAATTGGATTAAGTCTAATTGGTTTATTGGATAAGCCAGTTGCAAGGGAGAACAAGTCCCTATTTGACTAAGACTTGTATGCATCTAATTCCTAATTAAGTTAAAATTTAAATCAGAATTAAATATGATTTAATCTGATTTAATTAGACTTCTAGTTGGACTAGAATCACTATTAATTAGGTTACAATTAATTTGGATTGGGTTCAAAGAACTTGATCTAGTCTACATAAGAATCCTAGTTAGACTAGGATTCCATCTCTTCTCTTGCGCCAACTAAGAAAGCCCACGCCCACTAATTAATTTTCAGATATTTTTTACATGATATCCACATCTAAGGAAAGTGATCTCATACTACTTATTCTAGATATTTGAATCAGATTTGATTTGGTTCAATATGAAAAGTGATTTAGTTTATTATGGAAAGTGATTTAGGTTTACTTCCTTTTTGAAAGAGTCCCTCTTTACAAGAACTCTTCTCTCCTCTCTTGCACCAACTTTCTCCAAGCCTATCTTTTCATTTTGTCACTCCTTTTATGCTTGATTTCATGCTTTCCACGAATTAGATAAGGGAAGGGGCATCCAAGAGTTGGACGCCCCATGGACTCCCTGTTAGACTAGGTCTTATGACCTAGTTTACCTTATAAAAAGTCGCCACCCCATATGATAAATATAAGGAGTCAAAAATTATTGGATTATTGGTAGAAAAACCAGAGGAGAAAGAGGATAGCATGGGTGGTTTGAGGCACTAATATCCATGGAGGAGAGTCTTCTATCAAGAGATCAAAAGTTGATGTCTTGTAGAGAAAGAAAGGTAAGAGAGAAGATTGTTTTCTCTTATTATTTTTCTTTCAGATTATTCTCTCTTTATTTTATATTTTTATATGATAAAAATCTGAAAAAAAAAGAGGGATAGCATGGTGGATTCATGCTCCAATGAGTTGGGGCAAGGTGATCTAATTTTAGACATGATCTGGTCATGTTCTGACGAGAGAAGAAGAAGAAAAGAAGGTCTTCTCTTAAGGTTTCTTTTAGAACCCTTCTTCTCCATAAATTATGAGATTTTTCTATGATAAAAATTAGATATCATAAAATCTAAAAATTTAAGAAATATCTAGAGAAGAAGGTCTTCTCATATCCTAGCATAGAGATGTTCTCAGGACATCAATCATTGATGTACTGAAAGAGAAGATCTATCTTCTCTTAGGATCCTTTTCTTTTACATATTATTTCTGATTTTAGGGAGGTCAAAAGGTTTGACTTCTTCCTTGTTCTTTCTCATATTCTTCATCTCTTGAAATATCTAAGAGATCTAAAGAATATATTTTAAATTAACCATCCGGAGGGATCCGCAAGAAGCTAGCACTTCGAGTGGATCTTCGTTCGACGAACCTTCGATTTTGTTGCAGCCTCGTGTGGATCACCTGTAGAGGTCGGATGCGTGTGCAACTTCAAAGACAATAAAAAATATTAACTACAGAGTTCTCGACCCGTGTGAAGGTAAGAGATCTGATCTCTTCTCTTATCTAAATGTGATCTAGATTTTAGATCTAAAACTATTTTAGATCTAGGGTATTGATTTGATCAATACCAAAGCTATTATTTTCTGATTTATAAATATAATATGACATATTATAGATCTTAATTGTAAGGTTTAGTAATTTGATTACATGTATTTGTAGATTAAATTGTTTAATTTACATGTTCTGCTGCATTATATTTCAAAATTATTTTGAAATTCATGCATGAAACCCTGCACCTTTTCCAATAGTGGTATCAGAGCATATAGATTCTTTTATAACATATTCATGATTGCATTAACATAAATCTAAAATATAAAATAATGATCACATGGACTGTAGGTTATCCTGCTGTAAGGTTTACCCCTTACAGTGCAAAAGTTGTCCTGGTACGTTGCGATCTAGAAAATTTAAATGAGTTTAAATAAATCTTACCATAAATATTTTAGATTAGGTCTATTTTATTTCATAAATTTTTATATAATATACATAAATAAAAATTAATCAAGAACAGGATCTTGCGAAGGTTCTATTTGCTAATCGAACTGGCTCATCTGAAAATCGAGCCGGCTCGACCAGCATGCCAGCTCGACTGAAAAGTTGGCTGAATTATATTTCTGACTGATTTTAATTATTTTAACCTACAATTAGTGTTTGTTAGTGAAATAAGCTGAACTATTTTTGAAATGAGTCAACCTATTTAGTGAAATTTCAAAAGTTGAAAATAAATTTCGAAATGCCAAACCCAACCCTCAGCCATGAACTTAATTAAAAGAATTAAGTGATTGTTTAGGATCTAGATTTGTGATTTAAAAATCCTAAGATAATTTCATAAAACATGGGTTAAAGGATAATGGGTTAGCTTTGATCAGGTCATTAACTGGGTTAGACCTAGGGTTAGATTAAATATGGACTAAGTGAAGAAATTGATCAAACCTAATTAAAAGTTAATTAGGATTAGGTCATTTCTATAGATCACTTCAACAGTTGTAGTTGATCAAAGTCCATATATCTAACAAATAGACACTGATCGTGGCTCAGCGGCTGAGCCCAAGTCTTTAGGCAGACCAAATCAAAACTAATAAATCAATTGGTGTCTAAGGTAAACCTGACCGGTGGTTTTTAATTGGAAGCCCGCTTATCTGACCATTTCTTATGGTGTCTAAGGCAAGTTTTGGCAGACCCTCCCACCAATCATACTTATCTGACCAATGTGGTTAATCAAGTCTTGATTAGGTTGCTCATTGATTCATGCTAACCCATGTCACATAGAAAATTAATGAATCTGATTTCATTCAGTGAGACTGATCTAGGTGCCCATAGACCAAATTTGATCCTAGTCCTTGTTAATGACTTGAGAAGTCGGTGGGAGGACTTGACTTGTTGAAGTCGGTGGGAGCAAATTGGTCCATGTCCTTTCTATCCTTAAATCACTAATAATTTTAAATCCTCCAAAATTATTAGGTACTTAAAATGACATAGTTATGGAGATAACTGAGTCATAGCCTCTTATTAAGGTATTTGATAATGAGTCTATTAACTTAATAATCATTGCAGATCCAAAGGCCTGGTGCTTGTTGACTAATGGAATTATCACTCATCATATGACGACTTGGAAGTGTCTCTCTAATGGTAGTTAGGTTAGCCAACCAAAGTGGGGCTTAATCATTCATTTGTTAGATGCACCAAGTATGGTCATGTTAATGGTTGGACCTAACCGGATCCTTACAGTGGAGGCCAAAGCCTACTGATTAGGTTTCTGGGGTAAAATTAAATTACTAGAAGTTATTTGGAGAAATAATTGGTTAATGAACCTACCCGTAGATGCAATGGGTTGGCCGACCAAAGTCGGGCTTATCTGTAGTCTATGTGGATTTTAGTACCTACTAGAAAATTAAAGTAATTTTCTGAATTTGAGGTAGAGGCTACCAATTTGAATAAAATAGTGGGAGAACCTTGAGACTAAAGTCCAAGTCTCTAAGCTTAAAATAATTCATATACATTAGGTCATTGTTCTCTTTTCTTAAAATAAGGCTAAACCTTAATTTCTCCAATCACTGTTAGACAGTGATGACTTATGGGATCCAACTTCGTTAATTAGTATCGAAAGTTGAATTTGGTTCAGTAGTACGAATGGGTTCGTATTGGAGCTTCTTAGTTCAGTCAAAATAATTAGTCCAAAATTGATCCAAATCAGGCATGTTGCTTCTACTGTTAGAAGCAGGGTCATAGGAAGAAGAATTGTCTTGCTTCCCTTGATCATAATAGGCTGAACAAGAAAAAGGAGCAAGAGTTGCTCATCAAGGATGTTATATAATAACACCTTAAAGTTTCTCTATGTAATTCTACTACCTAGGTATTAGATACCGATGGTCTTATGCAATTTATTACTGAGACTACAAGTAAGTGGAATGTTTGAAAATGGTGAGAAATTCTTGAATATTAGAGATGGAAGTCTTATTACAATCCTAACTTTAAGAATTATAGAGCTTATTTTCAAATATTGTCATTTAGAGTAATTGTTACTATTGTCTATTGTTTATGATGAATGCAATCTTTATTGTCCTTTTGGCCAAAGATGATCATCATTCATTAATAAAGGAAGATTATTATGATATTATTATGAATAATGTTACAATAATACATGGATAAGAAGAAAATGATATTTAACATTTACATAGTCTATTAAGTGTAATGTACACACTCAAGTTAGATAATGTCATGGAAGTCTATCTTTGGCTTAGTCACCTTGACAAGAACAGGATAAACGAATTAGCTTGAGAGGGAAACCTCGACATTAATGATTGTGAATCATTGATAGCCTATGAGTCTTGTCTTCTTGGAAAGATGACAAAGTCACCTTTTAATAGAAAAGATGAAGGAGCTAATAAAGTTCTAAGTCTCATATATAGTGATGTATGTGGACCTGTGAACTTAAGTGCCATAGAAAGATATTAATATTTTATTACAGATGACCAATCTAGGTATGGGTGCGTCTGGCCTAATCATTTGAAATGTTCAAATGATTCAATAATGAAAGACTGAAACAAACTGGATAAGGTGTTAGAACTCTTCGATCAGATTGAGGAGGTGAATACTTATCCAGTGAGTTTGTGACATATCTAGGAGAGAATTAGATTCTCTCTCAATGGATTCCTTTTCAAAACATAGTATATCTGAAAGGAGAAGTTGAACTTTGTTAGACATGGTTCAATCCACGATAGAGTTCACTTCTCTGTCTGTTTCAGGATTGTACTCTTTTATGATTATCTGTTTTACTCTGAAAATATACTGAGTAAGTCTGTTGTGCAGATTCCATATGAGATATGGATCGGACATGGACCTACACTCTCTCACCTTTGGGTTTGGAGTTGATCGGCCTATGTCAAAGGTTTGCATACAGATAAACTTGATTTTTAATCCAATAGGTATTTAAGGGTTACCAATTCTATCGTGCTGAAGAACATAAGATGCTCATCAGTAGTAGGGCATTCCCTTTGGAAAGGAGTTCCTTAGAGAAGGAACTGATGTCTATCAAGTTGAATTTGGAAGTTTGACTGGTAGAAAATGAACCGACATAATCTAGTAAACCTACAGAACTGGATTTGATTAGATCAAACTCTAAGCCCATTAAAGTAACACCTTTAAGGAGATCTGGTAGAGTACCGCATTAACTGGACAGACACTTCAGTGTCTAGGTCTGGGACGGCAATCCTGTTGATCTCGATGAGATTAACAAGGATCCGATCACCTATAGGGATGCAATGCAGTGGTCTAACTCTGAGAAGTCGCTTGGAGCCATTAAATTAAAATTAAAGTCCATGAAAATCAATAGTGTATAGACACTAGATGATTCACCTGAAGGAATAAAACCCATTGGATGTGAATGGATTTTTCAAAAGGATCAGAGTAGCGCAGGCAGGAAGGTGGAGACCTATAAAGCCCATTTCGCTATTATCCCAGAGTTGGAACATACGTTTTGAACATATGTCTTTGTTATGAACAAAGAGGAACCCTGCATTTATAAGTGGGCAAAATATTCTATAGTATTATTCCTTGTATTGTCTATGGATGAAATTCTCTTAATCGAAAATTGCATTCCAGCATTGCAAAGAATAAAGGATTGTGTGTCATCTAATTTCTCCATGTTCACGATCAGATATGGTATACTCACTAATGGTAGTGAGCAGATACCAGTCTGATCTAAGTAAGAACCACTGAAAGATTGTATAGTCAATCCTTAAGTATTTGGAAAATACTAAGCTCCAGTGACTCAAATATAGAAATACTGACTTTAAACATATGGATGTTTCGATTTCAGTCAGATCAAGATGACAACAAGAAAGTATCGGATCATACCCTAATTGTAGGAGCAATTTGCTAGAAAGGTTCCAAGCAGGATACTTTAGTCTACTCAGTTAGTGATGTAGAGTACATCGTAGCATATGATGCTGCCATGTAAGCTGTGTAGTTGCTGAGCTTCATTAGCAGGCTGGGAGTGGCACCCTCCACTGATGGTCCAGTCCTATCATAGCACTGGAGTCATAAACCTGGCTAAAGAACTGAAGGATCAGCATACTCTGTATTGCTATCACTTTTGATTATAGATCAGGGTGACATCGATCTTTAGAAGATCGATAAAAAAGGAGAACTTGACCGACCCATTTGCTAAGGCCTCGAAACTAAGAAGTTCTATGAACTCAAGTGAAAGATAGGATATTTGATATCATTCTGATTGGCTTTAGTACAAGTGAGAGTTGTTGGAAAATGTGTCCTAAAGCCAATCATCTAAGTGGTAGATGATTGGAATTAGTATATGAATTATCTAATGATAATAGTTATTTGGCAGGTTCATCATAAAAATTCTATTTTCCTTAAATGAACTCCTAAATCATGATGAAGTTCTTAGAACCATAATTAATCGATAAAGGAGGATTTATCGGATAGTTCTTAAATTGTTCACGATCAAATGATAAGTTATTAACAAGGACGATAACTTATTAAGTATAGGTCGCTGTATGCCATATGTATTGGTTGTCCTCGTAACCAAGTGGTGTGGAGACACTGGTATGGTATCCAGATGAGATATAGGAGTACATCTACATTGAACATGACCAATGTAATATTCTACTATCAAGAGTAGTTAGCTAAGGTCAATGGGTATAAGTGTCCCTCCGACCTGAGATCACCATGGTGACTTGTAAGCAAGTCACTATGCTTTGGTGCCGGAGTGCCTATATTTTTAATATAGATTTGAAAGATTTCTGGATACAGTCAAGTACTTGTGAAGTCGGTGTGTGAGTCAAGATGGGATTGACCACTCTTGATTAATTTCAAGAAGAGAATATCTCGCTATATTTCAATTTAGCAAAATCTAAGCCTGGGTAATCCTCGTGAGGAGTCACGGGATTTGCAAAATTTTGAGACACAATAGAGATGACTTATATGAGTGATTGACAGCATACTCGAAGTCGTCTTGAGCATTATTGATCAAAAGGATGAATTATACAGTAACCATGGGTCAGGGTTCTTAGAATATTGCTTTGCATACATTCGACTTATTTGGACGTTGGGAACCATTATTAGATGGTTACTTCGATTGGTATAGGAATTGATTCCTGTACTATCAGCTTAGATTCGAATCTATAAGGTCACACATATAAGAAATTGTAACCTAATCAGATGGTTAATCAACGATTGAGAATCGTTCTAAGGTTAAACGATCAATGTGATTGATGTTTGACCTACTACAAGTATTGCAGGAGGATCCATTAGCAATTGAATTACTAATTGGCACAATCTAATTGAACAATTGAGCTGAGATCAAGTATAATTGAATTTGATTCAATTAGAATTAGTTTGAATTTAATTGGATTAAGTCTAATTGATTTATTGGATAAGCCAGTTGCAAGGGAGAACAAGTCCCTGTTTGACTAAGACTTATATGCACCTAATTCCTAATTAAGTTAGGATTTAAATCAGAATTAAATATGATTTAATCTGATTTAATTGAACTCTTAGTTGGACTAAGATCATTATTAATTAGGTTACAATTAATTTCGATTGGGTTCAAAGAACTTGACCTAGTTTACATAAGAATCCTAGTTAGACTAGGATTCCATCTCTTCACTTGCGCCAACTAAGAAAGCCCACGCCCACTAATTAATTTTTAGATATTTTTTATATGATATCTACATCTAAGAAAAGTGATCTCACACCACTTATTCTAGAGATATGAATCAGATTTAATTTGGTTCAATATGGAAAGTGATTTGGTTTATTATGGAAAGTGGTTTAGGTTTATTTCCTTTTTAAAAGAGTCCCTCTTCACAAGAACTCTTCTCTCCTCTCTTGCACCAACTTTCTTTAAGCCTATCCTTTCATTTTGTTGCTCCTTTTATGCTTGATTTCATGCTTTCCATGAATTAGATAAGGGAAGGGACGTCCAAGACTTGGATGCCCCATGGACTCCTTGTTAGACTAGGTTTTATGACCTAGTTTACCTTATAAAAAGTTGCCGCCCCATATGATAAATATAAGGAGTCAAAAATTATTGGATTATTGATAGAAAAACCAAAGGAGAAAGAGGATGGCATGGGTGGTTTGAGGTGCCAATATCCATAGAGGAGAGTCTTCTATCAAGAGATCAAAAGTTGATGTCTTGTTGAGAAAGAAAGGTAAGAGAGAAGATTGTTTTCTCTTATTATTTTTCTTTCAAATTATTCTCTCTTTATTTTATATTTTTATATGATAAAAATTTGAGAGAGAAAGAAGGATGGCTTGGTGGATTCATGCTCCAATGAGTTGGAGCATGGTGATCTAATTTTAGACATGATCTGATCATGTTCTGATGAGAGAAGAAGAAGAAAAGAAGGTCTTCTCTTAAGGTTTCTTTTAGAACCCTTCTTCTCCATAAATCATGAAATTTTTCTATAAGAAAAATTAGATATCATAAGATCTGAAAATTTGAAAAATATCTAGAGAAGAAGATCTTCTCATGTCCTAGCATAGAGATGTTCTCAGGACATCAATCGTTGATGTACTGAAAGAGAAGATCTGTCTTCTCTTAGGACCCTTTTCTTTTACATATTATTTCTGATTTTAGAAAGATCAAAAGGTTTGACTTCTCTCTTGTTCCTCCTCATATTCTTCATCTCTTGGAATATTCAAGAAATCTAAAGAATATTTTTTAGATTAACTATCTAGAGGGATCCGCAAGAAGCTAGCACTTCGAGCGGATCTTTATTCGACGAACCTTCGATTTTGTTGCAGCCTCGTGTGGATCACCTGTAGAGGTCGAACGCATGTGTAGCTTCAAAGGTAATAAAAAAAATCAATCATGAAGTTCTCAACCCGCGTGAAGATAAGAGATCTAATCTCTTCTCTTATCTAGATGTGATCTAGGTTTTAGATCTAAAACTATTTTAGATCTAGAATATTGATTTGATCAATACCAAAACTTTATTTTCTAATTTATAAATGTAATATGACATGTTATAGATCCTAATTGTAGAGTTTAGTAATTTGATTACATGCATTTGTAGATTAAATTGTTTAATTTACATGTTCTGCTGCGTTATATTTCAAAATTGTTTTGAAATTCATGCATGAAACCCTGCACCTTTTCCAACAGGTTAGTTGAGCTTGAAGAGAGATTTTTGATGAGCAAAGAGCTATGAATCCTCAAAAACTCATTATTCATGAGCAAGTAGTTGACGCTCCACCACCACGTAGATCTAGCAGGATCTCCATTCTCTTGAAAGGTACATGGGTATGCTTATGGAGGAAGTAGAGGAAACGTTCCTCATGGGAGATAAGGGTCACGGTGATGATCCTAATATCTTTGATGAGATGATGTCTGATATCGATTTCGAGAAATGATTAGATGTAATGAAGTCAGAAATTGACTCAATACACTCGAACCAAGTATGAACCTTAATGGATTCATCCGAGGGTATAGTACCCATTGGATGTAAATGGATTTACAAAAGGAATAGGTGCAAATAGTAAGGTTGAGACCTATAAAGCTAAACTCGTGGCAAAAGATTATAGTCAGCACGAAGGCATTGACTATCAAGAAATGTTCTCGTCTGTAGCCATGTTGAAATCCATTCATACTCTGTTTGCTGTTGTACTTATTATGATTATGAAATCTGACAGATGGATATGAAAATTACTTTTCTAAATAGATATCTTGAGGAAGATATCTATATGAAGCAGTCTTTGGATTTCACATCAAGTGATGGTGATCAGTGAGTCTGCAAGCTGCAAAAATCCATATAAGAATTAAAGCAAGCTTCTCAGAGTTTGAATCTTCATTTTGATTTCGTCAAAAATAAAGAGGAATCTTATGTATACAAAAGGGTCGATGGAAGCACCATAATATTTCTCATATTGTATATGGATGATATTCTGTTCATTGAGAATGATATTTCCATACTGATCTCAGTCAAAAGATGGTTGTCCAAAAAAATTTTCATGAAAGATCTAGGAGAAGCATCCTATATTCTTGGAATAAAGGTCTATAGGGATAGATCTAAAATGATGTTAGGCCTGTTATAAAAATTATACATAGAAAAGTACTGAAGAGGTTCAGTATGAAAAAATCTAAAAAAGAATTTTTACCTTTTAGGCATGGTATTCATCTTTCCAAAATAATGTGTCCGACCATATCTGAGAAAGTTCAACGAATGAGTAGGATTCTTTATACCTCGATCATAGGGGGCCTCATGTATGCCATGCTGTGTACTCGACCTGATATTGCTTTTACTGTGAGTGTCATGAGCAGGTATCAGTCGAATCCCAACAAGAAACACTGGATAGCTATGAAGAATATCTTTAAGTACTTGAGAAGAACTAAAGATTTGTTATTGATCTTTAGAGGAGGTTCTGAATTGCGAGTCAAGGGGTATACTGATTCAGACTTCATATCTGATTCTGATGATAGAAAGTCTACATAAGGATATGTATTCGTATATAATAGTGGCACGGTCAGCTGGAAGAGTTCTAAGCAATCCATCATAACGGATTTGACCACAGAAGCTGAATATGTTGCTGCTTCAGATGCTGCAAAGGAAGACTTCTGGTTCAAGAAGTTCGTCGTGAAACTTAGGGTAATGACATCAGATGCCATACCACTCTACTGCGACAACAATAGAGTCATAGCACTTGCTAAGGAGTCGATGTCTCATCAAAAATCAAAATACATCGAGTGGTGGTTTCATATCATACGTGACTATCTCGAAACGAAATACATCGAGGTAAGAAGAGTAGACTCTGCAGACAACGTGGTAAACCTACTGACAAAGTAATTGAGCCAATCAAAGATAGAAGTCCACCTTGAGAAGATATGACTTAGATTAGTGGCCAATTGATTTTGGTCCAAGTGAGAGATTATTTCATGTATGTCCTAAAAGTCAATATGGTTGATACATTATAATAACTTTAGGACATAATTTTATACTTAAAATATTGATTTGATCAATAAAAGGGCAAATTTTATTTTCATTCAAGTGTGATGTGTTCTTGAATCATCCATGGAATTAATATTTTGATACATATTCTCAAAGAGTTGGGAATTAAAGGCATGTATAAAATTTTTAAATTACTTCTGATCATAGTATCATTATAAGAACGATCATCGATCCAGATAGACCAATGCACAGATCGCTTTTTTTGGGATAGATGAGTCTCTGATTTACCATGTAGAGATACTGAGCGATAAGTATGGATAGTTGTTAGAGAACAACTAGTACTGAGCGTGACCATATGAGAGATCACTTAGATTTCTACTTAATCATCAATGATCGTCTTGTTGCTGTAGTTGTGTGAATGGTCTTTTCACCTGTAATGGCATGATTGCTCATAGTATGGTTATTGAAGTTGGACTGACATATAAAATATGATCTCATTAAGTTCTTGTAGTAGTTGTCGGCGATAGTTGATCCACTGTAGGAGTAGGGTGTGCATCTAGATGGAATCTATCGATCTCGATAGAAAAGAATAGTCCTATGAGATTTGAGAGGCTAAGTCCATAAGTCTGTGTGCATAGCAATGTGATTGATGAAAAAGAATTTTCATGAAGATCATAATTGAATTTGAGCTAATCGAATCTATCATATAACTGATGATGAGGTTTGACGATTTATATATAATCTACAATCTAGTCGAGACTCACCATAGAGGGACTGAATCACATGTGAACTATACTTTGAGGTTCTTTTTCAGTTTTGCTGGATTTTCACTACATACTACTAGGTGTTACTGTTGGATTGTGAGAGCTCACTAGGGTTGTTCAGGATTGACAATCCTTAATGAATCAGAGTGAAATTATTCTGATCCACTGAAAAGAGTTTCAATGATACTATGATAGAGATCATGGTATATCTCACTATCAGATAAAATAAAATCTATGGGATCACACAACAAAGAGATTAGATCTGGAGTAAGCAATTGTGCTTATAAAGTCATAATTGAATTTAGAGAACCTTTATTGGGTTCAGGATAACCTTGCTAGCATAAGGTTGAACTCAATTTTCTTTTTACACTTGAATTACTTATTTGATAAGATTAATTTAAGTTAATTACCTTCTAATAACCTAAATAAATTAGATTCATTGATCTCCAATTATTGATTGCCTAGGGTTTTGGATCAAATGCATTAGGAGTTCAAACCCTTAAATATTTCCTTGATTGTTTTGCATGGGACACCACTTGATTTGATCAAGTTGGGCGTGCCCAATTGATAGATGGTGTGTAGAACTAGCAAGGGGCATCCTATAACCCCTATGTGGTATGTGAGAGAGCGGGCTAAAGGGCACCAAGTGTTGGCATCTCATGGATCTCCTAAGGGTGGTCAAAGATTGAGAGCTACAAGAATTCCTAATGCAAGTAGCACTTATATTAAGGGGCTGTTTGGTTTTGAACGGGATTCAAACCTTTTGCTTATTTAAAGGATCTTTCTCTAAGGGTCTTTGCATCAGAATTCCAGCAAACTCCAAGCCTCCCCATGCCTCCCTCTCTCCTCCCTTCTAGTTCCAACACCCAAGCTTGTTGGGCATCCCTCCATCTCCATACCCAAAAAGTGTTTAGGTGTCACTCTTGGTTGCTGATTTCTTGAGCTTGGTTGCTGCATAACCAAGGAAAGGAGAACAAAAAAAGAAGAGAAGAAAAAGATCAAGGAAAGGATCAAAGAGTTGATCATAATCCAGGCTTCGTTCAGATTCACAGGGTGATCATTCTTAGAGAAGAAAGATCAACACCATAAAGGGCTGTTCCAGACTGATCTCGAGTGGATATCCATAGAGATCGGGTACTTACATGGCTAAGAAAAAACTTATCTTCTTTCAGATCCAGATTTGAAGAAAGAAATTATAAAACAGGTATGTGATTTGATCACATTTTAATTTCAGCATAAAATTCAGCATGTATTCAACTTTAGCATATGAAGTATATCCATATGTTCTTTATTTTATGCATACATGATTTAGATTAAAAGATATTTTAATCTTCTATTTTGCTGTGTTGTTTAAAAAAAAAATTTGAAACACACATGCATGCATCCTATACGAAATTCCAATATTGACATTCAAGTGATTTCTTGTATTGGTCACGCTTAGTGTAAGTTGTTCTCTAACAACTACCAGCACTCTCACCTCAATGTTTCTATATTGGAGACTCAAGACTTATCTATCTAGAAGGGAGGTAATCCATACACTGATCTGACTGGATCAATCACTATTCTCCCTGATGATCCTCTGATCAGAAGTATTTAGAAATTAACCAATAATGTATATCTCAAATTTTCAATATCTTGAGAATATACAAAATCATTTGTTAATCTTTAGGACCAATCATAGGTACATAAAACATAATTGAAAATAAAAATTATCCTTTATCAATAACAAATATTTTACATGTACAAATATATATCCTAGAATTATAAAATATATCAGCCAATAATTGGCTTCTAGGGCACACATCTAACAGCTATCTACTGATAGGGCAAAGAATAATTCTCTTTAAGAAGGATTGTCTGACAACTTCATAAGAAAGAGAATGTATGAGTAGAATTTCATATGCCTTAACAGTGAGATCTATCATGTATGCCACGACATGTGTGAGGTCAGATATAACCTACTCACTACTCAGTCTGATCCGGATGAAAAGCATTGGAAAGTTATAAAAATTATCCTCAAGTATTTAAGAAATACTAAGAATCAATGGTTTATTTATGGAAACTTTGACTTAAAACTTGTGGGGTATATAGATTCTGATTTTTAGTTTCAGACCATGATGACAGTAAAAGTATGTTTGATTATATTTTTACCTTATATGGTAGAGTAATATGCTGAAAAAGTTCCAAACAATACATAATAACTGATTCTGTATGCGAAGCAGAATATATTGCGACATTCGATGCTGCCAAGGAGGCTATCTGATTGAAGAAGTTCATCATGAGCTTAAGGTAGTTCTCTCCGTTGATGGCTTAATTCTATTGTATTAAGATAGTATTGGTGCCATAGCTCAAGCTAAGGAACCCAAGTCTCATCAGAGAACCAAACACATTCTACATCTCTATCACCTAATTCGAAAGATCGTTGATCGAGGTGATATTGAATTACAAAAGATCGATGGAAAGAAAAACTTAGCCAACACCTTCAATAAAGTCCTCGAGATCAAAGAGTTCGATGATCACAAGTGAAAGATGGGCATTAGATACAGATCTGATTAGCTTTAATACAAGTCGGAGTTGTTGGGATTGTCTTAAAGCCAATTTGTCTAACCGTAGACAGTTGTGCATTTGTATATGAATTGTAAATAAATTAATAAATATTATTTGATAGTTCATCATATTTTACATCTTTCTTATAGAATTCTTATTATGATGAAGTTCTTAAAACTATTAACAATCGATAAAGGTGATGAAGATTTATCGAGTAGTTCTTAAATTTTGTTCACAACCAAATGATATATTATTAATAAGACGATAATGCTCTCAAGAATAGATCGTTGTGTGCCATATGGATTGATTGTCCGTGTAATCAAAGAGTGTAGAGATATTGGTATGGTATACAGGTAAAATGTAGTACATCTTCACTGGACATGATTCAGCTGCGAAGCGCTCTGCTATCAAGGGCTACTCCCAAAGAATATAGGTATAAGTATCCCTTCGATCTGAGATTACCATGGTGATTTATAAGCAACTTACTATATTTTGGTGCTGGACTATTTGTATTTATAATATAATGACGAAAATTTTCTAGACACAGTCAAGTACTTGTGAAGTCTGTGTGTGAGTCAAGATAGAATTGACCACTCCAGGTTTTAAGAGATAATGCTTCACTGTATTTCAATTTAGTAAAATCTTGATCAGAATAATTCATATGATCAGTCACAGGATTTGTAAGATTGAAACATAATATGGATGACTAATTAAGAACTTGACAATTTAATCTTAAGTCATCTTAAGTATTGAGGGTCAAATGGATGAATTTTACGGTTATCATATGCCAAGATTCTTGAATATTGCTTTGCAATAATTCGATCTATCTGAACATTGGGTATCATTACTAAATGATCACTTCGATTAGTACAAAAATTAGTTCCTATATTACTGACTTAGTATTCGAATCTATGGAGTCATGCACATTCCCAAGCGACGTGAAAAATGAAGCGAAAATTCAGTGCAGGGACAAAATAA
This sequence comes from Elaeis guineensis, assembly GCF_000442705.2. Lineage (NCBI taxonomy): Eukaryota > Viridiplantae > Streptophyta > Magnoliopsida > Arecales > Arecaceae > Elaeis > Elaeis guineensis. The sequence continues at coordinate 44,205,844 of NC_025994.2, forward strand.
TAATTTTAAAATTTTTTCAAAATTACTATTTTACAGCGGAATTATTAATTAATCTCATTAATTAATACTAATTAACCCTATACTAGGATCTAAATATGATACAACAGCATGCATTTAAATTTGAAATTCAAATTTGAAATAGTAAACTTTTTACTGTACTGTGTTCAGAACACATCACCTTTTGCGGGTAGTCGATCACCGCAAGTTGATCATCGTTGGGGGGCTCTGATCATCACGTCACAGCCACACTAGTGTCTGACCTCTGCGGATCATCCACACGAAGCTCCCATCTGATCGGTTCCTCATGAATGCTAGTTCGTGATTTTACCCTTTTGATGGCTGATGTTGATCGAACTCCTTCGATCGATGTGTGCCGACTCTTCGGATGCTTCGGATCATCTGCACGATTGGTTGAGAGGCTGATGGATCTCTCCTAAAATTTGGTAGACTCATGACACTCGTGGCACACCAATCTCACTTCCCGAACCCTAGGTAGAAATCCTAGGGTACGCACCAAAAACCCTGCACCCACTTCTCTCTCCTTTTTCTCTCCTCTCGATAAATTTTGAACACTTCAAAATTTTTTCAGAACCTCCCCACGCCCCTTATCTCTTCTTTCTTTCATTGCCCACGCCCCCTCCCTTTCTCATTTAATAAAACATCGCAAGAGATGTTGAAAGCGTGTGAGTGTATAAGAAGAGGTGGTTGCTCACTTAAATTCAAATCAAATTTGAATTCAAGTGTCAACCAATCTTATCCTCATCCATTTGTGCGAGAAAGAAGAGATGGCGTGGCCTTTTTTTTTTGTGCATGGAGACTTTCACGAGAAACCATTTCTCGTGTGGAATATGGGACGCACAAAAGAGGATAAGCTGGCGCATGGTTATTTGGTTATCCATTCAAATTCAAAACTCTTTTGAATTTGGATGGGTAACAAATCAAGTTAATCGAAATAATTGGTGCACAAAAATATGGGCGTGAGAGAGCTTTACGTGAGAGAAATTCACGAGAAAATTTCTGCTCGTGAATTCAAATGGGCGCAAGGAAGTTGGGTGGCGCAGGAAATTTAAAACAAGGTGGTTTGATTCAAATTGAGCCAACCTAATTAAAATAGGTTAAGCACAATTAGACCAGATTAAACCCAACACAATTAGGTTTAAATAGGCTCAATAAAATCTTAATCAAATCAGGAATTAACTAAATCTAACTCCTGATCAAATCAGGGACTAAGCCACCTTAGCGATTAGATCAACACTTAACCTAATCGGGTCAATCCAAACTGAATCCAATTCAATTGGACTTGATCTAAAAATAATTACTCAATCAAATTGAGTTAATTAGCGATCAAATCACTAATTAAATCTCTCATAAATATTGAGTCCAAATCTGATGGGCAATTAGGCATAAGAAACCATCGATATGAAACCCTGATCAAAGAGTTCAAATTTCAAATTCAAAAATTGAAATTCAAAATTTTGACCCCGGTACCCAAAATGTATGGAACTCATTATCAGAGAATCCTAATTCTCAATCATAGAGTCTCAGACACATAAGACTTATAATCAGCCATCAGATCAGAAAGGAACCTCTAATGTGTGTGACCCCGCAGGTTCGAACCTAAGCCGGTAGCATAGGAACCAATTCCTGTACTAATCGAAGTGACCATCTAGCAATGGTACCCGACGACCGGATAGGTCGAATAGTCGCAATCGCAACATTCAGAACCTACGTGAATATGGTTACGGTATAATTCATCCCTTTTGACCCCTGTGTTTAGGACGACTCAGGGTTAAACTGTCAACCTTGATGAGATCATCCGAATCGTGCTCAACTCAATTAGTCCTGTGACTCCTCACTAGGACTACCCTGGCCAAGATTTTGCTAAATTGAAACATGACTGTATACAGCTCCTAAACTGGAGTGGTCAATCCCATCTTGACACACGCACCGACAAGTCAAGTACTTGACTACACCCAGCAGCCTTCCGTCACTGAATTAGAAATTCAGGTAGTCCAGTGCCTAAGTGCAGTGAGTTGCTTGCAAGTCACCGTGGTGGTCTCAGATCGAAGAGACATTTATACCCATATCCCATCGGAGCAAATCTTGACAGCAGAAATAGCTCTAGAGTCGATCACGTTCAGTGCAGATGTACCATTACATCTCACTTGTATGCCATACCAGTATCTCCACACTCCTTAGTTATGAGGACAACCAACCCATATGGTACACAACGACCTATGCTCAATAAAAGTTGTCGTCCTTGGTAACAACATATCATTTGGTCGCGAACAGATTTAAGGACTAAGCGATAAATCCTCCTTTGTCGAGTCTAAATAGTCCTAAGGACTTCACCACAACACAGGAGTTCATTAGAAGATGAAACATTTGTGATGAAAAAAATATCAAAATAACTTTTATTTATTTATAATTCATGTACTAATACAAAAGGAGCATAACCGTCAACAGACTGATGATTGATTTTGGAACACTATTCCCAACAGAAAAGGACTTGACTTAAGATCTCTATGTTCAATTTGAAAGTATATGACTTGATTGAACAAATAGATTTACTTAATTGAAAATTAAGTTTTGGATCATACGGGATTAAATATTGGCTATATCCAGCTAGCACTGGGCATTAGCTGCAGGATTAATTTTGGGGATGAACTTAAATGAATTTGAATCTAAGGATATGAAGGGATTGAGTTCGAGTCCTAATTTGGTTAGGACCCGAACTTATGATCAGTATTTGATCTATAAAGGAAAAAGATTCGAGTCTTAATTAATTTAAATCAGATTTAATTTAATTAGATTTGATTTGATTTATGACTAATTAGATTTAATTATCTAAGTGGATATGAATCTCAATCCTAATTTTATTAGGCTTGATAGCCTTTTCGAATTTTATTCGAATCAAGTTCGAATTTGATTCGAATCAAGTTCGAATTGGATTCAAATTGAATCCAAATTGAAATCAAATTAGATTTGATCACCTAAGCCTAAATCCGTAGGTTTCTCTCTCCATGTTGGCTGACCAAGAGGGAGGAGGGGTGCTGAAAATCGTGCCCCTTCCTTCGTGTGCGTGAATGGATGAGAAGGCGCCTCCCCTTATCTCCTTGGGCTTCAAATTTTGAATTAGAATTAATTCAAAATTAAATTCAAATTTGATTTAGAATTATTTTGAATTGCATTCTTATCAGCTTGGGGCATTGGAACTGAATTTGTGCGAAAAAAATAAAAAGGGGGCGTGAGGTTTGGCATTGAGGATCTTTTCGGTGCATGGGTTTTGGAAAGTCTTCTTCCATGTGTCCTAAACTCCATGCCCCCTTGCTTCCTTTCTAAATTAGTGACACCCTGAGGTCTTCATCCTCCCTTTTTTTGAAGCGTGGCATGTATGCAAACTAAAGGAGCACCACCAGCTCTTACAAAGTAGCTTCCTACAACCCAGATCAGTTTCTTCTGCTACAAATGAAGGTATACTGATACCTTAGTTAAAAAAATTTAATCTAGAACCTATTTATTTTTTCTAGCAATCCGATAAATTTAGATTCAGATAGGATCTTTTCCTTCATGAATGACTTCAGTCTCCTTCAATTACTTATATGAGTGATTGACAGCATACTCGAAGTCGTCTTGAGCATTATTGATCAAAAGGATGAATTATACAGTAACCATGGGTCAGGGTTCTTAGAATATTGCTTTGCATACATTCGACTTATTTGGACGTTGGGAACCATTATTAGATGGTTACTTCGATTGGTATAGGAATTGATTCCTGTACTATCAGCTTAAATTCGAATCTATAAGGTCACACATATAAGAAATTGTAACCTAATCAGATGGTTAATCAACGATTGAGGATCGTTCTAAGGTTAAACGATCAATGTGATTGATGTTTGACCTACTACAAGTATTGCAAGAGGATCCATTAGCAATTGAATTACTAATTGGCACAATCTAATTGAACAATTGAGCTGAGATCAAGTATAATTAAATTTGATTCAATTAGAATTAGTTTGAATTTAATTGGATTAAGTCTAATTGATTTATTGGATAAGCCAGTTGCAAGGGAGAATAAGTCCCTGTTTGACTAAGACTTATATGCACCTAATTCCTAATTAAGTTAGGATTTAAATCAGAATTAAATATGATTTAATCTGATTTAATTGGACTCTTAGTTGGACTAAGATCATCATTAATTAGGTTACAATTAATTTCGATTGGGTTCAAGAACTTGACCTAGTTTACATAAGAATCCTAGTTAGACTAGGATTCCATCTCTTCACTTGCGCCAACTAAGAAAGCCCACGCCCACTAATTAATTTTTAGATATTTTTTATATGATATCTACATCTAAGAAAAGTGATCTCACACCACTTATTCTAGAGATATGAATCAGATTTAATTTGGTTCAATATGGAAAGTGATTTGGTTTATTATGGAAAGTGGTTTAGGTTTATTTCCTTTTTAAAAGAGTCCCTCTTCACAAGAACTCTTCTCTCCTCTCTTGCACCAACTTTCTTTAAGCCTATCCTTTCATTTTGTTGCTCCTTTTATGCTTGATTTCATGCTTCCATGAATTAGATAAGGGAAGGGACGTCCAAGAGTTGGATGCCCCATGGACTCCTTGTTAGACTAGGTTTTATGACCTAGTTTACCTTATAAAAAGTTGCCGCCCCATATGATAAATATAAGGAGTCAAAAATCATTGGATTATTGATAGAAAAACCAAAGGAGAAAGAGGATGGCATGGGTGGTTTGAGGTGCCAATATCCATAGAGGAGAGTCTTCTATCAAGAGATCAAAGTTGATGTCTTGTTGAGAAAGAAAGGTAAGAGAGAAGATTGTTTCTCTTATTATTTTTCTTTCAGATTATTCTCTCTTTATTTTATATTTTTATATGATAAAATTTGAGAGAGAAAGAAGGATGGCATGGTGGATTCATGCTCCAATGAGTTGGGGCATGGTGATCTAATTTTAGACATGATCTGATCATGTTTGATGAGAGAAGAAGAAGAAAGAAGGTCTTCTCTTAAGGTTTCTTTTAGAACCCTTCTTCTCCATAAATTATGAAATTTTTCTATAAGAAAAATTAGATATCATAAGATCTGAAAATTGAAAAATATCTAGAGAAGAAGATCTTCTCATGTCCTAGCATAGAGATGTTCTCAGGACATCAATCGTTGATGTATTGAAAGAGAAGATCTGTCTTCTCTTAGGACCCTTTTCTTTTACATATTATTTCTGATTTTAGAAAGATCAAAAGGTTTGACTTCTCTCTTGTTCCTCCTCATATTCTTCATCTCTTGGAATATCCAAAAATCTAAAGAATATTTTTTAGATTAACTATCTAGAGGGATCCGCAAGAAGCTAGCACTTCGAGCGGATCTTTATTCGACGAATCTTCGATTTTGTTGCAGCCTCGTGTGGATCACCTGTAGAGGTCGAACGCATGTGTAGCTTCAAAGGTAATAAAAAAAATCAATCATGAAGTTCTCAACCCGCGTGAAGATAAGAGATCTAATCTCTTCTCTTATCTAGATGTGATCTAGGTTTTAGATCTAAAACTATTTTAGATCTAGAATATTGATTTGATCAATACCAAAGCTTTATTTTCTAATTTATAAATGTAATATGACATGTTATAGATCCTAATTGTAGAGTTTAGTAATTTGATTACATGCATTTGTAGATTAAATTGTTTAATTTACATGTTCTGCTGCGTTATATTTTAAAATTGTTTTGAAATTCATGCATGAAACCCTGCACCTTTTCCAACAGGTTAGTTGAGCTTGAAGAGAGATTTTTGATGAGCAAAGAGCTATGAATCCTCAAAAACTCATTATTCATGAGCAAGTAGTTGACGCTCCACCACCACGTAGATCTAGCAGGATCTCCATTCTCTTGAAAGGTACATGGGTATGCTTATGGAGGAAGTAGAGGAAACGTTCCTCATGGGAGATAAGGGTCACGGTGATGATCCTAATATCTTTGATGAGATGATGTCTGATATCGATTTCGAGAAATGATTAGATATAATGAAGTCAGAAATTGACTCAATACACTCGAACCAAGTATGAACCTTAATGGATTCATCCGAGGGTATAGTACCCATTGGATGTAAATGGATTTACAAAGGAATAGGTGCAAATAGTAAGGTTGAGACCTATAAAGCTAAACTCGTGGCAAAAGATTATAGTCAGCACGAAGGCATTGACTATCAAGAAATGTTCTCGTCTGTAGCCATGTTGAAATCCATTCATACTCTGTTTGCTGTTGTACTTATTATGATTATGAAATCTGACAGATGGATATGAAAATTACTTTTCTAAATAGATATCTTGAGGAAGATATCTATATGAAGCAGTCTTTGGATTTCACATCAAGTGATGGTGATCAGTGAGTCTGCAAGCTGCAAAAATCCATATAAGAATTAAAGCAAGCTTCTCAGAGTTTGAATCTTCATTTTGATTTCGTCAAAAATAAAGAGGAATCTTATGTATACAAAAGGGTTGATGGAAGCACCATAATATTTCTCATATTGTACATGGATGATATTCTGTTCATTGAGAATGATATTTCCATACTGATCTCAGTCAAAAGATGGTTGTCCAAAAAAATTTTCATGAAAGATCTAGGAGAAGCATCCTATATTCTTGGAATAAAGGTCTATAGGGATAGATCTAAAATGATGTTAGGCCTGTTATAAAAATTATACATAGAAAAGTACTGAAGAGGTTCAGTATGAAAAAATCTAAAAAAGAATTTTTACCTTTTAGGCATGGTATTCATCTTTCCAAAATAATGTGTCCGACCATATCTGAGAAAGTTCAACGAATGAGTAGGATTCTTTATACCTCGATCATAGGGGGCCTCATGTATGCCATACTGTGTACTCGACCTGATATTGCTTTTACTGTGAGTGTCATGAGCAGGTATCAGTCGAATCCCAACAAGAAACGCTGGATAGCTATGAAGAATATCTTTAAGTACTTGAGAAGAACTAAAGATTTGTTATTGATCTTTAGAGGAGGTTCTGAATTGCGAGTCAAGGGGTATACTGATTCAGACTTCATATCTGATTCTGATGATAGAAAGTCTACATAAGGATATGTATTCGTATATAATGGTGGCACGGTCAGCTGGAAGAGTTCTAAGCAATCCATCATAACGAATTTGACCACAGAAGCTGAATATGTTGCTGCTTCAGATGCTGCAAAGGAAGACTTCTGGTTCAAGAAGTTCGTCGTGAAACTTAGGGTAATGACATCAGATGCCATACCACTCTACTGCGACAACAATAGAGTCATAGCACTTGCTAAAGAGTCGATGTCTCATCAAAAATCAAAATATATCGAGTGGTGGTTTCATATCATACGTGACTATCTCGAAACGAAATACATCGAGGTAAGAAGAGTAGACTCTGCAGACAACGTGGTAAACCTACTGACAAAGTAATTGAGCCAATCAAAGATAGAAGTCCACCTTGAGAAGATATGACTTAGATTAGTGGCCAATTGATTTTGGTCCAAGTGAGAGATTATTTCATGTATGTCCTAAAAGTCAATATGGTTGATACATTATAATAACTTTAGGACATAATTTTATACTTAAAATATTGATTTGATCAATAAAAGGGCAAATTTTATTTTCATTCAAATGTGATGTGTTCTTGAATCATCCATGGAATTAATATTTTGATACATATTCTCAAAGAGTTGGGAATTAAAGGCATGTATAAAATTTTTAAATTACTTCTGATCATAGTATCATTATAAGAACGATCATCGATCTAGATAGACCAATGCACAGATCGCTTTTTTGGGATAGATGAGTCTCTGATTTACCATGTAGAGATACTGAGCGATAAGTATGGATAGTTGTTAGAGAACAACTAGTACTGAGCGTGACCATATGAGAGATCACTTAGATTTCTACTTAATCATCAATGATCGTCTTGTTGCTGTAGTTGTGTGAATGGTCTTTTCACCTGTAATGGCATGATTGCTCATAGTATGGTTATTGAAGTTGGACTGACATATAAAATATGATCTCATTAAGTTCTTGTAGTAGTTGTCGGCGATAGTTGATCCACTGTAGGAGTAGGGTGTGCATCTAGATGGAATCTATCGATCTCGATAGAAAAGAATAGTCCTATGAGATTTGAGAGGCTAAGTCCATAAGTCTGTGTGCATAGCAATGTGATTGATGAAAAAGAATTTTCATGAAGATCATAATTGAATTTGAGCTAATCGAATCTATCATATAACTGATGATGATGTTTGACAATTTATATATAATCTACAATCTAGTCGAGACTCATCATAGAGGGACTGAATCACATGTGAACTATACTTTGAGGTTCTTTTTCAGTTTTGCTGGATTTTCACTACATACTACTAGGTGTTACTTTTGGATTGTGAGAGCTCACTAGGGTTGTTCAGGATTGACAATCCTTAATGAATCAGAGTGAAATTATTCTGATCCACTGAAAAGAGTTTCAATGATACTATGATAGAGATCATGGTATATCTCACTATCAGATAAAATAAAATCTATGGGATCACACAACAAAGAGATTAGATCTGGAGTAAGCAATTGTGCTTATAAAGTCATAATTGAATTTAGAGAACCTTTATTGGGTTCAGGATAACCTTGCTAGCATAAGGTTGAACTCAATTTTCTTTTTACACTTGAATTACTTATTTGATAAGATTAATTTAAGTTAATTACCTTCTAATAACCTAAATAAATTAGATTCATTGATCTCCAATTATTGATTGCCTAGGGTTTTGGATCAAATGCATTAGGAGTTCAAACCCTTAAATATTTCCTTGATTGTTTTGCATGGGACACCACTTGATTTGATCAAGTTGGGCGTGCCCAATTGATAGATGGTGTGTAGAACTAGCAAGGGGCATCCTATAACCCCTATGTGGTATGTGAGAGAGCGGGCTAAAGGGCACCAAGTGTTGGCATCTCATGGATCTCCTAAGGGTGGTCAAAGATTGAGAGCTACAAGAATTCCTAATGCAAGTAGCACTTATATTAAGGGGCTGTTTGGTTTTGAACGGGATTCAAACCTTTTGCTTATTTAAAGGATCTTTCTCTAAGGGTCTTTGCATCAGAATTCCAGCAAACTCCAAGCCTCCCCATGCCTCCCTCTCTCCTCCCTTCTAGTTCCAACACCCAAGCTTGTTGGGCATCCCTCCATCTCCATACCCAAAAAGTGTTTAGGTGTCACTCTTGGTTGCTGATTTCTTGAGCTTGGTTGCTGCATAACCAAGGAAAGGAGAACAAAAAAAGAAGAGAAGAAAAAGATCAAGGAAAGGATCAAAGAGTTGATCATAATCCAGGCTTCGTTCAGATTCACAGGGTGATCATTCTTAGAGAAGAAAGATCAACACCATAAAGGGCTGTTCCAGACTGATCTCGAGTGGATATCCATAGAGATCGGGTACTTACATGGCTAAGAAAAAACTTATCTTCTTTCAGATCCAGATTTGAAGAAAGAAATTGTAAAACAGGTATGTGATTTGATCACATTTTAATTTCAGCATAAAATTCAGCATGTATTCAACTTTAGCATATGAAGTATATCCATATGTTCTTTATTTTATGCATACATGATTAGATTAAAAGATATTTTAATCTTCTATTTTGCTGTGTTGTTTAAAAAAAAAAATTTGAAACACACATGCATGCATCCTATACGAAATTCCAATATTGACATTCAAGTGATTTCTTGTATTGGTCACGCTTAGTGTAAGTTGTTCTCTAACAACTACCAGCACTCTCACCTCAATGTTTCTATATTGGAGACTCAAGACTTATCTATCTAGAAGGGAGGTAATCCATACACTGATCTGACTGGATCAATCACTATTCTCCCTGATGATCCTCTGATCAGGAGTATTTAGAAATTAACCAATAATGTATATCTCAAATTTTCAATATCTTGAGAATATACAAAATCATTTGTTAATCTTTAGGACCAATCATAGGTACATAAAACATAATTGAAAATAAAAATTATCCTTTATCAATAACAAATATTTTACATGTACAAATATATATCCTAGAATTATAAAATATATCAGCCAATAATTGGCTTCTAGGGCACACATCTAACAGCTATCTACTGATAGGGCAAAGAATAATTCTCTTTAAGAAGGATTGTCTGACAACTTCATAAGAAAGAGAATGTAGTACATCTTCACTGGACATGATTCAGCTGCGAAGCGCTCTGCTATCAAGGGCTACTCCCAAAGAATATAGGTATAAGTATCCCTTCGATCTGAGATTACCATGGTGATTTATAAGCAACTTACTATATTTTGGTGCTGGACTATTTGTATTTATAATATAATGACGAAAATTTTCTAGACACAGTCAAGTACTTGTGAAGTCTGTGTGTGAGTCAAGATAGAATTGACCGCTCCAGGTTTTAAGAGATAATGCTTCACTGTATTTCAATTTAGTAAAATTTTGATCAGAATAATTCATATGATCAGTCACAGGATTTGTAAGATTGAAATATAATATGGATGACTAATTAAGAACTTGACAATTTAATCTTAAGTCATCTTAAGTATTGAGGGTCAAATGGATGAATTTTACGGTTATCATATGCCAAGATTCTTGAATATTGCTTTGCAATAATTCGATCTATCTGAACATTGGGTATCATTACTAAATGATCACTTCGATTAGTACAAAAATTAGTTCCTATATTACTGACTTAGTATTCGAATCTATGGAGTCATGCACATTGCCAAGCGACGTGAAAAATGAAGCGAAAATTCAGTGCAGGGACAAAATAATAATTTTAAAATTTTTTCAAAATTACTATTTTACAGCGGAATTATTAATTAATCTCATTAATTAATACTAATTAACTCTATACTAGGATCTAAATATGATACAACAGCATGCATTTAAATTTGAAATTCAAATTTGAAATAGTAAACTTTTTACTGTACTGTGTTCAGAACACATCACCTTTTGCGGGTAGTCGATCACCGCAAGTTGATCATCGTTGGGGGGCTCTGATCATCACGTCACAGCCACACTAGTGTCTGACCTCTGCGGATCATCCACACGAAGCTCCCATCTGATCGGTTTCTCATGAATGCTAGTTCGTGATTTTATCCTTTTGATGGCTGATGTTGATCGAACTCCTTCGATCGATGTGTGCCGACTCTTCGGATGCTTCGGATCATCTGCACGATTGGTTGAGAGGCTGATGGATCTCTCCTAAAATTTGGTAGACTCATGACACTCGTGGCACACCAATCTCACTTCCCGAACCCTAGGTAGAAACCCTAGGGTACGCACCAAAAACCCTGCACCCACTTCTCTCTCCTTTTTCTCTCCTCTCGATAAATTTTGAACACTTCAAAATTTTTTCAGAACCTCCCCACACCCCTTATCTCTTCTTTCTTTCATTGCCCACGCCCCCTCCCTTTCTCATTTAATAAAACATCGCAAGAGATGTTGAAAGCGTGTGAGTGTATAAGAAGAGGTGGTTGCTCACTTAAATTCAAATCAAATTTGAATTCAAGTGTCAACCAATCTTATCCTCATCCATTTGTGCGAGAAAGAAGAGATGGCGTGGCCTTTTTTTTTTGTGCATGGAGACTTTCACGAGAAACCATTTCTCGTGTGGAATATGGGACGCACAAAAGAGGATAAGCTGGCGCATGGTTATTTGGTTATCCATTCAAATTCAAAACTCTTTTGAATTTGGATGGGTAACAAATCAAGTTAATCGAAATAATTGGCGCACAGAAATATGGGCGTGAGAGAGCTTTACGTGAGAGAAAATTTACGAGAAAATTTCTTCTCGTGAATTCAAATGGGCGCAAGGAAGTTGGGTGGCGCAGGAAATTTAAAACAAGGTGGTTTGATTCAAATTGAGCCAACCTAATTAAAATAGGTTAAGCACAATTAGACCAGATTAAACCCAACACAATTAGGTTTAAATAGGCTCAATAAAATCTTAATCAAATCAGGAATTAACTAAATCTAACTCCTGATCAAATCAGGGACTAAGCCACCTTAGCGATTAGATCAACACTTAACCTAATCGGGTCAATCCAAACTGAATCCAATTCAATTGGACTTGATCTAAAAATAATTACTCAATCAAATTGAGTTAATTAGCGATCAAATCACTAATTAAATCTCTCATAAATATTGAGTCCAAATCTGATGGGCAATTAGGCATAAGAAACCATCGATATGAAACCCTGATCAAAGAGTTCAAATTTCAAATTCAAAAATTGAAATTCAAAATTTTGACCCCGGTACCCAAAATGTGTGGAACTCATTATCAGAGAATCCTAATTCTCAATCATAGAGTCCCAGACACATAAGACTTATAATCAGCCATCAGATCAGAAAGGAACCTCTAATGTGTGTGACCCCGCAGGTTCGAACCTAAGCCGGTAGCATAGGAACCAATTCCTGTACTAATCGAAGTGACCATCTAGTAATAGTACCCGACGACCGGATAGGTCGAATAGTCGCAATCGCAACATTCAGAACCTACGTGAATATGGTTACGGTATAATTCATCCCTTTTGACCCCTGTGTTTAGGACGACTCAGGGTTAAACTGTCAACCCTGATGAGATCATCCGAATCGTGCTCAATTCAATTAGTCCTGTGACTCCTCACTAGGACTACCCTGGCCAAGATTTTGCTAAATTGAAACATGACTGTATACAGCTCCTAAACTGGAGTGGTCAATCCCATCTTGACACACGCACCGACAAGTCAAGTACTTGACTACACCCAGCAGCCTTCCGTCACTGAATTAGAAATTCAGGTAGTCCAGTGCCTAAGTGCAGTGAGTTGCTTGCAAGTCACCGTGGTGGTCTCAGATCGAAGAGACATTTATACCCATATCCCATCGGAGCAAATCTTGACAGCAGAAATAGCTCTAGAGTCGATCACGTTCAGTGCAGATGTACCATTACATCTCACTTGTATGCCATACCAGTATCTCCACACTCCTTAGTTATGAGGACAACCAACCCATATGGTACACAACGACCTATGCTCGATAAAAGTTGTCGTCCTTGGTAACAACGTATCATTTGGTTGCGAACAGATTTAAGGACTAAGCGATAAATCCTCCTTTGTCGAGTCTAAATAGTCCTAAGGACTTCACCACAACACAGGAGTTCATTAGAAGATGAAACATTTGTGATGAAAAAAATATCAAAATAACTTTTATTTATTTATAATTCATGTACTAATACAAAAGGAGCATAACCGTCAACAGACTGATGATTGATTTTGGAATACTATTCCCAACAGAAAAGGACTTGACTTAAGATCTCTATGTTCAATTTGAAAGTATATGACTTGATTGAACAAATAGATTTACTTAATTGAAAATTAAGTTTTGGATCATACGGGATTAAATATTGGCTATATCCAGCTAGCACTGGGCATTAGCTGCAGGATTAATTTTGGGGATGAACTTAAATGAATTTGAATCTAAGGATATGAAGGGATTGAGTTCGAGTCCTAATTTGGTTAGGACCCGAACTTATGATCAGTATTTGATCTATAAAGGAAAAAGATTCGAGTCTTAATTAATTTAAATCAGATTTAATTTAATTAGATTTGATTTGATTTATGACTAATTAGATTTAATTATCTAAGTTGGATATGAATCTCAATCCTAATTTTATTAGGCTTGATAGCCTTTTCGAATTTTATTCGAATCAAGTTCGAATTTGATTCGAATCAAGTTCGAATTGGATTCAAATTGAATCCAAATTGAAATCAAATTAGATTTGATCACCTAAGCCTAAATCCGTAGGTTTCTCTCTCCATGTTGGCTGACCAAGAGGGAGGAGGGGTGCTGAAAATCGTGCCCCCTTTCCTTCGTGTGCGTGAATGGATGAGAAGGCGCCTCCCCTTATCTCCTTGGGCTTCAAATTTTGAATTAGAATTAATTCAAAATTAAATTCAAATTTGATTTAGAATTATTTTGAATTGCATTCTTATCAGCTTGGGGCATTGGAACTGAATTTGTGCGAAAAAAATAAAAAGGGGGCGTGAGGTTTGGCATTGAGGATCTTTTCGGTGCATGGGTTTTGGAAAGTCTTCTTTCCATGTGTCCTAAACTCCATGCCCCCTTGCTTCCTTTCTAAATTAGTGACACCCTGAGGTCTTCATCCTCCCTTTTTTTGAAGCGTGGCATGTATGCAAACTAAAGGAGCACCACCAGCTCTTACAAAGTAGCTTCCTATAACCCAGATCAGTTTCTTCTGCTACAAATGAAGGTATACTGATACCTTAGTTAAAAAAATTTTAATCTAGAACCTATTTATTTTTTCTAGCAATCCGATAAATTTAGATTCAGATAGGATCTTTTCCTTCATGAATGACTTCAGTCTCCTTCAATTACTATCAGTTTTACTTAAACTTCCTTCTTTCATCGTATCACTATTGATCCAACTAGAATGGCTCTCGAAGCATTTGCTTATTCAATTGACTGAAAGTTTGCTCCCCTCTTAGCTTTCTTATACCAACATATTTTCATCTGGCTATCCTTAGCTCATTATCATCACCCCATTTGGGCTTCATCAATTCTTTTTCTTTGTCTTTTACATTAATTAGACTTTCAGCTTGTATCTTTTCCCACATCGATCTTCCATCCATTGGTTTGTACCATAGATCTCTTCTTCCCCACCTGTTAACTGGAAGATGTTTAGGCTGATTCTTTTGGTGTCACTTTTGGTGATGCACTATCCTTTCTGGTGTGACACTAAACTAGGATACTTGATTGTAAAATTAGCATGAAACTTCTAGATGCAACCAATCTTTATGTTACAAGTCCACAAACTCTGTTTTCCATTGTTGCGGCTCTTGCATTATTCACTTTTCCATGTCTTCAATTTGTTGCATTCCATTTCACCATAATTGCCCATCATATTAGTCAGATTTGCACTTACTGTGTTGACCGTTACTTCTGAGAAAGGATCTCCATCAATCAATATAGCTTCCTTATCTTTGTCAAGAAACTTTAATCTACCTTTCATAATGAATTTTTGTATAATATTTCTATATACCAAGCAATTGTTTGTATTATGGCTCCATCGATCATGCCATTTACAATATTTCTTTCCTTTTAACTCCTCTGCCAATGGTATTTTATGACCTTCCATCAGCTTGATTTGTTTATCCTTTAATAAATAATTAAATATTTGATTAGTCTTAGTATTGAACATAGGTTTAATTTGGATAAATAACAAAATATTTGAGTATATCATTAGTACTAATGAAATATTTAAGTGTTTGATGAGAAATTTTGTGAAACTAGAACTTTATTTCAAACATGCTTAAGACTTCTATCTTGAAGATTCAAAGAAGCAATAGTTAAGAGGTCAAGCCATGCAATTTTCAAGTGAAAAAAGACTTGGAGTCGATTTATGGAGAAGTAGAATCAGCTCTGACAGAGTTTTAGCATTTGATATAGGCCTTAAGTCGACTCGAGCATATCTTTAGTCCACTCTCGCATACAGAGCGACACCAGCATAGACCTCGAGTCAACTCTCACACACCTTAAGTCAGCTCTCTCAGAAAAGGTAGAGAGATTATTATCTATGTACACTGCTCGAGTTGACTTTCGAAAATCTTGAGTCGACTCTCGACCTACTCGAGTCAACTCCTCTCAGCTAACAATTCCAATGGTTAGTTTTTCAAAAAGTTGCAAAATTATTTAGAAGCTCTAAAATAGCTATTTCTCAAGTATCAATGGCCATAAACCCATTTTTAGTGATGTTAACAAGATTTTATGGGTGTCTAAGCTTATGACTCAAGTTGGCAATTTAAGTGAAATATATTATATTTATTATTTGCACATATATTTAAAATTTTATCATCATAAAAAAGGAAGAGATTATTGATCTTATGATTGATTTTAATAATTTCAAAATATTGAGTATAAATGATACTAATTATTTATTTCAAGGATGATTTAAGATTTTTCAGATGCTTAAACTAAAGAATGAATCAATGGAAAAGATTCCCTCAAAAGAAGCTAAGTTAAAAAATTCAAGGTTGAATTTTAAGTTTCAGACTTAGTAGAGTCGACCTCAGAAGGCTAGGAGCCAATTTTTTTTACTGAAACGAACTGAAAATAGAAAAATTTTAAGTTTCAAGATGTTTAGGAGTCGATCCTAGGAGAAGAGGAGTTGACTCTAGCATGTTGGAACAGGACTGGCATACTAGTGAGTCGACTCCTATAAAGGACGAATCTCTCTTAGAGAGAGCAGAAGATTGTATTTTCATGATCTCCGCTCGAGTCGACCCCAGAAGAACTCGAATTGACCTCAGAACAGCTCGGGTCGACCCCTGAGGAACTTGGATTGGCCCCTAGCACTGGACAGCACTAATGGCTAATTTTCTACACTTTTCAATGATTAGTTTTTGGCTCCAACAGCTAGTCCAAACTTCTTAACGGCCAAAACTGATTCTCCAGTAACTCCCAAGCTTATTAAAAGCAAAAGAATCATTTAGAAAGTAAGATTAAGGGGAATTAAAGTGTGAAACATTTAAACTTGTGAGAGTTTGATTGGATATCCTTGAAAAAAGAAAAGAGAGGAAACTTATGCACAGAAATCAAATAAGCGATCAAGAGAGATCATCTCCATCAACTTCCATATCCTTTCAAGCTTCAAAAAAGAGAAATTCAAATATCTAAAAGGCAAATCATCAGCATCTTCTCAGTTTGTTAAGAGGTCCTTTTGGATCAAACTTTCTATTTATCCAAATAAATTCAATTTCTTTGCTTTCAAATACGAGTCTTTGATTTGGAAATATGAATTCACTTAAGAGGAATTCTTCTTGTATAAATCATTTGAGTATTTTTAGAAATCCTACAATCACTCTTAAAACCATTTATTAGTAATGATGGTTTGTGCTCAATACTTTTGATATGATCAAAATCAATTATAGAACTAACAATTATTCTATCATAAAATTAAATACCATTGTATAGACGACAGAATTTAGTTGATCATAAAATAGTCAATATTATGTGACAAATGTTATATATGTAGCTAATAAAGCTATATTTAATGATTACGTACTGTCATTGTTGAAAATTATATAAATATTAGTAATAAAAAAAATTCAATCATAAAAATTGTACAACGATATAAAGATGATAAAATCCAGTTTGTCATCAATCCTATAACAAAATAATATACGTTGCCAATAAAAATATATTTAATAATAAAATATTGTTATCACTGAAATGATATAGATAATTAATTACATGAACTATTTCACTATAAATTTATACAGTGAAGAATTGAATAATGAAGCACTGTTTCATCATTTAATAGTCTATATTTTTGTGGTAAAATTGTAAATGTTACCGATATATAAATATTTAGTAACGAAATATTATACTCACTAAAGAATATCTATTCATGATGAAAGATAATTTTGTGATCAAATATTAAAAAAATATTAGCAACAAAATTAGTTCATCATGTAAAAAAGATAATTTTTAATTTTATATTGATAAATATATATTCGAAACAATTCCAACAAAACCATCCAAATTAATAAGTAGTTTGTGACAAGAATTAGTAAAATGCTTGGTATTTTATTGCCAAAAATTCTCAAACTATTTTGAAAAAAATTTGTACCAAAGGATGCAAGTAGAATTATTTGGCTGAACAACATTCTCTTATGAAACATCATTTCATTGAATATTAAATATTTTTTTATAAAATTTATTTTATTATATTTATAAAATAGATATATTTATTTATTTTTTATGTAAAAATAATTTATTGTGCTGTTTATCCTACCATTATATGCCTAACCTCATGTAAACGCATACTTACTCAATACAAACTTAATGAATTTGTAGTCACTCTTAACCTTTTTTTTTTTTTTCTTTTTTTTGCACAACTATATCCAAAGGAAGATTTCATTAGGGCCTAGGTCTTGATTTATATCATCAAAATAGTAATAAAAAAAATCACGACCACTATCTCTCTTAAATATGAACTAATCTCTACATATTGGAGCATATTGAAGAAACTATAAATATTTTTTTATTATATTTTTTATTTTTTTTAAATAAATATATGGATTAATTTAAAATCTAATTCTTAAAGTGATTACCAGTCTTGATCTTACCATATAGGGCATGATTTCATTATCTTGTTTTCCACAATGATTGAGATCTTAGAAAAATTTGGCACTGCAAAATATCTCCACCTTCCATTCTGGCCGATAACCGAGATCCCCGGTCATCTTAGCTTCCTTGCACCAAGGACGGCTTCGGAAAAATTTTTTAAAAAAACTTGTTACAAAAGTAAATAACAGAATTCAGAACGCAGTAAATAAAAGGCCATTCCTACCAAAAAAAATATTCTCGTTTGTCTTCTCCGAAAAATCCTCTAGATAGGCACCATGGTTGTAATTTTTCTCCATCTTACCGTCTGGACTTTGGACTACTACTGTGGAGGCGGGCCCCGCCAGGAATTCCCTGAATGCCCTCCCCCGTATAAAACCCCGCGGCCTTTCCCCGAACACTCCCCCGTGTCGTCGCTCTCTCTCTCTCTCGGAGAATTCCTCCTCCTCCTCGTCCCCGCCGTTGCCTTTTCTCTACCCCCGGTTCCCGTCCTCCGCCGGCGATCCTCCTCCCGGATCGGCTTCTCACCCGCCACCTCGGCGCACCCATCTATGACTATGGTGACCCCTCCCCCTCTCGAGGTATCCGTTCCCGAATCCCTATTCCATCCCTTCCCTCTCCCTTTCGTCTGTATATGTTAACCTAAGGAAACCCATTTCCTATGGCCTCTAGATCCTTTGGTCTTTCTTTATACACTGTGTTTCTTCTGCGTTTCGTTGCGATTCTTCCTGGTTTTCTAGGGTTTGGGGTGGGTTTCGGGGCACGGGATTCGGTTGAACGGGGATATCCATCCATTTCGTGTGCGTTCGATTTCTTTTTTTTTTTTTTGTTGTCAGCGAATGAGTGTGGGTTTCCTGGATCTGAGCGTTGATTTGTGCTTCGGTTTGGCAGCAGGAGGACGAGGAGATGCTGGTTCCCAATCCGGCACTGACTGAAGGACCCCAGCCCATGGAAGGTAATGAAACTCTTCTCTTTGATTTGCTCGTGGTTCGGGTTTGGTGGTTGAATCGACTTCCTGTTGCACCGGAATTTTTTAGTTTTCTGTGTGGTTCTGATGAAAAAATTGCTTCCTGTTTTTGTTTTTTAGGAGGGATGATTTATTTATTTATTTTTTTTTGGTGCCTCTGATCGTGTTTTTCCCTTAGCACTGCAAACGGAAACTGCTACTCCGGCTGAGAATCAGCAAGTGGAGGATCCTCCTGCATATAGATTCACTTGGAGGATCGAGAATTTCTCTAGGTTGAACACCAAAAAGCACTACTCCGAAATTTTCTTCGTCGGGGGATACAAGTGGTAAGAAGCAGAACTCTTTCCTGCCTGTCGTTTATCTTGTTCTCCGCACATGATGTAGAGTAACCTAGTTAGGACATTGACTGAAAAGGCAAGTTCTAATGTTTGCATTGGTTATAGGCGGGTGCTGATTTTTCCCAAGGGAAATAATGTAGACCACTTGTCTATGTACCTGGATGTTGCTGATTCTGCCACCCTGCCATATGGGTGGAGCAGATATGCACAGTTCAGTCTTGCTGTTATTAATCAAATCCACAGCAAATACTCAATAAGAAAAGGTATGCCTTGGTTTTTCCCTGATATTTCTATTGTTGAATTGTTTATATTATGGTGACATTTTTCATACGTATGTTAAACTGGTTAATGCAATATTGGACTTTGCGATTGCTGTCTTATCATAATAGAGACTTCCCATGTTTTTCCAGTGTATTGCTCATCTAATTATACTGATCCCTTTTAAGCCTACATTTCTATTTACTTGGACAACATGATAAGGAATTAACAAGAGAAAAGTTCTCTGTTGGGTTCTTGAAATAAAATGTTTTTCCTTCCTGTTGATTGCTTATAAATTATTTAAGATGTAACTTTAAGGAAGCAACCAGAACAGGAGATCAAACCGTGACTGCTACATGGAACAAAATGATCATTTTGATTAATTCATAAAACATTGTGTTTGCAATGTGATAGGAACTTTAAACTTTGAGGCTGCATTGAGTTGTTGCTGTCAACATAAAAGGGAAAACTTGGTCCAATACTTTCTAAAACTGTATGTGCTGCAAGTTTCTGTGGGACTTTACTGTAAGTAGAGGTTACTATGGGTTTGCACACACTCTTTTCTATAGGAGAAGAAACAGGGATTTGCTTTTTTTGATGTCAATGGCAGAAGCAACAGTTTGCTGAACGTGACTGCACATTGCATGAATGCTTTTTGGTGGCATTTATTAGCGTTTCTTGCTGTTTACAATTCATGATCTAATGTTTGACATGGGTTACATGTTCAGAAAACATATGGAAGGAGGCATTTTTTTTTTTTAATTTTTGTTACCTCTGTGTTGAAGAAAATGGTTTATTTGGGGATGCACTTGACCTCTATTCTTTTCCTCTGCAGACACACACCACCAATTTAATGCACGGGAAAGTGATTGGGGTTTCACCTCGTTTATGCCTTTAAGTGAACTCTATGACCCAAGTAGAGGATATCTTGTGAATGATACATGCATAGTCGAAGCCGAGGTTGCTGTTCGCCGGGTGGTTGATTACTGGAGTTATGACTCAAAAAAAGAGACAGGTTATGTTGGTCTTAAGAATCAAGGAGCTACTTGCTATATGAATTCTCTTCTTCAGACTCTGTACCATATTCCTTACTTCAGAAAGGTATAACCCACAACATATGCCTATTTCACAAGATGCTGAAAATGCTGATTATCATGGATTGTAAATTTCAGGCTGTGTACCACATGCCTACAACAGAGAATGATATGCCATCTGGAAGTATTCCTTTGGCTCTGCAGAGCTTATTTTATAAGCTCCAGTATAGTGACTGTAGTGTTGCTACGAAAGAGCTGACCAAGTCTTTTGGATGGGACACATACGATTCTTTTATGCAGCATGATGTGCAAGAACTTAATCGGGTTCTTTCTGAAAAATTAGAAGATAAGATGAAGGTATGACTTTCATACTACTCTGTTTTTCATTTACAATGGTCTGTCCTGCTTATGGAATCATATTCTCTTGACATTATCTCAGGGAACTGTAGTAGAAGGCACAATACAACAGTTATTTGAGGGGCACCACATGAATTATATTGAGTGTATTAATGTTGACTATAAATCCACAAGAAAAGAGTCATTCTATGGTATGTAACTGCAGGGCAGCTCCTGGCATCTGCAAATTTTGGACCTTGCCATTCTTTTGTTCTACGATGCATTATCTTGATTGCTTTCTTTGCAGACCTTCAGCTTGATGTTAAGGGCTGTCGTGATGTTTATGCTTCATTTGATAAGTATGTTGAAGTCGAGCGCCTTGAAGGTGATAACAAGTATCATGCAGAACAATATGGTCTACAGGTTCGTTGAATTTGTGGCTTTTAAAGCCACCACTTATGTAAAATCAAAAGGCTATGCATCTCATGGATATATATTTTAACATGCGGTTATAATCATTCTGTTTTTGGGGGGCGATGAACTTGAAAAGTTGCATGATATTTATATGTATATATGCATCATATATACAGATTGGCTGCCTATGCTTTGTAAGATAAGTTTTCTATAGTCAAGTGGCTTGAAGTGATTACATGTATCCTACAGAACGTTATGGTGTAGGTTAGCTGCATAGCTTTTAGAGTTTCCTTTTAATTAAAATTTGCAATGCTACACATCTCACATTTAGGCTTTAACACGGGCATGGATGGGCAGGGGTATTCAATCTGTCTTTCTGGGCTTCCTGGCTTTAGATTTTACCTTTTAATTATGATGAACAGTAGTCCTTGTTACGGGAGAAGGTTCACTGATTCAGGACACCTTAGGGATACATTCTTATGCATGAATGGGCCTAAGTGGTCAGAGAATTAGGGAATGAGTAATTTGCTGCCTTGCTGTCCTACTGTAGAAAACGTGACAAAGTGAACATTTTAGTTGATTGAAGGTAAGAGGTAGGCTTTCTAGGTTCTTCCTAGGGATTAGAGAATAGGCTTGGATGTTAGGAAGATGATTCTTATGGTTTTAGGTTAAAGTTGTGGGTTCAATATTGACTTAAGATCAAACTTCAAGCCACTCTACAGATTTTGCAGTATAAATAGGGATCTGATAAAGAAAAAAGAGAGAGAATAAATTAAATTGATTGGGAAGAGAGTAGAGAAAGACAATATATATACGTATGTATATATATATATATATATATATATATATATATATATATATATATATATATATATATGTATGTATGTATGTATGTATACATACATGTATGTTTGTATGTAAATATATATATATATACGTATCTGTACATACATGTATGTATACATACACATATCTATATATATATATATTACACATATGTATGTATACATACATATGATTCAACCTCAGACCCTTTTGAATGTAGCGGATAACAGCGGAGCTCGAGAATTGATGTGTATTTGAATCATAGGAGCTGGTAATCACCGATATGCTCATATTGGTGACGTTATTGTTGTTGTAATCAAAGAAGCAGTGCCAAATATGCCTCTAGAAAGATCAGAAGTCATTAGAGTAGACAATATATATATATATATATATATATATATATGTATGTATATGTATATGTATGTATATGTATGTATATGTATATATAGATATAGATATAGATATAGATATATGTATGTATACATATATAAAGAGAGAGAGAGAGAGAGAGAGAGAGAGAGAGAGAGAGAACACTTTCTTAATAACTCATCTCATACAATGCCACTAAATGGTTCAATTTTATCCTTTGCTTTCCTTTGCTGCACATATATATAGCCTGCCCTAACTCGAAAACCAAATAACTAAATATATTATGAAAAGGTGAGCTAGGGCCCAGGTAACTTGATGGTCAATGAATTTAAGGCCTAAGTTACTTCAGGGCTAAGCAACCCAAGAACCCTAACTCTAATAAAATATTAACAGTTATAGACCTAATACATAAACAAATTTGGACCATATGAAAATTTTCATGTTTAGGTATGCTCCATCAACACCCCAAGTAATTAAATGATGGCTTGAATAATTAGAATAAAAATCATGCCTTGTGATCCTAGCCATTGGCTTCATGTTTTATAGAATTTAATAACCATTTTTAGCATGTCATGTAAAAATGAAAGTACCAATAGTGGATTTTAAGATCCCTTGGATTGGTGAGAATTCATTAATCATTCTTGTTGAACAAATGCTATACTATAATTTTATATTTTAATGGTGGCAAAACATCATCAATGATTCATAATTTTGTTTTATTTGATGCATCTCATTCTTTCTCTTCTTGCTTTTATAAGTTTTGACCTCCATAAATGTAGTGCTAGTTCCTATTTCAGACTTTGGTGCTATATATTCAGTTACTCTCTATATTACATGTATCTCTTCATCTCTCCTACTCACCTTCCTACAACCTACCTATATCTTGACGTGAACATCACTAACACCTTCAAACATGTGGACACATAATGTGTGTACTTTAGATACATTTTTCCAACTTTCTTTGCCTAGATGTAGGGGTGCAAATGGATCGGGTTGGACTAGGTCATGAGTGAACCCAATCTGACCCAATTCCTTGAATGGGTCTGAATATTGGATTGAAACCGAACCCAATAGAAGATCGGGTTGGGTCGGATCGGGTTCATGATCAAATTTCTTGACCCAACGGGTCATTCGGTTGGATTGGATCTATGTATAATCTGGCCCCGATCCATAAAATACGGGTTTGGGTTGGTTCGGGTCTGGATTATAAATAACAAAATCAGTAAGTAGAAGATCTATAAGTAATCTTATTTGCACTACTATCGTACTTAACCAACTTCTTTTGTTAATGAATTAGTTCTTCCCTTCATTTATAGGAAACAAGTGGTTGAAAAGATTGCTGTATTCAATTACAAATGATGCCAGTTTGGAGGAGAAGAATGTGTGCACAAGTTGCAACTAAACATCAGAAATTATAACAAAGAATAATTAAAAAAATTGTGTAAGTAATGGCATGGGGTTCACTCACCCATCCAAACTTCTTTTCAGGAGGCTATATGTAAACTTTCAGGCAGCACCATGAAGGTTGCCTTCTTATAGCTTGTGACATATCATCCCAAAAAATCTAGCTTCAGAAAAGTTCATTAGATCCTATGACCAGGGAATTGACCATGAATGTTTAAGATATACCTATAACTATGAGAGGGCAAGTCCAATTTTGTTTATATATGTGAAAAAAAATTCAAGAATGTCAACAAAAATTGGCAAATGCTAACAAAAATGGTTGAACCTGTAAGTACTTGACAAAAAAAGAGCTATAATAAATAAAACAAAAAGAACATAGGTTGAAACCACAAGACAATAACATCTAAATTAAGATCAAAGAAATCTATTAATAGATAAGAAGAATAAATCTAAAAGATATGATGCAATTAAACCTAGAGCTAGGTAATATGCCAAAGTGCCTTTATCTTATTATTTTTGTATCTAGATGTTAAGAATTCCTACTTTCCAATATTATGACTTTAATAGAACAACAATAAATGTTGTTCATACATAAATTTGCCTTTCGAGAAGAGAGATTGATCGAGAATGGGAAGAAGCCTGGGAGATGGAGAGAAGAGTGATTAGGGATGGAAAGAGAGTGCTATTTTATTTTAAGAGTGTCTAAGAGGCTTAGAGAGAGACCCGGGATGGATTTGGGTTTAGCCATTTACACCTCATATTGGGTTCGGATCGGGTCGGATTGGATCGGATCATTTATCTCAAGACCCAAGTCAATCCAAAAGTCTCCATGGATCGAATGGGGTCGGATTGGATCAAAATTCAATAAATCCAGACCCAACTCAAAAAATGAAATGGGTCCAATTTTGGTACCCGATCCGGATCCATAGGTCCTTTAAAATGGTTCGGGTCGGATCTATGCACGTCAGATCGGATCGGATCAAGTCACGGGTCAACCCGACCCATTTGGAGCCTTACTTAGATACATGCCTACCTCAGCACAAAGAACATTTACAAAACTAAGTATATAACTTCCTCCCACTCTATTTGCCCACCTACCTACCTCTGTGCATACAGAAACACTTGCCTATCTATGCACAAATATCCTATGCAAATGTGTGTGGTTATATGTGTATCTACATAAATACTTATGTATGTATGTAACATATGTGCCCTCTGATTTGAGTTGGGCACCTAGTAGATGTTGACAGTTGTCTAGCTAGCTTGTGAGCTGACTATGCATGGATGCATGTACACACAAATGCACAAGTACGGATGCGCACTATCAAGTGGGCATGTTCAATGCACATTTTTAGAAAAAACAATGATGTCAAAAACTAGAGTTAACAGATTAAAAAATTTAAACTAAATAATCAAACAAAAAACAATTAGATAAATCTAAAAGTAAAATAAACATTATAACACAACATTAGAAAGTAGAATATAAAAATAGAGAACAAAATATTAATAACAGATTAGGAATGATGAAATATATTGAGTAATTAAAAAAGAAAACATAAGAAGCCAATAAAACTGAAAATACAAAATTAAAGCAATAATAAATGGAAATAAAAAGTAAAAAGGAGCTGAAAAATAAAACTAAAAATGAAAAATAAAATCTAGAAAAGCAAAATTAAATAACAGACGAAACAAAAATTTAAATTATATTAACAAAATCAAATTATGAACTAAAGAAATTAAGTAAAATAAAAATATAAGATTAATTGAAGTAAAAAAACAAGGAACTGAATAAATAAAAGAACGAAATACAAGACCAAATAATAAAAATAAAAGACACAAGACAAGATAAATTGAACAAGAAAATTCAAATTACAAAATAAAAAGTAGAAAGTGAAAAGAAGAAAGGACAAACAAAATTACTCAACATACAAGATATAAAATTAAATTAATATCAAAATTAATACAACATGTATGAATATGCTGAAATAAATTAAAATTATTAGAAAAATAAAATAACATGTATAGGCTTTATGCAAGAGGTTCAAGAATAGGTTTGATGGAAAAAAAAGAGGGAGAGATTTCTAAAGAGGGTGCATGTGGGGGAGGGGGAGGGGCATGGAGCATGCATGAGGAAGATAGTGTGTGGAAGGTGGATCTCTTGGATCGTGGAGAATAATATAGAGATTATAAAGGTCACAACAAAATCTTGATCATATTTTTTGGAGCAAAATAAGGAAAGGAAAGGAATGCTCTGCAATTTCAAATCTCTTTTTATATAGGATAGATACATTAGATATGCATATATGTGCTTATGTACATATATATGTACATTTGTACACATACATGAATACACGTACATTTGCATATGCATTTATGAAGATTCTTGTGTGTGTATATACATGACTAGGTTTGTGAAATTGGTTTTTACTGGTTTTATGAAGTTTCAGCTTTGGCAGTTTAGGTGCTTTTGGAGGTTGTGCACCATGTTTTAGTATTTTGGTCAAAAATAACAAAATATTAAAAAATAAAAAAAGAAAATAAAAATGGCAAAAGGTATTTACATGACATTCTAGAGTGTTTTACGTTTATAGATTCTTTAATTGTGTTAGTTTTGGTAATCATAGGCTGAACTTGATGCTACATATAAGTGAAATCATCATGTTTACTGATACTTGGTAACTAGCAATATGTATGCTGTTTACTTAAAAGTTGAAACCTCAGTTATTCAAAACTTTATTATATTTAGTAGTTGTTAACCTTTTATCCTGAAAACTATATTTTTGTTAAATATTTTGTATTTAGTTTTTTACAATAATCTTGGTATAGTATCATAATAAGTACTATTTTGTGTATAGTATTATAATAAGTGCCATTTTGTAGGTCTTGGCCACCAAGGTTTATTTTTATCATTTAACCTTTAATTTAACTCAAGGAAAAAAAAGAAAAAAGCCACTAAAAATTGGTATTATATAGCATACGTGAATGAATAAATAGATAAGTGATTACGACATGGTAACGAACAACAAAACAAAATTGAAGAAAAGTGTTTATGTATGGTTTTGGCGAGTTAATAGCTGTAAGTGACTGGAACCTCTCAAACTAATAGAAACCTGAAACTAGGGTTCAGTTTTGGTTCAGTCTTGGCTAAAATTGTTTACTTTCAGCCTGAATTGATAGGTTTCATGTGAAACTTGAAACATTGATGCACACAAATACATGTATACACCCACTAAATCTTTCGACTTATCAACATACATAAAGACAAAAGTACAAATAGACACTGTTTGCATATATAATCTGTCTATCCATACGAATGTAAATATATAATATAGGTTTGTGTGTGTGTTTGTGTGTGGACGCACATGCGTGTCTTAATGTATTATGTATATGTATGTGTGTACATGCATGGACATTAGGACATGCTTGATCTCAACCTGACCTAATTTCATATTCAGGTCATGATTTTGGACTCAAACCAACCCATTAGTTTATCAGGTTGGGTCGGGTTGTGTTCATGGAAAGGATTGTTGACCTACTGACTACCGGGTCATTTGGGTTGGGTCAGGGTCGATTATGACTTGGACTCAACCAGCAATGTAGGGGCTCAGGTTTACATCTCAAATTTGCTGTGCAAGTCAAGCATTTGACTATTCTTTTATAGTTAAAATATGATAATTTATCAGTAAATACAAAATCGCTAAAAAATAAAACTAAAAAGAGCCAACTTAAACTTGAGTTTCAATTCAAAACAATTTGATTTCATCCAAGCAATTAATCATTCATAAATTTACAAACTGTATGGATGGATGGATGGATGGATGTTGCATGGATGGATGGATGCATGTATGTATCCTTGAAAGCATTACAAATAAGAATCCATGAAAGCATTACAAATAAGAATCCACCAAAGCAAATAATGAAATATGAATGTTTAAATGAGATGTAGTTGTTGAGATGAAAATATGGTAATAGTTTAAATGAGTGTTCATTTATTGAATTGGAAAAGATATTTAGAGTGAAGGAAAAGGAGATTTATATGAGTCAGGATTTTGGGTCAATGGAATTGGGATCGGGTCAGGTCAAGCTCATTTTATGTTGACCTATGTTTGACCTGGATGATATGTGGGCTGGTTTGGGTCACGTCGGGTTGAAAAATACGAGACCCAGATCTGATCCGGAATCAATTTGTTTCCAATTTTTAAACCTGACCCAACCAACAGGTCTTCAAATATGGACTTGGTCTGGGTCTAATTGGGTTGGAACTAGGTCGGGTCATGGGTTAATCCGACCTATGCAGCCCTAATGCACAGATACATATGCACAGGGGTGGACACATGTACGTATGTATGTATGTATCAATGTATGATGGATGGATGGATGGGTGGATGGATGTGTACACATGAGTGTAAGTTTATGCTATATGTATGTATGTGTGTTTGTGTGTACACCCACATGGCCACACCCACCCATATATATAATATATGTGCACATAATTGTTATCAAGTATGTATATGTGTATATATCTATGTCTCTATATAAATGTATACACCCTGCCCCACAAACATGCATATACATGTACAGAAATTCAAGTGTTCATATGCTTTCATGTATAAATTTTTATTTTGTTGGTCTTCAATGGACTTAACTAATTTGAGATTTATTTTGTTAGGCATCACTTTTCATCAAACTTTAAACTCATCCGATGAACATGTTGAACGAGACATCATTTATGATTACCCGTGCTCCAAAAATGGCAATCATTTTATTATAAAGTACATTGATTTTGCAAGCATTGTAAAATTTTGGCATAATAGAAAATAAAAATATGTTGCTTGCCTCCATGAAAAAAATCTGTCCTTGTGTTTTTTCAAGTGTAGTTGAGCAGGACAGTCTGCTTAATGAGCAATCTACTTTTTGTGATTATTTTTAGGATGCGAAGAAGGGGGTTTTGTTTATTGATTTCCCCCCTGTTTTGCAACTTCAGCTAAAGCGCTTTGAATATGACTTCATGAGGGATACAATGGTAAAGGTTGGTATTGCTGGAAAGCACTTTATCATCTTTATGTGTGGTTAGTTGCCTCTTAGTTCATATTTGTCCAGTGCCCTTGTTTCTTTTAGTTTTACAGAACTGTTCATTATAACTGTGATTTGAATTGAGAGCAAATAGTTGTTCCCTATGTTACTTTAGATTTTGCTAATTGTCCTGCATGCTTGTTTTCCTTTCGAACATCATAGAAGGCAACCTTTTCAAGGTAGCACTTCTACTCACGCTTTATATAGTGCATCTGTAATGTAATCTTTGAATTTGCTCTCACGTTAGTCTTCTGTTTGGTGAGGTCGGCTTATTTCAGCTGCCATTCTTTTCTCATCTACTTTGAATGGTTTATGGCATTATAACTGATCTTGGTTGAGGGTGTTATTTGGGTCTGGACGTGCAGCTAGCAAGCAAATGGATATATCATCTATGGGCGAGCAGGTCTATTAGAGTTCCAAGTTAGGAAGATGCCATTTTAATATTTGATTTTATGATCAACTACAACATAGTATACAAAATTTGGAACCTTGATTATGGAGAGCAGATAAAATTTAGTGTATTGGAAGCATTAGTTGATTTTTCAAGTAGTAAGGTTTTCAATCCCGTGAGATGGGGCTCTCCCGATTTTTTCATGGAACAGGACATGCTACTGTCCCACCCCATCCTGATAGTTGGGATAGAGGATGTCCCAAAACGTCCCGATCGGGATGTTGGGACGTTAGCGGGATGATCCTGTCTCGACACATGGGATGGTAATCCGTCCTGATGTCCTGTGTGATGTCCCATTGGGACATGAATCCTTGGTAGTAAGATTGCTATTTTGTGCGTGGTATTCTCTATGTTGTCAATTTGTGACTGACCTGTTTATGACTTGTTTGTTTTCACTTTCTACTACCATATCAATGCTCGCATCCAACCTGATATCAGCCTAAGTCGCACGAGAGGAAAGTGTTCTCAAGCATGACGAAGACATTTGTTAGTAGATCAATGATTGTGTATTCCACGTTTTGAGAGCATTAAGGCTTGCATTTATAGGTTTGAAGGTAATGAATAGGGTATGGATATGTTGTTTAGATTTGAAGGAAATGGATAGAGCAGTTGTCAGCAAATGGCTTGGAGATCAGACAACAAAGAATATGTTTTGTGGAAGATGGTGGAGAAAGACTGATAACTTGATGTTTGAGATTTGGTGAGAAGCTGTTTAAAGTTTGCCAGCTTCAAGGTGTGTAGATCATAGAGGACATAACATTGTGAAATTCTAATCAAAGAAGTGAAAGTTGTTGTTTCTCAATTGCTTACTATTAGAATCCCTGAAATCTCTCAACTTACTTTTTTAGAATATATTGTTAATAGGAAATCTTGCGTGTAATCCTTATTTTTCTTTTTTTGTTACATTTCCTAATTCTTTGACTAATTCTTTATTTTTTGGGATTTGATCCTCTAAATAAGGTCACCCTCTATGTACTTATATACGAGTCTGTTACCTAATATTTGATTTAAGGAAATAAGATTATATTTTTCTTCATGGTATCAGAGCTTTCGTCCTTGGGCCTTTTTTTCATCAGCCTTCATTGCCGAGTTATTGGTCCTCATCGCCGATTGTTCCTAGTCGTGCCTTTATTGCCGATCAGATCTTCCTTAGTCACCTCTCCCTTTGCCATTCATATCTGGTTGTTTCTTCTCTTGATTTTTTTCTTCGATCTTTTGAAAATGTCAGAAACCTCTGAAACTGTGACCAGTAATTCTATTGGACCAAGTTTTGGATCATTACCAAATGGACCAAATGGAGAGCTCCAAAACATGAATCCTTCCTATTGACTTGATGGAAAGAATTATCTCCAGTGGTCGTAGATTGTTGAGACATTCCTCAAGGGGAGAGGAAAATTTCATCACTTGAACGAGGCTGGCATAGTGTAGATGATCCAAAGTTTCCTACATAGGATGAGGAAGACTTGATGATCATGTCCTTGCTATGAAATTCAATGCAACCCGATATCAGTAAGAACTTGTATGTTTCTTCCTATTGCTTGAGATATATGGGAAACGGTTCGTCAAACGTACTCCAAAATGTAGGATGCCGCTGTAATCTATGAGATCAAGACAGATTTCAATCACCAAGCAAGGTGCTCTTTCGATTATGGAATATTATAACCTGATGAATGGTTTTTGGCTTTAAGTGGATTATTATCAAGATATTAAGATGCTATGTAGTGAGGAAATCAAAGCCATTTTGAGTTTGGTGGAACGGGATTGGATTTTTGAATTTTTTGAATTTTTTGCAGGACTTAATGTGGAGTTTGATCAAGTTAGGGTTCAGATTCTTGGGAAAGAACGGCTGCTATCACTGAATGAAGTATTCTCCATCATACGTGCTGAGGGAAGTCGGCGGACTGTCATGCTGGAATCATAGACTTTCAAAGGCTTAGCTATGGTCTTTACGAAGGCTACTGATGGAGGAAGTAAGTCTAATAACTTTGGGCAAGGGCAGGATGATAGAACCACTGATAATCATTCCTCTAAAAAATCCAACCGAGATGGACTCTGGTGCACCTATTGTAGAAAGCCCCGTCATACAAAAGAAAACTATTTCAAGTTTCATGGGAATGCATAAGTCTTTAGTCGGAATGGAGGATTTAAAGGACAGCAGAGAAGTCAAGCCAACTTCACGAGCAAGGAAGGTACCTCAAGAAAAATCAATCCTTGATGGTGATGAATTCAAAGAATTCAACAAGGAAGAGATTGAAAAACTACGAGGTTTTCCTAAATCCTCTCTAATTCATTTAGCTTGTGTTTATTGGCTCAATCTGGTGAGTGCCTTGTTTTCAAAATTTTTAATACTGACAACTCCACTCACTTTGACTCTTGGGTCATAGACTCTAGAGCCATCGATCATATGACACATAACTCCACTAAATTTGAAACTTCTAAACCATGTCCAAGAAATAAAAAATTACTGTTGCTGATGGTTCTCCTATAACCATTGTAGGCCAGGGCATCGTAAATTTGACTCCTTCCCTCTCTACAAAATATGTTATATGTTCCTAAACTATCCACCAATCTTATTTTCATTCATCAACTTATCAAAGATATAAACTGTCGGATAACCTTTTTTCTCACTCATTGTGTCCTCTAAGACTAGGTTATGGGGGGGATGATTGGATTTGCTAAAGAATGGAATGTGCTCTACTATCTTAAAGTAGTCAGTGGTTCTATGGATAAAGGGACTTGGTTAACCCTCTCCTGCTCTTCGCAAAGTGCTTCTTTCGTTAATTTTGGCTCAAACAAATTTGAAATTTGGTTTCACCACTTTTGTCTTGGTCATCCATCTTTTTAGGTGCTCAAGACCATGTTTCTTTTACTTTCAAAAATGTTGCTGTTGAAAGTTTTCATTGTGACACTTGTGAAATTGCTAAACACCATCGTATGTCATTTCTTTTGAATAATATAAAGTCCTTTCAACTTTTTTCCTTAGTGCATACTGATGTTTGAGGCTTATCTAAACTTCTTAACTTCACTGGAGCTAAGTGGTTTGTGTCTTTTATTGATGATTGCACTAGAACTACATGGCTATATCTAACGAAGGAGAAGTTTGAAGTAAGCAATATCTTTCTCATTTTTTATGAAATGACAAAAACTCAGATCGGGGTCTATATAAAATAAGTTAGATCTAATAATGCAAGGGATTATTTTAATCACACTCTCTTTACTTTCTTTTAGAAAGAGGGATTATCCATGAGTCTTCTTGTGTTGATACATCTCAATAAAATGGGGTGGTTGAGCGGAAAAATAGACACTCAATGTTACACAAACATTTCTGTTTCAGTCCAATGTTCCAAAAAGGTTTTGGGGAGAGGCAATCCTAACTATAGCTTACTTGATAAATAGGGTACCCTCTCGCCCTCCTACGCAATCTAAGTTCTATTCAGGTATTATTAGAACTTCATCTTGAGTTTCATTTTTCCAATAATCTACCGCTTAGATGTTCGGATGTGTCTCCTATGTCCATGTTCACCAACAAAATAGGGGCAAACTCGATCTTAGAGCTTTAAAGTGTATGTTTACGGGGTACTCAACTATCAAAAAGGGCTACAAATGTTATCATCCTTCAATCCGAAAGGTGTTTATCTCTATGCATGTTGTCTTTAGTGAAACTGAATCATTCTTTCAACCTCCACATTCGTATCTTCAGGGGGAGAGTTCAAAAGAAGATATGGAATGGGGAGGATTTCTCCTTGGTGATTTCAGTGGTGGTACTCTATTGCCTTCTTCTTTTTCGCCTTAGACTTCATCTTAGCCATCCTTTGTTTCTTGCCAACTTACATCAAAATTTGACATCACTGTCTAGAAAGGGCATTAGTAGCAGCCAAACCCGAAACTATCTGAACTACTACAGTATTCAAGAAAGAAGGAGCCCATTCCAGAATTGATACAAGTACATGAGTCTAAATCAGAATCAGCTAAAGAAACTATTCCCCCTTCTTCCTTTATCAACGAGTCTAATCCTAAGGAATCTATCCCGTAAGATTTGGATCTACTAATTGCTTTAAGAAAAGCCATCAGAAAATGCACCCAACATCCAATTTCACAGTTTGTATCTTTCCATAGACTATTCTCACAACACAGAAGCTTCCTCACCATCCTAAATTTGATTGACATCCCTAAGACCGTACAAGAGGCATTAAAAGATCGGAATTGGGTACAAGCTATGAAAGAAGAAATGAATGTATTAGAGAAGAATAAGACGTGGGAGGTTGTTACT
Organism: Elaeis guineensis; assembly: GCF_000442705.2. Taxonomy (NCBI): domain Eukaryota; kingdom Viridiplantae; phylum Streptophyta; class Magnoliopsida; order Arecales; family Arecaceae; genus Elaeis; species Elaeis guineensis. The sequence continues at coordinate 44,239,760 of NC_025994.2, forward strand.
CTACTTAAAGAAAAACAAACAGTAGGATGCAAATGGATTTACTCATTGAAATATAAAGTCGATGGGTCTCTTGTAAGGTACAATGCTAGATTAGTGGCAAAAGGATATACTAAAACCTACGGAGTGGATTATCAAGAAACCTTTGTCCCTTGGGCAAAGATGAACGGATATTATCATCTTTTGCTGCTATGTTTGGTTGGTGTCTACAACAATTTGATGTTAAGAATGCGTTTCTACATGGAGACTTGGAGGAGGTTTTCATGGAGTTACTATCTTGATTTAATGAAAATTTTGGAGCAGATAAGGTATGTCAGTTGAAAAAAGCACTACATGGCTTGAAATAGTCTCCTAGAGCATGGTTTGGAAGATTTACAAAGACTATATTGAGAATGGGATGCGAACAAAGCCAAGGAGAGCATACGTTGTTTATCAAACATTCAATTAAAGATGAAGTTACAGTTCTACTGGTCTATGTAGATGATATCATTGTGATTGAAAATGATGCAATTGAAAAAAGGATTTCTTCGAAAACACCTGGCTCAAGAGTTTGAAATCAAAGAATTTGGAAAGCTGGAGTACTTTCTAGGCATTGAAGTGGCATACTCTAAAAAGAGTATTTTCATATCTCGAAGAAAATATGTGCTAGACCTTCTTAAAGAAATAGAGAATCTCGATAGCAAGGTAGCAAGCACTCTTATTGATTCGAACCATAGAATAGGTAGGACAGAAGGAAGCAGTGCGATTGAAAAAGGGAGATATCAAAGACTTGTTGGAAGATTAATTTCTCTCTTCTATATAAGGCCGGATATAGCTTACACAGTGAGTATGGTGAGTCAATTCATGCATGATCCGAAGGAGGAACACTTTGCAAGCAATTTATAAAATTCTTCACTATCTCAAAGCCACACTAGAAAAGGGGATTTTGTTCTAGAAAGGAAAAGAACTGGCTCTAGAAGCCTGCATGGATGCGGACTATATAAGATCTCAGGTGAATAGAAGATCGACGTCCGGCTATTGCACTTTTTTGGGAGGTAATTTGGTGACATGGAGAAGTGAAAAGCAGAATATAGTTGCAAGGTCCAGTGTTGAAGCCGAATTTAGAGCTATTGCTCATGGAATTTATGAACTCTTGTGGCTAAAGATAATTTTGGATGATCTCAGGATTAAGAGACAAGGAACCATGAGATTGTATTGTGATAACAAATCTGCTAACAATATTGCACATAATCCTGTTCCACATGACAGAAATAAGCACATTGAAATAGACAAACATTTTATAAAATAGAAGTTGGAGAGTGGCTTGATTAGTACTCCTTATATGCCATCAGATAGTCAGCTGGTTGATGTTTTAACTAAGGGGCTACCTATGACAAGATTTCAGAAAATTACAAGCAAGCTGCGAATGGAAGATATCTATTCACCAGCTTGAGGGGGAGTGTTAGAATCTCCGAAATCTCTCAACTTACTTTTCTAGAATATACTATCAATAGAAAATCTTGCGTGTAATTCCTACTTTTCCTTTTCTGTTACATTTTCTGATTCTTTGATTGATTCATTATTTTTTGGGATTTGATCCTCTAAATAAGGTCACCCTCTATGTACTTATGTACGGGTCTATTACCCAATATTTGATTTAAGAAAATAAAATTATTTTTTTTTTTCACTTGCAATCTAGGTTTGCTGTCTTGATATTGGACCCTGTATTGATACCATCCTTTTGCAGTGTCGGTATGCAGTAAGATTGGTGCGACATTATCGGCATGGTGCGGTAGGGTGTATCGATATGGTATGATATGGCCCATATCAAGCAGTATGGGGGGGTTTGGCAAACACTAGTTATAATCAAGTGAGCAAAGAGCATGGTTGAGGGCGATGTTTGGTGAAGTGATATGTTGGTGGTTACTGATTTCTGAGTTCTGGGAGAAATCTTGTAAATAAGGAAGTGGATATTCACTAGACTAGTGCATGCGTGTTCCTCAAATGGTTGGAATAAGGTTTGATGGTTATGGTTATTGAATGTAATTTTGAAATCTAGTTCGTGCTTTTTCCTCAGATAGCTGGATAAGGCCGGATGGTTATCGTTGTAGAGAGTGGTTTTTAAAATTTGGATATGTAAGGGAAGTTTTTCTCCCAACTTTTGGAACCTTGTAAGCTAGGGTACTTACACAGCCACCTTGGCTTATTCGAGCTTTCGGCTATCATTTTTTTAAGTTTAGCCAGCAAAGCAGCCCTTGTTTGCAAGTTGTCGCTTAGCAGACCTCGAAGCAACTTCCTTTTGGGCTTCCTAAGGCAGGTCAGGCTTGGCTCATCTTTTTGTATAGGGCAATTATTAGGTGGGTTATGCTGGCCATTTGCAAACCTTTATCTTGTTTTCCTCCATCTTTTAGTTGAGTGTACATTCAGCTGAGTCAGTTATTGTTTTAACTTGAGTTAGATGATCAATTAATATTATCATGTAACTTGCTTTAAAAAATGTCCTCTTTGTAGCAAACTGCTTACATTACACTGAAACATATTCGTAAATAAATACACTGCTTTTTCCATTCATTTTCTGTTTATTGGATTTGTTTTTCATTTTTTGCATTTTTTGCTTACACACACACACATTTTATATCCATTAAGGAGCTGGCCCTAGCACTATGCAACCTTGTCGCATCTCGCATTGGGAGCTGTGAGATTTTCAAAACATTTGTGGTGTGTGAGTTGTTGAGGCAGTGCAAATTGCATTTGCAGTTTGCAGGGGCACATGGGGGTGACTATATTAAGAATATTTGAAAGGCGATAAAATTCCTAAAAATGGGTAAAAATAAACAAAAAATTGAAAACAAATAAATTCAGAAAAATAAAGAAAATTTAAGAATACAAGTGCACTATATTTGATATTCGATCTTGATATGTCATGACATGTTAACCTTCAAAATTTGAAAATATTTTTATTAACATGCTCAAATATCAGATATCCTAATGCAATGATAAATCTAGTGAGCCATTAAACAATGACAAATAAAAGAAAGTAGTAGTGATGCATGCATGCTAGATTTTATGTAGCTATCCAAAATTACAAGGTTTTAAATTCTGAGGGATGGGGGCATCTTAGGTTTTCCACATAGTAGGACGATCCATTGTACCACTGTTTTAGTTGAGCATCCCATTACCCTTTATCTTTCTCTGTTTTCTCGTTTTCTTTCTTCCTTTCTTCATTCTTTCCTTCCTTTTCTTTTTGTTCTTCCTTATAATTGTTTCTTTTCTGTCTTCTTTCTTTCCCTTCTTCCTTTTTTTGTTTCATCCTTTCTTTTTTTGGTTCCTTAGGGAATGAATTATCAAACGTGCAACCGGCGTTCACTGTACCGTCCCGAACTGGATGGTTCAGGGCGTTCAGAGCCGTACGACGGCAAACCGGGATGGTTTGGTTAGATGAATTGGAACATCGGAGGAGGGAGGGGGAGAGAGGGAAAGAGAGGAAGAGAGAGAGAGGAGTGGAGGGAAAAGGGGATTATGCGACGTGTCAGAGGGTCGCGGAGGCCTTTGCGGCTTGGTGTTGTTCGATAGGACGTTTAATCGAGAGAAAAAGAGAGGGAGCAACGGTACAGAAGGGAGGCGCAGCTGGCAGAAAGGCAGTTAGAGGGTGCCGGATGGCCATCATGGCCATCGAATGGCGGAAAATATGCAGATGAAGTCATGGTTGTGGAATAGAGGCGAGCACCCCTGTTTAGTCATCATACTTTTTTAAAAATGATGATGAATAGTGAAGTTGGCAATGGATTTGCCGGTTTCATTGTTTGAGAATTTTTTTAAAAAAACTTTAGAAACAGTGAAGCCAAGTGAAGTCGGCAATGAATTTGCCGGCTTCATTGCGGTCGGAGTTTTTGAAAAAAAACTTATGAAACAGGGGTGATCGCCTTTGTTTCGTGCTTGGGATTGCACTGTCGGTCATGATTGCGCTGTCCAGTGGTCACGATGGCCAATCGAAGGCCTTCTGGTGGCCTCTTCGGTGGTCGTTCTAGCGGCTTCCCCTCCCTCCTTTTCTTTTCCTCCCTCCCTTCTTTTTCTCTTGGTCAAGACTTGGCAGAGGAATTGGAGGCCTTGGTGGCCCTTCGAGAGCACCCATGGCCTGTCTGTGGCCACAGTTGGCGTCTCCTTCAGCCAACCTCTCCCTCCCCCTCCCCTCTTTCTCTCTTTACCTCCTCCTCGGTTCCTTTCTTTGTGTCAGTCTGCGTTGGTTCGATTTGGTACAAACTCGTCTTGACTCGTATCGTCAGTTGGCTGGCACGGGTCTCAGTTTCAGTTTTGCCTTCCTTGCAGGCAGCCATTATCATTACAATTCATATGCTTCAAGTTCACATATGCAAGTGATTTGGACCTATGTACCTTCCTGATGGCTCACCATGGGGCCCAACCCCCACTTGGTGCGATCACCAGCCAAAAATGTGGTTGGGTTTGGGTTATGCAATACCTACGTGGTTATAAATGCCCCTACTATAGGCTTGGGCTTGAGACTTGCTGGGACATTGAACTAGCCCGGATCCAGGTCCCATTTGGGTTATGCAATACTAATGTGATTATAAATGAGCCTACTTCAGGCTTGGGCCCATACTTGAAAGACCATCATGGGTTGAGAAAACCCTTAAAGCTCAGCACAAGAACCTAGTCAAGACTTGGTTTGGATCAAGGTGTTAAATCCCATGGGATAAAGATGTCCTCATTTTTTCATGGAATGGCATGCCATGTTGTCCGATTCTATCCTGGTAGTGATCTTGGTCGTCCGACCTAGTAGATATCCTCAATCTTTCTCCTCATCTTGATTTCTTTCTTTCCTTCTTTTCTTTTTTCTTTTACCTTTCTTTCCTTTCCTTTTTCTTTCTTTTCTTATCTCTTTCTTTCTTTCTTTTTTCCATTTTCTTATTCTTTCTCTTTCCTTTCTTCCTTTCCTTTTTTTTTCTTCTGCTTTCCTTTCTTTCATTTTTCTTCTTCTTTCCTTTTAGATTTTCCTTTCTTTCATCTTTCCTTCCTTCCTTTCTTTTTTCTTCTTATCTCTTTATGTGGATGGATTTTGGGTCCTGACCCCATCGCGATCCCATTTCTCACGTGAATGGGACAGGATGGTCGGAACACCCCCAATCTTGCTGGGATGTAAAACCTTGGTTTGGATGGCTAGGAAGGCCTTGTAATTCATGTATAAAAGAGCGACAAAAAAAGAAACAGAAGTACAAAATGTATTCATGATTTATCACCTTTTTTTTTTGCTCTTTGAGTAACATTTCCTCCTCTATCTCTCTCTCTCACATTCACTCACTCCCTCACTTTATTTGGATGTCCAACCGTGGATCCTTTTTATTTGACCGAATGTACATAACTAACAAGAGAAGCACTAATTGGGTTGGTTGTTAAGCATAGTTACATATAATATAATAAGGTTGTGCGTGAACTTATTCTTTTCAACCCGATTATGGTTGGGTTTGGTATTGGTTGAAGGTTTCTGACTTGACCCAATTTTGACCTGATCCAAACTTGTCCGTTGCTACATCTAGTTTTATAACTATCTAATCTATTCTGTTTCCATTTGTAGTTGGAAGAATGAGGTCTACAATTCAAGAGTTAACTATTTTAGCTTATTAAAGAAGATCTGCATTATGGTCAGTCTGAAAAAATAGAGCTGGTACAAATGTTCCCTTTGTTATGTTGTGGATGATTCCGGAGATCTTCTCTTTCATCTTAATTTAGTGGAACCTGTTGACAAAGATTTCTGGTGATTGTCATTTAGTCCGCAGAGATCAAAGTTGGGGGATGCATGGAATTTTTGTGTTGCGTGCTCGTGCATCTGTAGTGAGGATAGAGTAGCTTCTTGTTCTTGTGTTTTTCTGGGTTCCTGTTTTCTCTGTTTTTCATCTCATTGTTCGTTAGTGTTCTTTCTTCATGTTGAGATGCCTATCTGTTGTACTTTTCTCTTAGTGGATTTTTGCCATATTAATTGTAGCATCTGCAAATCTAGTTATGAAATCGCATTTTCTTCGAGTGTTTATTCTGCTGTAAGTGCAATTACGACGTACGTGCAGCTTCAAAGAGGTAGCTAAGACTCTATAACACTTTTTGGACAACGTACCTCAGTTGTTTTTTGAGGATGATTGGGCATGTTCCCTATGCTTAGTTGTGGCTGCACTAACAATAGCTGAAGCTTCTGTTACTCAAGTTCCATGAAATTTTAGTTAATCAGAAGCTTCAATTAATGGAAACTGAATAGTCTTGACATTGGTTTTATAAATTTTTGTTGCTTCTCGCTCAAGTTCTTGAGCTGAGTGAAAAAGTTGCAGTCAATTGGAAAGATGCGATAAAATAAACAGTGTGATAAATCAGCATGCTGGCCAGCTTTGATGTTTTACAAAAATATGAAATCTGATTGCACCGTCCTATTATGATTAGAGCTTTGACTAACAGAATAGGGAGGCAAACAGAGACCTATTAATTCTGTGGACTAGAGGCTAGCATAAATTATACCCTCATGTGGGTAAAAATAAATGTCCCTCTCTAAAGGGTACTCTTTTGTATTTATTGTGTACTATATTAAATTACCATTTCTGATGATCAACTCATCTGCTTCTTACCATCAGGATGTTCATGTAGTACCTCCTATTTCAATTTGAATTAGATCAGATCATCTGCTAATCCCCATCATAATGCCCCATAATGTGTGAGGAAGGCATAATTAGTCACTAGCATTTCCTAACAACAAGCTAACAATGATCAGATATGTGATAAACCTGAGGACAGAAGAATCTCTGAGGTCAGAGAAAAACACTCACTATGAAATTATCATATCATATGTTCAGCTAGAGCACACCAGTAATTCCAAACATTGATGTTCTCAAAAGTAATACAATGCTTTGAAAAATTCAAATATAACGAGTAAACACAGTAGGTCTAACATGGGATGGAAAAGATACGAACGCTTATATGCAAATGCCCTTTATTAAGAAATAAACAACCAGAAATGTAGGTAGTGGGATTGTGGGCTGGCATGAAATGATCAAGGATAGATGGTGGTGCAATCAGAAGATCAGGTTCATTTTGTTCTATGAGGCTTAAATTAGATTCCATTGGGTTTCAGTTTAATGGCCTTTTGCTTTCAAGATTTTAGGAGATTATGGTGACATGTTTATGTCATCTGTTGGATACTATGGCTGTGGGGTGACCTATTTGAACATGCCGGTAGCAAAATTTGACCCATAAGATGCCCCAAGCTATGTAGAATAGTAGGCATTAGAAGATGATGCCTCAGTCAGACGCACTATATCCATATAGTTTGTAGGTTGCATGTGGGTAATAGGATCCAATGTAGTACGATTCGGAATTTGATATGTCCAGGGATCCTACTCTATGTGCGATCTCATCTGCAGCAACATTCTATCTTGAATGACCTTGAGGAGCCTATCTTTTACACGCAATGGTATCCTTGCTGGTTCTAGCTCGTGTATCCTGGTCCATATCTTGTGTGGTGTAAGGGAATTGGGACTCTTTGATGAATAAAAGACCACCCTATGGTTGTGAGTTATAAATGGTGGTCTCATGTTGTCCACTCCCACCCTAGCCCTTGGCTCATTATCATTGGAATTGTCATCACTGTTCTTTCAGGTCTTTGAATTTGAGTAAACAGATTCTATTATTTTTAATGGGGTTGTAATTGTGTTATTTTTCTTTTTAATCTAGGCTGAGCAGCTGCCTTCCTTCCCTTCATGCCATTTTTTGTGTGGCTATATTGGGAGGATGGGCTGTACTCTCCCGATTAAGTAGTTTGGGTAGCACGGTGGCTTCATCTAAGCAACTCTTGATCAAATCTTTGGAAGGATGTCTCGGACATGAAGCTTTATGATGATCACTCCCCATTGAATGTTGTGGCTGATCGGTTGGATGTGAGCATGGAATGCTATGTTTTGCCCATTGCTCCTCTTCCACTCTAGCCTTATTGGCTATGAAATTGGGCGGTTGTGGAGGCGATCTTGGCTCGTTGAACTTTGGTTACTATTGCTGGCTGTCAAGCCAACCAACCATAGCATTCTTTTCATCTCGCACAAAGTCATTTTAGAGCAGATTATTGTACTTCAGCTCTACTTCCTCTTCAGTGCATTTCAGCATCAACACAGATTATGGTAGGCATATACAAGATCACTGAGGTGCTTTTGCATGAGACGGTTCCTTTGTTTGTTGTGGATGAGGGTGAACGTGGACCAATTATGCTCATAACCACTGGAAGAGACGGTCTAAGAGAGGATCCAGATCGTTACCTACTTAAGGCTTCTCTCTAATCCTCCAAAATGAAACCCCTACTCAACTGCAAAGCATTAAAGGAGATATATAAAAGAGGGTAGTTATTTGTAAAATGTTAACTAATAGTTATAGTTGATATCTAATATATTTGGATTTATAGTGTTTTTGCTTGCCATAGCGAGTTCATAGTCTAAGCTATTGGAGCCCACCCTAAACATTTTCTTTGTGGAAAAGAGATGTTATAATATGTTAACCGTTAAAGATAAAAGTTGATTACCTGAATGCCACTTAGGTTAACTTACCTTTGAAGACACTGGGCCATGACTTTTGAGTTAGTCTCTATCTTATAGATTACATTGCATAGGACGGTTAGAAGTTCCTCATCTACATTGATTTTAGGGATGCTGTGCTAGAACTTCGAGTTTAGGTCAAGGTTTTAAATACCATGGGACAAAGTTGTCCTGACTTTTTCATAGAACGAGATGTCCGGCTATCTTGTTCCATCTCAACAGTAGTTTCGATCATGTATTCTAGTGGATATCCTCCATCCTTCTCCCCTTCTTTCCTTTCTTTTCTTTCTTTTCTTTCTTTTCTTCTTTTTTCTTTATTCATTCTTTTCTTTCTTTTCTTCTATCTTCCTTTTTTTCCTTTTTTTTTCATTCTTTTTCTTCTTCCTTTTTCTTTTTCATTTTTCTTCTTCTTTCTTTTCATTTTTTTCCTTATTTTTTTCTTTCCTTATTTTTTTATTTTTTTTCCTCTTTTTATGGATGGGTTTTGGAGTCTCGAGCCCATCTCGGTCCCGTTTTCTTATAGGAATTGGATGGGATGGGATGGTCGGGATGCCCCCAATTCCATCAGGACGTAAAACCTTCGTTTAGGTAGCATGTTGCTAATATGGTTTGCGATTGTTTTAGCAAAATATTTAGAACTACAAGAGCAGTCAATGAATAAGTATGTTAACGAATATTCTTTCCTACTAGGCATAAATCCCAACCCATCTGTCAATCTCACCTTTGCTTAATAATGTCCATGTTTTCCTGGGCATACTTCAGATTTGTCTAACTATTCTGATCCTTCACCACCATAAGCCATTTGGGGGTATTTCTCATTGTCCACACTCAGCTTGAAGCGCTCAATGTGATGGCTTGATAGCCCTCACAATCCTCTTAACTTGTTGCCAGAGCTGCTGGCTTGTCACCAACCTTTCCACATGGCTCCATTTTCATTTAGTGCTGACCCTCACATGTCTACTCTCCGATCACTCAACATTGACAAATGTCTTGCTTTCTTTTTATGGAGGCTATCCAGTGCAATGCAATTCATAGTGAAACATGTCACTATTGGTCTTAAAATCTTACATTCTATTAGCTTCCTCGTTAGTGCTAAGACCTTTGTGTGGTTGTATATGAACCTAGTGATGGACCTTGCTGGCTCGATGACTTGCTTCACCCTTTGAATCTCCCCAATGTGTATCAACATGAGGTCAATGTAGCGTGCAAGCATATGGGGTTCGGAAATGTGTGGTCGTCGCTCCATCAAGATCTCCTTGGTAGCCTTGTACTGTGTGGTCCATTACCAGTGATTGCTTACACAGCATTCTTCTCCTACCTGATCTATGATCTCCATCAATCTGAGGATGCAGTAAGTGTCATGCACTTGATCGAAAGTATCAATAGACTTGTGGTAAAATATCTTTAGTAGGTAAGAAAGTTGATGATGCTTTGCTTGGTGGGGCCAGCCCAACCATCACATATCATGGCTAATCCATAAGTGTCCTGTTTGCTTTGGTCAGAGGCAATCTACTTCTATAATTCATCTTTGTTGTTATCTAGGAGCTCATCATATGCGTGCTGCGGTTTTGGCGAATCTATACCCAGATCGATATTTTGTAAATCTAGTGATATATTATAAATCTCGTGATGATCTGGATGATTATCATCACTAGATTTACAATATCTTATGAAATCATGCCAAAGTCGAAAAATTGGGTATGACCCATCATATTTTTCCAATATCTTGTTGATTTTTTGGCATAAAAACCAAAAAAAAAAAAGAAAGAAAGGAAGAGGGGGAGAGGCACATTACCTTTCTTCGTTTAGATTTGGCTTGAAATCATCGAAATCCCCTCTCTTTTTGCAATTTTTGAAGGATATTAGGAAAAATGGGAGAAAAGGTGTGAAGGCATGAGAGGCCTTCTCAGGCCTCTCTCAACTATTAGACGGTGATGGGTGGGGTGTGGGGATGTCGAACTTGCCTACATTGGTGTGAAGCTTGCACAGGTTCTGCTCTAAATTTCCTAGTTTGTAGTGGCTCAGTTTATTTTCTAAAACCAGGGGGCGAATAAGCCTTAGTTCCACACTATTCGGCTTAGTATACCTCAAAATAGGTAGCTTGGGGTGGTTTGGCTAGTTTTTGTGGATAGTTTTTTTGTGTCTTCTGAAAGAATTGTCCTGCAAGCCAATCACATTTGTTATGTGATAGGATCTTTTCTGTAATTACTCCCAACTCATGTATGACATTTATTATTAATCAGTAATAAAGAGGTATTTTTATGTTTCATCATTTGCTGTGTCTTAATTAATTTTTAAGATTATGATGAACCCCATAGATTAGGGCAATGGTTTTATGGATATAAAGGGTTCATGTTAATGAGACCTAAAATTCTAAAACCCTAATCTAAAACAATCATAGTTGTTGGATCATTGAGTCGGGGATCAATGATTTCGGAAAGATTAGCACATTCTATGTATGCTCAAAGGAGAGGGTGGTTGATCTCACAACCACTTGTGTAGGGACACTAATACAAAGATGTGGGTGCTCATTAGGATATGAGTACACTGATTTGATCCATCGAGAGAACATCTTATGAAAATCTTACTTGCATGTCAAAAGATGGTTCTTTAAGTTGGAGTTGTACAAGTGATTCTTAGACCTGAGATCATCATGAAATTTTATGCACATGAATCCATGTTTTGGTTCATGCTCAATTATGACTAAGTCATGAACGGGGTGTTCTGGATATGGTAGATTGTGTATGGAGGTTATGAGTAGATCAACAAGGAATTGATCACTTCGAGTAAGAGGAGATGACATCCCATGTATTCTCACTCTAGATAATTCAGGAAGTCTTTGGCCAAAGCAGTATAAAGATTAGATAGGGTTTCTAATGTTTCATTAGAGTTATCATTGATTGATGAAGAATCAATAGGAATATATGTTTGAGTTTGATATGAATCTATACTCATGAACATATTCGGGATACAGGATGATCGAAAGATTGAATTGCACGATAACTTCTCACTGAAGAGCATTTTGGTAATTTTAATCAAATTTCACGTTTTTCGGGTAGGCATGACACATTGCTAGACGTTAATCATGTCTTGTAGGTTTTCATGAATTAAAGTGATTAATTCATAAGTCAATTAGAAAGAGATCTAATTTGAGAACTCGGTTGACATGGGTTTGACCTAAATCGATTAGATGAAGTCTGATCTAATTAGGGCAATATGTATCCGGACTTACTGTTGGCTAGATGTGGAGCCCATAAGGTCACATACATTAGAAAATTAACCAAAAACAAGTTTTGGTTAGTTGGTTGGACCAAAGGAACTAACTAGGATTGTCAGGAAACATGCTAGCACATATGGCATAAACCCTAGCTCTTTAATTAAAGAGATTTGATTAAAACCTTGTTGAATTGGCTAACCCAATTAAGTTATTAATTAAATTGGGATAGGATCTGACTTTTATCATATTTATCTGGATTTTACTAGACTTATTTCAGCTAATTGTGGCGCCAAATATAGAGTCCAAGTTGATTGGAATTTTATCAAGTCTAGCGCTACAAGAGATAAGGCTGAAATTGTTTAATTGGTTGAGGAGTCTTAAAACTCTTGATAAATCTGATTTCCATGCCTATCAAAAAGCCCTCTCAGTCCTCTATTAGCATGGCACAATAATTAAAGTGTGCCATGGTCTGATGGGGCGTGAGATGCCCTAAAGATCTCAGCGTACGTGGCATTGAGAAACGTCGAGAGGCGCGAGTTCACGAGGGTGTTCCTTCTATTTGGGATATATTCAGACTTTGAAATATGTGCCTTCAGATCCCTAGTTCAGTTGGTTATCTAGGTGGCAAAATCAGAATTTTTCTGATTTGTGATGAGGCGCATAAGGCGTCTCCTAGCGGACGTGAGGGAAGGCTGAATCGATGTATCTGAAATTTAAGAGTCCTTCTCAAATAAGTCTCTTAATTTCTGATACGATGATTTAAGGGACTTGTGGATAGGCATACCTGGAGCCTCTTGTGCCCCTCCTATTACTATAAATGGGGGGCGGCAGAATAGTTTTGGCAATCCATCTCTATCCGATCAATTCCCTTCTTTCTTTTGTTAAGACATTGTCTCAAGTTTAAGACAAGTCTACCTTCTTTAAGACAAAAGCCTAAGAAGAGAATTAGGAGGGAATTAAAGATAGGAAGAGAGGGTTTAGGAGTCCAAGTCCAAGTCAAGGAGAGGCCAAGTCCAAGTCAAAGAGTGGGTTTGATCAAATTGGGTCAAACCGAGTTCTATAGATTAGAACTCATCAACAAGTTTTTGGAGCAAGGAGTCTTGTTCTTGGAGCGATTTCTGTGTGGATCACCTGTGGAGGGCATACGCTTGTGTGTCCGTGGAAATTGAAAATTTAGCGTAAGAGGTATTTATCTAAACTATATCATAATTGTTTTGTTAATTGTTCATTAGTTGCAATTAATCAAGGGATCTTGGGTCTAGGGTTTCGGATGTTATGGGTCTCATAATTGTAAAATTTTGAAATTCACTATTCCGTTGTGCTGTCGGAACCCAACAGTGGTATCAAAGCGACCTTGATTGATTCAATTAATGGTCAATTTGATGTTATGATATGTGATATGCAAGTCATGTTTATATAAGTAGCATGATAGTTGTTGTACATAATGTATTATTGATTGTCACTGATTAGGTGTTCTCACCCAAATCCTAATCAATATTAGAGATATGTTTAGAGTTAGTTAGTCATCATTTTGACATAAGGATGTCCTAAAATGATGATATAACTGCTACACATATGGCACATCATGATATGTTGGTTTTGCTTATATGCTAATAGTTTAGCATATTATGCATAGAATTTGGATGTGTATTAGAGGCCTCTAAAGCCCTCTTAAAAATTATATTTAGTCATAGTGTTGAAAATCAAAAGCAAATCCATTCAGGAAATGAGTGATCAACGGTGTCTAGGAAAGTGGTTCTGGGAAGGTAAAGAGATCATGGTTTTTTATTGGATCCGTTTCTTGGTCAAATCTTTTGGGTAGTGTTTGGTTACCGAATTCTCGATGGAATAAGGCTTTATTCCGTCTTATTCCCCCAAATGTCCAAAAATATGATGGTGGGCCCCCCGGGTTTACGTATTCCGATCGGCGCTCTCTAACCCCAGAATGCGAATTCTATGGTAGTGGATGGAATTGCGTATTCTCGATTCGCTTGTTCTCGGGGTAGTGGTGTCATTTGTGAAAAAATAAAGAAGAGGAAGGTGGGGGGTGAAACTTTATCTATCGCTCCTTCGTCTTCACGCAGCGGCCTCTGCTCGAATCCTTTCGCCTTTTTGGTGGGTCGTAATTATCCGCAGACCTTCTCCTCTCCATCTCCTCTGCCGCTCCTCGGTGCGTCCCTTGCTGTCTCTATTCTTCTCTCGTTCTGCTCCACTCCGACGACCCTTCTATTTTTTTTTTCTTTTTTGGGTGATCCTCTTCTTGCATGGTTTGGTAGGTTGTCCCTTAAGTTTGGAGCTAGATAACGGATAAGGACAAGTATTTTCATGTATTTTTAAGTTATATCATTTTTAATTAATGCAGATTATGCAATAGTAGTAATAGTATTGCTTAGTTAAAAATCCCTAATTCATTTGTTTAGTCAATTTTTATGCATTCATGTTTCAAGTGTCCGCATGTGGTTTTGTCAAGTTTCATTCCACTACTATCAAATTACGATCTTAAACTTTAGATTTAGTGATCTAAATTTAATGTAATTTGGATAAGTCAAGCAGATTAAGTTAGTAATGTTATTGATGTTAGGATTGCTGCTTGACAGTGTCTAGCAATTATTATTGTTGGGGGTTAGCAAGCCATCTGGTCATTTAGTATTTGATACATCTACATCTTGATAATCAACTGGCTATATCTATTCACTTTGCTTCTTTGACCATCTTTCTGTGTATTAATGAGTACTTTTGTCTCCTTTGATCCTACGTTGAGATGCATATTCCTATTATTGAGCTTGTAATTTGATGCCTTAAGCTTTGAAATTCCTTGTCCATAGGGGTATATGGTATAAAATCTTGGACATGCATAGTTCACATTAACTATGTCATTACTTTTTGTATCTTGAAGCCGCGATGCTCCAATGACGATGGAATTCGCATGTCCGGAGCCACCACCTAATATTTTTCTTATGCATATAAATGTTTATTATTTGTTTTATACAATTAAATTGCAAACGTTAAGTAGTGCGGCCCATTTTATGCTAGCAATTGATTCTCATGTTTTTGAAGAATCTTTCTTTTTTCTTGTGGTTTTGGCAATGATGATGGGCTGCCTTAAGATTGAGCAATGTTAGGAGACAAGGTTTAATTATGTCATTTCTTATTATATCTTGTAGCCGCGATGCTCCAATGACTTTAACTTCACATGTCCCGAGCCACCTTCTAATATTTTTCTTATGCTTATAAATGTTTATAATTTGTTTTATACAATCAAATTGCAAATGCTAAGTAGTGCAGCCCATTTTATGCTAGCAATTGATTGTCTCATGTTTTTGAAGAATCCTTCTTTTCTTTTTTTTTTTTTTGGTTTTGGCAATGATGATGGGAGTATTGCTGGAAGACAAGGTTTAACTATGTCATTACTTATTATATCTTGTAGCCGCGATGCTCCAATGACATTTAACTTCGCATGTCCTGAGCCACCTTCTAATATTTTTCTTTTGCTTGTAAATGTTTATTATTTGTCTTAGTTTGTGAATTTATTGAGGCATGTTTTTTGGTATTTTTGTATATGTCTTCTTCTTTTTTGAATAATGAGTTATATTTTATTTTTTTATGCCCTTTTATTCTTATGAGTTATGTTTTTTTGCTTGTAAATGTTTATGCCGTTTTATTGCAGTCCTAAATTGTAATCAATTGTGCCCTATTTTTATATTTGCAAAGTTTGGGTTCATGTGTAGTTAACATGTCGAAAGCCTATACGTCAGGCAATTTTGAACGTGGGAGGGTTGGATCATCACGAAGGAGGGCTCTTAATTGGATTGATGCCTTTAGTCTTCTCATGCTTGCCTTGATGAGGCAAAAAAATGATCAAGGCAATTGTCAATCTAGTACCTTCTCCTCAAAAACCTGGAAGAAGATAACAAATATATTTAACGAGCGAACGAAGAAGAACTTCACCTATAGAAACCTCAAGAATAGGTTGAAGGTGCTGAAGAAGAACTTCAACATGTATTATAACTTAGCTAATCGATCGGGATGGGCATGGGATCGTGTGCTCAAAGTTCCTACCCCTGGGGATGAACAAATGTGGGAGGAGTTTATCTCGGTGAGTGTTGGATATTTGTTAATATCATAGTTAGCAAGCTTGTCGGCACATGACCATATTTGTTTATTTGTATTCATAATAGGTAAACAAGGAGTATGCTTGCATTAAGGGTAAGCCCTTTTCTGCCTATGATGATATTGACATCCTTTTCTTCAAGAACACAGCCACTGGTAGACATGGGGACACATCTGCTCTTCCTGAGGAGGTTTCTGACAATGATATCTCCAAGGATGAGGTAGATCGGATGGACCTAGAGTTCTCGAGTGCTATGGATGGGCAACCCTCACAACCTAGTGGCCGAGCATCTGGCTCTTCTTTTGAACAAAGTATGTCCGATGTACCCTCTAATAGTCTGATTATGACTACCTGTGCTTCAACACTACCCACTGACAGTTTTTTGGAAGCATGTCCGTCCTCCATCGAAAATATCAGTATCAATATACTAGTAGAGAAATATCGGTATAAGAATAAAAGTATCCAATAACTTTAAAAAAGTATCAGTCTATAATAGAGAAGTATTAGATAAGAACAAAACTATCAGATAGGAAAGTATCATATAGCGCTATAAATGTATCACATAACTTTAAAGAAGTATCAGTATAAACCAGAAAAGTATCAGAAATCAGAATTGCTTAAGGTACCCGAACCGGCTTCACTATTTTTTTTTTTTTAAAAATAGAAGTCGGCAATTTTTTTTAAAAAAATGTGAAGTTGGCAACGCCGACTACATGTCTTTAAATCCAAAAAAAATCGAAATAGGGTTCGCCTGTTTCGAAAAAGGAGGCGGAGCTGCGAAGCCCGCACTGCTTCCGCCACCCCCTCGCCCGGCCCTGGCGAAGCCTGCATCTGCCACCGTGGAACTCTGCTTTTCGTTCTTTACTCTTACTAATTGTATAGGCTCTTATCGTATGCAAGTTATTTTGGATTCAATTGTAAGTTCATATTCTTATTTGCTATCTTACAATACTACATCGTGCTCATACTTAGTCAAAAAAAACCAACTCATACCCTAAACTTGGCCAAGGGCATTCATCTTTTTTGAAAAATTCATCCTCTATTCCTTATGGAATAGAGGCTTATTCCCATGTCAACCAAATAGGGCTTGGAATAATACTGTATTAATTGCATTGGAATAAAGTAGAATACTAGATTTCCAATCAAACAGAAATCTGGAATAACAAGGAGGAATAGCTATTCTCTGAGAATTCGTATTCCTATTTCAGAAATAACATTTGGGTATCCAAACGCTACCTTGGTGTCTAAGGCAAGAACAGGGGGTCTCCCACCTCTCTCTCACCTATCTGGTCAATTCGATTCAATCAAATCTTGAATAGAAAATATTTAATGATTAGGACACTACTAATGCCTTCATGCTAAGTCAAAATCACATCAAAAATTATGGTAGGTTTGTTGTGTAACACAAGGCTTATTATAGGAATTGATGTGGGATTATCTTGGTGCATGTAATGCTTTATGGCATGTTTGATGATGTTGCTTTGTTGTGTAACACAAGGGTAATATTATTCAAATATGGCTATATAAAAATGAAGGGTCTGACTAAACTAAGACATTATAGTTTGTTGTGTAACACAAGGCTATAAGTTTCTTAAAGGCAGAAGTAAATGTTGAGAATTGCATGGATTGCAATTGGAAAAGAGAATTTTCTGCTCTTGAACTCATGAATGTTTGTTGTGTAACACAAGGCATTTATGAGGAATTGGGATCTCAACCCCACAAAAAATCAAGGTAGGATTTTTCGTTTACCATAGTTGAGGGCTATGGTATTTGTAATAAAATAATAGGAGACACAATTAGATTTATAAGTCCTCATCTAGTTGTATTTGTCATCTTGAGTGGTCTGCTTATACGTTGTTCTTTATTTAATGTAAATTTATTTAATGGCTTTTTCACTATCACTGTGGGGTGTTTTAGATGCCAACAAATTGACCGATCCCAATTATATGGATTGGTTAAGGAATTTGAGGACTGTATTAACTCAGGAGAAAGTCTCTTACATCCTCGACTCTGCGGTCCTGAGCCGATTGGAGTTGCTACGGAGGAGAAAAGGGCCACATATAAAATGTGGTAAAATGACAATTTAATTGTCAAATGTATCATGTTGGCCTCAATGAGCAATGATTTACAGAAGCAACATGAGGACATGGAACCTTAGTCCATGTTACTCAATCTCAAAGAGTTATATGAAGAGCAAAGCAGAATTGCTCGATATGAGATATCGAAGCAGTTGTTCCAAGCCAGGGGAGTGAAGACACATTCATGCAGGCCCATGTTCTCAAGATTATTGATTTAATCACTTGATTAGATCAATTGGGGTTTGTCATGAATGGAGAGTTTAGTCAGGATTTGATTCTGCAGTCACTCCCTAATTTTTTCTCTCAGTTTGTCATAAATTATTATATGAATAAACTGAATACTATCCTACCAGAGCTACTCAACATGTTGAAAACAGCTGAGAGCTATTTTAAGTCAAAAAAGGCTCTTCTTCTTCTAGTTGACAAGAAGAAGTCAATGGCAGGAAGAAAGGGTTTTAAGAGAGAAGAATCCTAAAGGTAGCATCCAGAAGACGAAGAAAGCAAAGGACTTCGCAAATGATACCTGTTTTCACTGCGATAAGCAGGGGCATTGGAAGAAAAATTGTAAGAGCTACTTTGCAAGTTTGAAGTGCGATGCAAGTGGAGCATCGAAAGATTTGTATATAATACAAACTAGTTTATTATTGAGTGCTTCAACTTCTAATTCATGGTTATTGGATACTGCTTGTGTGTCTCATATATGCAAATCATTATAGGGACTACAGAAAATTAGAAGTTTGAAGAAAGGTGACTTCGAGCTTTATGGCGTAAATGTAGAGCCCATTCGGCAAGACATTGGAGTTAAAAGATTGTTATTATATGTCTAATGTTATTAGAAATATTATTTCTATATCTTTATTATTGAAATCTGGATATGAAATAAAAGCTAAGTACAATTGTTGCTCTATCTTCTATTCTAATGAGTTTTTGGGAAATGCATATGTGGATAATGGTCTCTTTTCTCTTCTGCTTTCTGATAATATTTTTCCTATTAATAAAAATAAGAAAAGAAAAAGAGATGATGAGAATAACTTATATCTCTAGCATTGCCAACTAGGTCATATTAGTGAGTCAAGGTTACACAAGTTGTACAAAGAATTTTTTGATCCTAATGATTTTGAATCATTTGGAACTTGTGAATCTTGTCTTATGGGTATGACCAAAATTCTATTTATAAGACATGGAGAAAGGACAAATGAATTGTTAGGTCTTATACATTCAGATGCTTGTGGATTTATGGCAACTCAAGCCAGAAGAGGGTACTCTTATTTCATCACATTCACTGATGACTTATCTAGATACAGATATGTGTATCTTATGAAACATAAATTCGAAATTTTTGATTAGTTTAAGGAGTATCATAGGATGGTTGAGAAACAAACTAAAAAAGTATCAAAATCTTTAGATCTGATCGAGGAGGGGAGTACTTGTCCATTGAATTTTTTGATTATCTTAAAAAAAATTAGTATTCTCTCAGAATGGATCTCTCCTTATACACCACAATTAAATGGTGTAGTTGAAAGGAGGAATCATACTTTATTAGATATGGTGCGGTCCATGATGTACTTCACGGATCTTTTTGTATTTTTTTGGGGATACGTCTTAGAAACAGCTGCTTACATCCTGAATAGGGTCCCATTTAAGTCAGTGACCAGCACTCCATATGAGTTATGGAAAAAAAAGCCAAATCATAAATATTTTAAGATTTGGGGATGTTCTGCTTATGTCAAAAATATTTTTGGACATATATTAAGTGCTATTGCTGACAAGTATAGATTTATAGATTATCCTCAATAAGGTATTGGATATCTATTTTATCATCCTACTGAGCAAAAAATTTTTGTCAGTAGTAGGCATGCCATTTTCTTGAAAAAGGAATTTATCCAAAAAAAGGAAAGTGGGAAGATGATTGAACTAAGTAAAGTTCAAAACCTACAATCTACCTCACTAGATCTTCAATATGAAATTCCTAAACCAAATGAATCTCTTGATTAGGAACATCCACAACACACTTCTTCTCCGCAGGTCAGAAAGAGTATGGAATGTACCTCTAAAATATGGTTTTGTCATTGGGAATGATAACGGAGCCCATATCATTCAGGATGATGATCCTGTGACCTATACGGAAGCTATCCAGAGTAGAGACTGATAAATAATGTAAAGTCATGAAATCTGAAATGGACTCCATTTACTAAAATCAAGTATGGACTTTGATTGATGCACCTGAGGGTGTAACGCTAATAGGGTGCAAATGGGTTAAGAAGAAAATTGGAGCAGATGGCAAAGTAGAAACCTACAAGACCAGGCTGGTAGCAAAAGGTTTTAACCAAAGATAAGGAATTGACTATGATGAAGTTTTTTCGTCGGTAGCGATGCTCAAGTTTATTCGGATTATACTAGCTATAGCTATATATTATGATTATGAAATCTGACAAATGGATGTAAAAACTGTCTTTTTTAATGGAAATCTTGAGGAAGAAGTTTATATGTCACAGCCAGAAGGATTTGTTTCAAGTGAGAGATCAAATCAAGTATGCAAGCTAAAGAGATTCATTTATGGACTGAAGCAAGCTTCGAGGAGTTGGAATATCCATTTTGATGAAACCATAAAGGAGTTTGGTTTTATCAAAAATATTGATGAGCCATGTGTGTATAAGAAGACAAGTGGGAGTGTTATAGTCTTTTTAGTTTTGTATGTTGATGACATACTAATCATTGGGAATGATATCCCAATATTACAATCGATCAAAGCTTGGTTATTTAAAAAAATTTTCATGAAAGATTTGGGAGAAGCATCCTATATACTAGGTATAAAGATCTATAAAGATAGATCTAAGAGGATGCTTGGCTTGTCCCAATCTAGGTACATTGACTAAGTGTTGAAAAGATTTAACATGGAGGAAAGTAAAAGAGATTACTTGCCTATGAGTCAAGGCATACATCTCTCTAAGAAGATGTCTCCTAAGACACCTGAAGAGAGATAAAAAATGAGTAGAATTCTTTATGCTTCGGCTGTAAGATTTATCATGTATGTCATGTTATGTATCAGGCTTGATATTGCTTATGCCGTAGGCATAGTAAGCAGGTTTCAGGCTGATTTGGAGGAAGATCATTGGAAAGCTGCGAAAAGCATTCTTAAGTATCTTAGAAGAATTAAAGATGTTTTTCTAGTTTATGATGGATCAAATTTGAAACTAGAAGACTTTATTGACTCTAGTTTTCAATCAGATCCAGATGATAGTAATCCATATCAGGATATGTATTTACTCTGAATGGTGGCGCAGTGAGTTGGAAAAATATCAAATAGCAAACTATAGCTGACTCAGTCACTGAGGCAGAGTATATTGCTGTTAGTGAAGCAGTTAAGGAAGCTATCTGGATGAAAAAGTTCATGACCGAATTGGACGTAGTTCTTGAGATTCAACATCCGGTACCACTATTTTATGATAATATTGGAGCGTTGCATAAGCTAAGAAATCGAGGTCTCATCAAAAGTCCAAACACATCCTAAGGTGCTCTAACTCGTTCGTGAAATTATTGAAAGACAAGACGTAGTCATCGAACGAGTAGATACAAAGAATAACATAGCAGACTCATTCACTAAAGCTCTTCCTCAACAGCAACTTGATCGCCATCTTGATTGTATGGGTATTAAATACAAGGGCGATTGGCTTTAGTGCAAGTGCAAGATTGAAAGAATTGTGCCCTGCAAGCCAATAGCATTTGTTATGTGATAGGATCTTTTCTGTAATTACTCCTAACTCATGTATGACATTTATTATTAATCAGTAATAAAGAGGCACTTTTGTATTTCATCATTTGCTGTCTTAATTAATTTTTAAGATTATGATGAATCCCATAGATTAGGACAATGGTTTTATGGACATGAAGGGTTCATGTCAATGAGGCCTAAAATCCTAAAATTCTAATTTAAAACAATCCTAGTCGTTGGATCATTGAGTCGGAGATCAATGATTCTGGAAAGACTAGCATATCTTATGTATGCTCAAAGGAGAGGGTGGTCGATCTCACAACCACTTATGTAGGAACACTAATACAAGGATGTGGATTTTTATTAGGGTATGAGTACACTAATTTGATCCGCCAAGAGAACGTCTTATGGAAATCTTACTTATATATCAAAAGATGGTTTTCTAAGTGGGAGTCGTGCAAGTGATCCTTAGACCTGAGTTCACTATGGAATCTTGTGCACATGAATCCATATTTTGGTTCATACTCAATCATGACTAAGTCATAAACGGGGTGTTTTGGATATGGTGGATTGTGTAGGGAGGTTATGAGTAAATCAATAAGGAATGGATCACTCCGAGTAAGAGGAGATGATATTCAATGTATTTTCATCTTTAAATAAGTCGGAAAGTCTTTGACCAAAGCAGTATGAAGATTAGATAGGATTTCTAATGCTTCATTAGAGTTATCATTGATTGATGAAGAATCAATAAGAATATGTGTTTGAGTTTGACATGAATCCATACTCATGAACATATTTGGGATGCAGGATGATCGAAAGATTGAATTGCATGGTAACTTGTCACTGAAGGGTATTTTGGTAATTTCAATCAAATTCCACATCTTTCAGATAGGCATGACATGTTACTAGACGTCAATCATGTTTTGTGGGTTTCCATGAATTAAAGTGATCAATTCATGAGTCAATTAGAAAGAGTTCTAATTTGACAACTCGGGTTGACATGGGTTTGATTTAAATCGATTAGATGGAGTCTAATCTAATTAGATCAACATGTTTCTGGGCCTACTGCTGGTTAGATGTGGAGTCCATAGGGTCACACACATTAGGAAATTAATCAAGAATAGGTTTTGGTTGGTTGGACCAAAGGAACCAACTAGGGTTGCCAGAAAACATGCTAGTACATGTGGCATAAACCCTAGCTCTTTAATCAAAGAGATTTGATTAATACCTTGTTGAATTGGCTAACCTAATTAAGTTATTAATTAAATTGGGTTAGGATTTGACTTGAACCACATTTATCTGGATTTTATTGGACTTATTTCAGCCAATTGAGGCACCAAATATAGAGTCCAAGTTGATTGGAATTCTATCAGGTCTAGCACCACAAGGGATAAGGCTGACATTGTTTAATTGGTTGAGGAGTCTTAAAACTCCCGATAAATCTGATTTCCACACCTATCAAGAAGTCTTCTCAGCCCTCTATCAGCATGGCACAATAATTAAAGTGTGCCATGGCCTGATGGGGCGTGAGACGCCCCAAAGATCTTAGCACACGCGGCATTGAGAAACGTCGAGAGGCGCGAGTTCACGAGGTTGTTCCTTCTGTTTGGGATATATTCAGACTCTGAAATATGTGCCATCAGATCTCTGGTTTAGTTGGTTATTCAGGTGGCAAAATCAGAATTTTTCTGATTTGTGATGAGGTGCATAAGGCATCTCCTATTGCTGGCGGACGTGAGGGAAGGCTGAATTGACGTATCTGAAATTTAAGAGTCCTTCTCAAATAAGTCTCTTAATTTCTGATATGGTGATTTAGGGGACTCGTGGATAGGCATATCTGGACCCTCTTGCGCCCCTCCTATTGCTATAAATAGGGGGCGGCAGAATAGTTTTGGCAATCCATCTCTATCTGATTAATTTCTTTCCTTCTCTTGTTAAGACATTGTCTCAAGTTTAAACAAGTCTGCCTTCTTTAAGACAAGAGTCTAGGAAGAGAATTAGGAGGAAATTAGAGATAGGAAGAGAGGGTTTAGGTGTCCAAGTCCAAGTCAAGGAGTGGGTTTGATCAAATTGGGTCAAACCGAGTTCTATAGGTTAGAACTCATCAACAAGTTTTTGGAGCAAGGAGTCCTGTTCTTGGAGCGATTTTCGTGTGGATCATCTGTGGAGGGCATATGCTTGTGTGTATGTGGAAATTGAAAATTTAGCATAAGAGGTATTTATCTAAACTATATCATAATTGTCTTGTTAATTGTTCATTAGTTGCAATTAATCAAGGGATCTTGGGTCTAGGGTTTTGGATGCCATGGGTCTCATAATTGTAAAATTTTGAAATCCACTATTCCGTTGTGCTATCGGAACCCAACATCTTCCTTGTCAATCAAATTGGCATCTGACTTCTGTATCTTTTGTAGTATATTAGTTGGCAATTAAGTTGAGATCTATTTCCTTGTTTTGTAGAGTTGATTAGACTAGATTGGATTGCATTTCCTAAGGTTTTTTCGATTTCTTTAAAAAAATGTTTTAAAATATAAAAGAAATGTGAATATTGAAATATTTGTTAATTTATAAAGTTGGTGGGTGGAGAATAAAAAGCCATATATAACAAGAAGTGTAGTTTCCACCAACATATGCCCGTACATATGGCATGTCTAATGAAACAATTTTTTTTTGGTTAGTGAAGATATTTATATTTTATCAATTCAATTATCTTTTTGGTGGAATGTTTTAGAGAAAATGCAGGAACAAAACTTAAACATGTAGCTGTAAAAATGCAAAAAGCAATTCCTCTTGTTAACTCTATGAACCAGGATCTACCATACCGCCCCATATTGAATGGGATGGGGCATACCATACCGTACCGTACTCATCTCATGCTGTACCATAGCGTACTGACAATGGGTATGTTGTTTTGTACTGTACCGAATCGCATACTGACACTATAATAGGATGGCATTGGTATGGGGTCCGGTATCAAGACGGTGAACGTTGCTATGAACTCATTGGGATCCATTGGCAAAAATTAATAAAAAGTTACAAGTTCAAATAATTTATAAAAAATGGATTTAGACGATTTATTGTGTACATAGCATAATTGAGATGGATCCTGTGAACTGGTGGAACTTGTAATGGAAACATGGATGTAAATCTCATGTTGTAAACTGTCTCCTGGTCAAAGGATGTGATCCAGGATGTTTGGCGCCATTACAATTCAGATTGTAGTGTCCAGATCATGAATTTTAATATGTCAACAACAATGACATAATCATATAAGGTACTCATGCCCTGCTGCTGTGGGTATTGAACTTTGTGAATTATTAGTGAATCAAATAAGAAGGTTGCAGGCCCTTTTCCTCTGTTTCTTTCTTCCATTCTTCTCATTCTTCTTCTTCCTTAAGTATCTGCTCTTCTGTTTATAATTTCCCCTAATTACTTTGACAGAGTTTCTGCTGTTGACCATTAGATCCCTTTGAAATAAGATCTGAATACTAATATGAGGTTTAATTTCTGTTTATGAAGGTGGAAAAGTACAAGAAATAGTGGTTTTGTTCATAATTAACTTAAATCTGAATCAACTGTTTTTTTTTTTTTTTTAAATTCTTGTGCAATCTTCATTCTTCAGGGCTATGTCAGATGGATTGATTTAAATAAATGACAAGAATCTGATATACCCTACAAAATATGTTTTCTATCTGCTACTTTGTAGATTATAAGATAACCTTGGAGATCTGGGATTGGCTCTTCATGGTGATTCAGTGGATAAAATGTTTTTCCCCCATTTGCTAAACATTGACTTAAATCAGATCTGGCTTATTATATATCAGGCAATGATTTTGAGCTTCTATCTTGCTGCTGATTACTTTGTTCATGGAAATGAAAATATGCCTCTTTCTGTGTGTGATCCATTACCATGCAGATAAATGATCGCTATGAGTTCCCCCTACAACTAGACCTTGACAGAGACAACGGCAAATACCTTTCTCCAGAGGCAGACAGGAGAGTTCGCAACCTTTATACTCTTCATAGGTAATATTCATTAGGAGTTTTCATTTGTTTAAATTGAAAATTAGACCTATGCATTTTTTTAGACAGACTTGTTTGCTATCTTATATGGTTCCTAGTCGTTGGAAATATGTTGATGAACTTTAAATGCTGGTGATCATGATATTTCTTCATGCTGGTGCAGTTAAGTGGTGATGTGGTATGTGTGTATTAGCATGTTGATATTTACACAACTAAACAAATAACTACACTAAACATAAACTCAGCTTCATAGAGTTCACACTATATTGCATCGAACATGTTATTATCTTCTCACATGTTTGGCATGCATGGTTGTGATGGAGATTTAAAGTTGTTGTCACTAAGGATTTACAAATTGAGTCATGAACCTATACCAGTAACTGTCTGTTGTGCAGTGTTAGCACAGGCCTGGCATCTGCTGGCTTAAAGGTGCAAAAGGAAAAAGTTATACCAGTTGGTTTCTCTGTGGATCAGTATGGGCATATGGGATGAGTTCAGCTGGTCGAACCATCCTAAGTAGTGTCATGTATTTTGCATATGAAGTAAATCTTTTTCCTCTCTTTTTTCATCATCATATTTAACTTCATTGGTCTAGTGGCTTGGTTGTAAAGTAACTGGCCTAAAGTCACATTTGATATTTTATCAATTTTTATACTAAAACAAGCTGAAATCTAGCATTTTCCAACATATTACTGCATTATTTCCATTGTCATAACTTATCGTACATCATCCTAATTATGCACTATTTTTAACTTATTTTCTAAGAATTAGTTTTTTATTGCTATGGGATTGAGCATCTATTAGATGGTGTGAATTCATTTGTGCACAAATTTTATTTGCACACTTCTATGTTTGTCAACTTATACAACAGTGATCTTTAATGGTATGAGCTTGTGAAAGCGTGTGACCCAACTAGCTCTTTGTGGACTGAAGTCCCTGCTGATAACTGGTCCTCAAATTACTGCTTTCCCTCTAGTTCTGGACTGTTGTATGCGTAATCCTGCCTAATGCTCTTTTCTTTTTGAATTTCACTAACATGAAATTTTGCTTATCACTTTTTTTTGGTTTTTTTAATAACGTGAAAGGATTTGTACAAGCCTCTGCTGAAGCACTTAATATTTTTAAGCTGATTAATTGGATGATTCTGCATTGAGTTAACATAAAGATTTTCAATTTGGGATTGGCTGGTCATCACTGATAATGTAGTTTTTGTTCCTGCAATTATTGAAGTTATATCTTCAACCTGGCTTCTAGGGAATTAAGTTATAGTTGCAGTTGTGATCATTGGTTTTGAACTAAATGAATCAAAAGATTCAAAACTATTGTAGGCCTAAGGATATGATAGGAGATCTTTTAGATTAAAGATGAGCATAGTTAACCTTTTCAAAAATAAGACATAAAGAGAAAAACTTAGGCAATGCATGGAAATGCTATATCCATGCTCAGATTCTAGGAGATATTGTATATGAAAGAAGAGCATAGGTAACATTTTCAAAAATAAAAAAGAAAGAGAAAAACGTAGGCAGTGCATTGAAATGCTAGATCCATGCTTGGAAGACAGGCAATGAAATATTGTATGAGATGGAACTAACCATTTTGGTGATTTTATGATAGGACATTGCATTTTATTGACGGGCAAGGATAATAGGGTCTCTTTTCTAAAATCAGCTTTGACAGTATGAGTGACAGGAATTATTTTATATGTAACTTGAAAAATTTTGCTGCTTTTGCAACTTATGTCCATCCAAGCATGCCTATCATAAATCTTAGAAAGGCCTAGTAAACTAATTGTTTATGTTTTATTTTGTAGTTCCTCTAACAGAATCATGCAGCCTTTTCAAGTGGCGAAAGAGGCATATATTGGAGTTCCCATGAAATTAGAAAGATGCCTTGCATGATCTAGTGCTTAAATAGTAATATCCTATGTTGATGAGGATGATGATGTTCATCTTTTTGAGAAGAAATATTTGGCAATATTGATGTTCATGTGCTATCGTGCTCCCATTTCAGAATACTTTAAATTCATTAATTTATTATATGATGTATTATGAAATTATAACTTGTAATTCTTTTTCACCTTTTCCCTGAAAAAGGTCTGCAAAAATGATTGTTTAAACATAGAGTACCTAATTAGTGATGTTATAGATGATGTACCAACTTTGATTACAGAAATATAATTTTAACTTACATTTTCTTTCAGTTATACATCCTTTTATGCTGCATCTATATCTTGAGTTTTTTTTTTTTTTTTTTTTCAAGTAATTCTACAGCTGTATTTGTGTTACCATACTGCATCCATGTACTTGTTGTCCTCAGCATAAGCCTACTGCATTGGCATAATATTAAGCTACTAAAAGCTGCTAAATGTTTAGATGGCTAAGTGTAGGCCCTTAGTATACAAGCTATAAAAACTGCTAAATGTTCAAATGGCTAAACAATTGGTTTACACACCAATGTGTTCACAGTTCTTTGTGTATGCACTCTTGTGCTTATTTTGTGGTTCTAATTTCTGAACACACAATGCTGTCTAGGGGAAACATTCGCACATAATTTAGAGGTGATGTGGGATAAGCAGATTGGAGTTTAAGTGGTGTTTTGTCCATACGTGAAATTAAGACCCACGAGTTGGTCAGTATTCTCAAATGAACACCTCTAATGGAGTTTGGTATATATTTCTCAAAGTTGGATCTGACCCAATTGGACCAAAAGAATCCGATTCTGGTTCATGGAAATTAGTTAAAAGTATATGGATCTTGCACCAAATACCTATACTTGACATGGACTCAACCGAAGGGGAGACCTGGGCTGACCTGGACCCACCAACTGACCAGTCAATTTTTCATTCTGAATCTTAGATCTGATGGGAGTTCTGGGCCCCAGACTGTCCCAATCCATCTGCAGAGATGCATATTGTTTTTGACAATGCTTTTTATGTTTCTCTTTTAAGTAAATGAATGCTGTCATCCTTGTTTTTTCAGTTTTTCTTATGGCATTGTTTGTGCTATGGAGCATGAGTTTACATGATTCACTATAAAATAGGTGTTAACGATTTAGCATGGTTTTGGTTATGGAGCATGTGGATGTTAGTTCTTGCATGGACAGAAGATAAATAACTTCTTATTGCATTAGGTGTTTCCATCCTCCCCCATTGTCTCTTTGACATCACCTTTTTTTATTTAAAATTGAATCTACTAAAGGTACTTTTACTTATCTCCACAAATAAAAGAAAGTGCTAAGGAAAGAGAACAATGATTGATAGAACTGCCAAACAGAATTGATATGTGTGGTAAATACTAACTTAAACATCTCACTTGTGAGTGGTGCAACCATTTTACATGTTGGATATACATGGCAGTGTGGCACCATTTTTGTAAGGCACCTTGAAGTTTGAAAAGCTTATTAATGGTGAGGTAGGTAGTGCATATACTTCAAATCACATGTCAGATCCATATCAGATACCAATACTCGTTGAGTGGTTCTCGGATATGAGTTTAAAAAGCATACTAATGGTGGATGCCATAAAGCATGGGTTTGGGTTTATGGATTTGAATGATAACTAAATGGCGAGCTTGTAAAGTTGATGTTATTGTATGAAGTATAGTCTATGTTATTGCAATTGCATACTATACTTCTATATTTTTTTTCCATACATATATGTAGATATATGTATGTTGTGTATCTATGCATATTTAAAATACACACGTCTATGTATATATGTATGTTGTGTATCTATGCATATTCAAAATACACACGTCTATGTAGTCGTGCAGGTAACATGTATATGATCCATATATGTAATGATGTATCTGAGCAGTATCATATCTTCTTCAAGAGTTGCTGTATTGGTGTATCTATCTGTATTGTGTCATATTCATGTCCATTCTTCATAGATAGTGAGGCAAGATATTTTTTGATTGCTTTTGAGACTTTTGAAGTGATGAGTGTTATTGATGCTAATTTTCTTAGTATAGAGGAGGTATGTGCTTTTAATATTATTGTATAATATCTCCTTATATCTGTTGTTATTCACTACTAACCATATATATTCTTAGTTTGATGAAGATGTCCTCTCTAAAGATTCTTTTGCATTCCATTTCTGTACTCTCAAATCTGAACTTTTTTACAGCCATTATGCTAAGTTGGATGACTCCTATTCTTAAGCTCTTGGCAGACACAACTGGTGCTATGGGGAATTTTTTGAGCCTTACTCCTCCAACCAGCCATGCTATCTACAACTAATCAAACTACAATTAGCGGCTTTTGTGCCTTGAACTACATGATATTTGCACCTAAACTTATTTGTTGAATTGCCTTACCTCTGCCTTGAGCCTTCCAAAGCACTATATAGAAAAGATAATATTTGTATTTCGTGTATTAATATGTAGTTTCATATGGTTACTGGTGGAGGAAAACGTGCATTCAAGTGATTGAAAGTCAGCACCTGAAAAATCTTTACTGATTGGAGAATATTTGTGAACTTCTTGTGATGATCATACCCATATTCAAGGTTTTAAATCCCGTGGGATGGAGGTGTCCTAGTATCTCCATGGAACGGAATGCCCCGCTATCTTATCCCGTCCCGATCCTACATCCCGATAGATATGCTCTCTCTCTCTCTCTCTCCCCTTCTTTTCTTCTTCTTTTTTTCTTTCTTTTTTTCTTTTCTTTCTTTTCTTTCTTTTCTTTCTTTTTCTTCTACCTTCCTTTCTTTCCTTTTTTTTTCTTTTCTTTTTGTCATCCCTTTCTTTTTTTCCTTTTTCTTCTTCCTTCTCTTTTCTTTCTTCCTTCTTTCCATCCTTTCTTTTTCTTCTCCTTTTCTTTTTTTCATTTTTCTTCTTCTTTTTTCCTTTCACTCTTTCCTTTTTCTATCTTCTGTTCTTTCAATCCTCTTTCTTCTTCTTTCCCTACATGGATGGATTTTGGATTTCCGACGCCGTCCTGGTCTCGTTTTTTCATAAGAACGGGATAGGACGATCTGGACGTCTCTTGTCCCGTCGGGACGTAAAATCTTGTCTATATCTATTAGTAGTTGGCAAATGACATGTTAGTGATGTTGTTAGGCACTTGGGACACATTGACACAAAAGGATAAGCTATTAATGGATGCTTATTGCTGTTCATGTTCTAAGACCTAATATAATGGTTGTTTAATTATTTTGATGCATTAGAGCCAAATCATTTTGAATATGTGGTTAATTTTTTTGTGGAAAAGTATCACTGGACACTGCATATTAGCAACTCTGAACAGAAAGTAGCATCCAGGTAACATTAACTAAAAAATCTTGCAAAATATTCCTAATTTTACTTATGTAAGAACTCTACTACCATGGTAGCGCATGGCCATCACTCTTTTCTCTTAAAAAGATATATTTTTTTTAAATTTTTTTTTTTGTTTGGGCTGATGTTGGATTGAAATCTTTCTACCTATGGCTGGTATTAGGATTATGCAATAACTTCTTCTATTCTTATGGAAAGTTCTGGTGAATTTCGACGCTATGAAAAATCTTGTGATTTTTCATGTTCTTTCATTAATTGTAATTTACAAGCATTTTTCTGTCGGTATATCCAATATTTGGTGGCTGAGCAGCTTCTTGTTTGAAATATCCTGTTGTGATCACAATGAGTTAACCTCTGCCACTTAGGTCAATGTCATGAGGGTCAATTTCATGCGGCTTTCCTGTAATTTTTATAATATGGCTTATTTTTTTGAATATATATTAATGATTCTTCTGTTTACTTTTGCATGCAGTGTTCTTGTCCATAGTGGTGGGGTTCACGGGGGACATTACTATGCTTTTATCCGACCAACTCTCTCTGATCACTGGTATCTAGCTTGCACTCATTTTTTTCAATTGCTTTTCTCCATATATTAGAAGTTTTTTTCAGGTGTCTTCAAACTTTCTGCATATTTCTGGAAAGTCTCTAAAGGAGCCATATGTTACGTAGTAACAATTTTCGAACTCCATCACCTATGCTAAAATTGTTGGGGTCACTGATCAGTGTAACAGCTCATTCGACTTGTTTTATCTAGAGTTTTGCCATGGTTAATGTGTTATGTTTGTTATAATAATATGAATGCCATAGAGTCTGGCCAAGGAAGGGTGCAATATGAATGCCATAGAGTCTGGCCAAGGAAGGGTGCCCTCTGAACTCTTTGACGTGAGGCCTTATCTTATTTCAACAATAAGAACCCTCATAGGGCCTCTACCCCTTAGGCACCTGAGAGACAGAAAGAGAGAGATGCATGGATGGATGGATCCACCCATCCATTGATAGGGAGGGAGGGTCTACCAACATGTCTCTGGAGTTTTTGGTGTGAGACTGTATTTTAATAACAAAAACCCTCATAGGCCTCATATTTCTGTCTCTGAAGTCTTTGGTGTGAGTCCTTATTTTAATAACAAGAACCCTAACAGGCCCCATATTCCTTTAGTATCTCTGGAGTTTCTGATGTAAGACCTTATTTTAATAACAAGAACCCTCACATGGCCGGTATTCCTTTAGTATTAGTGTGTGTGTGTGTGAGAGAGAGAGAGAGAGAGAGAGAGGGTCAGGTCAGGTCAAGTGCATTGATTAGTTTTGTGATGCCTCCTGTAACATATTATTATTATTATTGGTGACATATTATTAGAAATATAAACCTGGAGGAATGGAGCTCCCATACCTTATGCATTGCCATTTGAAGGCCTTGAATCCAGCTTCATGTGGCCTACTGGAGAAATCATAGCTATCCATGCCCATTACCTACTCATGCCCATGGCATGTGACAAACACATTTGGTTGAGGCTGGAGTCCATTCCACTTATCTTATGTGCATGTCTTCCGACAGTCGTGGGGCAGGAAAATAGTTCATTGCATTGCCTTACTAGATGCCACATTCAGTCCTTGTTTGGTGTTGATTTTCTTTTTCAAAAGTCATTTTCAAAGATAGTTTTATTTAAGTAATTAATTAGAAAGCACTTTTGGATATATTTGATATTTCATAATCAGAAGACAAATACCTTTTATGGATGGGCTTACTACATTTGAAAGGTATGGGCAATTTCACAAAAAAGAAGCTAGAAGTTATTTTTAGCTTCTCCTAAAAGTGCATTTGACTTCTGCTTCTCGTAGAAGCACTTCTCAAATGATATTATCAAATACTCAAATTTTTTAGAATACTTTATAAGTTGCAAAAGATCTTCTTTTAATAGGCCACCATATCAGCTGGATGATAATAGGCCACATCAGCTGTTTGATTAACTTTTGTAATTCTATAAATATAATGTATATGCTAAGTAGAGAATCATTCTTATCCAATCAACACATGTTGAAGAATGGCTTTGACTAGGAGTATTGATGTTTCTCATGGTAGTTGGAGTCTACCCCACTTTAAGCTGATGTATGTGTATCTGGTCCAAAAAATTAAGTTT
Organism: Elaeis guineensis; assembly: GCF_000442705.2. Taxonomy (NCBI): domain Eukaryota; kingdom Viridiplantae; phylum Streptophyta; class Magnoliopsida; order Arecales; family Arecaceae; genus Elaeis; species Elaeis guineensis. Next base: position 44,272,861 of record NC_025994.2, read on the forward strand.
TATGGCAATACTTTGGTCTTCAGTGCAGGTTTTGAATATTCTTGCTTCTTTCGAAAAGGTAAGGCTCCAATCAACCATGGCTGTGGCGGTATCGGGGCTCGGACCGGTTGTTTGGCAGCATGATTTGATGCACCCCTATGCTAGGCCCGAACCAACACAACAGAGGGGGGGGGAGGTCAGTTTGGCTGGTGGAGGCTGTTGGAGGGCCATGGAGGCCGTCGAAAGCCGCCAAAGGGCTGATGAGGGGCTCTGCCCTCCTTTGGATCGAAATAGGGGCAGTACACCCCTATTGGAGGCCCTGCGGTGGCCTCCCTGACCTCCCCAGCCTCTGCCTCTCCTTCCCTCTACCACCCCCCTTTCTCTTCCTCTATTTCTTTCTCCCTCTCCCCCTTCTCACTAGTTTCTCATTTCAAATGCTGGAACCACCTAGGTCTGCTGTCAATACAGTTTGGTACGCCTTGAACGGGTGGTTTGGGATGGTTCCATACTACTTGGCTCCAATTTTTTAGGGATAGCATTTTATCTAAACTGTAAGGTTTTCAACAACCATGTCCAGGTTGTTCTTGAACGTCGTTTTAGATAGCATCAAAATAGGATGGCATTTCCAGTTCCATACCATTTTGATGAAGAACCATCAATGTTACGTGGTGTGGGATGCTGAAGCTGGTCTGCTGACCATAGAGGTTGCGCACTGACAGTTGGGACACACCAGGAGTTGATATATACTGGTTCCTTGTTTATGTTTGTTTACTTATCTGTTTTGGTCCAACCCAAATGTGCTGATGCTATACTATCATAGTTCCAAACCCATATGGAGCCTGGTACCGGCATTGTAAACCTTGTTCTTGAATGATCTTTTTCCTTTGTTGTGTTTTGCCGGTTCTGCAACCCCATTATTTTAGTAGAAGTCTATGGATGAAGATGTTCTTGTGGACCAGCCAGCATATATTAGTGACAATAGCGCTTACGTTTTTACCTTGGATTTTTTTTGTGTGTGTAACATCCATGTCTGCCTTGTGATGTGTTTGATCATGAGGTGCCGTTTCTATTCATTTATATATATACTCAGTACTGTCTTTTACGCGGATCCTCTTATTTGTTTAATGATAGAAATATTTTGCAATAGCTGGGAGTTGTTTTAAGTCGATACAACAATTTAAAATTAATCTATTTTCAGGTTTAAATTTGATGATGAGCGAGTAACAAAAGAAGACATGAAAAGGGCATTAGAGGAACAATATGGTGGTGAAGAAGAGGTTTATATAATGCAATGGGAACAATATCAAGCATTCACTTCATTTCCTCTTTGTTTCACATCTTTTGACCCTTCTTTTCTTCTCTATTTTCCTGCCTACTTGTGTCCTACAGTTACCTCAGACAAATCCTGGCTTCAATAATACTCCATTTAAATTTACAAAGTATTCAAATGCATACATGCTTGTATATATTCGTGAGAGTGACAAGGAGAAAATAATATGCAATGTGGATGAGAAAGACATAGCCGAACACCTTAGAGTAAGGCATTTGTTGACTATTCTTAGTTATTGGATGGTGAATATCAGTTGAAGACTGAAAATAGTACCTTTCTCCAGATAAGATTGAAGAAAGAACAAGAAGAGAAGGAGCAGAAGAAAAAGGAGAAAGCCGAGGCTCACCTTTATACTATCATAAAGGTCTTTACATGATTTCTTTCCTTTTTGAGTTGAGGCTGAATTTTAGGTGTCTCTGCTTCCCTCTCCAGGAGATTTTAATATATATTTTTTTGGTGCATCCAGGTGGCTCGAGATGAGGATTTGGCAGAACAAATCGGCACTGAGATATATTTTGATCTAGTGGATCACGACAAAGTTCGCAGTTTTCGTATCCAGAAACAGTTGCCTTTCAACCATTTCAAGGTAATATTTGTCAACTAAGTGCAAGATATGAACTTTCAAGATGCTGTATATGTATGATGCTTCAGTTCTATCATTTCTCATCTTTATCAATTAGTTTGCTCTCCATTTGGAAAATGTTTGTCAACTTAGTACAAGATATATGAACTTTCAAGATGCTGTATATGTATGATGCCTGAGTTCTATAATTTTCTTATCTTTATCAATTAGTTTGCTTTCCATTTTGAAATTTTTTATCTGTCAGTGTATTTGGTTTAGTGCCATGCCTTTCCACGTGCTGCATGGCCATATGGGAAAGTACTTAGGGAAAGTTCATTATTCAGAAGTTCTGGATTTTGTTTTTCTTCTTCCATGAAGACACTCAGGTACTTTCTTTTTGACACTGGAGGATTACTCATTCTTCTTGGGCTTTTGAAATTCTATTCATAATGGTGAGCAATCTAAACTTGAAAGAGATAAGGATTAAGATGGGCTAAATGTGGAGAGTTCTATTTAGTTTCACTTATCTGTTGATCATTATCTAACCAGTGGTTTATCTTGCATTAATATACTGCTGTTTAAGGCTAAAGTTTCCACGTGAAATCATTTAGTGACTTTAGGGTCCATGTATTTTAGATGCTCCCTTCTTTCTGGCCGGTTCTAGCCAAATTGCTTTGAAGCTGAACAATTTAGATTTTGGACAATAGTGAGAGAATAGGAAAGATGCAAGCTATTTTTGCTTGTAAATTTTTACTGTTATCTGTTAGTGAAATAGGATATGTCAAAAGTGTTATCTAGTGTGCTCTAAAATGGTTCAGCAGTGGAACAAAGATGGGCGATGCAAGATTTTGGATGGAAAGTAATATCCTGCATTGTGACCCAAGACTCACAATGTTCAAAGTCCCTTACCAAAAGAAAAGAAAAAGAAAAAAAAAAGACTAAATCAGTCTTGTTTTCTCCAATGTTCAGAAAATGGTAAGGTTTCCTATCTCGGTACCAAACCTATCTCGGTACCAAACCCTGTATCACTCTATCCTGGTAAAATATTGGTACACCAAGTACAGGGGTTGATTTCGCATAATGACACTCGGTAAGCCTTTTGTACCGCATACCGGTTCAGTACTAGCATGGTACAGTTCGCCTAGTACCAATGTTGTACCATGAAGGTAACCTCTCTTTTCATTTTCAGCTTCCTAGAACGAAAAGCAATATATGGAGACATGCCTTGTTATCAACGAAATGAAAACGTTCTACCATGGTAAATGTTTTTTAATATGTAAAATATCCTCCATGGGTCAACTTAAGTACTTCTCATGTTAGGCATTCTTCTAACCTCTTACTATAGGACTGCTCTATTGGCTTTGTTGGCTGTAACTTGATCCTCTCATCTTCTGTGATATGCAAATTTTTGGTGCCAACACCTCCCATGTATTTGTTAAAGAATTACTATTCATTCAATATAGCAGCATGATTATTATTCAAAATTTTCTTGGCGTATTGCTAGTTTTTGAATAATGAAGTTACCTACAGGAGGAGGTTGCCAAAGAATTTGGTATCCCGGTTCAATTTCAGCGTTTCTGGCTGTGGGCTAAGCGGCAAAACCATACATACCGTCCCAACCGGCCTTTGATGCCTCAAGAGGAAATACAGTCTGTGAGTAAATTTCTTCTAGCACTAATTAATTGTTTGTCATTCCATAATGATATTTATGCTTTCAATTTAGGACTTGCCATAGTTTTTGCTTTTCATTTTTATGGCTTCCAATTAAAAAAGAAACTGTATGAATTATACATGATATTGTTGGGGTATGATCCATATATTCTATGCATGTTTACTAGCCATTATGATGGTGTAGCTACACATATACTTCAATTATGTTGATCACTTGAAACCAGGCCATAACTGTTGTTGTGGACAAGGGCTCGGCCCGACACATAAGGTATCGTCCGCTCTGACCCATAAGCCTCACGGTTTTGCCCTTTAGAAGGCGCCTTACGTGGAAGGATGATCCCCTCCTTATAAACGCGAGTCCTCCTTGACTCACAAGCGATATGGGACTAGTGATGCCCTCCACATTATTAGAACCACAACAACTGTCATATTAAATGTGGTATCTTGAACACATTGTTGTACATGTTCATTGGATTCCAGGCTTGAATCAGGGGACAGGCTTTTCCAACATATATTGCATGTTTCTTGTAAATCATGCCTTGCATAATTTGACTCTATTTAAACTGTTTTACAATGCTGAGAGGATGGTTCTTTTCGCTCACTTGGAATCAAGGTTCGCTGAATCAGTATTAGGACCTCTACTGGTTGGCGGGTGGTATAGGATGGTGTAGATCTGTATTGTGATGTTTCGGGACATACCATGCTTCTTTTTTTTTTTTTCCCAATTTTGAACTGAAGTAGGCAAATGGTTTGCCGACTTAGAGAGGTCAGCAAACCATTTGCCAATTTCATTTTTTACCTACTTAAACTGAAGTCAGCAAATGGTTTGCTGACTTCCTCTAAGTGAAGTTGGGACATTATTGGACCTAAGTGAAAAGAATCAAGCAATTGAAACTAGTTAAATAGAACTGGACATACTTGTCAAACTTTTTCCATCCTGTATAGAATGGGCTGTTAGCATATTTCTTGTTTAAGAACTACTTAAATTTGCTGAAGTTTCTCACCTTCCTTTCTCGCTGAAGTTACCATACACATTTCCCAAGTAATCATGCTCATTTGAGGCTTGCCATATTGTTTTAATTAACTTTTTGGTTATAACTTGCTCTTTTGCATGAGGATGTGGTAGCTGTTATTTGCTTAATTAAATTTATTTTTCTAATACTCTGTTGTGTGTCTGATGATGCCGGTTTTTATTTGTTGGCTAATTACATGTTCATTTATCTATTGATATGATGTCATGTTCTATAGCTAACTTAATGTCTCAATTTTGGATTCACTGGACCTGGCACTATTTTTCAAGCTAATTGTAACATTATTTAATCACATAATGTCACATGGCAATCTATTTATATGCTAAGCATGACTTTCTGGAATAGTTCTTCTGGGATTCATTTTATTTCCTATCCATGTGAATTTTGCATTTCTATTGATGTGGTTACACTTTGTATCATGCATTTTTGTCCTTTTGAAATACCGGCTTAATGTCACACTCTGTCACTTTGTAGGTCGGACAGCTAAGGGAGATATCGAACAAGGCACATAATGCAGAATTGAAGCTCTTCTTGGAAGTAGAGCTTGGATTGGTAATAGTTATTTCACAGATTTGCTGCAATTAAGCACTTGGTTTAATCTTAAATCAAAGCTCTGAATTTCTGGTTTTCTATGTCATTAAGTTGTCATGCTAACAATAGAATTATGTGCTCAACATGATGGGTGTCATTATTGACAATTTAGGATCTTCGCCCTCTTCCTCCACCAGATAAGACCAGGGATGATATACTGCTTTTTTTCAAATTTTATGAGCCTGAAAAAGAAGAGCTGCGGTATTTGTTGATTTCTGTTATTGCTTATGTTTTTTGTAATCTTTCGTTACACTTACAACTTTGACGTAATATCTTAATTTTTCTTGTAAATGAATGTAGATATGTGGGAAGGCTCTTTGTGAAGGCTTTGGGTAAGCCATCTGAAATTCTGTCAAAATTGAATGAAATGGCTGGTTTCCCCCAAAATGAAGAAATTGAACTTTATGAGGTTGGCTTTGAGTTTTTTCCTAGGATTCCTGTTTTGTGCCCAGGCAATTCATCCTTATTTTATTGAAATGATCTGATATTTTCTTTAATAATGCTTAGGAGATCAAGTTTGAACCAAGTGTGATGTGCGAACACATTGATAAGAGGATACCATTTCGGTCTAGCCAGGTATCTAATGCATGGTTTTTGATTCGTGTGCCTGTGGCATATCTTGTTCTATAGTATTTGGTTGTTGACTTACCCTTTTTTTTAACAGCTTGAAGATGGGGACATCATTTGCTACCAAAAATCTTCTATGCTAGATAGTGAAGACCAGTATCGTTATCCAGATATTCCTACTTTTCTGGAATATGTGCATAATCGACAGGTATTTGTCGGATGCTATTTTTGATGCTATTTATAATTCTGCTGTCTTTCGAAGACTTAATTTCAAATATTCATTTTTGTTTCTTGCATGAGTAATCATTTTTCTTTATATTAGTTTTTTCCTCTTTTATTTCTAGTATTATATATCTTTCCAAATAATGCTCTTGCACCTTATATGCTATGATAAGAAGTGCTCATGCAGTTTCTTGCTTATAAGTTGATATGGTATTTGTGGAATTGTTGCGTCTTGCATGCATATATGTTGTAGGATGCTTATATTTCTTTCATCAAGGTTAAATAGCTTAAAATTGTAGCTCATCATTTTTTTTGCAATATAATAATGGTGTTCTTTTTACTCTGCACGTGAAGTTATTTTTTGCAACAGATGATGTCCAATGGTGTTATTTTACTCCCCACCATTCCTTTTATTAATGTTGTTCACTTTCTATAGGAATGGACAAATTGAGCTTCACGTCCATTGCAAAGACACGTATTTAGCACGCACCAAAGAACTCTTTCATATTCTTGGAGTAAAAATGGTTACCAATCTTTCTCCCATGGCCAATGGCTCTGGAGACATCTTACCAGTCGTCTGCTTCCCTGTTTCTTACAGTACTTATCTGTCCATGCTTGACCTTGGAGTGTATAAAGCATTGAAGCGTGCTGAAGACAGGCATGCAGCCATTGCTCTGCCAATGTGGTTTTTCAGTGAGACACTGGCATTGTACATATTGTGCCTTTGTCAACTATGCTGACTGGCATTTGAATCCATAAATGGGATACTTAATTGCCGTTGAATGCTGATAAAGGGAAACAAAAGATTTAAGAAGGAATTATTTTCCATTTTCAATAAAATTCAAGATGAGACTATGAGAGAGCTTATCAAAATTTTCTTGAAGAATCCTATAATTTCATTCCATTTTTTGATGACCTTGTGAGAAAACAAAAGGCATGCACATGGATCATGTTTACTCCTCTGTATACAAAGCAGATATATCTGTAACGTTTTCTGCAGTTTTCTTATTGCAAAAAAAAAAAAAAAAGTCATTCTCCTTATGTGCTCCACTGAATTCTCAGTTTTTCAGTGTAACATGAAAAAATTTGTGTTGAAGATCTGGACATATAAACATATTATGAGAACCAGTCTTAATTGATATGTGTTAACCAAACTATGCTTTGAGGTATTGTGACGTAAATTATACTAGCTTTCTTGAATCTAGATGGGTTGTAAATTGTGAAGTAAAAAAACTCTGAACAAAGAGGATTTTGAATTACGTCTCAAGTTGTGCATTAATGTTTATCAGCATCTCATGGATGGGGCTTATTGGGTGATGGTTCATGATCTGCTGGTGTTATTGCAATATGTCCTGCTGGTATTTTAAAATGCGGTGCATATTACTGCATGGGCACCGGCATGTGTGTATCTGTCCCTTGACCATATGGCATTGCCTATGTGCAATATTATGCATGGTCATATTGCCAATGGACCGTAAAGGCTGTCAACTTAGCATTACACGACAACATTTGTAGCATGCTGGGTATTGTACAGTTGCATATACGAGCCCACTTAGCATTCTAAATCTACATGTACAACTCTTATGTGTGCCCATGTAGGTAATTCATGTTCAAGTTGATGGTTAGGTATGATATGGTTTGAGGTGGTCCTGATGTGAGTATTAATGGTAGTTAAATGTTGATTATGTTGTAATTATTGCTGTTAGGTTAGTTGTTGTTATTAATATTGCTATTAACCATCCGTAAATAGTTATTATCATCAGGATTGTTTTTATCATACTTAATATATTTTTTAGATAGCTAAAAATTAGCAACCATGTTGCATTTTTTACATGTGGCCTACATACCTCGTATGCACTATGTGGTCCCTTGATTGCTTGCATATTGGTTCTATGTTCTGCATATCATATGTATATAGACACTTTTTACCGGAACAAGGAGTAGGATTGTACATATGCTTAGGGGCTCTTTGTTAAATTTAAACTATTTTAGAATCTATATAATAATAGTAAAGTGATACATGGGCATTAGGGGTGACATTCTGTGTTGACACATAAGATTATAAGATAATCTCTCGTAATGCCACGTGTCAAGTTTTATTTTTTTTATTTTTTAAATAAAAAATAAAAGTATAAATAGTATGATAAAAAATAAAGAATATTTTAAATCTATCTATATAATAATAGTAAAGCGATACATGGGCACTAGGGGTGGCATTCTGTGTTGACGCGTAAGATTATAGGATAATCTTCTGCAATGTCACATGTCAAGTTTTATTTTTTATTTTTCATATTTTTACATAAAAACTAAAAGTATCAATAGTATGATAAAAAAAATAAAAAATATTTTTAATTATTATCTATCTATCTATATAATAATAGTAAAACGATAAATGGATGTTCGGGATGACATACGTAATATTATAGAATAATCTCCCAACACGCCACGTGTTTGGAAGTCTCTATTATGTTTATTTTTTTTTGTTCTCGCAGTGTATTATTCTCTTTTCTTTCTTTGAACCCCTCTCGAATCGCCTCATTCCTTTAATTTCTCAGTTTTTCCTCTATTTTCCTGTCCTCATGAGTCCTAATCGATTGGGAGGCTTCAAGCGGCCAGAGTAGACGTGGGGCCAACGGACCCTTGATGGATTGCCACCCAGAAGACCATCGCCGCTGCCCGATGGACCCTCACCGACGAGTCCATCGAACGGGAGCCCGACGCGGAGGATGCGGACAGTCGGACGGCCCTACACTTTGCGGTCGGGTTGGGTTCAAAGGAGTGCATTCGGATGCTAGCGGCGTCGGAGCGGACGAAGAGGGTATGGTCGCAAGCGCGGGTGTGGCAGAGGCAGTGTTGATTTTCCATCGTACAGTTCTATTGATTTTTCATGCACGAATCATAAAGTAAAAGAAAAAAAATATTTTTGAAGCTCCGATCTCTTCGCATGAATCATAAAGCAACAGAAAAAATTTAGATCACATGCGCTGTGCATGTGAGACAGGCACGAATCATAAAGCAACAAAAAATATTTTTTAGATCACACGTGCTGTGCACGTGAGGCAGCAAGGAGTAAAAGAAGAAAAAGAAAAAAAAATATTTTTACATGAGGCGGGTGGAACCTTGGTGGACCTCCACTAGAAAACCTGATGTCGCCGCCCCATGGACGCTCCTTGCTGATGAGTCCATTGAACGGGATCCCGATGCGGAGGACGCGGACGGTCGGACGGCCCTACACCTTGCGGTCGAGCTAGGTTCAAAGGAGTGCATCCGGATGCTAGCGGCGTCGGAGCGGATGTGTGGGGGGCGAAAAGGGTATGGTCGCAGGCGTGGGTGTGGCGGAGGCAGAGCGTTGATTTTCCATCGTACGGTTCCATTGATTTTTCATGCACGAATCATAAAGTAAAAGAAAATTTTTTTTTTGAAGCTTCGATCTCTTCGCACGAATCATAAAGCAACAGAAAAAAATTTTTAGATCACACGCGCTGTGCACGTGAGGCAGCAAGGAGTAAAAGAAAAAAACAAAAAAAATATTTTTGAAGCCTCGACCTCTTCGCACGAATCACAAAGTAATAAAAAAAAAATTTCAGATCCCATGCACTGTGTAAAATCAATAGGTCCGGGCATCGCCCGGCTACTATATTAGTTCTTTCTAAAGATTGTAAGTATTGTTTTAGTGCATACACACGGACAAAAGTTCTGAAGCGATAAAATGTATCTATCATCAAAAATCTTGACACGCACCTGAGCTAATGCATTAGTATGTAGTTGAAAGAAGGATGTAGAAGATGAAAAGTAGGGCATATGTGTGTGTGTGTGTGTATATATATATATGTATATATATATGTATATATATGTATATATATATATGTATATATATGTATATATGTATATATATGTATATATATATGTGTATATGTGTGTGTGTGTGTGTGTATTGAGTTGCATATATATTTTTTATTATTACAGTTGCATCCATTAAACTTTTTGATCTCTTGGGACCAAAAATTGAAAAAACATAAGAGGGCAAAAAAATAATGAACTGATACTAAACATCCACATATCTACATATTGAGTGTTGGCACCATTTGGCTCAGTTCCTATCGTTCTAGTACCTGACCGATACGATCATTGATATTGAGGTTGCAGATCTTGATAGTTTCTTTATCCTTTTATTTAAGATCTTGATTGTTTCTTTATTTTTTTATTTAATGTTGTCGATATCTTTGTAAAACTATCCTTATAAGTAGGACATGCAGATGGTACAAGTATGAAACAGTGGCTTCCATTAATGAGAATCAAAATTCGCTATTTCAATATCGGACTCCGTACTGGTGAAATTCCACTGTAGTGTCGGTATGCAGTATAGTGCAACACGCCTGTGTCGGTACGTGACGGTTTGAGTGTGTCGGTACGTGACGGTTTGAGTGTATCGGTATGATATCGGGTATGGCACGGTATAGAGTGTATCGGGGCGGTTCGGTCTGGTACGGAATTCCATGGTGAGATTACCTTCTTTCTTCAAAACTATCATACTCGATTCTTTTAAAAGAAAACCCTAAATAAAGCTTTAAAGCCTTTAGCTAATCCAGCATGCTTCATGCCTTTTTGTGCGAGTCCGTGCCAATTGTGTCAAGCTAAAGTAGGGACTACAAGGTCAATACAGCAGCCCAATGCATGAGGCTCCCACCATTGTGGGGTCTGAAAAGGGTCAGATGTATGCAGTCATACCCTCGCATGCGAAGAGGCTGTCTATTCTTGTGTTACAAAAATATGACCTCCAGGTCATAATGGAGCAATGTTACTGTTGCTCCAGGGCTCACCTTTTTTATAAGGCTGATAGCGAGTGTGATCATGGCATTTATTTGGAATGGTCCAATATGAAAGTCCATGGTATGGCCGGACTAGTCCTGTAGTTGAATATGGTCGATGCAAAAGATTTATGCTGCGGGCTCAGCAGCTTGTTTATTCTCACCCCCTCAGAAAATCAGATTGTTTGTGCTTTTATTAGCTGCAAATTTGCATGCAGAGGTGCTGAGAGATTGTCATTAGGATACCTAGGCTGAATAAAAGCAAGTGTTAGTATGCATGGTGAGTTCATGATGTAATCAGATGTCTTTGTTTGTTCATTACATGATTCAATTTTCTTATTCATTCTGCTAACCGGTTATTCGAAGTCCAGATGCTTGTTCCAGGCATACAAATATACACTGTATGCTTTTTGTCAAATTTTTTTTAGAAGCTTGATAACTGTCTTTCTACTGCTGAGTCTATCTGATGGTAGACAACATTATTAAAATTCTGCAATTTTTTGGCATTATGAAGGTGACCATTAGGTATCTATCTAGCAGATCAAAAGTTTTTTTTTTTTTTAAATATAAACTAAATTGGCACCTCTCAGCTACAACTCAAGGATTAAGATAGGTGGACAGATTTGTTGCATGTTCACTTGCTTGTGACATTGATGGAATTGAAAATCAAAAAGTCAGATATATATTTTTTTTATTGTTGCAATCTGCTAAAACTGTTGCAAATATTGTGTAATTGCTTCTGAGGTTGATCACAATATGCAATTCTTGGCTTGTACTTGCTGGATTTCCTTATTACTTGAAAATATTTTGATTTATAATCTTCTGCTTTTCACAGTATGCTCTTGTGCTTCTATTTCATAATGGAAATTTAATTGAAACAATTGTTAATTTTCAGACACCATTCAAAATGACTTTTTATCTTGATACTGCATTTCTATGTTGGAATCTTCTCTATTCAGTCTTGTTCTCTGCCTGTTGTAGCTCTCCTCATCTACCTTGACTCTGGAAGCATTTTGTATGAGCTTTTGTATGAATTTGTGATGTAGGTTGTCCGTTTTCGGTTATTGGAGAAGCCAAAAGAGGATGATTTTTGTTTGGAACTGTAAGTGTTTTGAAAGCCTTGTTTTTTGGTAACTAATACTATAGATTGTCCATATCAATAATTACGTCTCATATAATATATTTTTTATTCTAATTCTTTCATTTTTCTGAAGGTCGAAGCTTTTCACCTATGATGATGTTGTGGAGAGAGTTGCTCGTCAACTTGGTGTGGATGATCCGTCAAAAATTCGGCTTACTTCTCACAACTGCTATTCTCAGCAGCCTAAACCCCAGCCTATTAAATTCCGTGGTGTAGAGCATCTTTTAGACATGCTTGTTCATTACAACCAGGTTTTCATCTTTTGATAATATATTTGAACCTAGAATCGAATCTCTTTTATATCAAGTTGTTGTGAAGAATTGCTGAGTTCTAATGACTGTCTGCAGCAGACTACTGACATATTGTATTATGAAGTGCTGGACATTCCTTTGCCAGAATTGCAAGGTCTAAAAACTTTAAAAGTTGCATTCCATCATGCTACAAAGGATGAGGTTGGTTTGCTGGCCATCATTTCTTCTGTGCTTATCATCATGCTTGGTTAGGCTTATTCATCAGAAACATATTGGGCCGTTATCAGGTTGCAATTCATTGTATCCGACTCCCCAAAAATAGCACTGTAGGTGATGTGATCAGTGAGCTGAAAACAAAGGTGATTTTACATTGCTTGCACGTTCTTATTATTATTACTTTTTAGAATTAGGTCTTTTGAAGTATCTTGGGGAACCTTTTGGTGACTCTAGGATTAAAGAAAAAAAATTGAATCTGAAAATTTCCTTGGGATTTGCAGATGCTTGTGTAGAATTTTCTTATATGACTAGATCTGGTAAAATTTCTTATTGCATGCTCTTATTTTTAGGTTGAGCTTTCTCATCCTAATGCTGAACTCAGATTGCTTGAGGTGTTCTATCACAAGATCTACAAGGTACTGTTTCGATCATTTAAATTTTTCGTACACTATTCAAATTTGAACTTGTATGACAAGGGACAAGCACATTTACACGTGAAGCAATTTCACTTACCACTTTAGTTTTCCATCATGCTGTTAGGTTTCCTGTGAGGCATATTTGAATTCAACAGAGTTGAGATTAACCGTTGGTACTGATAAAGGATGACATGTGATACTCCTACCAGGGTTGAAATTCTATGAAGGGGAACATATGCCTCAGGCAGTCAGCTCATTTTATAAGTGGTGCTTCAGTGGATCACTTGCATACGTGCATCTGATAGAGACTGTGCATAGATGCTGCATTTTGATGGTTTTTCATGGTCAAAATTCAGTTTTGTTAGAAGCGTGAAATATTTGTTTAAAAAACTAGTCTTGCTGATTTACCTGTCAGTAGAAATCTACAACATGTTACAAGCACTTATGGCCGAGTAAAAACCATTTAACTTGTTACTATTGTATATTCCAACTTTTTATTCATATTTGCTTGCATCTTTGCAGATATTCCCTCCTAATGAGAAGATAGAGAATATAAATGATCAATACTGGACGTTGCGTGCAGAAGAGGTAAGCTGTCACTTTTCTATATTCACTGTAAAAAGCAGTTTTTTTTTTATATAAATGGTTTTATTAACACATTGAGGATTTTCTGATGGGTGATGATGTAGCAGGTCTTTTCATCTTAAGGCATAGTTACTAGATGATATTGGCATGTGGGTCTATATATATATATATATATATATGCATACCGGGGATCAGAGTTAGCTTGTATGTAGGTGATTATCTGTCCATGATTGCAGATTCCTGAAGAAGAGAAGAACCTTGGTCCCCATGATCGCTTGATTCATGTTTATCACTTTACTAGAGATCCTACTCAGAACCAGATGGTAAATGCTGAAACTTATTGACTTGTTAATGCTCTTTTTTTCCATCAAAAAATAGACATGCCAATGCTTTTGTACCCTTGCTTATGTATACTAAAATAATTATTGCTGCTTTGAAGTAATGAAAGAGTTTCATATGTAAGAACATTATTCTATGAACAATAATCATGTTTGGCACTTCTATTTTCTTGGTGGTTTGCATTAGTATTTCATATAAAGAAAATCTTGATTGCACGCATCACTACAATTGCTATTATTTGAAATGCTTTATTTTACATTGTTAGTTGTTACCCATCTTTTTGCTCGTGTATGTTTATTCATCCATCTTTCTTTTCTTTGTGGGTTTTCATCTGTTCCCCCTTTTTTCTAAATTATCAGCTTTTACTTATTTCCGTTTAATTTGAATTACTTGCAATAAATCTGCCTTTGAATATTATTGATGATGTCTGTGTGTCCCCTTTTTTTCTTTTTCTTTTTCTTTTTTTTTTAATCTTTTTCTTTTTAGCAGCAAGTTCAAAACTTTGGGGATCCTTTTTTCTTGATTATTCGTGAAGGAGAGACTTTAGCTGATGTCAAAGTCCGCATACAGAAGAAACTGCAGGTTCCAGATGAAGAATTTGCAAAGGTTATTTCTTTCTTCAATCATTTCTAATTCTGTTTTAAAAATACTTCTTTTCCCACCATTTCCTTTTCACTTAATTAGTGTAATTGAATGAACCTAGTTCTTGCACTTTATGGCTGTTAACAGGAAAAATTCTCCTTATACTGATGTCTTTTTTATTCCTCAGAAATTATATTATTTGTACATAAGAGAGCAATTTGATTTGGTTGACCCATATTTGTCCTGATTTTGAATATAGTGCACACCCAACTTTCAGATTAGTGGGTTATCTACGCATCCTATTATTTAATTGGATTTCAACACGTTTTGATATGAATTGTGAGAATTGAACTCAAGCAGATCTGGACTAATTTGGACCTAATTTAACATGACCAAAATTAGTTCACATCTGGATGTCTTAGGATGTAGATGGGTAGTGTTTGTTTTTCTGTCCAACTCAACACTTATCTGGACCAAATCAGCCTCTGGTTATGATTGTTCAAACGTGACCCGTGTGCTTGGCAGTTTGGGCTGGAATAGGTCCCTGTAGATTGAGGTCCAAGTTTTACGTACTACATTTGCACTTTTGAAATATGTGTTTGGGTGTGGATATGATCCCCATTTTGTACAGAGAAAATGTTATACCCATTGCGAAACTTAATGTTGGTGGTTGAAAAACTGAAGCCATAAGCCACTGAATATGATCTAGAAGACTTAAAATTTCTTCTGTACAGAAGATTATACATTTTGGAAACCTGTTTCTTATGCAAGTACAGCTAATAATATGTAGGACACCCATGAAATAGTCTAAATAAGATTGGTTCTGATGGATGACTAATGTCTTGCATTGATGATTCGAGCCACTGGATATGATCTATCATCTCTAGGCCGCTTACTGTCAAAAAATCATGTGATTTGGAGATCCCTAATCTGTGCATCCAATGGTCAAGAAAAATGCATTGTTTATGTTGTTTAAACTGCATGTTTGTGACCACTAGATGCATAGGCGATGTATGGGCTAGGGATCTCTAAATCATATGATTTTTTAGATGGTAAGCAGTTTAATTATGGTAGATCATGTCCAACAACTTGGATCATCGGTGCCTGGCCTGCAGTCATCCAGTCAGAACCATCCTTTGCTGTTGTGTGGGTGCCTACATATTAGCTCTACTCTGGCATGCATCAAATTCTCACAATACAAATGACAATGTCATGTGTTGATTTTGTAGCCATACAAATAAATGCCTGCATATGGTTTTCAGATACAACTTGCAGAACGCATTGGACCTTGTTCCCGGAATTTGCTGAAGAAACAAAACATCAAAGATAATTATATTCTGGATACTCATATTCTAATTCATATTTGTAATCAAATTTTGCCTTGCCGCAAAAAAATTTCTATCAACATTGGTGGATAACTGTTCCTCCCTATATTTGCTGCAATATATGCTGAGTCAATGACATGCATTACTTGCTTCACCTGAATATTTCTTATCTTCAATTCTAATATTCATATTTGTTGTTTGATCAGTGGAAGTTTGCATTTTTGTCACTTGGGCGCCCTGAATACCTACAAGATTCAGATGTTGTATCCAGTCGGTTTCAGGTATGCAATACTGTTCGCTCTTAGTTTTAATTCATTTCATGCCAATGTTATGGTTCATGACTTGCTTTCTTGATTCCTAACATTCTAGAGAAGGGATGTTTACGGAGCGTGGGAACAGTATCTTGGGTTGGAGCACCCAGACACGACTCCGAGAAGGACTTATACTGCTAATCAGGTAAAGTGATGAATGTTTCAGCCTCTCTATTCACCTATTTCTTTTCAGAGTTCCATGGTAGATTTCTTGGCTCATGGGTTGGACTCATGGATATTCAACGGTTTTCTAGTACTTCCACAGGCACCTACAGATTGCATGTTTTCTCTGTATTTTCCTTTTAGACCTTGCACTGCTGAACATTTGCTTTCTGGTATAATTGTGATGACTTTTGAATGCCTGCAGAACCGTCACACGTTTGAGAAGCCTGTAAAAATCTACAACTAGAAAATAACTTACACCTCCAACCGTGGCACCCTGGTAGCAGATGCCTTTGGTGGAAGATAAGAGGATGAAAAATTAGAGTTAACCTGAGAATCGACTGTGACATTTGGTTGCAAGGGTTCACCGCCTAATATGTTGCTCTGTAGTTCATTACGCCCCCACTTATGGGAATTCTCACAGAATGCATAATCCTGTCTTCTTTTTCTTTCTTTTTTTTTTTTTCTTTTAACAGTATGATCTTTCTAGTTCTCTTTTATTCTTGTGAAGGCTGCCAGATAGAGGTCACCTCCGTTCCAGTGTAATTAACAACATTTTGGATTAGGGATGTATACAGGGTATAGTTTTCTGATTTCATCTTCTTTTTATGTTTATTCCTGCCTTGTTATATTTTCTTTTTCTATTAATTTCAGTTTATAATGTAGGGAAAATGGGAAATGTATAGTGGGGTGATTGGTGTCGTTGGTTCAGAACCATGTAAATGGAACTTCACTCTGCAGATTGGCCCTAGTGGGTTATTGTCATCTCTGTTGTTGGCGTCCTAGCTTTCTAAATTAATTTCTTCCATTTCCATCGGAATATAAGAGTGAAGGCTGTTGTGGCAAAATTGTTATGCAATCAACTTATCAAGGTTTGAAGAAACTAAACTGTGGTTCGTACTGTTTTGAACTGGGATCTGTACCGTGCCGTGCTGTTTTGTACCGTATCAACAAATTGTGAGGTGATGTAGGGAATGTGCAGTACATACAAATCTGGTTTGCCCTGGTGCTCTTTCAAGCGGAGCATAGTTGTCTGGAGAGGTGGATGTGGCCATGCGGATCAGTGAAGAGCCTAGTCAGCATGTGTATCATTGTCTTGATCAGAGTATCTGGCCATCTCCTCCATTCTAGCCCGGTCGGTCTTTTGATGGATTGTGCATTAAATAAACAAGTAAAAAGAAAAGGGAAAAAAACAAAAGGGACGGTCCAGGTCTTGAAATTTAGGAGCTCCAGTTTCCATGTGGATGCATCAAGAAGTTCGTGATCAGAGTATCTGGCGCTAGCCCGGTCAGACTTTTGATGTACAAGTTTTGGTTTTTGGTTTGTGCACTAAATAAATAAGTAAAAAGAAAAGAAAAGAAAAGAAAAAAGGAATGTCCAGGCCTTGAAATCATGAGCTCCACCTTCCAAGTGGTGCATGAAAAGACTGCTGATGCATCAAGAAGTTCATACATTTTGTTACTCGATGTACGTTAACCTCTCTTCTAATCCTGTGCAAAGCAGATAATCTTTGAAATCCTCATCAATGGTTTGCTTTGGCTCTTGAACACGGAAAAGATGATATTTGACAGGTTTAGTCGAATTACATAATGGGAACTTTGATGAATGGTAGCTATTCTCGGGGTTGGCAGGGTTGCTAAAGCAACAGAATTTGCGAAGTGCCTTTTGTTCTCAACTGTTGTTTCTCTAGATGTGATGACCTCATATGAACAGGGTGTTCACATTGTTTACTTTAAGGACCCTCGCTGGATTCTTTTGAATCTTTTTTCATTGGAGAAAGACCCTTAATATTTTATCGGATCTCGGCATGCCAAGGTATTCGAAAGAGACAAGGATGGTACAGCATCCTCCACAAATTGAACATATCCCACCAATAAATGTTGTTAAACTACCACTTTGCTTGCATGGGAAAAATTCAAGTCTTCATCCTTCATGCTCAAATATACCCCAAGGCTATTATTGGCTTAATCCCCTTGGTTACCAATAATTATATCCTTTTTCAAGATCAACATTTCTACTGACAGATTAGCTTAAGCGTGCAACCAATGCATGCAGAGAGGGCCCCAATATGATTACCCTAACCTACTACAGTTTCTTTCAAGATGACTGACATTATAGTTGCTACATGAAACGCCAACTACTAAACAAATGCCTGCAGAATCTAGCAACCTAACGACTCTTTATGATTGTCTAGCGGTTGCAATTTTGAGTCCACATCCCTCCAAAAATGAAAGTAAACAAGTCAGAAAAAAATCTACAAATCACAGGTCATTTGTTCTTTTATCGTGTATTTGGCTGCATGACATGCATGTCTTGGACATGGGCGGTTTGCACTAACTTGATTTCTATTACTTACAAATAGATTATTTTTCCATGTCATCAACTAGGTATGTTAGCACTTTTATTCCCTGAAGGGCCTAAATAAATCTAAAATGCTATGTACTAAAATGTCTGAAGAATTGGGACTTTGCAAGTCGTCCTACCGATGCGTGTGTAAATATAACATTAATTTAAATATCAGATTTTCCAATAGTTATGAGTTGTGAGATCAACCTGATTACAAGGTATGTAACCTTTTAAATCAGTCCTAGCACCACATTTCCAGTTTTCCACAAAGTTGCTCAAATCTAGAGCCTGGCTCTGAAGCTGCATTTATGACGCCTACAAATAAGTGTGCAAAATCACAAATAAACTGCTTATGTCGATGTCTTAACCATTAGATGCAACTAGGTAATTACAATATTCACATCAAACAGAAAAATTCAATAATGCCACCCAAGTGGGGCAAATTGACATGGAACACCAATGCACATAATTTTGCTGTAGTTGCAACCAACGCTTGCATAGAAAAAGTCAGATAAGCAGATAAAAATAATCATGAATTTCTGGTCAGCTTACAAATATATGTTATAAAGAATTGAAGCTTTAAATTTCATTCCTTGTTTAAGACTTTCGGAACTTTAATATATGGATCGCTGTAGCTTGGAACAGCAGATATTATTGCTTCCCTATATTCATGAAAACCAACAAGCTGGTTTCAGTAGGTGCATATTATCCTCTGAAGATAAGAAAATGTACGACAAGAACTAAAAGCATGTTCAGCTAAAAGCATGTTCTTTCTCACCTGTTCTCAAATGTTTCTGGAAAATCTTCTCTTGGACTGGCACTGACTTCAGTATCTGTGTTCCAAACTAAAGCATATTAGAAAAGACCAAACACATAATTACCAGTGCAAACTCATGCATAAGATTGGAAGAATGCCAGTGCATCTAATGTTTAACCTATACAACAATATAGCAGGGATAATTTGTCTTTTTTGTGATTTCCTTTATCAACCATATTTAATTTTTAATACTGATCAAGTTAGAGGACAAGTAGTTTACTATCATCATTACAAGAAAAGTGCTACTGTTTAACTCCTGAAATTATAATCCTTCACTGAGATTTTTAATCTTTGATCATGATATCTCTGATAGATACTACTCTAAGGAGTTCTTTTGCTTCATATGATAAATTTTTAGAATCCTGCTCTACGATGATTGCATATAATTTTATCAGAACAGTTGTTCAGCCCGAGGTCTTTAATAGCAAATCCTAACAGTTGATCAACTTCCAACAGAAAATTTGAGATGACATGTAACAAGTTATGAATATACTCAAGGAGCATTTGTAAATATACTCTGCTGGTTTTCTTTGTAGAAACACATTCACCACTTTTAAGTTAAAATCAGTCAGATTTATCGCCAGCCTTTGCAATTTTGCAGCGGGAGCATGCTACAATTTACATACAGTTATGTAGTGTATTTTGCTGATGCTGTATTATCTATGTTCTTTTTTCCCAGGAGAATAAACAATAACCTATCATTTATTACTGCTTACACCTTTTTTTTGATGAAAAAGGAGGCCAAAGCCACCAAATACCACTGCTTACACCTGACAGAATGATATGACACTATTTTTATGACTGCAAGAGGTGTTAGTCATCATCCATGTCCTGTATTTTCACTTTTAATCTTAGGTGAGGAAAGTCACAAGCACATCACTTCAAATCATTGGTAAATTATGGTCAGATCAAGTAAATGATGTGCATGCAAGTTGATGTAAATTCTCTCATGCATGTATTTCTTTTCAAGGGAGAGGACAGTGGTGGTGGCAGGGATTTACCATAATTATTCATAAAACAAGGTGGGAGCAAAAACTTTTCCAAGCAGCAATAACAAAATATAGGGATAGAACAAAGAAAGGATCCAAATGTGATGTATAGGTGAACCAAAGAGACCACATGTGACATATCCTAGATTAAGGATGTGTGCATCTGTGCTTCGTGAGGGTCTTGTAGTCTTTACATGCTTTACCCAAAAAATATGGTAGTGCCAATCATTTGGAGCAAGGTTTTACATCTTGACAGGACGGGGGACATCTCGATCGTCCCATTCCATTTTTATGAGAAAACAAAGTTAGGACTCCGAAACCCATTCATGTTAAGGGAGAAAAAGAAAAAGGAAAGAAAGATGAAGAAAGAGGAAAGAAAGAAAAAAAGATAAAAGAAAAAGAAAAAAAAGGAAGAAGAAAAATGAAAGAAAGAAATAAAGGGATAAGAAAAAGAAAGGAAGGAAAGAAAGAAGAAAGGAAAGAGAAAGAAGAAGAAAAGTAAAAAAAGAAAGAATGAAAGGGATAAGAAAAAGAATAAGAACCCGTTCTTTTGTGAATAAATATCATGAAAAAATTGATCAACTTTTTCATTGACTAACTTACCCATGTTCTCACGCTGATCAAGATAGATAAGTTACTTTACCATGGATAGCATTTACCATGATATGTAGATAAAACTTACCCACCTAAGGTGGCTAAATCATTTTCCATCAATCGAAAAAATAACCCTTTTAATTTATCCTAACATACCCTTAACCTTATAATCATAATATAATATATTATATTATAATAATAATATAATATATATATATAATAATAATATATATTAATATAATACGATATATCATACTATATTATTATATATAATAATATTATATAATATATTAATAATATTTATATAATAAAAGGTATCATGGAAAATATGGATAGATCTTAGTAACTTATCTAGAAAACTAGTAATGCAAAATAACATGGCTAACAGATTTTCAAGCCATTTTCCAATGCACAAAAGAACATGAGTAAATTATTTTCCTATCTAAATATTGCTTGAAAAATATCTACCTAAGAAAATATAGTTTCCTGAGTAAATTTTTTATCCTCAAAAGAATAGGATCTAAAGGGAAAGGAAAGAAAGGAAAGTAGAAGAAAAAGATAGAAAAGATAGAAAAGAAAGAGAGAGAGATGGAGGATATTTACTGGGATGTATGACTGGGACCACTGTTAGAATAGGATAAGATAGCAGGGCATCCCATTCCATAAAGAAACCTCCGTCCCACAAGATTTAAAACCTTGATCCAGAGAAAATTTGAAGGCTCCATAAGAGTTTTGAAGAATTGTAGTGATCCAGAAAATGTTAAAGACAAAAGGAACATTTTCCTTCAAAGTATTCTGTACCTCCATATAATCTAAATGTGTTGAAGTATCTTAAAACTTGAGCAAAAGTGTTTAGGCTTCACTAGAGGGAAACTTCATAACTGATCATTCATTTTAAGGTTTACACCAACCAGTTCAAACTTGTTGCAGCAAATGATAAATGCATCAAAGATTTTTTACATACCAGCTCGAAGTGAAGGTTCAATGCTTTCAAGATTGACAGCCTGAAGTTGTCCAAACCTGTTAAAGAGGAAAGAGATGCATTGGGGCCATTAGAGTCTGCATGAAGTGTGTTGAAGTATTAGCAAGGAATAATTTCCAGATACTATGATATAAAGAATAGTGAAGTTTAAAATTAATTTGTCATGTAAATTAGTGCTTTAAATATGTCTATTAATATATGAGTCATATAGTCCTGCAACATATGGCGATCATACAAATGATCAATGTGGAATCGTCAAAACAAGACCATCGGGCCAGTCTGCATGAAAGCCTGCATATTATTAAGTGGACAAGAAGCAACTGGAACACAAATATATGCAAGACATCCAAATTGATGCACAAAAGAAATCCTGTACTCACATACCCATGCATGCTACTCGCATACATGCATGAACAAACAAAGTATGGATTGAAGTATCATACAGTACCAGTCCCTACCGACATGGTGCCTAACATCACATCTGTTGTGCCAGGTGGACAAAAGACTTTCAAGCACAGCAAATAACTAAGCCAGTAAGGATGACATTCATGGAGCTAATAAGGTCCACGAGGTTACTTGTGTTGAAGATTATGAACATACAACTGGAGGTGATTTTAGCACATAATCAGAATAGCTCTTGAATTATACACAACTTTTGCCAGTAATTAACAGAAAAACATAATTTATCATTAACTGAAAAATGTTGAAGATTTTTGACTAAAAGGTTTCACAATAAGCACAAGATTTTTCCAATTATCACAAGAACATTAAGGAAACGATATACTAGAAGAATAGCTTCCGACCTAAAAAAAAAGGAAGATGAACTAAAAGATATATAAGCAACTGTGACTAAAAAAGGATCTTCAGAAAGAGGATGGAAAGACCTCAGGTAAGATGGATGGTAGATATGAAAAGAAACTTGAAGAGTTCCTAATAACACCAAAAGTAGCATTTAATAGGAATAATTTGCAAATGAGGATTTCTTAAATGGATCTTGATAGTTAGATAATGTTTGATTAAAAATAAATCTTTAGAAGAATGTGCAAATAATTAATGGACTTCTACTCCAAATTGAATATTTGTGGCCAAAAGATTAACATACCAAAATCCAAAATCGTTTTATACATGTAAAACAATGTATTTTTTTCAAAAAAAAAAAAAATAAATTATAGTGATACCCCTTTAACTTTGTGCGATTTACACTTACAGTTCTAATTTTTTTCAATTAGATCCCAAAACTTAGGTTTATGTTACAATATGGCCTAGCCATCCTCAACAACAACTGTTAAATTACTAATATACCCTCTCATTTTAAAATCAAAATAAACTATCTGAAAATTATAGAGACATCCCTTCAGAAAATCATGATTTTCATAGACACCCTAAAACCTTCAAAAGGTTACACTTGGTCCCTCCCATGGCTACAATATCTATAGTTACTTATGGGGTGAAATCCTTTATATTGACCATCCTACTTTATGGTGCTCCATTTCAGTGCCAACAAACCTCCTGTGACCATATTCAAGAGATTTGCAAGAGATCTTGATTGGAAAAAAAAAAATTTTCAAGATAAGGATAGGTAAAAGAGAGCAATCACATCCTTCGGATATATAGTTCGGGAAATGGAGTTAAATGATACACATCCTTTGAAAATGGAGTTTGGGAAAAAAAGGCATGGCTGAGATTTCTTTTCCGAGGTGGCAGCGACACCTCCTCCACCGTCGATGATTGGGATGTCGAAATCCAAAAAATCAAGATGCATTCATCCATCAGACTCTCCATCACCTTAGTAATAGAGATTTTATTTCTCTATTTCTTATTTTTTCTTCTTTGATTTCGTAGTTCCTGCTTTGTACAAATCTTGATTCTATTATGATTTAATAAATAGGTGGTTTTTGGCTTCTCCTTCATTCAAACAAAGAGAACTGAAGCTTCATTGGTCCAGGGGTTCCCCACTCTTCCTCCTCTATGCTTCCCATGGGGAACTTAGCTCCACTAGCAGATATCGATGGTTTTAGATCAAACTTAAAAAAATAAGACACAAGGGGTTTCAAATATCATTATGAACTGGAGAAAGTGAGGGTCCAAGGATCATCATTTGCATATAATCATGCAGCAGCATATAGCTTAACAAAACTCACAAAATCTCTTATCTAGTCAACCTAAAAATAGGAGAAATTTCTTGCTAATCTTACCAAAATCAGAAGACAAGCTAAGTCTATAGTTAGCTTTTTTTACCAAAGGGCTGCCCGTGGAGCCTGTCATCAGAAGGAGCTCCACAACACAAAAGGACAAAAAACAAAAGATCAAAAAGGTTGAAAATTTTAACAATAAAGGGGGATGGATCTCAACTCTTCTTTTCTAATTAAGCCACAGCAACTGCAAAGCAAAACTCAAGGCAAAAGAAAATAAAAAAAGGAGATAGATCTCAACTCTTCATCTAGAAATCCTTCCCCATGACTTCAGTAGAAGTATAAAGAGGGTGAGAGGAAAAAGAGAATCGTAAATAACATAACAATAAAACCTCCTAATTTATTGAACCACTTTATCATTAAATAAATAAAAAAAAGATTAAGACAGAGAACAACGAGGATCTATACTCAAGATGAAGAAGAACCATCCAATAGAGCACCGGATCCCTCACCTCCCATTGGATAACTCCCTGCCAGCAGAAAGAAAAAGGAATGGGGAGGAGTCATATGATGGCCACATGATCTCCTCCTTTCCCGCTAAAAAAGCTAACCTGTCTTCTAATCGAGGAAGGGTATTTATGGAATATAGTGCTTGAAGTCATATCACATGATAGTCACATGTTCACGGATCCGAATGCAGATGGATGGTAGAGGTACATTGCAACAGAAATCTAAGTTTTGGGGTCTAATTAAAAAAAAAAATAGAACTTTTAGTGTGCAAATCGTGAAAAGTTGAAAGAGTGTCACTGTAATTTATATAAGAAAAAGTAAAACAATTGATTCTAGTTGAAGCTTTAGAATGATGAATTAAGGAAGAAAAAAAACTCAAATGGAAACCGACAAAGTGGACATAAATGACCATTAGTATTATATATAGACAACGATGGAATTAAATAAACAAAGAGAAAACTACATTGATGAACTTCCAAAATTATTAATGCAAAACATGCAGATCTTGACTGTTGCTAATTAAATTATCAAAACCATTGTTAATGCAAAAATACCACTTCATTTATTGACTATGCTAACAATAATATGTCTAGTAATGAATTTTTGTTTTTAAAAAAAGGTGCCAATGCTGGTCCAGACCTAATGAAACAGGTGGAAAATTTAAGTTAGACTGCTAGCCAACATAAATAGAGGCTCAAATTATTGAAAGGAATTAATAAACAGTATTCATCAATCATCAGTGCTGCCCATCAATGGAGCAACTAGTTGAGAAGATAAATAGATGAGAATTAACTAAGGTGTCACCTGTAAGGAAGATAACATCACATAACACAACTATTGTGCATCACGAGCAAGAACTGGGTGAAGACCCACTTTACTTAAAAGAGTGCAATATTTATTACAAAGAGCAGAAAATTTGTCGATACAATGATGACATGGAGAATCAAGTTTATATTCTTATAAGAGACCAAACAGAAAGGAGGAAAAATTTAAGGAATTTGGTTACAAAAATCATAACAACTAATCTGTCTTCTGAGAAAAATCCTGTTACTTTACAAGATCTTGCATAGCAATCAGAATCTGAGAAGAATCAGATAAACCCTTTCTGGTAATATATTATGGACACTTTCTTCATTATTAACAAGGAGATATATAACTTCAGTAATTTTACAATATTATCATTGCATAATTGTATTATGAATGAAAATAAGACAAGCCTAGAAACAATATTTTAGTTGGGACAAGGCTTGATGGTTGTTGGTGTAGAAATCCGCCTGCGCCGGAGAAGCTGGAGTTGAGGAAGCCGCGGTCGCCGCCGGGACCTGCAAGGGAAGTCTAAACCGGAGGTGGGGTTGCTCCGGCAAGACCCTCCGACGCTCAAGTCAGTTCTCTGCCTCAATAAGAATGGAGTGCTCGAACGGAGAGTTTAGCAGAGTTTTGAGATAAGGCGAAAGGGCTTAAGGAATAACGTATCTGAGTCCCCCCTTTTATAGGCGGGGGAGGCAACGGACTGATGGCGACGTTTGTAACCGTCTGGTAGTGGGCCGCCCACGGTCAGGGGAAATGATTGCGAAAGATAATGGAGCAGACACGTGGGCATCACCTCGACTTGCCA
Source organism: Elaeis guineensis (assembly GCF_000442705.2). Classification (NCBI taxonomy): domain Eukaryota; kingdom Viridiplantae; phylum Streptophyta; class Magnoliopsida; order Arecales; family Arecaceae; genus Elaeis; species Elaeis guineensis. The sequence continues at coordinate 44,298,935 of NC_025994.2, forward strand.
CGTGGAATCTGTTATGAGGGGTGGAGCAGCGTCCGTCGTCAGGAGAATCGCATGGTATCCGTCGCAGGAGGTGGAGCAGGTTTGTGGCCGTCACTGTGGCTTGCCAGGGGATAGTGGAGCTGTGCGGAATCCGCCACAGGAAGTGGAGCAGGGCGGCTATGGCTGCTGCGGCTTGTCAGGGAATGATGATACTGCGCGGAGTCCGCCACAGGAGGTGGAGCAGGATCGTGGCCGCTTTGAGGGCCTGTCAGGGGTCGTGGATCTGTCGATTGAAGCTCGGTAACGGCCGGAGCTCAGTTTCTGTTGAGGTGCGGGTGAGGTCCTCCTGGCGGTAGGGGTCGTGGGCCGAGCCCGGCTCCCGTAGGAGTCCGGGCGGAGCTGCTCTGATGTCGATGGCGGAGTCCGGCTCCCGTAGGAGTCCGGGCGGAGCTACAGCTGCTGTCGGCGGTGGAGCCCGGCTCTCGTAAGAGTCCGGGCGGAGCTGCGCTGCAAACAAAGTTAAGGGCGAAACCCGGCTCCGATAGGAGTCCGGATTGAGCTTACCAGCAGTTGATACTGAGAGCGGAGCCCGGCTCCCGTGGGAGTCCGGGCGGAGCTGTTCTGATGTTGGCGGCGAAGTCCGGCTCCCGTAGGAGTCCGGAGGGAGCTGCGCTGATGTCGTCGGTGGAGCCCGGCTCCCGTAGGAGTCCGGGCGGAGCTGCACTTGCTGATGGCGGTGGAGCCCGGCCCCCATAGGAGTCCAGGCGGAGCTGCACTTGCTGATGGCGGTGGAGCCCGGCCCCCATAGGAGTCCAGGCGGAGCTGCACTTGCTGATGGCGGTGGAGCCCGGCTCCCATAGGAGTCCGGGCGGAGCTGCACTTGCTGATGGCGGTTCCGCCGTGGGTTCCGGCTGTGGGTATTTTATACCCAACACCAGTCCCCCTACATCCGAGTTTTGAATTTCAAATGAAGGAAGTACACAGAAGTACAGCCGGAACCGTCCCTTCGAATCCCGCGCCCCGCCGCTCCCAGATATTTTGGTATTAAATGAGCGCGTGCCGGAGTCTTTTCGAGTTGGGGCGGTACGAGAGGACGCTTCGAATACCCCGCAGGTACGCTGGCCTAGGTACGGCGCAATTATGACCCTGCCAACTGCCAGCCGCCTTCAGCCGTCTGCCACGGGGAGTGGGACACGTGTCGGATGCGGACTGGCCCGGAGGGATTCGAGATCATTATGGCGCCGGATCCCAGGGTCTATTTAAACCCGTCCTCCCCCCTTCAGGTGCCCCACTCCGCTCCTGATTTCTTGCTGGCGTCTGTCATCTCCCCGAGAGTCTGCCCTAGCGAACGCCCTCTCGAGCCGTAGGCGCCTTCCGTTTCTCGCTCCCCAGGCCCCCAGAGCAAGATAGGTTAGTGCCCACCTTCCTCTTCTTACCGCCTAGGGTCCTCTCCTCCTTCCATTTCTTTTGTGTCTTCTCCTGAGTTGACCTCCGGCGTCTCCCTCCCTTCTCGGCTTGCTTTTCTAGGGTCCTTTTGGTTCTCCCCCAAAGAAAAATGTCTTCCGATTCTTCTGCCCCCGTAAGTTCTGGGAGTTCTTCTGCTTCCAACCCCCAGGCCCCTGTCTCTGCGGACGAACCCGCGTTCGGGGCAGGGTCTCGCCCGGTTTTCGCACCGGGCGCCATTCCTTGTTCGTCGACTCCGGACGAACTTCTTCTGATAAGGGCTCGGTACGGGATCCCTTCAGAGTACGACCTGGAGCTTCCTGGCCCCTCTGACCGGGCCAGCGCTCCCCCTCCTGGTCGCTTTTGTTTGTACCAGGAGGCATTCCGTGCCGGACTCCGGCTTCCGCTTCCTGCTTTTGTTGCCGTCTTCTTTCGTTTCTTAGACATTTCTCTCGCCTCTGTCGCCCCGAATTCCTTTAGGTTTTTGATAGGGTTTCTCTCCCTCTGTCATATAGCCGAGGTCCAGCCTTCTCTCTCCCTGTTCAGACATTTCTACACCTTCAAGCGCCATCCTTCAGCGAAGGACTGGTGGTACTTTTCCCCCCAGTTCGGTAAGAAGGGGTTGCTGAAGGGCGCCCCTTCTTCGATTCACAACTGGAAGGGGAAATTTCTCTTCATTTACTGTCCGACCCTAGAACTGGGCCTGCCCCCTTGGGGGTCTCTGAGGGATTCCGTCCGCCGGGCTCCCAGCCTGGGAGAGGACGACCTTCAGGCCGCCCAGAAGCTCCTGAGTTACCCCGCTCCTTCCCTTCCAAACCTACTGAGGGAGCAGCTTCTCTTCAACATCGGCCTGAGCCCTCAGGATCCAGCAAGTACACGTCTTTCCTTTTCTTGTCTTCTTCTTCCCTCTCTTTCTTTCTCTCTCCTTTTTCCTCTTTTTTCTTTCTTCTTCTTTTCTTCTTCTTCTTCTTTTTTTTTTTTTTTTTTTTTTTTGGACTGATTGGTGCCGCTTTTTCCTTCTTCTTTTCTTCTCCCTATTTTTTTTTTTTTTTTTTTTTTTTTAGCAATGGACGCCGAAGCCACACGGATGCTCGCCAAGGCCATGAGAGCCCAGAAAAAGAAGGGCGCGGCGACTTCTGGCTCGGCGAAGAGGGCCAGGGTGGAGGAGACGAGCTTGGCCGTGCCCGTCCAGGCTACTCCGGCAATCGACATTCCTTCGGATGCCGAGCCAGCGGCCCCCCGGGCTCCCCCAAGGAGCCCGCCGACCGAGGTCCCCATTCCGGAGGTCCGCCCCGCGGAGGCGCCCGCCGCGGGGAGGAGGAGAAAATCGGTGGCCCGTAGGCCGAGCAGCCACCGAGCCGCCGCAGACGAGTCCGTCTGCTCCGAGGGGGGATCGGAGAACCCCTTCAACGACAAGGCTCTGATCCGTCGGCTGCTCGATGGTTGTATTCTGCCCGATGTCGTGGAGAGGATCGACCGTGCTGATCCCGAGCAGCGGGCCTGGGACACCTTGGGGTCCTTTCTTGAGGTAAGCGGATTTTTATTTGCTCAGTTGCTCGGTCTTTGTTGTAATTCTCCATCTGTCCTTGCAGATCGGGCACCAGCTCTTCGCCTATGTCGAGGCGTCGGGCCGCACGGAAGGGATCTTCTTCGGGCGGAGAAGCGCTGCCAAGACGAGGTTGCTCGTCTTCAAGCGAAGACGGCCGAGGTGGCCGTCCTCCGGGAGGCCCTGGAGAGAGAGAGACAAGACCGGGAAGAGGAAAGACGAGTCCGGGAGGAGGAGAGGCGAAGCCTGGAGGAGTCGGCAAGGAAGGCGGAGGCCGAGGTCGCCCATCTGGCCGAGCAAACTCCGGTTCTGGTTTCGGAGGCCAGGACCCTTGCGGTGGAGTTCAAGACTTCCGCGGAGATGAGGGAGCTGAACGTCCAGTTCGGCCTGGAGGCGTTCACCAAGGGGTTCGAGCTCTGCCGAGAGAGGGTGGCCAGCAGATACCCCGACCTTGAACTCGGCTTTCTGGAGGAGTCTGACGACGAGGCCGCCCCTTCGTCCGCCGCTGCCGCAATCGCACCCCCCGCGCCGGGCTCTCCACCCCCTGCCCCCGAGGTCTGAGACCTCCGACCTTGTATCTTTCTTTTGTCGCCATATTTCCTTTCCGCTTGTCTTCAAAATTAATCAATAAAGTCGAACTTCTTATTGTGGATGGCCTTTCCTTCCCCCTGCTTCTTCTTTTCTGCCTTCTTGTAACGAGTTGGTCTCTGACGTTTGCATCTTCCGATGGCAGTGTCCCACCGAAGCACTTCCCTTGCCCCTGGGGTCCCGCTGAAGTCAACTATCCAACGGCTAAAAAAGGAGGTCCTCCACCTGACGAAGAAGTTAAAAAAGTCGGAGGGCGAGCTCCGCCAGGCGAAAAAATGCTATTCCGAGGCTGCCGCTGAGGCCGCCTACTTCAGGAGTCTCCAAGTGAAGGCAATCATCGACTACAGCCGGAGGAAGGCGAACTTCGCGAAGGAGCTCGAAGAATGCACGAAGAGCGCCAGCGACCGAACTTGGGCTCAAGAAGCCAGGATCAGCGCCCTTAAGGTGGAGCTGTCAGCTGCAAAGAGGAGGATCGGCCAACTGGAGGGGAACTCATCCCGGCTCACAGCGCGGGATGAGCAGATATGGTCACAAAAAGTTTCCGACCTCCAGAGGCAGCTTCAAGATGCTGAGGTGAGCCACGACGTGCAGCGGGCCAGCTGGCGCCGGCAGGTAGAAGAGTACAAGGGGAGATTCCGTCGATCGGCGGACGAGGTGATTCGTCTCCAGAGGCAGTTGGTTACTAGGGCGCGGCTTGCTAACGCCCAAGATAACGAAGAGCTCCAAGCCCTGAGAGGCACTGTCGAAGGGATTTCTGTCTCCCTTGGGGAGAAGACAGCCGAACTTCAACAAGTAAAAATCCAACTGGGACTCGAGCGGAAGGCCGTCGCGGACGCAGAGGCGGAGTCCGAAGTTTTGCGGAAGTGGCATCGGGAAGCGGAGGCTGAGAGCCGGCGACTTCGTCAGGCGCTCCAGGATATGCTGCAAAAGAAGGAAGAACTAGAGGAAACAGTGGAGAGCCTGAGGCAGTCCTGGTCGAGGGATGGAGGTGATCACCCTAGGTTAGAGGGAGCAGGACCTCCTTAGAGTTCTTTTGTAGTCACCCCCTTTTTGTAGCTGCCTCCTTTTCTTTTCTTGTCGTTTTGTCCCTCTTTCTCTGGCCGTCCTGGCCCTGTAGTACATATATCGGAAATGAGGAAAAAGCATTTTGTGTTACCTTGTCCGCGCGTAGCGCCAAATTGTCGTTCGTTGACCCTTTCTCGTCGTTTGGCCTGTTTGGCTTAGAGGTCGTCGTGGGAAGGGACTCTTCCCTTCCATCCGATCTCATCATGTGGCCAAGCCTCGCCACCATTCTTAACCCTTGCTGGCGAAGTAGCGGATGGAGCCCGGCTTTCTTGGCGGCGGAGCCCGGCTCCCGTAGGAGCCCGGGCGAAGCTTTCCTGGCGGCGAAACCCGGCTCCCGTAGGAGTCCGGGCGAAGCTTCCCTTGGCGGCGGAACCCGGCTCCCGTAGGAGTCCGGGCGAAGCTTCCCTGGGCGGTGAAACCCGGCTCCCGTAGGAGTCCGGGTGAAGTTTACCTGGGCGGTGAAACCCGGCTCCCGTAGGAGTCCGGGTGAAGTTTACCTTGGCGGCGGAACCCGGCTCCCGTAGGAGTCCGGGCGAAGCTTCCCTTGGCGGCGGAACCCGGCTCCCGTAGGAGTTCGGGTGGAGCTTCCCTTGGCGGCGGAACCCGGCTCCCGTAGGAGTCCGGGCGAAGCTTCCCTTGGCGGCGGAACCCGGCTCCCGTAGGAGTCCGGGCGAAGCTTCCCTGGGCGGTGAGACCCGGCTCCCGTAGGAGTCCGGGTGAAGTTTACCTGGGCGGCGGAACCCGGCTCCCGTGGGAGTCCGGGTGAAGTTTACCTGGGCGGTGAAACCCGGCTCCCGTAGGAGTCCGGGTGAAGTTTACCTTGGCGGCGGAACCCGGCTCCCGTGGGAGTCCGGGTGAAGTTTACCTGGGCGGTGAAACCCGGCTCCCGTAGGAGTCCGGGTGAAGTTTACCTTGGCGGCGGAACCCGGCTCCCGTGGGAGTCCGAGTGAAGTTTACCTGGGCGGTGAAACCCGGCTCCCGTAGGAGTCCGGGTGAAGTTTACCTTGGCGGCGAAACCCGGCTCCCGTAGGAGTCCGGGTCTTCCATTTTGCTTGAGCCGGCGCGAGGTTCTCGTTATCAGCCTGGCTTGTGGGGGCGCGTTAGGGCGCTGCAAGGCCTCTCCCCCCTCCGGTCTAAAAGAACCGGGCCTTCAACTTTGCTCATGTCAGGACGAGGTCCTCCTCCTGTTCCTGACATGGCCGTGGGGGCACATTAGGGCGTTGCAAGGCCTCTCCCCCCATCCGGTCTAAAAGAACCGGGCCTTCAACTTTGCTCATGTCAGGACGAGGTCCTCCTTCTGTTCCTGACATGGCCATGGGGGCACATTAGGGCGTTGCAAGGCCTCTCCCCCCATCCGGTCTAAAAGAACCGGGCCTTTGACTTTGCTCAAGTTAGGGCGAGGTTTTCCTCCTGTCCCTAACAGGGCTGTGGGGGCACATTAGGGCGTTGTAAGGCCTCTCCCCCCATCCGGTCTAAAAGAACCGGGCCTTTGACTTTGCTCAAGTTAGGGCGAGGTTTTCCTCCTGTCCCTAACAGGGCTGTGGGGGCACATTAGGGCGTTTTAAGGCCTCTCCCCCCATCCGGTCTAAAAGAACCGGGCCTTTGACCTTGCGCATGTCAGGACGAGGTTCTCCTCCTGTTCCTGACATGGCCGTGCTTTTGGAGAAATCATATCCGGTCATAATACATCCATGCTAGGTGGGAGGAGCATGTTAGCTAAAAAGAAAGGTAGATTCAAAGCGAAATAGTAAGCGATACATTTACAGTATTCCCGCTCCTTCTTGAGGCCCTCCGGCGACGGAGTCGATGGTCCCGATAGGAGGCCGGTCCCCGGGCTGCTCCTCCCTTTTCTGCAGTTCGGGCGGTGGGAGGGCTCTTGGCCGGTCTCCTCTACCCTCAGGCCGGCGGCGGATGAATCTGTCGAGCCGACCTCGCCGGATGAGCTCCTCGATCTCGTCCTGGAGCTGGATGCACTCTTCGGTGTCGTGGCCGTGATCGCGGTGGTAGAGGCAGAACTTGTTGGGGTTGCGCTTCCCGGGGTGCGTGCGCATCCTCTCCGGCCTTGGGAGCAGCTCCCTGACCTCCATCAGTACCTGGGCCTTTGAGGCGTTGAGGGGGGCGTAGCTGCGGAACTTTCCTGGCGGGGAACCCCGCCGAAACCTGTTGTCCGGGCTCCTCTGCCTGCGTGCCCGGGGGGGAGTATGGGCGCGCTTATGTCCAGGAGGGGACCGAGAGCGAGGCCGGGCTTCCTTTAGCCTCTTCTCAACTGCGGGCTTACTAGAATCTCCCGCCTGGCGCTCCCTCGCCGTCTCTTCATCCTTCATCTTGAAGGCCTCTTCCGCTCGGGCGTATCCTTCAGCCCGAGCCAGTAGATCAGCAAAATCCCTGGGGTACTTTTTCTCCAGGGAGTACAAGAGATCATTCTTCTGAAGGCCACCTTTCAGGGCGGCCATGGCAACCGACTGGTCCAAGTTCCGGACCTCCAACGCCGCGATGTTGAAGCGGTTGATGTAGGCCCGTATGGACTCCCCTTCCCTCTGCTTGATGTTGATGAGGGACTCCGAACCTTTCCGGGGACGTCGGCTGCTGACAAAATGGGCCACGAATTGGTGGCTCATTTGGTCGAAGGAGAATATGGTGCCCGGCTTCAGGGCCGAGTACCAGTTCCTTGCCGCTCCCTTCAAAGTAGACGGGAAAGCCCGGCACAAGATGGCGTCGGGAGCACCATGAAGCAGCATCAGCGTCGGGAGCACCATGAAGCAGCATCATCGTTCGGAAGGCCTCCAGATGGTCCACCGGATCCGACGTCCCGTCGTAGCTTTCAAACTGGGGGAGCTTGAAATTCGGCGGGATCGGTTCCTGCATAATCATTTGGGAGAAGGGAGGGTCAGTGCAGATATCCTCACCGTAAGCGGGAGGCGCATGGCGGAGTTCTTCGATCCGCCGGTTCATCTCCTGGAGCCTCCGGTCCAGGAAGTCCTCTCGACTCCGAGTCTCGAGGGTCCTTTGGCAGAACGGGGGCAGGGATCTCCCAGGGGTGGAGTCGTGGTCCGATTGAGGGCTCTCCACCCTTGGATTCGCCTTCCCGGGAAGGACGGGGCGGCTGGCCCAGGTGGCCCGCCCCACCACCGGGTTCTGGCATTCCGGAGATGCCCCTTCCGGATGCGCTGACGCCTGCGGCGGCTGCTGCTGCATTGCCTGTACGGCCTCGACGAGGCCCTTGACCTGCTGCGCCAGCAAGTCAAACTGCTCCGCGCCGACCGCCGTCGCCGGAGGGGGAGGAGGAGCTGGCTGAGAGACGGGAGGGGAGGCCGGAGCCTGAGACCTGGCCGCGGAGGCCGTGGACCGTCGGGTGGACGCCCTGCGCGGAGGCATCGGGTGTCGATCTCGCGGGGGAGGATTAGGAGTAGATGACGGAGAGATGGCCGGAGACGGCTCCGTCGAGCGCTCCTTCAAGAACAAGGGTGCTGCGAAGACACAGGCCCTTCCTCTAGCGCCAATCCTGTTGGTGCAGAAATCCGCCTGCGCCGGAGAAGCTGGAGTTGAGGAAGCCGCGGTCGCCGCCGGGACCTGCAAGGGAAGTCTAAACCGGAGGTGGGGTTGCTCCGGCAAGACCCTCCGACGCTCAAGTCAGTTCTCTGCCTCAACAAGAATGGAGTGCTCGAACGGAGAGTTTAGCAGAGTTTTGAGATAAGGCGAAAGGGCTTAAGGAATAACGTATCTGAGTCCCTCCTTTTATAGGCGGGAGGCAACGGACTGATGGCGACGTTTGTAACCGCCTGGTAGTGGGCCGCCCACGGTCAGGGGAAATGATTGCGAAAGATAATGGAGCAGACACGTGGGCATCACCTCGACTTGCCACGTGGAATCTGTTATGAGGGGTGGAGCAGCGTCCGTCGTCAGGAGAATCGCATGGTATCCGTCGCAGGAGGTGGAGCAGGTTTGTGGCCGTCACTGTGGCTTGCCAGGGGATAGTGGAGCTGTGCGGAATCCGCCACAGGAAGTGGAGCAGGGCGGCTATGGCTGCTGCGGCTTGTCAGGGAATGATGATACTGCGCGGAGTCCGCCACAGGAGGTGGAGCAGGGTCGTGGCCGCTTTGAGGGCCTGTCAGGGGTCGTGGATCTGTCGATTGAAGCTCGGTAACGACCGGAGCTCAGTTTCTGTTGAGGTGCGGGTGAGGTCCTCCTGGCGGTAGGGGTCGTGGGCCGAGCCCGGCTCTCGTAGGAGTCCGGGCGGAGCTGCTCTGATGTCGATGGCGGAGTCCGGCTCCCGTAGGAGTCCGGGCGGAGCTGCAGCTGCTGTCGGCGGTGGAGCCCGGCTCTCGTAAGAGTCCGGGCGGAGCTGCGCTGCAAACAAAGTTAAGGGCGAAACCCGGCTCCGATAGGAGTCCGGATTGAGCTTACCAGCAGTTGATACTGAGAGCGGAGCCCGGCTCCCGTGGGAGTCCGGGCAGAGCTGTTCTGATGTTGGCGGCGAAGTCCGGCTCCCGTAGGAGTCCGGAGGGAGCTGCGCTGATGTCGTCGGTGGAGCCCGGCTCCCGTAGGAGCCCGGGCGGAGCTGCACTTGCTGATGGCGGTGGAGCCCGGCTCCCGTAGGAGCCCGGGCGGAGCTGCACTTGCTGATGGCGGTGGAGCCCGGCTCCCGTAGGAGCCCGGGCGGAGCTGCACTTGCTGATGGCGGTGGAGCCCGGCTCCCATAGGAGTCCGGGCGGAGCTGCACTTGCTGATGGCGGTTCCGCCGTGGGTTCCGGCTGTGGGTATTTTGTACCCAACAATGGTCATGATTATCTATATGTTAAAGATGAGTAAGACAAAGAAGTTAATTTCAGATGCAACTGAACAGGGACTTCATTAAGAAGTTATTTTAAAGAGATTTAAAAGAGCAACCATAAGGTAGTTGTGGGATATGTCTTCATTTAGTTCGAAATTGAGAAGGGTAAGGCACTAGTCTTGCTAAAATATCAATTAAGATTAAGAAATTATTACAGAAATTTGTTTAAGATGATTTGTGATATAGAAAATCATGAAAATGTCAAATAATCTTAAACCTACAAAAATGATACATAATTGCACTGTTGTGGAATTATGATTAGACAAACTTTTAGGAAAGAGTAACAGCACAAAAGACTAAGAAGAATAACACCAATCCAGAGAGCCATACTGGATTCACTAAAGGAACATCGGTAATTAAAATCACACTTTAACTTTTTCATGTGTTAATCATACTTTAGTTAATCATTAAGCTAAAACAAATTTTAGTCATTAGGATTATCTTACATAATAGCTTGCTATCTGTCCACATCGAGCTCTAAAAAAATTCAAAATTTGTTATTTCAGAAAATATTTAACTACCTTCATTATAAGAATATCTTTAACTTGGATAAGGAATAGGAACAGAAAAACAGATTATTAAAGCAATGATCATAGTTCTCAATGTAGGTAACACAAGCAGAAATTAGTAAAAGTTCAAGTTTTTATATTCTTTGTTGGAGAACTCAATCGAAGAACCATATATCTTTCTTTGGAGCAATTATACATGGCAGAAATGGTTGTCAAACTAATTTCCAAAAGCAACCACGGTAAGATCATGGAGCATATATTCCTTTCTTCTTGCAGTCTTGTTATGAATGGCAAAATATAGATATCGTGTTCAAATGTCAGCATGTCATTTTGTATGTAAACCCTATGCTATTGAACCAACTTTTTCAACGTTGCTTTTAAATATTTTATAAATTATAATTAAATTTCTAGATGAGCTAAAATCTATGATTGAGAAAGTAATTGCAATTTATGGGCAATCTAAACTTGACTATCGGATTCACATTCAGATTACCACATCATCTAATAACCTTTGCTCTGCATTACTATTTTCTTCTATAATACCTATCTATAGCCATGTTATTCACATACTCTCTATCCGAAACTTAATTCTGATGATCTACTGATCTATACAAGCTGCCTAGAGATATCTAAGCTCTCTAATGCCATTTGGAGTTATGAAATCTATATCATCTGATGAGACAGCTTTTCTAAGATCCCTTGACAATATAGAATTTGCTAATTATAGCATCAAACCAATTCTGGAATAGTTCTTTTATTCAATTTTTATGGTTCTACTTCCTACGTAAGTTTTAACACCGACAAGATTATAGTTTACAAATTTTTCCCATCCTTGCTTTTGCTCCCACTCTGGACTTTATATAGTTCATTCTTCAACCTACCATCCACAAAAATCATTTTCAATGAGTCATAAGCTTTCTCAGCATTAATCCCACAGCTTAAAAAGTGGATAGGTAATACAATGAAATATTGATGATCACCAACCGGATTAATATGCAATAAAAACTAGTACACCCATCTTGCTGATCTTCATCAACCTCTCCACCTGGGGACTGTAACCATGTCATTGGCTCTTCCCAACCTTGAAGAAACCAAGGTACTAGATACTATTTAACGTTGCAAAAGACAAGCTCCTCTATGCAAGTAAAAGAAATCTAAAATAATAATAGTTTCTAATATAATACATTATTGAATTTCGTGAAAAGACACCCATGTATATGGAATGCATATGTAAACTTATTTTGGACATCTTCATCAGAAATAGGTATCAATATAGTGTAGGTAGGGAATTTCCTTCAGAGGTTCGCAATCCCAATGTCAGACACTATATTGGTATTATGTTGCTACAATAGCTGTGCACGCCTAGTTGGTTTAGCATATTGACACTTGGTACACCTTCCATACCAAGTATCAATATGGCATGGTACGCCTAGTATAGGATAGTACACTACACACGGCCCCTATGAACCTTGATTCACTCTTACGAATGGAGCAAGATATCTATGGGATATTCCCATGATTAGGAAGCTTTTAAGGGAAACTAAATTAATTTCAGCAAGCTTAACTTTGGGTAAATCAAGGGTGCAAGTTTTTGAAAGTCATAATACAAATTTAAGACTTGTGTGATGCACAATATACATTTTGATCATGGAATGGGACCACGGAGAATTGTGGATAAGTAGGAGTTATTGAAACCTAGTTGGGAAACATTGGCAGTAGAGAGGTGGGGAATTGTGGAAGACCTTTGTGAGATAGTTTAAAGGTGAGGCGAGCGTGTTGGGGCCAGCAAGGAGCACTAGGAATCTTTACCTTAGGCAGCTTCATGGTTGATTTTCTTCCTTGTTCTATGAATTTAGATAATCACCGTTGGAATTCGAGGTTTGGGACATGCATATGTGTTTTAAATTTTTTTTTTTTAAACACCGCAACGGAATACAAGATTAAAACACTTTTAATCTGAATTATGCATGCATAAAAATATAAAACCACAAGGATCTAGTTCATGTGCTGAAATTGACATATGCTGAAATTCAGATTGTGATCAAATCGCATACCTGTTTCGCAGTCCCTTTCTTCAAATCTGAATCTGAAAGAGAAGAAATTTTCTTCTAGCCGCACAAATGTCCGACCTCTACGGATATCCACTCAAGATCAGCCTGGAACAACCCTCTTCAAATTGAATTTTCTTCTCTAAGAAAATTCAGCCTGCTGAATCTGAACGAAGCCTGGATCGCGATCAACACTTGATCTCTTTCCTTGATCTTCTTCTTCTCCTCTTTTCTAATCTTTCTCCCTTGCCATATGCTGCTGCTACAACCTTGAAACCAGGACCTTGGACGTGGGAGACTTGGGATGTCCCAAAGGTTGGGGCGTGTGGGACCCCAAAGGGAGAATAGAAAGGGAGAGGAAGAGAGGGCGTGGGGAGATTTTTTAGGTATAAGGGACTGCTGGTTTGGATGCTCTCGGGATCTTTGGGGAGATCCCTTTAAATAGGCATGAGGATTGAATCCTGTTCAATCTCATAATACAAGTCTTACTTGCATTGGATTTTCTAATAACTTAAGTTATTTAACTTACATTAAGAATCCTATTAGACGCTAACTCTTGGAGCCCTTGTATCCAATTAAACACACCCTCTTTTGCACCCAAGGGATGCCTCATATCAGATTAATAAGCCCTCTAATCATAGGACACGCCCAACTTGATCAAATCAAGATGGAGCCCCATAATAACTATCAAGAAAAATTAATTAGGAACTTGCACCCTAATTTAATTGATCCATAACCTTAGACATCCAACAATTGGAGTCTCATGAATCTAATTCATGTAGATTATTAGTAAATAATTAAGTTTGAATTATCTTATCAAATAAGAAATCCTAACGGAAAGAGGAATTGGATCTAACCATGTGCTAGCAAGGTTACCTTGAACCCAATCAGATTTTTCTAAACCTAATTGACACTTCATAAACTCAATTGCTAATTCCAGACCTTATTCCTTTGTTGTGTGATCCTATGAGTTCAATTCTATCTGGTAGTGAGATATACAATGATCTCTATCAAAGTATCATTGAAACTCTTTTCAATAGATCGGAATAATTCTACTCTAACTCATCAAGGATTGTCGATCCAGAACAATCCTAGTGAGATCTCACAATCCATCAGTGACACCTAACAGTATGTAGTGACAATCCAGTAGAACTGAAATGAATCTCTAGGTGTAGTTAACGTGTGATTCAGTCCCTCTATCGTGAGTCCCGACTAGATAGCAGATTATGGATAAATCGTCAAACCCCAACACAGTCATATGATAGATTTGATTAGCTCAAGTCCAATTGTAACTTCTATGAAAATTTTTTTCATCAATCATACTACTGTGGCCATAGATTCTCGAACTTAGCTTCTCAAATCCTATAGGACTACTCTTTTCTATCAAGATTGATAGATCCCATCTTAATGTGCATCTTACCCCTACAGTGGACCAACTATCGCCAACATCTACTACAAGGGCTCATTGAGACCTATATTTATGTGTCAGTCAAACTCCAGCAGCCTCACTGCAGGCAGTAGTATAATCTCAGGTCAAAAGATCATTCACATAACTACAGTATCGAGATGATCACTGACGATCGAGTAGAAATCCAAGTGATCTCTTGTATGGTCACGCTTAGTACTAGTTATTCTCTAACAACTACCCGCACTCATCGTTCAGTGTTTCTACACTGTAGACCAGAGACTCATCTATCCCAAATGAAGCGATCTATGCGTCAGTCTATCCGGATCGATCATCGTCCTCATGATGATCATATGACCGAAAGCATTTAGGAATTAAATACATGTCTCTAATTCTCAACACCTTGAGAATATGTATCAAAACTAATTTCATGGACGATTCAAGGACACATCATACTTGAATGAAGAATAAATTTGCCTTTTTATTGATCAAATCAATGTGTTAAGTACAAACTTGTGTCTTAGAGTTATTACAATGTGTCAGCTATATTGGCTTCTAGGACATACATCTAACAATCACTACCCTTAAAATTTTTTAGCTTTAGAAGTCTAGGCCAAAAAGATCAGCAATATTCACAAAAAATAAAGAAAATCAACTTTGCAGCCACACCAACATTTAAGTCTCATGCTCCAAGTCATGTTCTGGTGGTTGTAATGAAACAGGATTAGAGCCATACCCCAACCTGCCTGATGGCAAATAGTTAATCCCCTAATCCCAATCCTATCAGAATAATCCTTTCTAAATAACATCCATCAATATACATTTCCTATCCAGGATCCTCAAGCACACAATCCGAAAGATGTATAAATTATTAATCCTCTTCTTTCATAAAATCTCTCTTTCATAGGCCCTTGGAAGGGATTCTTAGACTTCTCTATCCCAACACTCATCGGGTTCTGCACTTTGCCTCACCTCTCTATCTCGCAACAACCTTCCGAAGTTTCCTGGTCTTCTTCCACTTATGTTTCCACACTAGATTCCAATACACTTGCCATCTCCTTCCCGTTTCCCCTTCTTTCCATTGTTTGAATATAGAAAGAAGAAGTTTCAGTTCTGAGCAAATGGTGGAAAACCATGATCTATTTAAGGGAAATCATTGTCCACTGACCCAGTACCGGGTACCATACCTCATGTAGTGATTTAAATTGTTTCCATCAGCCCTAATAACCTCATGTTCCCTTCCATTCAGAGTTCTTTCCTTTGCACCATCCATTTATGCATGAACTACCTTCTAGATACCTGCCTGTGCAATAGTTATCACAAAGTAATTGCACTGTGTATTTGATTCATGTCTGTTATGGTGGTTTTGCTAAGATGGCACATAGATATACTTAGCATGCCAAAATCAAGGGAGCATTATTTTAACAAATTGTTGATTTATGATGAATTATAGTGTGAACAGTTTACTTTTTCTCAAAAAAAAACCAACCTAATTTAAGCATTTACATAATGAATCCATGGCCCATTTCTTAATCAAACATTATTTCATGATATCTGATTTCATATCTAGCATGTGCAATGCATATGCACTTTTCTAATGTTAGATGTAGCACCTTTATGAGGAGTCATCTTTTCCTAAAGATGTATCTTATAATAAAGAAAAGGAGATGAGCATGTAGTTTCAAAACCTGGATTATTCATGTAATCCAACTCGTGCTCAGAATTGTGTTGGTTATGAAATTCAAACATGAAGATCTTTCAAGAATGAATTAATATGAAAGTTATTTTTTACTTTCATGTCACTGATCATCTAGCCTAAAGACTTAACAGCCTGCCATGTTGACCCTACACAAAATAGCACAAAAGGATTGTCTAGAACTGCTATAATCCTAAAAACTAAAATTGGGTATAATATACATCAAATGATACAGAAACTTTTCTCTTAAAATAGTATTGATTTAGAGGCTTTTGCATATGGCCCCAACATTTTATTGAAATTACATATAACACCTAATCTTATTGCCATTTATAAACCAATCTAGAAAATATTCAAGATATATTGCAAGAAACACCTTGGGTTAAGTTTCCATCCTCAGGGTGAAGACATTGTTCTAGATATTAGGTAGTCATGGTATATTCTAGTACAAAAGTAATGCCCCCCTCCTTTTTTCTCTCTCATCTTTGCCCTCAAGTGCAGCCTCAAAAAGCATAAAGGAAAAGCCCATGAGGATTTATTATATAAAGAAAATAATACAATACAAGAATCAAGTGATATGTACCTCTAACAAATTGATCCACAAGCAATACAACGAAAGAGATGCTTGTAAAGCATTAGTAAAATTGAAATGTATCACTGATGTTATATAGAACTAAAGGACGTGGTAGAATCAAGATTTTTGGACTCATAAACTTAATCCCATGCTCCAATAAGCCCCTCTCCTTTTTTCTGGGATGCAAACGCATAAAGAAACAAATAGTTTCCAACAAGCTTCCTGCGCCCCCCCGCCCCCCCCCCCCCCCCCCGAGCTCTTTTCCACTTCTCCCTGCACATCTATATACCAGACCATGCCACTCTTTAACACTTCGTTACACCCCCAAACCACACTTAGATAGCAGAA
Organism: Elaeis guineensis; assembly: GCF_000442705.2. Classification (NCBI taxonomy): domain Eukaryota; kingdom Viridiplantae; phylum Streptophyta; class Magnoliopsida; order Arecales; family Arecaceae; genus Elaeis; species Elaeis guineensis. Next base: position 44,314,967 of record NC_025994.2, read on the forward strand.
CTTCCAAAGATGACATTGTGATATCAAGCAATATACAAGAATTGAAGGCCACAATTTGAGCACACTACAGTGAAGCCTAGGAATGGTGACAAGGTTAGATGAATTAATGGGTTAGAGTAGCATCAACATGCCATAAAGGACCCCCAACAATGTCAATGGTTTTGATTAAAATTCTAGACATCTCTGCAATGAACGGTACTGCATCCATATGTTACATGTTGTGATCTCCTTGTATAGCAATCATAAGTATCTAGATTGCACGTTGCATATTATAATCTTAAGTTTCAAAAGTATTTTTTGATATTTTAAAATAACAACATACATGTATACCGACAAATAATGTTCCTAAAAGTCAAATAGCTAAATTTATATAAATTGATTAAGAACTCGGTCCTCTTACCTTCTTGCAACGAAAATTTAGAAAAAAAAATGAACAATTGAAACGTGAGAAACAAAATCAACCCAATTTTGATCCTACAGTCTTAAGTTCAACTTAATGTTAATTCTAGGGGCTAGGGCAACAGCTGTAATTTAGCCTAAATGAACCCCCCTATATGATGAGCAGATGGTCAATTAGCAAGCCCAAAAATGTATCAACCCATTTATGTTTATGTGGAAGCATATGATCTGACATTATTAATCATCAAAACTTAAACATATTTGCACTTGCATGTGCGTTTTCACAATTATATGTATGCATATTAAGATTTCAAAAGGGGGTGAGAGAGAGAGAGTTCCTCATACATACCAGTCTATTACTTGGCTAATCTTGGGCTCAAACTCTTTTACCTACAATCAGGAAAAGGCAACAGAGGAGGGTGAGAAAAATATCTGAGCATTGAAGCAAAATAGGCAAGCAAGTTGAGAAATTTGCATGGAGGATCGAGAGAGAGAGAGAGAGAGAGTTGAGGACAGTTAATGGCGGGGAAGTAGAGAGTACCTCTTGCGAGGAGAGGGAGATGCGGGCGGTATCGGCAAGGCGAGGCACATCTGGGGGTTGGAGGGCCGCCGAGCAGCGATGGACGGTTGACGACGACAAGCGAGAGCGAGAGCGATGCGCGGCACAGTTTGGCCACGATCTTAGTGGCGATCCCCACAAGACCAACCTGCAGAGGGCGATGGCGCCGCTTCCGGCCGCCACAGAAAACAACATCAGCCGCGCTTTTCCTTATCCCGTTTTCGCGTCCCCTTGGATCGATACCATCCCATTCCATCTCAAAGGGAGGATAGGCATGACGAGGATAAGTAAAGGTTATCCCCAATGATAGTGTTTGGTGGTCATTATTTTAGGTAGAATAAGAATTTATTTCATCTTAATTCCCCCAAACATCTTCTAAAGTGATAATATCGATTTCGATCAATCCATATTAATTATGCATTAATTATACTTTATTTCCATCTATCTTGAATAAGCTATTCCATATTAGACTATGAAATAACCTATTTTAGATCTTTAATAAAAATTAATTATACTTTATTCTAGATTAGAAAATAATACTGCATTAATTACATTTTATTTCTAGTGAAATAGCAGATTTCCAACTAAACAGAAAGCTAAAATAGATGTAGTGAATAGTTATTCTCCAAAAATTCATATTCTTATTCCAGAAATATCAAAAGGGCTACCAAACATTAGTTTGCATTAGATTCTAAGATAAGGTTCGATTCTAGGATAAGGTTCGATAAGATGAGATAAGAGGTGTCTCTTTTTTGGTTTGAATAAATAAATTTTATTTTCATGACCGCTAGTTTGCATTATAGCAACGATAAATCGTTTGATTGAAAAAAATAAAATTATCATTATGATTATTTTTTATTTAATAAGAAGCATTTGGATAATTTTATCAATGGTAGCGGGATCATTTTATCTACACTTATTATTGCCACCGGAGAGTCAAGCTGGCTCAGGTCGCTGAGCTGGAGTCAGGAGAGAGACATGATCACAAGACAGCTAGTAAGAACCTTCGGGTCAAATGTTGGTGCCGAATCCTCGACCGATCCCTTAAGTCGGATCCTGCAAAATCCAAAGATAGGAAAGTCCTCACATTGAGGGTTCCCCGACGGTGGACCCTTCAATGCCTAAGTTCATCTCCCGCAGAAGTAAGTAGAAGAGGTCTGAGCTTTTAGAGAGATCTTTGTAGTAGAGTCGAGTGTGAAGTGTCATAGACTGGATTAAGGAAATGGAGAGTGGAAGCTCAGAAAATATTGTGGGAATGGAGATCAAAGATGGAGTTAGAAGAACTTAAAATTCTGTAGAGGAGATAGATTCTAATTCGTATAGAAATAGCCTTTAGAAGAAAGCATGTGAAGTAAGTATTCACCTCCTTGAAGGATCTTGAAGTGTAGAGTTTTATAGATAAAGATGGGTATCTATCATCTTCGGAAGCATGTGCCGTTCGCCAGAAAGTAGTGGTTGTGGGGACATGCTTTGATTGTTAGGGAATAAAAGCTCACGCATTTCAGAGTTGTTGAAATTACTGATCTCACTAAGTGGAGGAGGAAGTGGAGCAGCGAGTGGGTGAACTGTTTGTCTTGTAGATAGAAGACTCCAGAGCTTCTCCCACACAGTCGTAAAAATACTAGGTGGTAGAGGTTGCACAGTCTCTCCATCATCTTCTATTAAGGGCACATGTTGGACTGCCATTAGGTTGCCAGGATCATGGTGAATGGTTCTAGCATAGGATGTATCAGTTGTCCCCTATTTTGAGGCTTTCTTTTGGCTCGAGGGAAGGAAGTAGAGAGTGTTCTTACATTTGCTGTGGCGTAATGGTTAGGATGGATACTAAAGCTTTGGGTTTTGATTCTTTGAGGCTAATGCTGATAAGAGTCTTCAGAATGTGGCTATGCCAAGGCATGCCTTGACTAAAATGTCGAATGAAGTAAGGCGTGCAAATGTCATATGCTGCCATTATTGTTCCTTGAGAGGCTACAACTTAGGCAGATTATTGGATGCATGTATTTATGGGAGAAATTCACTCGCCTCCTTCTTTTGGATGGTTAACATGGCTTGTGGGCTTTCCAGCATGATGATTGGACGTTTCAATGCTATCGATCTGGACAGCATTTTGATGTCCAGTGGAGTGCCAACATGTGTAAGCTGATCAGACTGTTCATTCAAATTGCCATTATCATCAAGCTGTGCTATAAGTGGCACAGGAGAGGTGGGTACCTCTCTGTTGGATGTGTGTCCTAGAAGCCAATCTTGACTGACACATACTTTTCTCTAGGACATATTTTGTACTTGTTGGATAGTCTTAATAACCAATCATATTTATGTGTCTATGATTTATCCTAGAAATTAATAAAAATGATTTTACATATTTTTAAGGTGTTGAGAATTTGAGATATATATCATTAGTGGTTAATTTCTAAATGCTCTCGATCGAAGGATCATCACGGAGGATAGTGATCAATGCATTCAAGATAGGTGTACGGATTACCTCCCTTTAGGACAGATGAGTCTTGAGTCTGCGGTGTAGAGATACTGGGATAAGAGTGCAGATGGTTGTTAGAGAATAACTTGCACTGAGCGTGATTAACACGAGAAACTACTTGGATGTCTACTCACTCGTCAGTGATCTTTCTCGATGCTGTAGTGGTATGACTGATCCTTTAACATGCGGTGTATTAGCTATTCGTAGCGAGGCTATATAATTTGACTGCACATTCCCTTGGTCTCTAGCCATATGGGTCTTTACTGTGTATGTTGGCTATGTAGGTTCAGGTTCGCTGTTTGAAGTAGGATACACCTAGATAGAATCTATCGATCTTGATAGAAAAGGAGAAGTCCTATGCGATTCATAAGACTGAGTTCAGAAAATCTCTGGCCAGAGTAAGTGTGAATACTGAAAAAGAGTTTCCACAGGATTCACAAATGAACTCGAGTTGAGTCAATCTAGCATATGACTGATGATAGAGTTTGACAAGTTCTTCATGACCTCCGTCAAGTTGGGACTCTCAATAGAGGGATTGTATCACATGATAACTGCACCTAGGGATTTATTTTTTTGTTCTACTGGATTCTCACTATATGTTGCTAGATATTACTGGTGGATCGTGAGAACTCACTAAGATCATTTTTGGATCAACGATCTTTGTTGAAGTGAGTTAGAATCGTTTCAGCCCATCGAAAAGAGTTTCGATGATACTGTGATGGAGATCACGGTATGTCTCACTACCAGACAGAATATAATCTGAGAGGTTACACACAAAAGAAGCATGACCTGATCAATAGCTTGGATCATATTTGAATTATCAATTGGATTGATAGTTTGAATATTAAAAACTACTAATTTGTAAGCGTTACAGTTTTGGCAGCTGCTAATTGTTAGTAAGGGACTTAAATGCAAATGTTATAATTTTTTTGAGGCTGATTAAATTATGAATTAAGTTTTAATTAATTTAAATTAAATTTAATTAAATTTAATTAAATTTAATATTAATTAGGTTCAATTATCCAAATCAAATTTAGATTTCAGGCCTGATTGGATCAGGCTTGACAGTCTTTTCAAATTTGACTCATTTTGGACTCAATTTGAATCTGATTGAGGCTCTACTTAAACCAGATGAACCATGACTCAGAGAGCTCAAGTTTTTTGAGACTCTCTATTTAGAAATTATATCAAAAGGAGAAGTGGAGCATTATTTTTCTCATCCTTCTTTCTTCATGCGCGTGAAAGGAGAGAGGGCACCAATAGTTGGCACCTCGCCTTATCTGGAAGTCTTTTTCATTCAATTTTTTTTTATTTAAATTTAATTCAAAATAAGATAGAAATCTCTTATATTGGGGTATGGAAGCTTTTTTTTGTGTGACAAAAAAATTGGAGAAAGGTGGGATGTGTGCTTATGGTGAGAAGAGATTTTTTTCTTGTAATGCAACCTTATCTCCACACCTTTTCAATTCTTGATTTAATTTCAATGCCTTAGATGAGATCTCTTGGGTGTGATGGAGAGGGTGTGCATGGGATAAGATGAAGAGTGCAATAAAAAATTAAAAAAAAGGGGCGTGAAGAGTTTGTGACGTTAAAAAAAAAAAGATGTGAGGCTTCCTTCTTACATCTTTCTCTCCTCCCCAACGTCTCTTTTTTCCTTCTCCACTTCATGTCCATGCCCAGATCTGATAGAGATCAGATCTAAGAAGAGAAAAGAGAGAGAAGAAGAGAAGAAGAATGGTTCTTTTTCTCTTCATGATGATCTGGTTCAGATCCTGTCCGATCTGTGTGAAAGAGTTCGCACAGTGATCTGCTTCTTCAAGATCTGGAAGAAGAGATCAAGATCCATGGATGAGGAGCGACATCTGCAAGATGCTAGCACACCGATGATCTCGATGCTCTGATCAGATAATTTTATATGGATATCAATAGAGGTCGAGCGCGTACGTAGCTACGATCAGAACCCGAGACATCCGTAGGATCCGAGGTATGGAGATTCGATCCCTATTTTATTTTTTTAATAGTTTATTTTTTTATTTCAGATATCAAATCATGGGTACATATTTATATCAAGATCTTTACTATGATTTTTAGATCTGATCTGATACATGAATAAATTAAAATTATTTTAATTTATTTATTTCTACTGTATATATATGTAGAAAAAATTTTGAACTACACGTACGAAATCGTAGCTATTTTCTAACAGTGGTATCAGAGCATAGATTCTGATATGAACATGAAACCCGCTCAGATCTGATATCTGATTTATAGAAATCAGATATGAAGTTTAATAAGATGATCACATCATTCTGAAATAAGGTTGCCCTGGCATAATCCCTGTTATACTGAACGGTTGTCCTAGAACGATGTAGAATATTGATTTAAATTAGATCTAATTTTTATGCATGCTTAAATATGATTACAGAATTATTTTAGATCTAAAATTATTTTAGATCTAAAATAAATCATGAATTATTCAGATCTGAAATTGATTTAGATCTAAATATTTTAATTAGGATGTAATTTGGATCTAATATATTTGTTAAAATTCTTTCTACATACATAGATTCAATATTATTGTCATATGTTTGATATGTGAAAGATAATTAGATCAAATTTTTTAATTGATTACATATGTGATATGTTAGATTAAATTCTTAGTAGCTTAGTAATCGAATTAGGATAGTCACTATGGCCGTCCGATCATAAGATGATGAAGAGATCAAAGTCCCTCTCTTGCCCATTCGATGGGTTCTCTCTTATGATGTATAAGGATGCCGACTGTAATATTTCTTATATAGATAAACAGCGAACAAAAAATTATAATTATTATATTTTTTAATTTAAATCAGATTATGCATGTATTTTTTGTATTTTAGATCGTTAAAATATTATATTTGATATATTGTTGGACACACGATCTAAAACTTAAATTTTTGCAAAACTCTAGATCCAAAACCCTAAATCCAAAACCCTAGGCTTGTTTGCATGAGAGCATGAAACTGTGACTGGTATACCTGTGAAGTTGACTCGATTTTCAATTGGGTCGACTTGAGTGCTTAGTGAGTTGACTCATTTTGTTGGAGTCGACTCAAGATCCTGATAGGTCAGCTCATTTGCTGATGAGCCAACTCAATTGTGTAGGTTAGGTCTACAGGTTTATGTTTGTCTCAGTATGTGCTGACTCACTGTGACAAGTTGATTCATGTACCAAGATGAATCGACTTGATTCTGCAAACAGTGATATTGTATGAGATACAATATAAATGGTTTAGATTAAAAAATATTTTGAGTTCTAAACCCAAATCCATGTATATAATACACTTAATTAAGAATTAAGATATGAAATTATAAGATCTAAAATTATGAATTTAAGATCTAAATTTTAATACATAAAATATGGGCTTCGGGTATGGGTTGAATAAATTAGGTTTAGAGACTAAACTACAACTAGGATTATTGATTAGATCAGATTAGAATTCTTTTCGATTTTGAGTAGTTGATCGAACCTAATCAAGAGTTGATTGGGATTAGGTCAAAGGGGTTCAAAATTGAATTTAGTTATAGTTGGTCAAATTGATTCACATGTGATGTGAATTGATTAAGTCAAGATTGAATTTGACTCAGTAGTTCGAGTCTGGGTCTATAGGTTAACCTAATTAATTCTAATCAACTAATTTGGTGTCTAAGGCAAGCATTAGATGGTGGTTATTTAATTGATTGCATTGTCTGATATGGCCAATTCGTTGGTATCTAAGGAAAGCAACGGGGGGACCTCCACTCATCTTGTCTTATCTGACCATCTTGGGAGATTATGTTTTGTATTAGGTTACTTATTGACCCGAGTTCATCCATACCGACTAGGTTGGTCAGATATGAAATGTGCTGATCTAAACCAGATTAATCATTACATCAGATGTATGTGACTAATTAGAAGAGATCTGAATTCAAATCTTCTTACTGAATATTAAATCTACTGATCTTCCACCATTGTAGAGTTGAAGGTGCCTTTTATCATTCTCAGCTGGTTACAGTGGTTCAATTGCATCGGAAAAGCATAACCATTTTATTAGCATCAGATGTCTTGAGGTAAAGATGGGGTTGGGCCCAATAACTGTTAGGTGAGGGATCCAATAACGGCTTTGCACTCGCTGGTGAACGGTGGATTGGACTTAACTAAGGAATGTGCCAATAACTATTAGGTGAGGCCACAGAACTTAGAGACCAAATCACTGCAACATGCTTGGAGAAGTTTCTGAACAAAAAATTATCCATGCATTGATATACGTATCACCAATAACTATTAGGTGAGGTATCGTATATCGATGGGACCATAGACCCACTAGAACCATTTATCGCATTAGGATTTTCGTTTCTCCACCCGAAGAGTGTGAGAGACTCAAAAAATTAGTGAGAGCTTTTTGTTTATTTTTAAAATTTTTAGAATAAATTATTATAAGTACAATCATCTAATTAAATCTTTACTCTCTGTGATCAATTCTTTCAGCTTCCAACACTAGCTTGAATCCTAGATATCTACCACTTAACCGAAATTGATTACATATTCTATCTTAAAAATCTAAGAATAGTTTTTAACTTTTAGAAATTAAGCCATGTTCTTGACCAGATTAATCTAATGCCATCAGCTTGTCCAATCCATAGTCAACGAGCTATACTTGACAAATAGTTGACATTGACAATTAGGTTAGATGCTATAAATTGGATTTCATAGTCGATGAGATCCAATATATGCATAAGGACATGTAGACTGTCAATAATATGCTGATTTATCTGCAATAGTTATGAGATGATTAGAGTCGCATAGTGCATGAGATGCATGATAGATAGTTTATCCATGATCGATGATCGAGAAAATTGAAGAGCTTGAAAAGCTCGACATGACTATGCATGAAAAAAAAATTGCTAATAGATTTGATCTTGTAATTTCTGATTCATACGGATAGTTGATGAAACTATTATATGAATAAATATTATAGCACCTTAACTGAATTGACCAATATGCTGGTAATTAAGGGATCTTAAAAAGTTCAGAGGTATATACCTGGAGAACCTAAAGAAATATTTACATATTTTTGAAAAGTATGTCAAATTGCTCAAAATTAATCTTACGATTTTCTCTTTTTCATTAGACTCTAGTGCATATTACGCACTTTAACATAAGGTCTAAGGAAGAAAGAGTATCGAGGTAAGGTGAAGTGATTCTTTTGAGTCAATAATTATGCAAAAGTTGCACTGAGGCTGCGAGCATGTAATCTCAGTGATTACCTTTTAGATTTAATTTTTGTCATTTGCATGGTGTGATGCATTTATAAAAAATTATTTGAGTAAAATAATGAACGCCATTAGGTCTGAGAGATTTAAAACTAGATAACCTGAAGTATATAGATGGTTCTTTTGGCTAGATCATGTATGAAAAGAAATAATTTGCTAACTGAAAAAAATAGACCTTTGGGCTTATTGACTGTTAAGTCATATCTAGTCTGTGAATCATCTCTTTGAAGATTAATGACCAAGCTGTCCTTTATGGGTTAAAGGACTAGGACCACTGAGATACTTGTCCTAGTACACATATGATGTGTATGGCCTAGTTGATGAGCAAGACTAGGAGGTTGTCACTACTTCATTACCTTTACCGATGAGTAGTCATGGTATAGGTATGTATGTGAGATACAAATCTGAAAGACTTTGAAAGGTTCAAAGAATTCAGATATGAAGTAGAAAAGATAAATCAAAAAATTCTAAAGATACTTCGATTAGATCGAAAATGCAATACCAAATAAAAAATTTATCGATTATCTAAAGAGGATGGCATAGATTCACGATGGAATTCTTCTTGTACACCTCAGCTCAATAGTGTATCTATGAGGAGCGATGGCACTATATCAGATATGGTCCAATCCATCATGAACGTCATTAATTTAACTATTGTTCTTTAGGAACAAGATTTAATTTTTAAAATTTAAATGAAGTTTCCTTTAAAGTTGGTTTCACTACACCATATGAGATATGATATAATGGACAAGTTAGAGGATAGATCTGAGAGAACTCATTTGTTAGGTATCCCAAAAGGTGTTTGAGATATTACTTTCTCTTCTCAGTGGTTCACAATGTGATTGTGAGCAATTATACTATTTTTTTGAAAACAGTGAGAGGATGAACTCAAAGAGAAAGTCTCTAAAGAATAACGAGTCATAAGACCTATACAATCTATTTAAGATGAGTCAGTATATGTAGTACTTTCTCCACCTCGTTGATCTAGTAGGATCTCCTATCTTTTAGAAAGGTACTTGGTATTCTTACAAAAAGATTCAGAGAAAGTATTTCTCCAGGGAGATTGGGAACATAGGGATGATCCTAAAACCTACAACGATGTGACATGAGGAATCATGTAGTTACATGAAGATCAGTGGGAGGGTCCCATACTGACATCAGTTGTGATGTGGTTATATATAAATTTTTTTTTTCAAAGATCTAGGTCAAACATTCTGAAAATAAAAGGTCTATAAAGATAGATCCTAAAAAGATATTTAGTTTTCATAGATAAGTACATAAAAGAGGTGCTGAAGGGGTTCAGTATTGAAATCTTCAATAAGGATCCATTATCCACTTGGGCATAGGTGTATGCTATGCCATATACTTGACTTGGTATATCTTACTATGAAAGTTACTAGCAGATATTAGTTGAATCCAGACTGAGAGTATTGGATTGCTGTAAAAATATCTCTAAGTACTTGAGAAGCACTAAGAGTTTATTTCTCATCTTTGAAGAAGGGTTAGAGCTAAGAGTGGGAGGATACACTGATGCTAATGGTAGAATATCTACATCAGCATGTATTCTTGAGTTATATTGATTTGATTTATTGGAAGGGTTCCAAATAATCGACCAGTGGAAGCTGAATATGCTATAGATGTGCAAGATGCATTCTGGTTCTTATGATAGTTGCAGACTTAGATGTCATACCACAGGATGCTATGATATTGTACTGTAAAAATAATGGTCCATGGCCCTTGCTAAGGAGCCAAGATCTCATCAGAAGTCCATGTACATAGAACAGATATACGTGAATACCTCAAGTAGAAATACATGGAGGTGAAGAGAATAGACTCCACATGATAGTGGTAGGCCCAAGTCACTTAGCCAGCTAAAAACTGAACCCTATCTTCAGAAGATGGGGCTCAGGTATATGGTAGATTGGCTTTAGTGCAAGTGAAAGTTTGTTGGATGTGTGTCCTAGAAGCCAATTTTGGCTGACACATATCTTTTTTTAGGGCATATTTTATACTTTTGGGTAGTCTTAATAATCAATCATGTTTATGTATCCATGATTTATCCTAAAAATTAATAAAGATAATTTTGTATATTCTTAAGGTGTTGAAAATTTGAGACATATATCATTAGTGATTAATTTTTAAATACTCCCGATCGAAGGATCATCACGAAGGATAGTGATCAATCCATTCAAGATCGGTGCACGAATTACCTCCCTTTAGGACAGATGAGTCTTGAGTTTATGGTGTAGAGACACTGAGGTGAGAGTGTAGGTGGTTGTTAGAGAATAACTTGCATTGAGCATGACCAACATGAGAAACCACTTGGATGTCTACTCACTCGTTAGTGGTCTTTCTCGATGCTGTAGTGGTGTGACTGATCCTTTGACCTACGGTGTATTGACTATTTACAATGAGGCTATATAGTTTGACTGCATATTTTCTTGGTCCCTAGCCATATGGGTCCTTGCTGTGTATGTTGGCTATGTAGGTTCAGGTTCGCTATTTGGAGTAGGATACACCTAGATGAAATCTATCGATCTTAGTAGAAAAGGAGAAGTCTTATGTGATTCGTAAGACTGAGTTTAGAAAAATCTCTGGTCAGAGTAAGTGTGAATACTAGAAAAGAATTTTTATGAGATTCACAAATGAACTTGAGTCGAGCCAATCTAACATATGACTGACGATGGGGTTTGACGAGTTCTCCATGACCTCCGTTAAGTCGGGACTCTAGATAGAGGAGTTGTATCACATGATAACTGCACCTAGAGATTTATTTTTTTATTCTATTGAGTTGCCACTACATGTTGTTAGACATCACTGGTGGATTATGAGAACTCACTAAGATCATTTTCAGATCAACGATCTTTGTTGAGGTGAGTTGGAATTATTTCAGTCTATCAAAAAGAGTTTCGATGATACTGTGATGGAGATCATAATATATCTTATTACTAGATAGAATAGAACCTAAGGGGTCACATACAAAAGGAGCATGATCTGATCAATAGTTTGGATCATATTTAAATTATCAATTAGATTGATAGTTTAAATATTAGAAACTGCTAATTTGTAAGCGTTACAGTTTTGGCAGCTGTTAATTATTAGCGCAGTGACTTAATTATAAATATTATAATTTTTTTGAGACTGATTAAATTATAAATTAAGTTTTAATTAATTTAAATTAGATTTAATTTAATTTAATTTAATATTAATTGGATTCAATTATCCAAATCAGATTTAGATTTTAGGTCTGATTGGATTAGGCTTGACAGCCTTTTCGAATTCGGCTCATTTTGGACTCAATTTGAACCCGATTGAGGCTCTACTTGAACCAAATGAATCATGACTCAGAGAGCTCAAGTTTTTTAAGACTTTTTCTCCAAAAATTATACTAAAAAGAGAAGTGGGATATTATTTTTTTCATCTTTCTTTCTTCACGCGTGTGAAAGGAGAGGGGGCGCCAACTCACCTTATCTGGAAGTCTTTTTCATTCAAATTATTTTTTATTAGAATTTAATTCAAAATAAGATAGAAATATCTTAGATTGGGGCATTAAAACTTTTTTTTGTGTGACAAAAAAATTGAGGAAAGGTGGGATGTGCGCTTATGGTGAGAAGAGATTTCTTTCTTACAATGCAACCTTATCTCCACATCTTTTCAATTCTTGATTTAATTTCAATGCCTTAGATGAGATCTCTTGGGTGTGATAGAGAGGGTGTGCATGGGATAAGATGAGGAGTGCAACAAAAAATTAAAAAAAAAAGGGGCATGAAGAGTTTGTGACATTAAAAAAAAAGATGTGCGGCTTCCTTCTTACATCTTTCTCTCCTCCCCAATACCTCTTCCTTCCTTCTCCACTTCATGTCCATGTCCAGATCTGATAGAGATCAGATCTAAGAAGAGAAAAAGAGAAAAGAGAGAGAAGAAGTGAAGAAGAAGAATTCTTCTTCTTTTCATGGTGATCTAGTTCAGATCCCATCGGATCTGCGTAAAAGAGTTCGTGCAGCGATCTGCTTCTTCAAGATCTGGAAGAAGAGATCAAGATCCATGGATGAGGAGCGAGATATGCAAAGTGCTAGCATACTGGTGATCTCGATGTTCTAATCAGGTAGCTCCATATGGATACCAGCAGAGGTCGGATGCATGCGTGGCTACGATCAAAACTTAGGACATTCGCAAGATCCGAGTTATGGAGATTCGATCTCCGTTTTATTTTTCTAACAGTTTATTTTTCTATTTTAGATATCAGATCGTGGGTACATATTCATATCAAGATCTTTATTATGGTTTTCAGATTTGATCTGATATGTGAATAAATTAAAATTATTTTAATTTATTTATTTTCACTACGTAGATGTCTAAAAAAATTTTGAACTACACATACGAAACCATAGTCATTTTCTCACACTCTCACCTTGTCCTTTGCTTGTAGAGATATAGAGAGACACCATGGTAGCCCTTATTGTCTTCTCCTTCGCTTCGCCTAGAATTTCCAGTGGATTTGTCTTCTTTGTTGTTTTCTTATCGTTGGTCCTCCTTTTTGTTTTGTATTCATCTCCATGGCTTCTCCCCTAGAAAAACTAGTAGTGCAAGGAACCATTGATTCAGGGTCTCTTGCTCAGGCTTTTAAAGATTCCCCATGGATGTGCTCGAGATTCATCAAACTCCGAACATCGTTAAGTCTATCCTAAAGGATGATGATCTTCAACGGATCCTAAAAGAGTTTGGAATCCTGGAAAGTAGAGTCCTTGAGGTATCCAATCTCTTTGGTAGGGCCACTTTCTTTCCAGAGAATAGCATAGCCTTGTATGAGGAGGCCTTAAAGGCCGGCTTTAGGTTCTCGATTCTCAAGGTTTTTATTGAACTACTGGGGTGGTATTGACTTTGTCTTGCCCAACTTATCTCTAATGCTTAGTGGATGATGGTTGGGTTCTTTTATTTTCTTATACGCTAGGAAGTATCTCTCCAAGCAAAGATGTTTCGAGCATTCTTCCAGATGAAGGTGCATCCTCGGAACAGAGGTTGGTGGTAGACATCCCCTCAGAAAGGTATCAACAACTTCTCCAACCCTTCCTCCATTTATGAGTAGAAGAGCTAGTTCTTCTTTACATTCTTCTCAACCCTATGGGGATTCCCAATTGAGTAGAGATCATCGATGAAGTCTACATTACTGGATTTTTCAGAGTTATCTAAGGTGGAAGAGATGATGGTGGTGTTGAAAAATATATTTCAAAGTCAATCGTCAGCCTGTTGATGATTGTGCTCATCTTGTAAATTGTATATGAATTCTCATTAATAAAAGTTATTTGGCATTTTTCATTATAAATTATCCATCTTTGAAGTCCTATGTTATTGAAGGGAAGCGTGGTAGGTGATGTGCATGCATTTTTAAAATTTTACAGCGGAGCATATGTAGATTAAACAATTTAATCTATAATGCATGCTTAGATCAAATCTAAATCACCATATAGGATCTATGATATGAACTAATATGCATGTATGTACATCTGAAATCTAAAATCAGCATATACTGAACATATCTAAGTGTAATTAGATAATATCTAATTCATATTTAGATTACATCTAAAAATTAATTGAGATCAAAATCTCATACCTGAGTGTGGGTAGCAGATCACCACATCCAAAATCTATGGTAGATGATTCTTCATGATGCTTGACAGCCACACATGTGTCTAGCTTCTATGGGTATCCACACGAAGTCCTTATGCTGATCGATCTCTTCGGGAGTGCTAGCTCGTGAAGACACCATCCATTGGCTAATTTGAGAGGAACATGATGGAATTGAAGAATAAAGAGACCCTCTCTTTTTTTTTTTAGATCCATGCATCTGATTTCTATAATAGAGATTAAGAGAAGAATCCTTTCTTCTCAATTTCTCATGTATAAGAGAGAACCTTTTTCTCATTCTTTCACATCCTTGAGAAGAACTTTTCTTCTCTAATTTTCTATGATAAAAATTAGATCCAATCTGAGTTCTCATATTAAAAATCACATAAAATCTTAAGATCCAGAAAAATTCAAAAGAAGAATCCAAGAGAAGAACCGTTCTTGTCTCTTCTTCTCCCTTTTTCTTCTTGATCAAGAACTCAAGAAAGCCCCAAATATCCAACCAAATTTTTTTAGTATTTCTTCTCTAAATTTTTATATTAAAAATTAGATCTAATCTAATTTTTATTTTAGAAAAAAAATAAAAAAAATTTAGAAAAAGAACTTCTTCTTCAAGACTGCGGCAAGAAAGAAGACCCATCTTCTTTCTTGATCTAAAACTTTAAAAAGCCTCAAACCCAAACCAGGTTTTTTTTTGATATTTTTCTTCTAAATCCATATATTAAAAATTAGATCTAATCTAATTTTTATCTAAAAAAAAAAATTTGGAAGAAGAACTCCTTCTTCTTCAAGGCTACATACAAGAAAGAAGATCCTTCTTCTTTCTTGATCTTTCTCTCCTTGGAAAGAACTTTTCTTCTCTAATTTTCTGCTATATAACCAGCAGAAATATCTCTCTTTGATGTCTAAAAATTAGTAAGAAAAGGATTAGAAAACATACCAAAAGAAGAGGAGGAAGAAGGGTATGCATGTGGGATGTTGGGGCGTCCAACTCTTGGATGCCCCATCCTTTCTTTTTCTTTGGGGCAGCAACCAAGGAGGGACCCTCCTTTCTCACAGGAGGAAGAGAGAAGAGGTGTGCCAATAATACATGGAAGAATCAAAGGGGGCACCTTATATGGGGCTTTGGGATTTTCTCCGTGTGAAAAGAGATGGGGCGCATAGATAAATATCACATGGGGTTTGGGTTTAGTCCTATTCCCCAATAGGATTCTAGATCTTATTCTAACTCTAACTAATTCTTGAATCGAATCCTAACCAATTTAAAAATTAGTTATAACAAACTAACTAATTAGATCCTAACCTAATTAGGCCCCAACCCAATTTAAAATTAGTTAGATTAAAATCCTATTGATCCAGAGATGGAGATCAGGTGCTTCATTTGATATTAGGGCTTGATCCAATCAAGTCTATTATTTAATAGGATTAGATCTAATCCAAACCTATATAAAACTAATTAAATTATATTCAATTTAGAATAATTTTAAATTCATGCATCTCTGAGATCAATTGAAATAAGCCCTGTTATATAATAGGGCTGCATCCAATTAATCCAAATCCAATCTAATTGAATCCAATCCAATTAGATCCAATCCAATCTTCATTGCTCAATTAAATTAAGCTAATTAATAATTATATTATTAATTAATTATTCTTCTAATTTACTAATTATTAGTAAATAATTTATTACAACCTTTGCATAAGATTAATCATTAATCAAATTGATAATTAAACCTTTTAACAATTCATAATTGTTGATCAGCCATTTGATCAGACAAGTACTTCTATGTGTGTGATCCCATAGGTTCGAACCTAAATCGATAGTACAAGAATAATTTTTATACTAATCGATGTAACCATCTAGCAATGGGATCTGACATTCGGATAGATCGAATGTATGCCTAGCAACACTCTAAAATCCATGTGAATATAGTTACTGTATAATTCATCCCTTTGACACTTGATGCTCAAGAACAACTAAGGATAAACTGTCAACCCAGAAAGAGTGGTCCACATTGTATCTCAACCTCAAAAATTCTGTAACTCTTCACTAGGACTACTTTGCTAAAGTTTTACTGAATTGAAACACAATGATGCATCATCTCCAATTTTACTTGGAGCGGTCAATCCCATCTTGACTCACACTCAGACTTCACAAGTACTTGACTGTACCCAAAAATCTTCCGTCACTGAATTAAAAATTTGGATAGTCCAACACCAAAGCACAGTGAGTTGCTTGCAAGCCATACCCGAATCACCACACATCTTGGTTAAGAGGACAACCAACTAATATGACATACAACAACCTATACTCGATACAATTATTATCCTTGTAACAATTGTATTATTTGGTCGTGAGCAGAATTTAACAAACTATATGATAAATCCTCATTTATCATTTTGAAAGTAGTTCTAAGAGCTTCATCATAACATATGAGTTCTACTTTAGAAGATATATTCCTTATGATGAATCTGTCAGATAATATTTATCATTCTATAATTCATATACTTATATGGAGCACAATCATCTACAACCTAGATGATTGGTTTTAGAATATATTTTCCAACAACTCCCACTTGGACTAAAGCCAATCAGATCGGTATCAAATACCTATCTTCTATTTTAGATCATCGAACTTATTAGATCCGATTGCTCTAGTTAATGGATCGATCAAGTTTTTCTTTTAGTCGATCTTCCTAAGGTCGATTTTATTTTGATCTTATTGAATAAGTTGATTGTAATACAGAAAGTGTTTGGTTCACAGATTGAATATCAATTCTTCAGCTTGAGCTATGGCTTCAGTGCTACTGTCAATATAGAAAGATTGGACCATCAATAGAGGGTGCCATTCCATGCTTGCTGATAAATTTTCATAACAAACAACTTCTTTACCAGTATCAAATGCTGCAAAGAACTCCATATCGTAAATAAAATTGGCTACTAACTATTGCATGGAACATTTCCAGCATGTCGCTCATCTTTTTAGGATAAAAATATAATTTGACACAACTTTATCATTCCCATCTGATTAAAAATTAGAATCGATATTCTACAGATTTTAAATCAAATTCTCCATAAATGAGCCATTGGTCTTTAGTATTTCATAAATATTTAAGGATGGTTCTCATAACCTTCCAAATCTTTATGGAGAACAGAAATGACAACCAAGCTTTTATTCTCTATAATGTAGAAATGTCATTTTTGATTAAGAGAATTTCATCCAAACAGCACAAAGAATGGTTTTACAGAACTATTAGCCCATTTGTACATACAAGATTCTGCTTCATTCTTAACGAAGCCATATATTCAAAATATATATTCTAACTCTGATAAGCTTGATTCAATCTGAATGGACATAAGGATTGTCATAAGAAAATCATCTCGTCATAGTCAACACTATAACTTTGATGAAATCATTTGGCAATCAGATAGAATTAATAGGTCTCCACCTTTCCATCTGCGCCTCTTATCCATCTAAAATCCACTACACCTTATGGGTCTTACCCCTTCAGGTGAACCAATGAATGTCCATACATTGTTGATGTTTATGGACTTTATTTCAGATTTAATGGTTCGAAGCCACTTCTTAATGTTAGATCCTTGTATTGCATCCGTATGGGAGATCAATCTCCATCTCAAATCTAGAAATTGAAGTATCTGTTCGACTGATACGGCACTCTACTGTATCTATTCCAGGATGCCTTTACATCGGGTTTCGAATTTGATCTAATCAATTTCGATTCTGTTGGTTTGTGTCAGAGTTAGTTCTCCTACTTATCAAGCTTTATTAAGCTTGCTCTTGAAGGCATCAGTTCTTTCACCAAGAAACTTTCTTTCCAAAAGAATTACCTTAAGATTCATGAATATCTCATATCCATTAGGAGGTAAAAAAAATATTCTTAAATGAAATTTATCAAACCAAGATCCAAGCTAATCGATTAGTGAACATTTCACACAAATTCAACACTGCAAATCCTAAGGTAAGAGAGTATCAAATTATCCAAGTCCATATCTCATATGGAGTTTTGGGATCGATTTGCTTGGAACGTTCTCGAGTACATATCAAGTAGTTTTTAAAACATGACCTCAGTCAGACCAGCAAATCTCATAATAGACCAAACTATGTCTAACAAGATTCAATTTTTCTTTTCGGACATCTTTTTAAATAATGATGTCTCAGGAGAGGTCTATTAAGAGAGAATCTAATTTTTTTTTTAAGACATATCAAAACTTACTGTAAAAGTATTCACTTCATCAGTCAAACTGATGAATTCTAATACTTTTTGTAATTCATTTTCCAACCTCATTATAGAATCATTTGAATATTTCAATTGATTTAAATTTATGCTTCATAAGCAAGACACACCCATACAAAGATAGGTCATCAGAGATTTTAATGTAGTAAGCCCTCTTCTGGTATTAATGTTTGTGAGTATAAATATAACAATATGTACCATAACTTAGAATATTGCTGGCTTATTTATCTTTTTCAATAAAAGATGAATAAGTCAACTATACCAAAAATAGACTTCGATGACATTGTCTAATCTAGGATGCTAGTCAGATGTGTACTTTACACTAACAGACTATGGTAATGAGTTTATGTCATTTTCAATTATCTACTCATTATTGTAGTATCATTCACAATGATATTATAATAATCATACTTATTGACACCATCAATAAGATTGGATAATAGTGGCAATCACTAAAAATGACATCTTCAGGGTTGAAAATAAGTTCGATGATTCCTAATGTTAAGAATAGAACAGACTTCTATGTCTTATATTTAGGAGTCTCTTGCCATTTTTTCAGACATTCTACTATCCTGAAGTATTTTTGTAACTATTTACAAACACGACTTGCACTATCAATATCCTATACCCAGATAATAGTATTACCAATCGAGAAACTTCAAGAAGTTATCACATAATATCTTATCCAACAACTATTTGCTGATTTCTCTTTTAAGCCTGTTTGGGTTAGCCTGAGACTTCTTGATTAATTTGCTAAAAAAAAAAACTATATTCAACTTTCGATACTGGCTATCGAAGTTAGGTTTGATAATGTTGTCACTGTCTAACAATGAACAGAGCGATAATTTTCTAGCCATTTCTGAAAAGAGAATAATTGACCTTTAGTATATGAATTATTTTAAGCCTAAAGACTTAGACTTTAGTCTAAAGGTTCTCTCACTATTTTATACGAATTGATAGCCTCTACCTCCAATCTGAAGAATTACTTTAATTCTTTAGCAGGTACTAGAATCCACATAGACTGCATCCAGGCCCGAGTATGGCTCGGCCAACCCTAGTGCATCCATGGGTAGGTTCACAATCAATTATTTCTTTAAACAATTTTTAGTAATTAGATTTTACTCCAGGCATCCCTTCAGCAGGCATGTGGTGCCTCTACTAAAAATTCTAATTAGATCCAATCATTAATATGACAACATCAAGTGCATCCAACAAAATAGATGTCCAGACCTGAGTGTGGCTCATTCAACCTGAGCGTTGGTCTGAAGATACAATAAGATGATCATATAATGAATGATAATTTCAATACGTAATAGACACCAGGCGTGTGGTGCCTTCAATACCTATTTGGGATATTAGACTCATTATCACGCACTTTAATGGGAGGCTATGATCTAGTTATTCTCATAACTAGCTTATTTTATGAATCTAATAATTTAGAGGATCTGGTTAATATATCTTAGAGGACATCAGTCAATCTACAAGTCATAATCCTCCCACTGACTTTACCAAGTCATGAAAAGGATTAGTGACTAGTGGGTCCAACCGATATGTCGTAGATTCTCCCACTGACTTTATCAAGTCACGAGAAAGATTAGAGACAAGTTAGTCTAGGGTACCTAAATCAATCATACTGATTAACCTTAACAAATAGGTTAACTCAAGTCATCTAGCAATCTAATCAGCCTAATGACTTAGGCTCAACCTTTGAGCCTGAATCAAGGTCTATTTGGTTTGATCAAAGATATGGACTCGATCAACTACAACTATTATTTTTGATCTAGAGTATCCTTGATCTATCTAAATCAACTATTGGTTAGATTGGATCAACTACTCTTTTTAGTCCATTAAGTCTTTGATTTTAACCTTAGGTCTAACCCAATTAAAAAACTTGATTTGAGCTATCCCATGCCTCATATTTTATGCAATGTCATTAGATCTTTAATCATAATTTTAGATCTAAAATATATTTCTTAATTCTCAATTAAGTATAGCATCAATATGGGTTAAGGTTATGAAATAATTTCTTATGTAAACCTTTTACATTAAATCACAAAATCTTTTAGATTAAATCTAAATTTTTATGATTTTTAATCAAAGTAATTTTGATTTATCAAGTTTAGATGTAACTAGTTTTTTCGCAACTTGTATCACATACAACAACACCTAAGGTTTCAAGATCTAGGGTTTTGCAAGAAAGTAAGTTTTCTCTTTTCGCTTTCTTCTTCATGGGACCTTATAGTGGCATCCCTACATGCCATAAAGAGTACCTCATTGAATAGGAAGAGAGAGTCATGTAACTCTACTTGCTTCTATGACCGGACGGCCTGGTGATTATCCAATCCAAGTACTTTGCTACTCAGAACATCTAATCTTATTCACATATCATATATGCAAAAATTTAGATCAAATCTAAATTGTATTAGATCTGATTTTACATTAGATCGTATCTAAAATCAGATCATAATATATCTCATATATTGCTAAATCTAGATTTCAATTCTACATGCATATATGTTCATGTCATAATGAACCTGACTCTGATACCATTTGAAGGGAAGCATGGTGGGTGATGTGCATGTATTTTTAAAATTTTACAGTGGAGCATATGTAGATTAAATAATTTAATCTATAATATATACTTAGATCAAATCTAAATCACCATATAAGATCTATGACATGAACTAATATGCATGTATGTACATCTGAAATCTAAAATCAGCATACACTGAATATATCTAAGTGTAATTAGATCATATCTAATACATATTTAGATTACATCTAAAAATTATTTGAGATCAAAATCTCATACTTGAGTGCAGATAGTAGATCACCACATCCAAAATCTATGGTAGATGATTTTTCATGATGCTTGACAGTCGCACATGCGTCCAGCCTCTACGGGTATCCACAGAAGTCCTCGTGCTGATCGATCTCTCTGAGAAAGCTCACGAAGACACCATCCATTGAATGATTAGAGAAGAATATGATGGAGTTGAAGAATAAGGAGACCCTCTCTTTTTCTTTCTGGATCCATGCATCTGATCTCTACAATAGAGATTAAGAGAAGAATCCTTTCCTCTCAATTTTTGATGTATAAGAGAGAACCTTTTTCTCTTTCTTTCACGCCCTTGAGAAGAACTTTTTTTCTCTAATTTTTTATAATAAAAATTAAATTTAATCTAATTTTTTATATTAAAAATCATATAAAATCTTGAGATTCAAAAAAATCTAAAAGAAGAATCCAAGAGAAGAACCGTTCTTCTTTCTTCTTCTCTCTTTTTCTTCTTGATCAAGAACTCAAGAAAGTCCCAAACGTCCGACTAAATTTTTTTGATATTTTTTCTCTAAATTCTCATGTTAAAAATCAAATTTAATCTAATTTTTATTTAAAAAAAATAAAAAAAAAATCTAGAAGAAGAACTCTTTCTTTTTCAAGGTCGTGCGCAAGAAAGAAGATCCATATTCTTTCTTGATCTAAAACTTCAACAAGCCTCAAACCCAAACCAATTTTTTTTTGATATTTTTTCTCTAAATCTATATATTAAAAATCAAATCTAATCTAATTTTTATATAAAAAAAAAAAAAATTTGAAAGAAGAATTTCTTCTTCTTCAAGGCTGCACGCAAGAAAGAAAACCTTTCTTCTTTCTTGATCTTTCTCTCCTTGGGAAGAACTTTTCTTTTCTAATTTTCTACTGTATAACCAGCAGAAATATCTCTCTTTGTTATCTAAAAATTAGTAAGAAAAAGATTAGAAAATATACCAAAAGAAGAGGAGGAAGAGGGGTATGCATGTGGGATGTTGGGGCGTCCAACTCTTGGACGCCCCCTCCTTTCTTTTTCTTTGGGGTGGCAACCAAGGAGGGACCCTCCTTTCTCATGGGAGGAAGAGAGGAGAGGTGCGCCAATAATACATAGAAGAATCAAAGGGGCACCTCATATGGGGCGTTGGGATTTTTCTCCGCGTGAAAAGAGATGGGGTGCATAGATAAATATCACATGGGGTTTGGGTTTAGTCCTATTCCCCAATAGGATTTAAGATCTTGTTCTAACTCTAATTAATCCTTGGATCTAATCCTAATCAATTTAGAAATTAGTTATAACAAACTAACTAATTGGATCCTAGCCTAATTAGGCCCCAACCCAATTAGAAATTAGTTAGATTAAAATCCTATTGATCCAGGGATGGAGATCAGGTGCTTCATTTGATATTAGAGCTTGATCCAATCAAGCCTGTTATTCAATAAAGTTAGATCCAATCCAAGCCTATATAAAACTAATTAAATTATATTCAATTTAGAATAATTTCAAATTCATGCATCTTTGAGATCAATTGGAATAAGCCCTATTATACAATAGGGCTGCATCTAATTAATCCAAATCCAATCTAATTGAATCCAATCCAGTTAGATCTAATCCAATCTCTATTGCTTAATCAAATTAAGTTAATTAACAATCATATTGTTAATTAATTATTCTTCTAATTTACTAACTATTAGTAAATAATTTATTATAATCTTTGCATAAGATTAATCATCAATCAAATTGACAATTAAACTTTTCAACAATTCATAATTGTTGATCAGCCATTTGATCAGACAAGTACTTTTATATGTGTGACTCCCATAGGTTTGAACCTAAGTCGATAGCATAAGAAGAATTCTTGTATTAATCGATGTAACCATCTAGCAATGGGACCCAATATCCGGATAGGCCGAATGTATGCCTAGCAACACTCTAAAATCTATGTAGATATAGTTACTGTATAATTCATCTCTTTGACACTTGATGCTCAAGGATGACTAAGGGTAAACTATCAACCCAGAAAGAGTGGTCCACATTGTGTCTCAACCTCAAAAATCCTGTGACTCTTCACTAAGATTACTTTGGCCAAAGTTTTGCTGAATTGAAACACAATGATGCATCATCTTCAATTTTACTTGGAGTGGTCAATCCTATCTTGACTCTCACTTAGACTTCACCAGTACTTGACTGTATCAAAAAATCTTCCGTCATCGAATTAGAAATTCAGATAGTCCGGCACCAAAGCATAGTGAGTTGCTTGCAAGTCACCGAGACAGCCTCCGATCTGAGGGACACATATATTCATATCCCATCAGAGCAATCTTTCATAGCAAAATACTCTGAAAGTGGTCACACTTAGTGAAATATACTCCTACATATCACCTGTATGCCATACCTGTGTTGCCACATGTCTTGGTTAAGAGGACAACCAACTAATATGGCATACAACAACCTACACTCAATACAATTATTGTTCTTATAATAATTATATCATTTAGTCATGAGCAGGATTTAAGAACCACAAGATAAATCCTCCTTTATCATTTTGAAAGTAGTTCTAAGGACTTCATCATAACATATGAGTTTTACTTTAGAAGATATATTCCTTATGATGAATCTGCCAGATAACATTTATCATTCTATAATTCATATACTTATATGAAGCATAATCATCTACAACCTAGATGATTGGCTTTCGGACATATTTTCCAACAATAATGAAGTCCTTAGGACTATAATTAATCGACAAAGGAGGATTTATCGTTAAGTCCTTAAAAATGTTTGCGACTAAATGATATGCTATTATTAGGATGATAGCAATATCAAATATAGGTCGTTATGTGCCACATGAGTTAGTTATCCTCTTAACCAAGGTGTGTGGAGACACTATTATGACATGCAGATAAAATATAGGAGTACATTCACATCGAACGTGATCATGTGTTGAGCACTCTGCTGTCAAAAATATCTCATGAAGAATATGGGTATAAGTATCCCTCAGACCTGAGACCACTACGGTGACTTGTAAGTAACTCACTGTACTTTAATATTAGACTATCTGAGTTTCTAACTCAGTGATAGAAAAATACTGGGTGTAGTCAAGTACTTATCAAGTCGGTGTGTGAGTCAAGATGGAATTGACCCCTCTAAATTAGTAGAAGATATGCATCAGTGTATTTCAATTTAGTAAAATCTTGACCAAGATAATTCATGAGATAGATTTGAAAGGTTAAAATACTATATGGTCAACTAAATTAAGGTTGACAGTTAAACCCTAGGTCATCTTGAGCATTAGGTTCAAAGGGATGAATTATACGGTAACCATACACTAGTAGGTTCTAGAATGTTGCTTTGCAATATTTCGATCTATCTAGTCGTCGGGTCACCATTGCTAGATAGTTATATTGATTGGTATAGAAGTTATTCCTATGCTACTGGTTTAGGTTCCAACCTATGGGGTTACACGCATTAGAAGATTTGATCAGATTTGATGGCGGAAGAGTCCAATTGGATTGTGACTCTGGTGATGAGTCCTATTAAGACTGAGACTCTGGAGAAGAGTCCTACTGAGACTAGAACTCTATTATTTATGAAAAATTAATTAGTAATTAGATTATTAATTGACTCAATTTGATTGAATAAAGAGCTTTGGATTAAGTCTAATTGAATTAGATTCAGTTTGACTCAGATTGGGTTTGATATAATCAATCCCAATATAAGAAAAATTTGATCCTGATTCGATCAGGATTTTAACTTGGCTAATTCCTAATTAGATTAAGAATTTGATAAGATATTTAGATTTTTAATTGGATTAGATTTATTTTTGTCAGTGGATTCAATCTAAATTTGATTTGAATTAAAATCAGATTAGAAATGAAGAGTCCTTATCAACTTGGACTCTATCCTTATCTCCTTGCGCCACACTTGGACTCATGCCCACATCTCCATGCCAAATTGGATTTGGCTTGACCTTTTTGGTGTCAAAGTAGTAGACCCAATAAGGGTGGGTGATAATGATTGATGAGTCATAATCTTATCTCCTGACTAATTTGAATGCGATCCGAATTTGAGATAAGATGTAAACTAGGAAAGAGATTTTTTATATACGAAAGATTGTTGGCACCTTTATGATTTCTTTGCTATTTTTCTTGGAGAGCCCTTTGGCATGTGAGACTCCAAAATTTTTCTCCACACCATAATGATTTTTTTAAAATTTTTTGGAATGCCAAAAGTGGTTTTGGTGTGGACTCTTGGCGCCCTTCCCTTGGTGAAACCCTAATTCCTAGTCTACATAAGGGTGGCTTCTCTTCTTTGGCATGATGCATCCTTTTCCCTTGCTGGTGATTTTGTTTCCAGAGCCTCTTCTCCTCCTCCCCTCTTCCTCCTCTAGATCTCCTCTTACTTTGGAGTGTCCAAGTTGCATGAAGAAGAAGAAAGAGATCAGCTGTCGAAGTTGCTTACAGACTAGCATCTCTAAGCCCCCGATCTGCATCAGTCTTCACATAGATTTTTTGTAGAGGCCAGACAACTTTGTATGGCTGTGAATGACCTAAGAAACATCCTCTCCAAGCATTGGATCAGAAGAGATCAAGATCTAATTTGTTTGGTAACAATCCTTAACTTGTCTTGATCATACTGATAGGTTTAATAGTTAGATCTAGGATTTCAATATCGATATGATTTTTATTTTCAGATCTAAAGTACATATTTTTCATATCATAGATCATGATGTGGTAGTCTAAGATTAGATCTTATACTTGTGATTAGGATTAAATTATTTAATCTTTCATTTTTGCTGCATAAAAATTTTAAAATCGCACGCATAGCACTACCCTGTATTTCCTTTAGGTGGAGGAGCTGAAGTGACTCAAGATGCCACAATATTCTGAGCTTCTTTATGAAGATCTTCTTTGGAGGCTGTATTCTAGAGGTCCAACTCCCAGAGGCGAGTGCTGGCATTTATTTGTTTAACCTCTAAGCAGTGGGGTGAAACATGCTGGCTTTTCTATGCTCATGCAGGTCTGGTATTCTCTTGTGAAGAGCTAGCCGATGCCGATCCTCCTAGAGAGAAGAAGAAGAAGAACAAGAGAAAGAGAATCATTCTATCCCCCTTTTCGAGGTTGTCATGATTGAGGCCGTCATTGCTGAGGCTATAAAACAGTAAAGGGAGAAATGATTGAAGAAGAATCATGCTGCTCTTCTATTTGAGGTCATAGAGTTCATCACGGTCGATGCAGTTCCTATTGGGGGTGGTCTTTCAAGGAGTAGGAGAGGGTGCTCTTGCTCTTCCAGATGCTCGTCAGCCTCTTGCCAGTAGCTTGGTGCTAGTTGTCGAGGCTTATGCAAAGCTACTGAGAGAATTGGTGCCTTCAGCTGATAAGGAGAGCTGCTAGTGTGGTCCTTTAGAGACTATCCCTGAAATGCCATTGAGGCAAATCTTGACTTTTTAACTCTCTTTTGTGTATCTTTATTCTGACTTGATGGTGATGTTTAGGGAGCCTTCATGACATGGGGCCTACCAGTAGAATTGGTGCCTTCAGCTGATAAGGAGAGCTGATAGTGTGGTCCTTCAGAGACTATCCTTGAAATGCTATCAAGGTAAAATCTTGACTTTTTAACTCTCTTTTGTGTATCTTTATTCTGACTTGATGGTGATCTTTAGGGAGCCTTCATGACATGGGGCCTACTTCAGTAGGCCCAACATCTAGAAGAAAAAGCTCGACAGTCCTGCCACTATCTCTAGGTGGTTGAGGAGGAGTGAGACAAAGCTGAGAAGGGATTGCATTCTATCCTAGTGCGGTCTGATGAGCAACTCGCTGCAAAGAAGTCTTGAGCCAATACTATAGAGGTTGCTGTGGAAGAAGCCAAGATCTTCCTATAGGAAGCTGAGAACTCACTTAAGATAAGGGTTGCACAACTCCAAGAGAGTGAGGTTGAGACTGCATGTTGTGGGTCTAGCCGGTGAGGACTAAAAGGGATGTGCATCAAGCTAGAGAAGAGGTGACCCAAGCGATAGAGGCCTAATTTCAATGAGCAAAAAAGATTGCTGCTGCTAGGATGCACAAAAATTTTATGCATGCATTTCAAAAATTTTACAATGAAAGAATATTAAATTAAACTATTTAATTTATAAATGCATGCATCAGATCTAATCTTAAAACTCCTACAAATGGATCTATGATATGAATTTACATACATAAAAATCTGAATTTAAAATAACAAGCATGTGAACAAAAATTAGCACACTATAATAGATTTAATCTACCACTATTAGGATTTTAAATCTAATACCTGAGAGTGGATAGTCAAACTCCATGATCGAGAATATAGATATGGAAGTCCTCATTGGTTGCTCGTAGCCGCACAAGCATTCAACCTCTATGGATAATCTAGACAAAGCCCTCGAACCGATTAGCCCTTTGTGGAAGTGCTCACACATGTAGTCGGCTTCTGATGGCGGATCTGATTTGATCTTTTTCTTCGATCATCTCGGTGAAGAAAAAATGAGTAGCTTAAAGCATGTTGTTGGTGCAAAAATCTGCTTGCGCCGGAGAAGCTGGAGTCGGGGAAGCCGCGGTCGCCGCCGGGACCTGCAAGGGAAGTCTAAACCGGAGGTGGGGTTGCTCCGGCAAGACTCTCCGACGCTCAAGTCAGTTCTCTGCCTCAACAAGAATGGAGTGCTCGAACGGAGAATTTAGCAGAGTTTTGAGATAAGAAATAAGCTTAGAGAATAACGTATCTGAGTCCCCCTTTTATAGGCGGAGGGGGCAACGGATTGATGGTGACACCTGTAACCGTTTGGTAGTGGGCCATCCATGGTCAGGAGAATTTATTGCGAGAGGTAGTGGAGCGGAATCGTGGCCATCACCGCAGCTCGCCACGTGGAATCAGTTGCAGGGAGTGGAGCAGCGCCCGCTGTCGTGACTTGCCAGCGGATGGGAGAATCGCCCGGTATCCATCGCAGGAGGTGGAGCAGGTTCGTGGCCGTTATCGTGGCCTACCAGGGGGTAGTGGAGCTGTGCGGAATCCGCCACAGGAAGTGGGGCAGGACGGCGACGGTTACTGCGGCTTGTCAGGGAATGATGGAGCTGCGCGGAATCCGTCACAGGAAGTGGAGCAGGGTCGTGGCCGTTTCGGTGGCCTGCCAGGGGGTGCGGATCTGTTGATTGAAGCTCGGCGATGGTCGGAGCCCGGCCTCTTTAGAGGTCCGGGAGAGGTCCTCCTGGCGGCTGGGGTCGCGGGCGGAGTCTGACCTCCGTGGGAGCTCGGGCGGAGCCGTGCTGCAGGGGATGTCGGAGGCGGAGCCCGACTCCCGTAGGAGCCCGGGCGGAGCTGTGCTGCAGCTGATGTCGGAGGCGGAGCCCGGCCCCCGTAGGAGTCCGGGCGGAGCTGCTCTGTAGCTGAAGTTGCGGGCGGAACCCGGCTCTCGTAGGAGTCCGGGCGGAGTCCTCTGCAATCAAAGTTAGAGGTGAAGTCCGGCTCCCGTAGGAGTTCGGACGGAGCTTACCAGCAGTCAAAGTTAGAGGTGAAGTCCAGCTCCCGTAGGAGTCCAGACGGAGCTTACCAGCAGTTGATACTGAGAGCGGAGCCTGGCTCCCGTAGGAGTCCGGGCGGAGCTGTGCTGCAGTCGATGTCGGAGGCAGAGCCCGGCTCCCATAGGAGTCCGGGCGGAGCTGTTCTGCAGTTGATGTCGGGGGCAGAGCCTGGCTCCCGTAGGAGTCCGGGCGGAGCTGTTCTGCAGCTGATGTCGGGGGCGGAGCCCGGCTCCCGTAGAAGTCCGGGCGGAGCTGTGCTGCAGTCGATGTCGGAGGCGGAGCCCGGCTCCCGTAGGAGTCCGGGTGTAGCTGTTCTGCAGTTGATGTCGGGGGCGGAGCCCGGCTCCCGTAGGAGTCTGGGCGGAGCTGTTCTGTAGCTGATGTCGGGGGCGGAGCCCGGCTCCCGTAGGAGTCCGGGCGGAGCTGCTCTGTAGCTGAAGTTGCGGGCGGAACCCGGCTCCCGTAGGAGTCCAGGCGGAGTCCTCTGCAATCAAAGTTAGAGGTGAAGTCCGGCTCCCGTAGGAGTCCGGACGGAGCTTACCAGCAGTTGATACTGAGAGCGGAGCCTGGCTCCCGTAGGAGTCCGGGCGGAGCTGTGCTGCAGTCGATGTTGGAGGCGGAGCCCGGCTCCCGTAGGAGTCCGGGCGGAGCTGTTCTGCAGTTGATGTCGGGGGGGGAGCCCGGCTCCCGTGGGAGTCCGGGCGAAGCTGTTCTGCAGCTGATGTCGGGGGCGGAGCCCGGCTCCCGTAGGAGTCCGGGCGGAGCTGTTCAGCAGCTGATGTCGGGGGCGGAGCCCGACTCCTGTAGGAGTCCGGGCGGAGCTGTTCTGCAGCTGATGTCGGGGGCGGAGCCCGGCTCCCGTAGGAGTCCGGGCGGAGCTGTTCTGTTGTCGCGGCGGAGCCCGGCTCTTGTAGGAGTCCGGGCGGAGCTGTTCTGAAGTCGGCGGTGGAGCCTGGCTCCCGTAGGAGTCTGGGCGGAGCTGTTCTGATGTCGGCGGTGGAGCCCGGCTCCCGTAGGAGTCCGGGCGGAGCTGTTCTGATGTCGCGGCAGAGCCCGGCTCCCGTAGGAGTCCGGGCGGAGCTGTTCCGATGTCGCGGCGGAGCCTGGCTCCCGTAGGAGTCCGGGCGGAGCTGTTCCATTGCCGATTCTATCGAGGGTTTTGGTTGTGGGTATTTTATACCCAACACCAGTCCCCCTACTTCCGAGTTTGAATTTCAAGCGAAGGAAGTACACAGAGAGAGATGGGTACAGTTGGAACCGTCCCTTCGAATCCTGCGCACTGTCGCCTCCAGATATTTTGGCATTAAATGAGCGCGTGCCAGAGTCTTTTCGAATTGGAGCGGTACGAGGGGACGCTTCAAAAATCTCACAGGTACACTGGCCTAGGTATGATGCAATTATGATCCTGCCAACCGTCAGCCGCTTTTAGCCGTCTGCCAGAGGGAGTGGGACACGTGTCGGATGCGGACTGGCCAGGGGGATTTGCGATCATTATGGCACCGGATCCCAGGGTCTATTTAAACCCATCCTCCCCCCTTCAGGCATCCTACTCCATTCCTGAGTTTTCGCTGGTGTCTGTCTTCTCTTCGAGAGCCTGCTCTAGTGAACGTCTTCTCGAGCCGTAGGCGCCTCCCGTTTCTCGTTCCCCAGGTCCCTCAGAGCAGCATAGGTTAGTGCCAACCTTCTTCTCACCGCCTAGGGGCTTCTCCTCTCTTCATTACTTTTGTGCCTCCCTCCGAGTTAGCCTTCGGCGTCTCGCTCCCCTTTCGGTCTGTCTTTTTAGGGTCCTTTAGGCTCTCCCTCCGAAACTGCTCAAAATGTCCTCTGACTCTTCTGCTCCCGGCAGTTCCGAGAGTTCTTCTGCTTCAAACCCCCAGGTCCCTGTCTCTGCGGACGAACCCGCGTCCGGGGCTGGGCCTCGCCCGGTTTTCGCACCGGGCGCAATTCTATGCTCGTCGACTTCGGATGAACTCCTTCTGATAAGGGTTCGGTATGGGGTTCCTCCGGAGTACGACCTGGAGCTACCTGGCCCCTCTGATCGGGCCAGCGCTCCTCCTCCCGGTCGCTTCTGTTTGTATCAGGAAGCATTCCGTGCCGGACTCCGGCTTCCGCTTCCTGTCTTTGTTGCTGCCTTCTTCCGCTTCTTGGACATTTCTCTTGCCTCCGTGGCCCCGAATTCCTTTAGGTTTTTGATAGGGTTTCTCTTTCTCTGCCACATAGCCGAGGTCCAGCCATCCCTCTCCTTGTTCAGGCATTTTTATACCTTCAAACGTCATCCTTCGGCGAAGGACTGGTGGTACTTCTCCCCCCAGTTTGGCAAGAAGGGGTTGCTGAAGGGCGCCCCTTCTTCGATTCACAATTGGAAGGGAAAATTTCTCTTTGTCTACTGCCCGACCCTGGAACTGGGCCTGCCCCCTTGGGGGTCTCTGAGGGATTCCGTCCGTCGGGCTCCCAGCCTAGGGGAGGACGACCCTCAGGCCGCCCAGAAGCTCCTAACTTATCCCGCTCCTTCCCTTCCTAATCTTTTGAGGGAGCAGCTTCTTTTCAACATCGGCCTGAGCCCTCAGGATCCAGTAAGTACTTATCTTTTCTTTTCTTGCCTTCCTCTTCTTCTTCTCTTTACTTTTTCCTTCCCGCTCTTTTCTTTCTCTTTCTTTCTCTCTTCTTTTTTCTTCTTCTTCTTTTTTTTTTTTTTTTGACTCTGGACTGATCGGTGTCGCTTCTTCTTTCCTTTTTTTATTTTTTTTTTTATTTTTTTTTTTTAGCAATGGACGCCGAAGCAACGCGGATGCTCGCCAAGGGCATGAGAGCTCAGAAGAGGAAGGGCGCGATGGCCTCCGGATCGGCGAAGAGGCCCAGGGCAGAGGAGACGAGCTTGGCTGTGCCCGTCCAGGCAGCCCCGGCCATCGACATTCCTTCAGATGCTGAGCCAGTGGCCCCCCGGGCTTCCTCGAGGAGCCCGCTGACTGGGGCCCCCGTTCCGGGGGTTCGCCCCACGGAGGCATCTGCCGTGGGGAGGAGGAAATCGGTGGCTCGCAGGGCGAGTAGCCACCGAGCTGCTGCAGACGAGTCCGTCTGCTCTGAGGGGGGATCGGAGAACCCCTTCAACAACAAGGACCTGATCAGGTGGCTGCTCGATGGCTGCATCCTGTCCGACGTCGTGGAGAGGATCGACCGCGCCGATCTCGAGCAGCGGGCTTGGGACTCTTTGGGGTCCTTCCTCGAGGTAAGCGGATGTTTATTTGTACGGTCACTCGGCCTTTGTTGTAATTCTCTATCCGTCCTTGCAGATTGGGCACCAGCTCTTCGCCTATGTCGAGGCGACGAGCCGCATGAGAAGGGACCTCCTTCAGGCGGAGGAACGCTGCCAGGCCGAGGTTGCTCGCCTCCAAGCGAAGACGGCCGAAGTAGCCGCCCTCCAAGAGGCCCTGGAGAGAGAGAGGCAAGCCCGAGAAGAGGAGAGACAAGCCCGGGAAGAGGAGAGACGAATCTTGGAGGAGTCGGCGAGGAAGACGGAGGCCGAGGTCGTCCATTTGGTCGAGCAAACTCCGGTTCTGGTCTCGGAGGCCAGGGCCCTTACGGTGGAGGAGTTCAAGGCCTCCGCGGAGATGAGGGAACTGAACGTCCAGTTCGGCCAGGAGGCGTTCACTAAGGGGTTCGAGCTCTGCCAAGAGAAGGTGGCCAGCAGATACCCCGACCTCGATCTCGGCTTTCTCGAGGAGTCTGAAGATGAGGCCGGCTCCTCATCCGCCGCCACCACAGTCGCACCCCCCACACCGAGTTCTCCACCTCCTGCCCCTGAGGTCTGAGACCTCTGATCCTGTGCCCTTATTTTGTCGCCATATTTCCTTTCTGTTTGTCTTCAAAATTATTCAATCAATAAAGCCGAATTTCTTGTTGTGGATGGCCTCTCCTTCCCCCTCCTCCTCCTTTTTGCCTTTCTTCTTGTAATGAGTCGATCTTTGACGCTTGCACCTTTCGATGGCAGTGCCCTGCTGAAGCACTCCCCTTGCCCCTGGGGGTCCTGCTGAAATTAACTATCCAGCAGCTGAAAAAGGAGGTCCTCCACCTGACGAAGAAGTTGAAGAAGTCGGAAGGCGAGCTCCGCAAGTCGAGAGAATGCCATTCCGAAGCCGTCGCTGAGGCCGCCCACTTTAGGAGTCTCCAAGTGAAGGCAATCATGGATTACAGCCGGAGGAAGGCGAACTTCACAAAGGAGCTCGAGGAATGCAAGAAGAGCGCCAGCGATCGAACTTGGGCTCAAGAAGCCAGGATCAGCGCCCTTAAGGTGGAGCTATCAGCTGCGAAGAGGAAGATCGGCCAGCTGGAAGGAAACTCATCCCGGCTCCTGGCACGGGTTGATGATGAACAGAAGTGGTCGCAGAAGGTCTCCGACCTTCAGAAGCAGCTTCAAAACGTCGAGATGAGCCACGATGTGCAGCGGGCCAGCTGGCGCCGGCAAGTGGAAGAGTACAAAGGGAGATTCCAGAAGGTGGCGGATGAGGTCGTTCGTCTCCAGAGGCAGCTGGTTACCAGGGCGTAGCTTACTTCCGCCCAAGATACCGAAGAGCTCCAAGCCCTGAGAGGCACTGTCGAAGGGATTTCTGTCTCCCTTGGGGAGAAGACAGCCGAGCTGCAACAAGTGAAAATCCAACTGGCGCTTGAGCGGAAGGCCGTCGCGGACACAGAGGCGGAGTCCGAAGTTTTGCGGAAGTGGCATCGAGAAGCGGAGGCTGAGAGCCGGCAACTTCGTCAGGCGCTCCAGGATACGCTGCGGAAGAGGGAAGAACTAGAAGAAGCAATGGAGAACCTGAGGCAGTCCTGGTTGAGGGATGGGGGTGATAACCCTAGGTTGGAGGGAGCAGGGCCTCCTTAGAGCTCTTTTGTCTTTATGTCTTATCATGTAGTTACTTTTTTTTTGTCGTTTTGTCCTTCTTTCCCTGGCCGTCCTGGCCTTGTAGTACGTATATCGGAAATGGAAAAAAGAGCGCTTTGTGTTACCTTGTCCACGCGTAGCACTGATATTGTCGTCTGTTGAACCTTTCTTGTCGTTCGGCTTGTTTGACGTAGATGTCGTCGCAGGGGGGGCTCTTTCCTTTCATCCGACCTTGTTACGCGGCTGAGTTTCGCCACCATTATTGACCCTTGCCGCAGAAGTGGCGGATGGAGCCCGACTTCCGTAGGAGTCCGGACGAAGTCTTCCTTGGCGTAGGAACCCGGCTCCCGTAGGAGTCCGGGCGAAGTCTTCCTTGGCGGCGGAACCCGGCTCCCGTAGGAGTCCGGGTGAAGTCTTTCCTGGCGGTGGAACCCGGCTCCCGTAGGAGTCCGGGTGAAGTCTTCCTTGGCGGCGGAACCCGGCTCCCGTAGGAGTCCGGGTGAAGTCTTCCTTGGCGGCAAAACCCGGCTCCCGTAGGAGTCCGGGTGAAGTCTTTCCTGGCGGCGGAACTCGGCTCCCGTAGGAGTCCCGGTGAAGTCTTCCTTGGCGGCGGAACCCGGCTCCCGTAGGAGCTCGGGTGAAGTCTTTCTTGGCGGTGGAACCCGGCTCCCGTAGGAGTCCGGGCGAAGTCTTCCTTGGCGGCGGAACCCGGCTCCCGTAGGAGTCCGGGTGAAGTCTTTCCTGGTGGCAGAACCTGGCTCCCGTAGGAGTCCGGGTGAAGTCTTCCTTGGCGGCAGAACCCGGCTCCCGTAGGAGCCCGGGTGAAGTCTTCTTTGGCGGTGGAACCCGGCTCCCGTAGGAGTCCGGGTGAAGTCTTCCTTGGCGGCGGAACCCGGCTCCCGTAGGAGTCCGGGTGAAGTCTTCCTTGGCGGCAGAACCCGGCTCCCGTAGGAGTCCGGACCTTCCATTTTGCTCGAGCCGGCGTGAGGTTCTCCTCCCGTTACCAGCCTGGCTTGTGGGGGCGCGTTAGGACGCTGTAAGGCCTCTCCCCCTCCGGTCTAAAAGAACCGGGCCTTCAACTTTGCTCATGTCAGGACGAGGTTCTCCTCCTGTTCCTGACATGGCTGTGGGGGCACATTAGGGCGTTGCAAGGCCTCTCCCCTCATCCGGTCTAAAAGAACCGGGCCTTTGACTTTGCTCAAGTTAGGGCGAGGTTTTTTTCCTGTCCCTAACAGGGCTGTGGGGGCACATTAGGGCGTTGTAAGGCCTCCTCCCCATCCGGTCTAAAAGACCCGGGCCTTTGACTTTGCTCAAATTAGGGTGAGATTTTCCTCCTGTCCCTAACAAGGCTGTGGGGGCACATTAGGGCGTTGTAAGGCCTCTCCCCCCATCCGATCTAAAAGAACCGGGCCTTTGACTTTGCTCATGCCAGGACGAGGTTCTCCTCCTGTTCCTGGCATGGCTGCATTTTTGGAGGGATAAGATCCAGTCATAATACATCCACGCTAGGTGGGAGGGGCACGTTAGGCAGAAAGAAAAGTAGATTCAAGGCGAAATAGTAAGTGATACATTTACAGTTTTCCCGCTCCTCCTTGAGGCCCTCCGGTGATGGAGTCGATGGTCCTGATGGGAGGTTGGTCCCCTGGTTGCTCCTCCCTTTTCTGTGGTTCAGGCGGTGGGAGGGCTCTTGGCCGGTCTCCTCTACCCTCAGGCCTGCGGTGGATGAATCTGTCGAGTCGACCTCGCCGAATGAGCTCCTCGATCTCGTCCTGGAGCTGGATGCATTCCTCCGTGTCGTGGCCGTGGTCGCGGTGGTAGAGGCAGAACTTGTTGGGGTTGCGCTTTCCGGGGTGTGTGCGCATCCTCTCCGGCCTAGGGAGCTGCTCCCTGACCTCCATCAGTACCTGGGCCTTTGAGGCGTTGAGGGGGGCGTAGTTGCGGAATTTCCCTGGTGGGGAACCCCGCCGAAACCTGCTGTCCGGGCTTCTTTGCCTGCGTGCCCGGGGTGGAGTATGGGCGCGCTTATGTCCAGGAGGGGATCGAGAGCGAGGCCGGGCTTCCTTTGGCCTCTTCTCAACTGCGGGCTTACTAGAATCTCCCGCCTGACGCTCCCTTGCTGTCTCTTCGTCCT
The DNA here is from genome assembly GCF_000442705.2 of Elaeis guineensis. NCBI lineage: Eukaryota > Viridiplantae > Streptophyta > Magnoliopsida > Arecales > Arecaceae > Elaeis > Elaeis guineensis. Next base: position 44,350,924 of record NC_025994.2, read on the forward strand.
TCATTTTGAAGGCTTCTTCCGCTCGGGCGTATCCTTCAGCCCGAGCCAGTAAATCAGCAAAATCCCTGGGGTACTTCTTCTCCAGGGAGTACAAAAGATCATTCTTCTGAAGGCCACCTTTCAGGGCGGCCATGGCAACTGACTGGTTCAAGTTCCGGACCTCCAACGCCGCGATGTTGAAGCGGTTGACGTAGGCCCGTATGGACTCCCCTTCCCTCTGCTTGATGTTGATGAGGGACTCCGAACCCTTCCGGGGATGCCGACTGCTGACAAAATGGGCCACGAATTGGTGGCTCATTTGATCGAAGGAAAATATGGTACCCGGCTTCAGAGTCGAGTACCAGTTCCTCGCTGCTCCCTTCAAAGTAGACGGGAAAGCTCGGTACAAGATGGCGTCAGGAGTGCCGTGAAGCAGCATCATCGTTCGGAAGGCCTCCAGATGATCAACCGGGTCCGACGTCCCGTCGTAGCTTTCGAACTGGGGAAGCTTGAAGTTTGGCGGGATCGGTTCCTGCATAATCATTTGGGAGAAGGGAGGGTCAGTGCAAATATCCTCACCATAAGCGGGAGGCGCGTGGCGGAGTTCTTCGATCCGCCGGTTCATCTCCTGGAGCCTCCGGTCCAGGAAATCCTCTCGACTTCGAGTCTCGAGGGTCCTTTGGCAGAATGGGGGTAGGGATCTTCCAGGGGTGGAGTCGTGATCTGATTGAGGGCTCTCTACCCTCGGATTCGCCTTCCCGGGAAGGACGGGGCGGCTGGCCCAGGTGGCCCGCCCCACCATCGGGTTCTGGCATTCCGGAGACACCCCCTCCGGATGCGCCGACGCCTGCGGTTGCTACTGCTGCATTGCTTGTACGGCTTCGACGAGGCCTTTGACCTGCTGCGCCAGCAGGTCAAACTGCTCCGCGCCGACCGCCGCCGCCGGAGGGGGAGGAGGAGGAGGCTGAGAAACGGGAGGGGAGGCCAGAGCCTGAGATCTGGCCGCGGAGGCCGTGGACCGCCGGGTGGATGCCTTATGCGGAGGCATCGAGTGTCGATCTCGTGGGGAAAGATTAGGAGTGGGTGACGGAGAAACGGTCGGAGGCGGCTCCGTTGAACACTCCTTTAAGAACAAGGGTGCTGCGAAGACACACCCCTTCCTCTAGCACCAATCCTATTGGTGCAAAAATCTGCTTGCGCCAGAGAAGCTGGAGTCGGGGAAGCCGCGGTCGCCGTCGGGACCTGCAAGGGAAGTCTAAACCGGAGGTGGGGTTGCTCCGGCAAGACCCTCCGATGCTCAAGTCAGTTCTCTGCCTCAACAAGAATGGAGTGCTCGAACAGAGAATTTAGCAGAGTTTTGAGATAAGAAATGAGCTTAGAGAATAACGTATCTGAGTCCCCCTTTTATAGGCGAAGGGGGCAACGGATTGATGGTGACACCAATAACCGTCTGGTAGTGGGCCGCCCGTGGTCAGGGGAATTTATTGCGAGAGGTAGTGGAGCGGAATCGTGGCCATCACCGCAGCTCGCCACGTGGAATCAGTTGCAGGGAGTGGAGCAGCGCTCGCTGTCGTGACTTGCCAGCGGATGGGAGAATCGCCCGGTATCCGTCGCAGGAGGTGGAGCAGGTTCGTGGCTATTATCGTGGCCTGCCAGGGGGTAGTGGAGCTGTGCGAAATCTGCCACAGGAAGTGGGGCAGGGCGGCGACGGTTACTGTGGCTTGTCAGGGAATGATGGAGCTGCGCGGAATCCGTCACAGGAAGTGGAGCAGGGTCGTGGCCGTTTCAGTGGCCTGCCAGGGGGTGCGGATCTGTTGATTGAAGCTCGGCGACGGTCGGAGCCCGGCCTCTGTAGAGGTCCGGGAGAGGTCCTCCTGGCGGCTGGGGTCGCGGGCGGAGTCTGACCTCCGTGGGAGCTCGGGCGGAGCCGTGCTGCAGGGGATGTCGGAGGTGGAGCCCGGCTCCCGTAGGAGCTCGGGCGGAGCTGTGCTGCAGCTGATGTCGGAGGCGGAGCCCGGCCCCCGTAGGAGTCCGGGCGGAGCTGCTCTGTAGCTGAAGTTGCGAGCGGAACCCGACTCTCGTAGGAGTCCGGGCGGAGTCCTCTGCAATCAAAGTTAGAGGTGAAGTCCGGCTCCCGTAGGAGTCCGGATGGAGCTTACCAGCAGTCAAAGTTAGAGGTGAAGTCCAGCTCCCGTAGGAGTCCGGACGGAGCTTACCAGTAGTTGATACTGAGAGCGGAGCCTGGCTCCCGTAGGAGTCCGGGCGGAGCTGTGCTGCAGTCGATGTCGGAGGCGGAGCCCGACTCCCATAGGAGTCCGGGCGGAGCTGTTCTGCAGTTGATGTCGGGGGCGGAGCCCGGCTCCCGTAGGAGTCCGGGCGGAGCTGTTCTGCAGCTGATGTCGGAGGCGGAGCCCGGCTCCCGTAGGAGTCCGGACGGAGCTGTGCTGCAGTCGATGTCGGAGGCGGAGCCCGGCTCCCGTAGGAGTCCGAGCGGAGCTGTTCTGCAGTTGATGTCGGGGGTGGAGCCCGGCTCCCGTAGGAGTCTGGGCGGAGCTGTTCTGCAGCTGATGTCGGGGGCGGAGCCCGGCTCCCGTAGGAGTCCGGGCGGAGCTGCTCTGTAGCTGAAGTTACGGGCGGAACCCGGCTCCCGTAGGAGTCCGGGCGGAGTCCTCTGCAATCAAAGTTAGAGGTGAAGTCCGGCTCCCGTAGGAGTCCGGATGGAGCTTACCAGCAGTTGATACTGAGAGCGGAGCCTGGCTCCCGTAGGAGTCCGGGCGGAGCTGTGCTGCAGTCGATGTCGGAGGCGGAGCCCGGCTCCCGTAGGAGTCTGGGTGGAGCTGTTCTGCAGTTGATGTCGGGGGCGGAGCCTAGCTCCCGTCAGAGTCCGGGCGAAGTTGTTCTGCAGCTGATGTCGGAGGCGGAGCCCGGCTTTCGTAGGAGTCCGGGCGGAGCTGTTCAGCAGCTGATGTCGGGGGCGGAGCCCGGCTCCCGTAGGAGTCCGGGCGGAGCTGTTCTGCAGCTGATGTCGGGGGCGGAGCCCGGCTCCCGTAGGAGTCCGGGCGGAGCTGTTCTGATGTCGCGACGGAGTCCGGCTCCCGTAGGAGTCCGGGCGGAGATGTTCTGAAGTCGGCGGCGGAGCCCGACTCCCATAGGAGTCCGGGCGGAGCTGTTCTGATGTCGGCGGCGGAGCCCGGCTCCCGTAGGAGTCTGGGCGGAGCTGTTCTGATGTCACGGCAGAGCCCGGCTTCCGTAGGAGTCCGGGCGGAGCTGTTCCGATGTCGCGGTGGAGCCCGGCTCCCGTAGGAGTCCGGGTGGAGCTGTTCCGTTGCCGATTCTGCCGAGGGTTTCGGCTGTGGGTATTTTATACCCAACACATGTAATTTTAAATTTTTATAATGAAAAAAAATAAAAGATTAAATATTTTAATCTTTTAAACATGTCTTAGATCAGATCTAAATTACCGTTAAAGATCTATAACATAAAAAATTTATATATAAAATCTGATATAAAATAGAAAACTGCATTAATCACATTGATTCTTTGAGTCTGATCTAACCTTTAGATCATATCGATTGAGTTCAGAACTCATCACCTTTTCATGGATCGATGATCTCCATTACTAGTAGGTGTGGTACAAAGCTCTCACTAATGTCGAGTAGCCGCATAGATCATTCGACCTCTACAGATTATCCACTCAAAGCCCTGATTGGATCTTCCTTCACGGGAGTGCTAGCTTACATCGAAGGCTCTAGATGGCTGATCCAGGCTCCTTTCTTTGGATCTCCCAGACTCCTTCAGATCAGAAGATGAAGCTTTACAAGGAGATGGTGGCGTGGGAGATTGAACAAGACTCACTCTTATATTTTTCTTCTCATAAAATCTAGAGTTGAAACCCTAGACCCTATACCTTACGTCCGAGAGGAAGAACATTTTCTTTGTTTCTCACGCACGAAATTCCAACCCACTCTTAACTTTTCATATCCCAACTCTTAGATTTTTCATACCAAAAATTACTTCTAATCTCGTACAAAACTGATCTCTTCTTAAGGGTGGCATTGTTAGATGTGTGTGTTGGGTGGATGTCTGGCCAGGACACCACCTCTCAAGATCCTTTCAGTACTACGCGATGCAGCAGGAAGAAAGAAGAAACAAAATAAAAGAAAAAATAATCAAAATACGTGGATCAGCCACAAAAGGGCTCGCCTCCACGGGGCATGCAAACTTCACTATGAAAAAGAAATTTTATAAGAGGAGACCTTACCCTCAACCCTTGTACACCCAATTCTCTCTCACTAGATGTTCTCCTTACAAAAGCTCTCTCTCTCTTGGAAGGTCCCCTGAACCCTTGAAGTGCCTAGCGACCGCTGTCCAGGAGCCTCCTGCTCCTTCTCTCTCAGCACTTTCACCTCTCTCTCTCCTCTCGAGTTCGTACGGCTCTGTACGGTGAGAAAACCCAAACCACGACTTTACTGTTCGTCCATAAGCCCTTTTAAAGGGTTAAAACCTAATTAGATTAGGTTTAAGAGTCCTTAATCAACCCAAATCAGGTTCTGAACTGTCTGATCAAAAAATAGATCAACCCATGCCCTTCGATCATGATCGGTCCACAAAATAGTGTCGTGGACCATGCGAAATGCATGGAAAACACCTGCGTGGTCCACAGGCCCAGCCGTGGACCGTCCGGTCCATGGTGGACCGGGGCAAATGGCCAGCAAGCCGCTTGGGCCTGGGCCGGTCCGCTCCCGCGCACGGGCCCGTGCGCGCCTGGGCCGTGCGCCCGCTTGGGCCGCGGGCCTGGGTCGCACGTCCCGTGTGTCACCGCTTGCGGCCGCACCACTGCCGCCCGCTGTCGGTCGCCGACGGTCCTCCGCCGCCTCAGGTCTCGTGCCGACTTCAAAAGCTCGTATCTCCTTCATTCGAGCTCCATTTTGGGTGATCTTGGTCTTGTTGGACTCTATTTTTTGCCGCAAACCTCGCCATGAGCTCAATGTGGGCTGAATCTCAAGGCATTAAATCCTAACAATCTCCACCTCGACTCGAATTCGGCCTTCTCCAAACTCCGAGAGCTTCTGGATCTCCTCGCCCCCTAGCCCTGGGACAATCGCCTGCTGATCATGGATGGGCAAACATGGGAGTCGAGCCAGGCTGCTCGATCCCATCTCCGTTGTATGCTGTGCTCCTCCTGACCTGAGACCTGCTCGGGGCATCATCCTGCGGCAATAGGAATCTCACCTTGCGACGTCACCTCTCGTCCTCCCGAGTCTCCTATCTCATGTCCGATCCACCTCCTGAAGCTTCACCTTGCTCTGGGCTCCACCTCGCTCCTGAAGCTCCACCTCGCACTGGGCTCCCCATCAGGTAATAATGTCCTCTGCTCCCCTTCTTCCCCTCCAGCACAATCCTATCGCTGCATAACACCCTCAGGATTCCTCCACCAGCTACCGTCCTATAGCCTCTCGAATCCAGTCTGCTAAGTGAGATAAGATTTCGTCTGAAATCGGGTATGTATTGGACCTTCCCCAATCTCCTCACTACACCGTCACGTGTCCTCCAACTGACCGTCCCAATGCCTCTGATCGCACAGCTCGATCCATCCGGCAGATATACAGTGCCCTCACTGTTCTTTAGGGAGTCAAACTGCTCCTCTCTGTAGCATACATGATAGGGGCATGCAGAATCTAATATCCACTACTAGGAAGAAGTAGATACCTTGTCAGGTATCTCCAGGACATCTCCATCTGAATCACTGCCGGCCGTCGCTACAGCAGCCACCGTCCGATTTTTTAGTTGAGGGCAATCTCTGGCTAGATGCCCCAACTCCTCACACCGGTAACACCTGATTTTGCTTAAGTCCCTCTTGGACTTGGACCGCCCTCGTTGTGATTCCTATCGCTCCGTCTACTACCTCCTGCTCCTCCAGAAGCCATCAAAGCTAAGCTACTGCCACCTGAGCTCGAAGCTGGGTTCTCCCTCCTGAGAATCGAGTTCTGGAGTGTCATCGTGGTGATCTCATCCATCTTGATAGTGCTCTTTCCCACTAGAAGAGCAGTCACCAAGGACTCGTACGAAGGGAGAAGCGACGCCAGCAAAACTAGTGCCCTGGTCTTCTCCTCAACGTTCTCGCCAACGCTGAGGAGGTCGGTGAGGATCGTCTGGAAGTGGCTCAAATGCTCCTGCATGCTCTATCCCTTAGTCATTCGTAGTTGGTAAAACTGCCTCCAGAGGAAAAGTGTGTTGGTGAGAGACTTCACCATGTACAACTCCTCGAGCTTCGACCACAGCACCGTCGGAGAAGTCTCGCTCAGCACATGGATCACCACCTCATCCGTCAGGTACATACGGATGGTACTCACCGCCTGCATCTGTAGCCATTTCCAATCCCACACCTCCATGGTGGTCGGCTTCTCATCGCACAAGAGAGTATCGATCAACCCCTGTTGGATGAGCACGTCCTTCACCCTGGCCTGCCACAAGGAGAAATTGCTCTTACCATCGAACTTGTTGATCTCCATCTTGATTATTCCTGTTTTCTCCATCTTCAATCTTGCTCACCATTGCTGCAATCTGCATCCTTGTACCATCTTGCTCTGATACCACTTGTTGGGTGGATGTCTGGCTAGGACACCATCTCCCAAGATCCTTTCAGTACCACGCGATGCAGCAGGAAGAAAGAAGAAACAAAATAAAAGAAAAAATAATCAACATACGTGGATCAGCCACAAAAGAGCTCGCCTCCACGGGGCGTGCAAACCTCACTATGAAAAAAAAATTTTACAAGAGGAGACCTCACCCTCAACCCTTGTACACCCAATTCTCTCTCACTAGAAGTTTCCCTCACAAAAGCTCTCTCTCTTGGAAGACCCCTTGAACCCCTGAAGTGCCTGGCGACCGCTGTCCAGGAGCCTCCTGCTCTTTCTCTCTCAGCGCTTTCACCTCTCTCTCTCCTCTTGGGTTCGTACGACTCTGTACGATGAGAAAACCCGAACCACGACTTTACTGTTCATCCATAGGCCCTTTTAAAGGGTTAAAACCTAATTAGATTAGGTTTAAGAGTCCTTAATCAACCCAAATCAGGTTCTGAACCGTCGGATCAAAAAACAGATCAACCCATGCCCTCCGATCGCAATCGGTCCATAGAATAGTGTCGTGGACTGTGCGAAATGCGTGGAAAATGCCCATGCGGTCCACAGGCCCAACCGTGGACCACCCGATCCACGGTGGACCGGGGCAAATGGCTAGCAGGCCGCCTGGGCCTGGGCCGGCCCGCTCCCGCACACGGGCCCGCACGCGCCTGGGCCACGCGCCTGCCTGGGCCGCGGGCCTGGGTCGTGCATCCTGCTCGCTGCCGCCTGCGGCCGCACCGCTGCCGCCCGCCGCTGGTTGCCGACGGTCCTCCGCCACCTCGAGTCTCGTGCCGACTTTAAAAGCTCGTATCTCCTTCATCTGAGCTCCATTTTGGGTGATCTTGATCTCGTTGGACTCCATTTTTCACTACGAACCTTGCCATAGGCTCAATATGGGCTGAATCTCGAGGTGTCAAATCCTAACAGTGTGCCCTAGATGCCAGATTGGCTGACATATTCTTGTACAAATGTATGGGCAAATTTATAATTTTGACTATAAATGAATAAAAAGATTATTCTACTATCACATTGTGTACATTATGTCTGTGATACATCCTTTGAGTTAGTAGGAATGTTAATTCATATTTTCAAGAGTTGAAAATTTAAGGCATGAATTTACATAACTAACTCATAAACAGCTCCTGACCGTAGGATCATCATGAGGATGGTGATCAATCTGAAAGGTTGGTATATGATTGCTTCCTTAGGGTAGATGTGTCTTGAGTCTATGGTGTGGAGATATCAAAGCGAGAGTACAGATATTCGTTGAGAATGAGAGTACTGAACGTGACCACCTCGAGCAGTCATAAGAAAGTCTACCTTCTCATCGATGACTAGCTCGATGCTGCAGCTGTGTGTCTAGTTCTTTGACCTGAGGTACATCGATAGTTCACCTTGAGTGTGTTATAGTTTGATTACACCATAACTCGATCTCCTAGCCATTCAAAATCTTGAGGTGTATGTTGGCTGTAGCATATTCATTGTAGGAACCAGATTGTACCAAGAAAGAATCTATCAACCTCAGTAGATGAGAAGAGTAGTCCTATGATGATCGAAAGATTGAGTCCTTAAGCCCATGGCCATGGCAGAGTAAAATAATGGAAAAGAGTTTTTCATTAAGGTTTTACATCGGACTTGGATCGATCGATTGATTCATATGACTGATGTTGGATTTGACGAGTTTACCTTAACCCTAATTCAGTCGGGACTCATGATAGAAGAACTCAATCACACAGGTAGCTGCACCAAGAGGTTCATCTTCATTTCTGATGGGTTGCCACCATATACTGCTAGGTGTCACTGGTGGATTTTGGAAGCAATTAGAATGATCTTGATGATCGATTATTCTAATTGTCTGAATCAGAAAAGTTCTGGTCCATTGAAAGGAGTTTCGATGATGTCGATGATGAGATCACGACATGTCTCATTACCATACAGAAATGAACCTAACTGGGTCACACAAACAAGAGTTAGGGTCTGGATGTCATCAATTGAGCTAGTCCAGTTCGATTGATTTGGATTAGATCCAATTAGGTTCAAGAAAATCATGCTAGCACACGATTGAGCCTAACTTTCTACTCGTGTAATCTTTTCTATCTTGATTGAGCTAAATGTGATTTGACTCACCCACCGAACCTTGAGAAGATTTCTCACAGTCTGACTAGAGCCAGTCTAGCTCAGAAAGGATTTGTCTTAATTCATGAGATGAATTTAAGACAACACCTGCTAATTCCTGTCATCTGCCATTTTCGTTTTAGGACATTGGTCAAATGTTGACCCATGGACCTTGGATTGAAGGCCACTTGGCAAGAGGTTATTGGAGAGTTTTTGTGGATTGTCCACCTGCTAATTTTGCCCTCAAAATGGGTGTCATAATCAGATATGGCATATGCCCCAAGTGGATAAGGATAGAATCCCATGAGATGAGGGCTCTAATCCCTTGATCAACTTGGACTGTGGGGCACCAATCTCACTGTGCTTATCCAGTGTTGGCGCCAACAGTAGGAGGGATTGTAGAGATTCTTATCTGATATGATCAGATGATATCACTCCACTAATCAAAATTGTGATAATCCGGCCCAATTGGGCCCAAAACCAGCCCACTAAGCCCATTAAACAAAAAAAAAAAAAAAGAAAAACAGAGCAGGAAGACTCCCAATCGGAGTCTTCCTCTTCTCCGATCAAGAATCGGAGTCCTAGGGCCATTGAAAGACCCTAGGACGAGCTCTATAAGAACCCTTCCCCTCTCCTCTATGGGTAGACCCTGCAGCCACCGATGATTGCCGAAGATTTTTCTCCGATTTTTCCGATTGAAGCCGCGGCCTCCTATTCTTGTGCTCGCCGGAAAACAGAGGCCGAAGACGCCGTCGGAGCTCAAGTAAGGCTCCAACGTTTCTTCCTCTCCTTCTTCCGTTTCCCCTCTGGCCCCAAACATCATTGTCGGTCGCCGACTTTGCCGGAAATCGAGAAGAAAATGATGCCCTGTTTTTCTCCTGTTCGGTCGAGTCATCTTTCACCCTTTTCCGACCATCGACGCCGTCGTTTGCGGCATCTCACCCTTAGGTTTGGACCCCCACCCCTCTATCTGTCTTTTCCGAAAGTCATGGCCGCCGATGATAGGCCAATGACCGGAGAAATCCGTGGAAAGGAGGCGGTCCCCTATTTTTCATTTTTTTTTCTAAATCTCCCGCCGGCCGAGCCTCACCGCCGGCATTCTGTTGCTCCCTGCTGTCGGCCGCCGCTGTCGGACCATCGACCGTGCCGCTGCAGCCTGTCGGACCATGGGCGACGCCCCTCTGTTTCCCTCCCGTTCGGCCAAAGAAGAGGAAAGAAGGAAGAAGAGAAGAGAAGGAAAAAGAAAAAGAAAAGAAAAAAAAAGGAAAAAGAAAAAGAAAAGAAAAAGGAAAAAGAAAAAAAAAAAAGAAAAGAAAATACAAAATAGAAAAATAATAAAATAGAAAAAAAAATAATAAGAAAAGAGAAAAATTCCCTCTTTTCCCTCTTTCTCCCTCTTTCTCTTTCTCTATTGTCTCTCTCTAAAAAAAAGAAAAAGAAAAAGAAAAAGAAAAAGAAAAAGAAAAAGAAAAAGAAAAAGAAAAAAAAAAGAGAAAAGAAAAATATAATAATAAAAAAAAATACATGTGAGAAAATATTTTTCTCATCTCTCTCTTAAGTCTTTCTCTCTCTAGAATTAGACTTTCTCTCTCTACCTTCTCTCTATATTTTCTCTCTCTAGATTTTCTTCTTATTTTCTCTCTCTAGATCTTTCTCTCTCATTATGGATTTCGTCTCTCTAGGATCATTCTCTCTCTGATTGCATCACAGACCCTAGGATAAATTTAAGATGAAAATATGATGATCTGAGACTGCTCCGAAATTCGTGCAGTAGATTAGATCCTGATCCGATCCTTCTTCGAAATTGATAATATCAATCATGGTTAATCTATATTAAGTCACCTTGATATGACCTCTGATGATCTCAATCATGATTGCCACTTTTTAAAGGATATGAAGATTCTCTCTCCACTTTCTCTCTCTACTTTCTCTCTCATGATCGACTTTCTCTCTCTAAAAAAAAAAGATCTATGAATCCTGTATCGAGTCATGCCTTCATCTTTTAGAAGCTTATATTGACTCTATCAAGATGATCTGAAGTTGCTTTGATATTCGTGCTGTATGTCAACCTCATCTGATCGTATCAAAGATCTTTCAAATTTATTATTAAAGAACCCTATTGATTGATCTTGACTTTAATTCGATCTGTGCCTCACAATTTCTTGATCAAGTCACTTGAATCTGACCCTCAGATCAGAGATCCTGAATTTGTCCTGGTATCTGGATGGTTCGACACATCCGGACAACAGTCCTCTTTCCTTATGATTTAATCTTGTTATATTTATAGAATAGAATTTGATAATGATTTGATATTTTAAATAGGATTAGCTGATTCTTCTAACGAAGTCTAAAGATCTAAGATGAAAGAGGTAAGTAATGTTTACTTTTACTGAATTTATCTGGTATATTACGAATTAAATAAATTTATGCATGTTTGCGATTGAAATTATTTATTGAAATAATTGCTAAAAATTATTTATGATGAAAGTTAATTGTAGAAAAATTATTTATGATTGAAGTTATTTGTTGAGCAATTATTATGATGATATATTATCTCAAAGAATGTTATAATTGATTTGACTCGAATATCAATTAATTTTATTATTCTTAAAAATAATATATAAATTGGAAGACAATATGAAATTGACAACCTGACTGTGTTGAGGACCCTGCCAATGGGGGCATATACGTTGGCAATTGACTGTCCTGAGGATTTATGTCGCCAGTGAGATCAGTGACATGTCGTCAGATAGACCAGCGACAAAACCGCCAGTTAGACCAGCGGTTCCAAAAGACTTGGCTGCCAGATGATTCGCAGCCCACCGCAAGCAGATACGCGGTATTATGACCCTGCCACAGGGATAATGTGGTCATAGTCATGGTTGGTAAGAAGAATTTAAGAAATTGATGAATTTAAGAAGAAAAGCATAATTAGAAATTATGATGAATTGACTTTTATATATGATTGACAGTATGAATATGATTTCATGAAATTACATATTGATTTGTTATGCATAGTATTATTTGCCTGATTATTCAGTTAAAGGTATACACTGCTTACTGGGCTGTTTAGCTCATGATAAGTTTTATGTTTTTCTTACAGATCTCGAAAATTAGCATGATGTGGGATTTCAGTTGGGAGAGCGATTAGAGATGGAGTTAACTCATTGATTTAGGATTTTTCTCAGAATTGACTCAAGACCTTTAGTTTTGTTTTTAGTATTGATTTTGTCAGACAATTACTTTCTTTTGAACACTTAGTTTTGATTTGTTATTTGAACCAAGATTTGATTATTGAATAAAGAAAAATTTATTTAACTGTTTGTGAAGATATCATGATGAGATGCCTTGCATGCTTATGGGAAAAGTATTCTATAAGTATGTGGTGGTTGCCATGACCCTCGATTCACAATCTCGGGTCAGGGGCGTGACAAAAATTTTTTTAGAATTAATTAGAATTTTTTGATTGGTCGAATGATGTGGCACTGCATGGCGCAGCAGGGTCTATTTAAACCCTGTCTGCGCCTAGGGTTGTGTGACTTTGCCCAATACCCAGCAAAAATATGAAACCCCTCTACTTCTCCATGCCCCCTCTACTCCTCTCCCTCCCCTCTTCCCATCCAAGAGGTTGGGCATCCATCTGGTGCTTGTCCAAGGTGTGGTGGCTCTCTGATCAGAAGGCTACAGGAATTTGTCGAGAAGCTGCTGCTTCAGCTTCAGAAGATCTTTTGAAGATCTTGCAGATTAGAACTAGATCTAATTTTTATAGCAAAGATTCATGAGGAGAAGATGATCTAGATCCCACTCAAGTGGATACCGATAGATGCCAGGCGACTGCGTGGCTATTTTAGAACCATGGGCATTGCTGCGATCATCTACAGGATAATCTAGTTACCCTAGAGGTATTTCTCTAATCCTCAAGTTTTAGATTTAATTTTAGATTAAATATTAGATAATAAGAATCAAATCTAATAGATCTTAGATCTAAAATAAAGTAGGATAATTTTTTTTTTAAATATTTCACCTCAGATCTCATTAGTTCTGGAAGATCCTACAAGGAAAAAGATGATTTTTTCTTCAACTGGTATCAGAGCCAGGTTGATGGCTCTATTTTAGATCTAATTTAGATCTAATTTTTATTTTTATTTATCTGATATTAATAAATTTTAGATGTCACATCAGATGTGATTGGATCTGAAAATAAAATTTTAAAATTAAATCTAAATAGATCTAACATGTTTGATATGCATGACTAGACTAGGAATAGTTTAAACTATGAATAGTCTTGAAGTTTTATATTTTAATATGATTAAAATATAAATTAGATCTAATTTATTATTTGATTTTTTGATGTTATAAATATTATATTCAGATCAAAAAATAAAAAATAAAATTTAATTAATACATAAGATTGATTTATTGCATGCCTAGACTAGTTGTAGAATTATTTTAGTAACTGTCTAAAATAGATTTTATATTGAATAGTTCAATTTAAATCTTATTTTTTAGATATTATATGTGATGTATCAGATCTGAAAGCATGCTAATTAGATCAGATTTTAATACATGAGATGTATACAAAGCATGTATAAGTTAGATCTGAAATTATATATGTGATATGTAACTTAGATCTAACTAGTTTTGTAGTTAAATTAATATTTCTGATTAAGGTATTCCTCATGGCTGTCCGGTCATAAGAATAAAGAAGGGTTTAAGACCCTCTCCTCCCATTCAATGGGGTGTTCTTATGGTGTGTAAGAGTGCTGTGCGTTCATCCTTAATCAGAAATCAAAATTTTTTTTTTTGCAAAATCCTAGATCCTGAAACCCTAGGATTTATTTTACATGTTTTGTTTATGAACCCTAGACTTAATTAATGAATTAAGCTTATGAAATCTAATTAGGTCTAAAATTGAGAATTTCAGATCTAAGCTATTTTCATAAAATTGGGTTCGGGCTTGGGTAGCTCAATTAGGTCTAGCGGTTGATCAAATTGAATCAAAAATTGGTTAGGTGGGATCATGAAAGCTAATAATTGACCAGCCTAATAGGATTATGTCTGGATCAAGGTCGAATCACGTTTAGATGTGATTCGATAAAGTTAAGACCTAATTTGGCTCAGTGGTTAGAGCCTGGATTGTAGACTAACCCAATTAGTTCTGGTTCGATAATTTGGTGTCTAAGGTAAGTTGGGCAGATGCGACCGATTGATTTTTAATTGGGAGCTACTCGACTCGAATGCGTTCTTGTCAAGTTAATGGCATATCCCTCCCACCGGTCTCACTTACCTGACTATATGTGTCGATCCAGTTCTGATTTGAGGTGACTAACAATTCGAGCTAACCCATGTCACTAGGTCAGTTATAATTGTTATGACTATGTCAAGTCAAGTTTAATGAGACCTAAATCAAATCTCTCTAAAAAAATATTAAGTCTAAGGTCTTCCACCATTGTGGATGTGCGAGCCCTTCCTGGGGTTGATTGTTCTCGGTTGGTTACAGTAGTTCAGTTGCATCGGGAAGACACAACTATGTCCATTAGGTATTGGATGCTATGAATTAGAGGATAGGTTGTGCTCAATATTTCGAATACGGTGAGGGACTCAATCAGAAATCTAGTTTGTGCAAATGGTGGGTCTGACTTAACTAAAGATTGGAGCAATATTCCAGACATGGTGAGCTTCATGAATTAGAGATCAAGTTTTGGGTGCACCATGATTAGAGAATCATTGAACAAGAGTTATCCACTCATCGATTGACCCATCACCAATAACTGTTAGGTGAGGTGGTGAGCCAGTCGGTGAGACCGCACCACCCACTAGAAATCACTAATCACGGAGATTTTCACATCTCTACCTAGGGAGTGTAGGGATCTGAGAAAATAGTGGGAGTCTAATTTGTTTAAAATTAAAATCTCTAAACAAATTGGTTAAGTCTGATTACAAAATTTAATTAGAAACTTTTGACTCTCTACAGGAAACATGTCTGCGTTCAACCCCCCGACCAAAATACTAGACACCCATAGATTGACTGGACCCAATTTTAAGGACTGGTTGAGGAACTACAGAATTATTCTGAATTTTGAAAAATTGACTCATATCTTGGATCAGGACCCACCTGCCATACCAGCACGTCTGACTGCTGAATAGAGAACGTCTCTGAAAAAGTGGACGGATGACGATAACAAAGCTAGATACTACATGTTGGGTGCAATGTCTGATGACTTGCAGTGCCAGCATGAGAATATTATGACTACCCACCAAATATTGGCTTACCTATAAGAGTTGTTTGGTGAACAAAGTCGCACAGCCAAGTATCAAGTCTGCCAAAGACTTTTTAAGGCTAAAATGCATGATGGGCAGTCAGTCCAAGATCATTGTTTGACAATGATCAAGGACCTTGAGGAGCTTGAGAAGCTCGGTATCATCTTAGACAAGGATTTTTAGATTGATGTGATCCTTCAGTCCTTGTCCGATGTGTATGGTCAGTTCATCATGCAAGTGAGACTTAGGAGTATATCTCACTGAATATGATCAATTGCTGAGCACTCTACGGTCAAGAGTAGCTCATGAAGGATATGGGTATAAGTGTCCCTTCGACCTAAGATCACCATGGTGATCTACAAGTAATTCACTATGCTTTGGTACCAGACTATCTAAATTTTTAATTCAGTGATGAAAGATTTCTGGGCATAGTCAAGTACATGCGAAGTCGGTGTGTGAGTCAAGATGGAATTGACCTCTCCGAATAAGTAGGAGTTAATGTATCAGTGTGTTTCAATTCAGTAAAATCTTGACCGAAATAATCCATGTGATGAATTTTAAAAATTAAAATACAATGTGGATGATCATATCAGGATTGACAGTTAAATCCTAGATCACCTTGAGCATTGGAGTCAAAGGGATGAATTATATGGTAACCATATGCTAATAGGTTGTTGAATGATGCTTTGCAATCTTTCAACCTATCCGGATGTCGGGTATCATTGCTAGATGGTCATTTTGATTGGTATAAAAAGATTATTTCCATACTATCGACTTAGGTTCGAACCTATTGGATCACACTTAAAAAAAATTTCTGACTGATCATATGGCTGATCAACGATTAAGAATCGTTCTAGGATAAAATAGTCAATTCGATTGATGATTACCCTATGCAAAAGTTACAATAAATCAATTCATTAATTATTAGTGAATTATGGAAGGATTGATTAGTAATTAGATTGATAATTAATTCAATTTGATTGAACATTTAGATTTGGATCAAATCTAATTGAATTGGATTCAATTTGATTTGACCCGATTAGGTTATGAGATGACCTAATCGCTAAGGATGTTCGATTCCTGATATGATCAGATTTGAGCTCAATTAATTTTTGATTTGATTAAAATTTGATCAAAGCTATTTGCTAACTAATTAGATTGGGTTTAATGGTCTAATTGGGTTTAACCTAATTTGGTTGAGTTAAGAATCTAATTGGATGAGAAAAACAATTCGAATTCGAATCCCTTACACCTCTTTTATCCGCACCCTCTTATTCTTCACATGAGAAATATTTTATATGATTTTTTCTCATACCTAAAAGTTTTTTCCACATCCTCATCTGAGTCCTTTTGAATTAAAAATTGGTTGGTTTAAATTTGAGTTCAAATTGGTTTGAATTTGAATAAAAATCTAGAATCTAAATTGAGTTGGGCTCTCCTCTTCACGCCACCACAATTCTCCATGCATAAAGTATGTTTGCATAAGAGTTTTAGCACTATTCTGATGTTGGTTGACCTATCTCTGAGTTTATAAAATAAGAATAAAGTTTGGTTCAAAATTTAATTCAAATTTGATTTGAATTGGTGATAAGGATCAACCAATACTTGAATTTGAACCGAAACTACCTTATTCTTATCCTTATCTTCCATGGGATGCCAACCTTAAAAGGGGATCAATTTTGAGAGAGATAAGAAGTGATTTTTGGTGTGAGAAACTTGAGAGAGGAAACATAAAAAGTTAAGAGTGGGTTGGGCTTCCGTGCGTGAGAAACAGAGGAAGTGTTCTTTCTCTTGGGTGTGAGCTGTGGGTTCTAGGGTTTCATCTTTAGATTTTGTGAGAAGAAAAATATAAGAGTGAGTCTTGTCCAATCTTCCACACCACCATTTTCTCATAAAGCTTTACTTCTGATTTGGAGGAGTCCAGGAGATCTGAAGAAAGGAGCTTAGATCAACCATGCAGTGCCTTCGATGCGAGCTAGCACTCCCACGAAGGAAGATCCGATCAAAGCTTCGAGTGGATGATCTATAGAGGCTGGATGACCTGTGCGGCTGCTCAACATCAGTGATAGCTTTATACCATACTTACCAGTAGTGGAGATCATCGATCCATGAAAAGGTGATGAGTTCTAAACTCTACCGACATAATCTAAAAGTTAGATCAGATTCAGGGCATCGATGTGATCGATACAGTTTTTTATTTTATATCAGATTTTATATGTAAATTTTTTATATCATAGATCTTTAATGGTAGTTTAAATTTAATCTAAGATATATTTAGAAGATTAAAATATTTAATCTTTTATTATTTTACTGTAAAATTTTAAAAATATATGCTTTGAACTACCCATTTTTTCTTCATTTAGAAGCTTTGAGAAATTAAATTTAATTGCTAATTAATTTTAGATTAGATCTAAATTAATTAAACTTAATTAGACTCAAAATTTTAAGTTACCCTTGGTTTTAAAGTTCTAAACAGTTTAGGATTGATAGCCTTTCAAAATTATTTCAAATCAGCATCGAATTGGACTCGAATTGGATCCTTTTTGGGTGAGATCTTTGGAGTCCTACTTCCACTGAGACTCTCTCTCTCCTTGGCCAACTAGTACTTGGTATGATGCTGGTTGTGGACCTCCCACATGGGTACAAAGGTGGCACCATACAAAGTGCCAATCCTATCTCAAGTGGGAGTCCTTCCTTGATAAGTAGTAGATTGGTTCAAAGCTTGTTTGAATTAGGAGTTCTATACTTATTGGATTATGAAAATCATCAATAAATAGAGAGGGTCTCTACCTATGGATGAAAAGTATAGAAATCAGATTGAGAGAAGAGAGAAAGAGAGAGAGAGGTGTGAGCTTGTGGGTGCCCCTTCCCTTTGGCGTGTCCTCCTCCTTGCCGCCCCCTCTTTTTCTTGGCGTGGGCTATCCTTGGGCATCCTCCCTTGCTGGT
This sequence comes from Elaeis guineensis, assembly GCF_000442705.2. Classification (NCBI taxonomy): domain Eukaryota; kingdom Viridiplantae; phylum Streptophyta; class Magnoliopsida; order Arecales; family Arecaceae; genus Elaeis; species Elaeis guineensis. The sequence goes on from NC_025994.2 coordinate 44,368,848, forward strand.
GTGAGGCATCACACCAGCACCTCTTCTCCCTCCTTTGGTGGCCTTGTGAAGGTGCTTTGATCAAAAGATTCATCCTCACACCAGGACCTCACACCAGCACCTCTTCTCCCTCCTTTGGTGGCCTTGTGAAGGTGCTTTGATCAAAAGATTCATCCTCACACCAGGACCTCTTCTCCCTCCTTTGGTGGCCTTGTGAAGGTGCTTTGATCAAGAGATTCATCCCATTTTTCTGCATTGCCTGGCGTGCATGCGAAGTAGAGGGTCTGCAGTTCCAGACCAACATGAAGGTTGAATCCAGATTTTAAAAATTTGATCTCTAATTCTACTGCAATTTAGATAAAGATTTGATCCTTATTCAGATAGATTAATAAAAAATTTTTAGATGCAACCCTGGTTATCTGTGAGAAACATATTTTTTTTTCTTCAATTGGTATTAGAACCAGACTTTGATACATGGATGCATAACTAAATTTTTTAAATTATTTATATATTATATATAATTATAATTTTATGTTAAATATTAAATCTTATTTATATCTATTTAAATAAAATTTTTAATCTAATTTTGATTGGATCAGAAGAACCTAATTAATGGTTGATTAAGATTGTTATAAGTTTGTTATAACAGAATTTTATTATTACTAAATTTTTGTTGAAATAACAATCTGATTTAAAATTTATTTAAAATTTATTTTAATAAAATTTTAATATTATTATTTTAGTTATGAAGTGAGACTTATTTCAGATCTGAAGTGGATCCATTTTGATGGATATTTAGATCTGAATTCTAACAAAATTCAGTACTACACCAAAATAGATTTAATCAAAAATTTAATCCTTATGCATTCATGTTTGCATCTAATTAATTTTCTATATGATACCAAATCTAAAATTAATATTTTATAATTAGTATAAGATATATTTTAGATCTGATATGATATATATGATGTATCAAATGTAATTAGATTAGATGAAGAACATGATTGATAAGATCAAAGATATGTTCATGACATCAATTATTTTGTTAAAGTTGCATATTGATGTGATTGCATATAAAATTAGATTTTAGATCTTAGTAGCCTAATACTCGGATTGATGAGATCATTAGATCATCTAATCATAAGAGATTGAAGAGATTAATCTCTCTCTTTCACACATTTGACGGGTTCTCTTATGACGTATAGGGGTATCAATGTGATCCGATTTTATAAAGAAAAAAAGTAAATATATTTTTATAAATTATTTTGATTATAAATATATTTAGATTAAATCTAAAATAATTTATGATTCATTATAATAAGATAAATTCAGATATAAAATTACTTTAGAATCTGAATAATATATTACATAAGATGTAATCGGTATTGATCTAAAAGTTGTTATGATGCATGAGATGTATGTATGAAGTTTAGATCATATCTATGCATGTTTAATTATTAAACATAATATAAAAATTTATTTTTATGAATTGAAATATATAGTATGCTTCATCTTAAATCCTGATAGAATAGTGCTATAGACTGAAATACATATTTCACATACTTAATTTTGAATTAAATTTAAATGATCCAGATTTGAAAATTAAAGATCATTAAGATACCACATAAATCGATGGACAATAGGTTAGCATGAATCAGGTGTTAGGATGCGCAGGAGTTTTATGCATGTATTTTAAAATTTTTTTAATAGAAGAATATTAGATTAAACTATTTAATTTATAAATACATGCATAAGATCTAATCTTAAAACTCTTACAAATAGATCAATGATATAAATTTATATGTATAAAAATCTGAATCTAAAATGACAAGTATGTGAACCAAAAATAGTATTTAGTAATAGATCTAATCTACCACTTCTAGGATTTCGAACCTAATACCTGAGCATGGGTAGTCAAACTCCATGATCAAGAATATAGATCTAAAAGTTCTCTCTGATCGCCAAGCGTCCGGTCTCTACGGATGGTCCATACGAAGCCTCTCAAATCGATCAGTCCTCTACGAGAGTACTAGCTCGTGCAGTCGGCTTTTGATGGCAGATTTGACTTGATTTTCTTCTTTGAATATCTTGAACCTTTTTAATATCGAAGATGGATTAGAGAAGGATACTGGATGGTGAAAAAAAATTAGATGAAGACTCTCTTCTCTTTGGTATTTTCCTCACCCAAAAACCTAGAACAGTTCTAGGTCTCTCACCTGAGAAGAGAACGGTCTCCTCTTTTGTTCACACCAAGGAAGAATGAAACCCACCCAAAGCTCACATCCCAAAGAAAAATTTTTACCCCACTTTCTCTCTGATATCTCACAGTGAAAAGCTCTCTTGGTTTGGTGCACAAAAATATGGTCTTTTTATGATTGTCGTACAAACCAGATAAGATAGGATAAGGGCTGAAGTTTATTGCAATTCAAACCATTTTGAATTTTAATTTAATTTCAACTTTTTCTCACCCTTATCTAACTTAAGGAGAGACCTATCAAAAAAAATTAGACATGAAAATTAAGTGAAAAACTTTTTTTTCTCATATACAATGGGCACCTTCAGAAGCTGCCAATGTGTGGAAGGATATGGATAAGATTTTAAGTTGAAATTCAAATCAATTTGAATTCAAATCAAAATCAATCAATTTCTATTCTTAATGGGTGATAAAATAAAAATTATTTTCTAGTTTTCTCACACACAAACTAATTTTGTATGGTGAAAAAAGGTGTGAGACAATTTGGGTGGCGCAAGGGAGAGAATCCCACTCATTTGGGACTTTAGGGTTTAACCAATTGAATTTCTTTCAAACTCAATCCAATTAGATCCAAATAAAATATAATGAATCTAATCTAATTAAGCTTCTTCAACTTTAATTAATTTGATCAAATCAATAAATTAATTAAGCCATAGATTTGATCAAATCAGTATCATTTCTTTCTTACCGATTAGGTCATCTCATAACCTAATCAGACTTGACCTGATTGAATCCAATTCAATCAAATTTGATCTAGACTTTAATACTCAATCAAATTGAATTAATTTATGATCTAATTATTAATTAATTTTTTATTAATGATAGAGTCCAAGTCTAGTGGGACTCTTCTCTAGAGTCCCCGTCCAGTAGGACTCTTTAGTAGAGTCCCCATCCAGTGGAACTCTTCACCAGAGTCTTCATCCACTAGGACTTTTAGATTAGCCATGTGATTAGAGAGAAACTTATAATGTATGTGACCTCATAGGTTCGAACCTAAGCTGACACAGGAACTGATTTTTATACCAATCGGAGTAACCATCTAGCAATGGTACCCGATATCTAGATAGGTCGAATGTATGCAAAGCAACACTTAAGAACCTATTTGGATATAGTTACCATATAACTCATCCCTTTAACCCTTGATGCTAGGATGACTTAGAGTTTAAACTGTCAACTCTCAATAGTACATCCATTATATGTCTCAACCAGATAAATCCCGTGACTCCTCACAAAGATTGCCCTGGCCAAGGTCTTATTAAATTGAAACACAAAGCATTCTCTCCAATCTCTTGAGGTGGTCAATTCTATCTTGACTCACGCATCGACTTCATAAGTACTAGACTATGCTCAGAAACCTTCCGATCTTGAATTAGAAATTCAAGTAGTCCAGCACCAAAGCACAATAAGTTACTTGCAAGTTACCGTGGTGATCTCAGGTCGGAGGGACACTTATACTCATATCCTTTTGGAGTGACTCTTGACAGCAGAGTGCTCCAGAGTTGGTCACGTTCAGTGAAATATACTCCTATATTTCACTTGCATGCCATACCAGTATCTCCACACTCCTTGGTTAAGAGGCCAATCAACTTATATGGCGCACAACGACCTACACTTGATATGTCTATCATCCTAGTAATAGCATATCATTTGATCGCGAACTTATTTAAGAACTAAACGATAAATCTTTCTTTATCGATTTAAAATAATTCTAAGGACTTTCATCATAACACAAAAGTTCAATGTAGAAGATGTACAAGCTTATGATGAAAATTATCAAATAAATATTTTATTAATTAATTCATATACAATTACATCAAATAGCACAACTATCAACAGACTGACGGTTGGCTTTGGGATATATTTTCTAACATCAGATCCTTCTAATAAGTTAGACCTAGGGTTAAAAATATATATGGACTAAGTAGAGAAATTGGTTAAATCTAATCAAATGTTGAATTAGATTAGATTAGAATTTTTCTAGATTAGTCTCAATAGTTGAAGTTTGATCAAATTTATATTTTTGACCTTAATAAATGAACTATGATCATGGTTCCATGGTTAAGCCCAAATCTTCTGATGGATCAAATCAAAACTAATTAACCAGTTGGTATCCAAGATAAGTTTAACAGATTCGGTCAAATAATTTTTAATTGGGAGCTTCTCATCTAGATGCATCTACAGTGAGTTAATGGCACATCCCTCCTACTGATCTCACTTACCTGGTCAATAAGGTAGATTATATTTTAATTAAGTCACTAGTTAATTCGAGCTGACCCATACCATCAAGGTTAATCAGTGTGACTGATTTAGGTGTCTTTGGACTAGCTTGTGTCTAATCCTCTACATGACTTGGTAAAGTCAGTGGAAGGATTTATAACTTGTAGGTCAACTTCTTCTCTTATTCTTAGATCAATGAAATTAAATCTTCTAAATTATTAGGTCTATAAAATGATATAGTTATGGTGATAACTTATTCATAGCCTCCCATTAAGGTACGTGATAATGAGTCCAATATTTCAAATAGACATTGGAGGTGCCACACACCTGGTATTTATTACATATTAAAATTATCATTTATCATATGACCATCTTGTTATACCCTCAGATTAATGCTCAGATTGGTCGAGCCATACTCAGGTCTAGACATCCATTTGTTGGATCACTTGGTGTTGTCATGTTAAAGTTGGACCTAACCAGAATTTTTAGTAGAGAGACCACATGCCTGCTGAAGGGATGGCTGGGGCAAAACTAAATTGTTAGAAGTTATTTGGAGAAATAATTGGTTATGAATCTACCCATGGATGCACTAAGGTTGGCCGAGCCATACTCGAATCCGAATGTAGTCTGTATGGATTTTTGTACCCATTAATAAATTAATATAATTCTTCGAATTGAAGGTAGAAGCTACCAATTCATATAAAATAATAGGGGAATCTTTAGACTAAAGTCCATATTTTTGGGATTAAAAGTAATTCATATACTAATAGGCTCTTATTTTTTCTGTTGGATAGCGACAAGCTTACTGGATCCAACTTCGATAGCTAGTATTGAAAGTTGAAGATCATTTTGGAGCACGAGAGGATTCTATACATTTTTACAGATGAGGTACCTGAAGAATCTGCTGCTAACGCTACTCGTGCCATGAGAGATACTTGCATGAAGTAGCTCAATGATCGAATGATTGTGCATTATGTGATGAGGGCAGCTATGAATGATGAATTTAGCCATAAATTTGAGGATGCGCAGCCTGAGAAGATTATTCAAATATTGAATGAGTCTTTCGACACCCCTGAGAATGCAGAGAGACACAAAATCTCCTACATAGTGTTCAATATCCATATGCAAGAGGGGGCTTCAATCATCAATTATGTATTGTACATGATTGAGCAAATTGAATACCTGAGTAAACTTGACTTTTCGTTGCATGAACAGTTAGGTAAGGATGTAATTCTCAACTCGCTATCGAAATCTTATCTATCTTTTCTCAGTCATTATAGAATGACGAAGCTTGTAGTGAACTACCACAGTTTGCTAGGTTTGCTGCAGACTTTTGAGAAGGACCACCAGTTCCAGAAGGAGCCAATAACACTATAACAAAAATAAGTTTTGATGGCAGTTTTTATTGCCTTTAGCGACAATTATATTTGCCGTTAATGTATTTACTGGCAAAAAGTATTCTGCCGCCAAAGGCAGCATCGGGAAAGATTTTACTGGTGATTAATGGCAGTGTCGGTAAAGGCTTTTTAATTGCTGAAAAAGGTCAAAGCTTTTGGCAATAATTGTTTGCGATATTTAGTTTTGTCGTAATAGGATACTGACAGATGAAGCTTGGAACACCTATTACGGCAATTTTAATCGTCAGAAAAAGAATTTCAAATTTTAAGCTGGCAATTGTTAATTCCATAATAGGATGAGCCAACCAACAGTTAGAACATATATTATGGTAATTATAATCATCAGAAAAAGTTTTTTCAAATCTTAAACTAACAAATATTTATGTCATTAAAATTTGTGAGTATTGCCTCTAAATCTAAGCTTTTGCAGCTACAACAATTGCGGTTAAAACCATAATTCTATATTTTTTGGCAATTAGTATTGCCATGAAAGAGTTGCTTTGAATTATATATTTGTATGCTATATAATTTCTTTTTGATAGAAAGAGTAATAAAGCTAGATTAAAATAAAAATAAGATATAATCCACCAAAATATAACTCCAATTATTTATAGATATAGTTTTAATTCTTTGTCTCTCAATTATTTGATGTAACTATAATAGGGATCAAGTTTGCATCAATCATTAAACATAGGCATAAGTTATTAAATTTGCAACAACATAATTGATGCTATTACTCAAAAAGTTGTAGCATAAGTCTTTTCAATTTATATACAGATCTCTATTTTTTGAACAATATATTATACTAGAACACACTTGTCAAAATAGTATACTTCCATTAAAAGCATTAGTTCAAAGAACTCATGGTGCAAAAAATATAAGACCAGGAGAAAAATTGGGAGCTGGGAGATCTAAAATCCTGCTGAAAATCCAACTCCAATTCACCACAAAATGCTGCTTTTTCTAATATGCTATGTTCCTATTGAAGAAAAAAGGGGAAAGAATTCAGTTTTCTCCATTTGTTATATTAAAATAGATATGTAGGTGAAAACTTAACTAATGCCATGCCAAGAGCCTAGTAAGTGGTAGTAGATCTACTTTGATGATGGTAAGGCCACTATAAATTTGCATACTAAACTAATCAGCAAAGGCCCATCTCCAATTACATTCAAGAAAATCAAATAACTTAAATAATTCGCATAAGGTATGTTTAATTATATCAAGAGCCAAATTTTACCATTCGAAACCAAATAACTCAAACTTGAAACTTCCTTAATTGTCCAGCATTTTGATTATTTTGATACTTTTTTCATTTAAAAAATATGACCTAAATAAAATAGCAAAGAAAAATAAATAAGCCACCATAGCAAACTAAGTTCTCAAGATAGCCACCATAAAATACAATGCTTTACCTTGACTTGGAGGTTGAGATACAAAAGGAATTAGAGTGGTGTTGCATTGTCCATGAATTCATTGTGTATTTCCGTGAGCACTAGCAGCATCTAGAACCTACTAAAAAAGTAAAAAAAAAATTATTTTACTTGATTATCATTAATTCAACAAGTGATATAAAATTATAAAAAAGAAAAACATTACCTGTCTATTTGTTGTATCATTTGAACTTGAAGGCAAGTCTTCAAACGCAAGAACCTACTCATATAATGATCTCATCAAAGCAAGCTCAGCTTCTAATTTTTCTTGCTTTTGTTTCATGATTTTCATCTCCTCAAGATGAAGTTGTTGCATTACTTTCATGTCTTCTTGCAACTTATGTATTTGAACTCTTTCCTTTGATGGCATGCTACTTGAAGAAACTCCACTACCTTTACCCCACATCTCAGAGGGAGTTGGATCAAGTTCTAAACCATGTACTTGACTAGCTCTTTCTGCTCTCATCACTTGTGAATATATATCACCATCTCAAGCAACACCATCTCTAGATTCTTCATTATTATGTTGATTGTTGCTTAGTTTTTCCTGCATCATCACCTATTTATAGAAAAGAAGCAATTTAATTTGAAAGGAACAAAATAAAAAAAAATAATATACCAAAATGCTCTATATTGAAGGGTCATATATGCTCACAATCTTTTGGGCTGACTCACTATTAATTGATCTTCTATCTTTTCGCTTTTTATGTATTTCTATAAATATTTTTGCATGTGAGGGCTCCACACCATCTTTTGCCTAATCAATCATAAAGAGTAATGAATAATTGACACTGTATATTAATTTATGCAGTATTTAATTAAAATATACCTTTTCTGTCATCAAACGTGCAAAACTCTTTGATCTTGCACTGTGAGCCATCTTTTGCTTTACAAGGTTACTTCTATTTATGTGACTACATTTTTATGATTAGGAAATCATAAAAGTATAAGTAGAAAAAAAAAATAGTTATAAGTACTTGATTAGAAATGAGATAAGAATTATACCTTCTCTTTTTCTGAATGCCAATAACTGATCAAAGTGTTCCATTGATCTCTTGATATACGGTCAGGTTTATTTGAACGTAGCTCCTGCAGAGTTCTATATTTTTCTGTGTACTCAGCCTTTAAATTACTTTTGTGATCCCTCTATTTTTTTGATATGGACTTAAGTACCCAATCATCACCAATTCGTAGAATAGTAAACTTTGTCTATAATGCAAAGAGATAAAAATAACAAAAACAAATTATGAAACATAGAGTCCATACAACTCATAATATTTTAATAACAAAAAAATAAATATAAGGAACCATTTTACCTTCACAAATGCCAAAAGTTTGCTTTTTTTCTCCTCTAGAAAGGTTCTCTAATCACTAAAATTCAAAGAAGTTAGTGTAGCATCCCTTGCCATAATACCTAAAAAACTAGCTAGCACTCGCCCTTTCTCATCAATGGGTTGCCCACGAACATTAAACTTTACAACAATTGTGTTTCCTTTAGGCATGTCCCAAATATCAGTTAATAGAGTAGGTCCACGTACAGCCATTTGTTCAGGCACTTTTCTTATATCTATGTCATAAATTTCAAAGACTCTATATATTAGATTTTATCCTACATCACAAACAACTATATAATACTATATTATACCTGATGTATTTTCTTCCTCTTCTACTTCAACACTTAGAGATTCATCATCATAAAAAACAATATCACTATTATTGTGATGTTCCGAGTGAGACTCATCATTCTCCATGTAACTATTTGATTGCTAACCCAAACGAGAAGAGCGCCTTGGTTCCAATATGATATTACTCTTGGATGATCTTTGTTTTGAAAGGTGCTACTGCTGCAAAAATTTAATATATATATATATAGAGAGAGAGAAATAGACATCAAGCAAATAGTTGGGTCTTAACGAAGAATTCATCAACAAAAACTTAGGCTTATATCAAGATCTTTTTTGCTGAATTTGTGACTTTTGTCAAGCTTTTTGAAATCTTCAAAATTTCTAATTCCTTGAGAAGAGAATGGTTAAAGCAATTGATTAAAGAATCATTCTTTCTTAACTTACACTTAATAATTAGGAAAGAAATGTAAGACTTGACAAATTTACGATCAATCACCTCAATTCTCTTTTTACTTTCTTCAATTCTTTGCTTGCGAGCTTCATCATATGTATTGGTGTTACAATCCTTTGCTATCTTGTTTGGTTGGACTGAAGAATAAATTAAAGATAAAATATTTATTTTCTTAGATTGATAAGTACTTTCTAACTAAATATGTTATACCTGATGTATTTTTTTCCGCTTGTCCTTCCTCTTCGAAATCTCCATTTTGAAATTGATCATCATTCTCCATAGAACCGTTAGATCGATTATGGTATTGGAAGTGAGACACATTTTGCCTTAGGGATAGACTTTGTTGTTGAGATCGTAAAGGCATATCACTTTCGGCTTGACTATGGTTATCTACTAAAGGCTCCATGAGATGTTTTCTTGATTTCCCCATAATATTTGCAACAATGTGTCAAATACAATATCTTTTGGATTAGTGGCAATTCAATAATAGTAAATAAAAAGAAATATAGTAATTAAAAAAAAATTCAACATATAACATTAAAAGAAAAAATTAGAACTCAATATAACTAAAATCATAAATCATTGTCATATACATCATCAAAAAAAATTATTTTATTGTAATTAATTAAAAATTAAACAATATTTGAATTCAATAGCTTGTCCTCAATTAGCTGGTTGCATCTCTTCTTCTATATTATTAGCTTCAGCTTCCTTAATATCAACTAATATCCCATCAATATCTCTTCTAACCCAATCGACGGTTTCATTCTCTAAGTTTGTGATCAAAAGTTGAGGCCCACTTTTCATGCTCAAATCAAAGGCATCTCTAGAAATTATCTATCTTGAAATGAACCATTCACGATCTTTAGGGTCTTGGATAAATATTACCTATTCAGCTTGCGATGGAAACACAAATGGCTCATCATTTAAGTGCTAGCCAGTGTGTCTCAATCGAAAAAAAATAACAAGAGTGAATCCCAAGGAATCTTTTCTTATCCCTCTTCCTTGTGTGACATAAACCCAATCACACCTAAACAAAATAATTTTGAATCTATCATAGTAATTCAGCTCTATAATGTCAGTAAGTCTGCTGTAATAGTTAACATCTCCCATCTTTGGGCGTGTGTCCCATCTACTTGCCTAACTTTCTATTTTTGCTAAAACCATAACTCCACTATTTTGTGTATTCATTTCTCTTTCACATTCTTCAGTTCGGAATTTGAAACCAATATCCATAGCAAAAGCTTTAAATCTTCTTGCAATATGGTTTGGTTCTTGAGCAAGTACTTTAATCTCATCAGAGATTGGCCCAATGGTTTCATCATCATCAAAGTCCATAACCTGGATAGTTTGGGAAAAAAAAAAGAAAAGAAATAGTTTTCAGACTTTGATTCTAAATGCTTTTTTTACTAAAGGAAATAACCTATACTTACATGTACCTTCAACCATTCATGAAATTCTTCATTATGCCTAGCTACTAAATCACGTGGATTTAAACAAGATTTATGTTGTTTTCTTTTGATTGACTTCTCATGTTCCCTGCAATATGTAAAAGCATTATTATTGAATTTATATATATGCAAACAATATTTACATATGTATTGTACTAACCTTTTAAGGTGTGCTATCATTTTAGATTCACAATTAAAAAGCACATATCGATGTGCTTGAGTCCATGTTTTGTTGTCCATTATAAATATTTCAACACTTCCATATAACTGTGCTTCAATTGAAAAGAGACATGATCCTTTCTCTGCTTCTAGATCATTATCAATATCATTTGTAGATGCTTGGAGATATCAAGAGCAAAAGAATAAGCATTCATTTACTATATCTGCTTCTGCAATCGAATCCTCTGGACGTGCTCGATTTCAAACATAGGACTTTAACCTTGCTAGATACCATGTAAATGATAGTTTCCAATTACTTTGCATTTGCTATATATATAATATACCATCAAAATAAGCTAACTGATTAATGAAAATTTTACCTCTCAATGGGATACATCCAATGATAGAATACAGAGCCAGCAATCTTTGCCTCGCTTGCTAGATGAATGACCAAATGCACCATAATAGTGAAAAATGATGGTGAAAAACTTTTCTCCATTTCACAAAGAATTAGAGCAACTTTTTGTTCAAAAAGCTCAAGCTCATCTACTTTAAGAGACTTACCACATAGTCTTTGAAAGAAGCTACAAAACTCAATCAAAATAGAACTAACTTTGTCAGGCAATGTCCCTCATACTACAAGAGGAAAAGTTGTTGCATTAGAACATGATAATCATGGCTCTTAAGTTTAGAAAATTTATGATTTTTGTGAATACAATGTGATATATTTGATGCATAACCTTCTAAAAACTTTACATTTTCCAAGACTTCATAAAAAAGATTTTTCTCATAAGGAGACATTGTGAAACATGCTGGGGGCAAATAAACCCTTCTAGAACCTCATTTTTTAGCCCATAACTCTGGTCTTATTTTCATCTCTCGCAAATCACGACAAGCCCCCAAGTTGTCCTTTGATTTCTCATCAATATTCAATAAAGTATGCACAAGGTTACTACATACATTTATCTATATATGCATTGGATCAAGATTATGCTTGATGAGATGGTGCTCCCAATAAAGAAGTTCAAAAAAAATACTTTACTTTCTCCATGTTCCCTTTTGAACCCCGTCTGCTGGTTCACTCATCTTTCTGAAGCTGAACCTTGTTCCTTTTAATTGATCCAACAAATTAGATCCAGATCGAGGCAAACATTTATGCCCCAATTCTTTAGAGCCATCAAATGATTTTGCATCATGTTTACATTTGTGTGTAGAATCCAAGAAACACCTATGACCCATGTAGTAGAACTTTTTTTCATGTGTCAACCACCTCGAATGGGTATCCATATTACCAGATGGAAATGCTTATCGACCATAGGTGCACCAACCAGAAAGGTTCTCATATACTGGAAAATCATTTATAGTCCACATAATTGTTGCATGTATTTGAAATATCGTCTTTGTTGAAGCATCATATGTTTCTACACCAACCTCCCATAACTCAATCAACTCTTCTATAAGAGGTTGTAAAAATACATCAATATCATTTCTAGGTGACTTTGGGTCAGGTGTAAGCAATGACAATATAAAGTATTCTTGCTTCATACAATTCCATGGTGGCAAATTATATGGAATTAGAATCACTGGCCATGTGCTGTATACACTTCGTATTGTCCCAAACAGGTTAAAACCATTGCTAGCTAGCCCTAACCTGACATTACGATACTCTTTAGCAAATTTTGGATATCTTTGGTTCAAATTTTCTCATGCTTCAGAATCAGTTAGATGCCTCAAAATACTATTTTCCTTCTTGCGGTCTTTTGCATGCCATCTCATCAAATCTACCATTTTAGATGACATAAACAATCTTTGGAGTCTCCATTTTAAGGGAAAATACCTTATAATCTTTATAGGAACTTTCTTCTTCTTCTGTTTCTTTGAATTTGATACATCACTGAGTTGGTCATTCTCATTATTTTTCCATCGAGAAGCTCCATATTTTGAGCATGAATCATCATTAGCATATTCCTTTCTAAATAAAAGACAATCATTGGGACAAGCATCAATCTTCTCATACTTAAGCCCTAGTGGTTTAATAACCTTTTTTACTTCATTGAAAGATTTTGGTATCTCACTGTTAGGATATGCACACCTCAGAATATCTAACAACACATCAAAGCTTGAGTTGCACCATCCATACAAACACTTCACATGATATAAATGTAACAAAAAGGATAATTTTGTAAAGTCCTTGCAGTTTGGATATAATTCTTTCTCTGCGTCTTCTATCATTTTATTAAATTTTTCGACATCTGGCAGAGAATGCTCCATAGATTTTGATTCTATAAATCTTTCTAAATTTGCCTCACCTAAAGGCTCTGTATTTGAATTTAAATTTACTTCATCATAAACTCCAAATACTTCACATATCATTTCGACCATATCATTGCCTCTAGATATTTCTTCCCCATTAATAGTGACTCCATTAGAAATGGTTGCATATGTAATAGAATCCAAAGCATCATACCCACACATTATGTTGGAAAATATGTCTTAAAGCTAATCATGTGATGATTATGCTAAGTATAATTGTATATGAATTGATAAAATAATAAAAATTATATGGTATTTTTTTATCACAAGGTTACATCTTCTAACGAACTCCTATGTTGTGATGAAGTCCTTAAGACTACTTTGATTGATAAAAGAGGATTTATCATGTAGTCCTTAAATTGGTTCGCGACTAAACGATACGCTATTACTAAGATGATAGCGATATCAACTGTAGGTCGTTGTGTGCCATATGTATTGATTGTCCTTATAACCAAATGATGTGGAGACACTGGTATGGCATACAGGTGAGATGTAAGAGTATATCATTATGGAACGTGACCAACCGCGGAGTACTCTACTGTCAAGGGTGGCTCGCAAAGGGTATGGGTATAAGTGTCCCTCCGACCTGAGATCACCATGATGACTTACAAGCAACTTACTGTACTTTAGTGCAAAACTAATTGAGTTTCTAATTCAGTGATGAAAAATTTTTGGATATAGTCAAGTACTTGTCAAGTCGATGCATGAGTCAAGATAGGATTGACCCCTTCGAATTAGTAAGAGATATGCATCAGTGTATTTTAATTTAGCAAAATCTGGGCTTAGATAATCTATGTGATGGATTTAAAAAAGATTAAAATACAATATGAATGACTTATCTAGGATTCATAGTTAAATCTTAGGTCATTCTTGAGCATCAGGATCAAAAAGATGAATTATATGGTAACCATACGCCAATAGGTTCTTGAATGTTGCTTCCCCATCATTTGATCTATCCGGACATCAGATCATCATTGCTAGATGGTTACATCGATTAGTTCAGAAAGGTATTCCTATGCTACTAGCTTAGATTCAAATCTATGGGGTCACACTCAGAAAAAATTTTTGACTGATCATGTGGCTGATCAACGATTGAGAATCGTTTAAGAGCTTAATCATCAATTCGATTGATGATTAATCTTATGCAAAAGTTGTAACAAATTAATTCATCAAGTTTTAGTGAATTAATAGAGGATTAATTAGCAATTAGATTACTGATTAGCTCAATTTGATTAAGCAAAGAAGATTAAACAAAATCTAATTGAATTAGATTCAATTAGATTTGACCTGATTAGGTTATGAGATGACCTAATTGCTAAGGGAGAATTATCCTTGATTTGATCAGAACTTTGGTTCGATCAATTCTTAATTTGATTAAGATTTGATTAAAAAATTATGAATCTAATTAGATTAAATTTTATATATTTTATTTGGGCTAAACCTGATGTGATTTGGTTTGAATTCAAATAAGAAAACTAGGAGTCTTTATTGGAATAGGACTCTTCTCCCTGCTCCAACTCAGATTGCACGTCATATATCTCTACACACAAAATTATTTTATATGAGATTTTTTCACACCAAAGAGTTCTTTCCTTATCTATCTCACATCCAAGTCTAATTTGATTTTGATTAAAAGAAGATTCTAAAATTAGATTTCAAATTATTCCTTATCAGGAGAATCTGTTCTCATCCAAATCAACCTTTCCACACCAATAATTTTTTTTCTCCTTATATGTGTGACATTTGAGGAGATTTTTTATAAAAGATCAGTTGGAAACTAGTTTACTATAAAAAAAATATGGAAAGGGGTATCTCATATTTTTTTGGCATGTGAAATTATGAAGAATCCTGTAAGAGTCCAGGATCACTAGGACTCTTCACCCCACCTCTTTACATACCAATAAAAGGGGCTTTTGTGATTTCTTTTATGTGTGTAAGATACCAGAAGAGAGTTATTCATGTGGTAGAAGTTTGGGTATGGTTCATGGTATGAAAATAGAGAGGAGGGTCCTCTCTCTTGGGGTGTGTGCAAAAATCTGAATTTCAGATTTTTGATTTTAAGAGTTTGGAAAGAGAGAATAAATTAGAAAAAAAATTATTTTCTTCTTCATCTTTCTTTTATCTCTTCATCTCCTCCAGAAGTTCATCTTCAATCTCTAAAAAGATTTCAAAGATTTAAAAAAAAGATCAAGTTCAGTCAAGAAGAAAATCTTCGCACGAGCTAGCACTCCTAAGAAGATCGATCAGATCGGGCTTCGAGTGGATTTTTCGTAGAGGCCGGACACATGTGCGGCTATGAGCAATCAGTAAAGATTCTCTCTACCATATCTCTCAGCAGTAGAGATCATCGATCTATACTCAGGTATCGAGTTCTGAACTCAGATTAGAAGTACATGTGATCTACTGCTCACATGTATGCTTGCTGATTTTATCTTCTCATACTTAAGCCCCAGCAGTTCAATAACATTTTTTACTTCATTGAAAGATTTTGATATCTCACTGTTAGGATATGCACCCCTCAAAACATCTAACAACACATCAAAGCTCGAGTTGCACCATCCATACAAACACTTCACATGATATAAATGTAACAAAAGGATAATTTTGTAAAGTCCTTGCAGCCTGGATATAATTCTTTCTCTGCATCTTCCATCACTTTATTGAATTTTTTAACATTTGATAGAGAATGATCTATGGATTCTGATTCTATAAATCTTTCTAAATTTACCTCACCTAAAGGCTCTGTATTTGAATTTAAATTTACTTCATCATAAACTCCAAATGCTTCACGTATCATTTCGACCATATCATTGCCTCTAGATGTTTCTTCCCCATTAATAGTGACTCCATTAGAAATGGTTGCATATGTAATAGAATCCAAAGCATCATACCCATGCATTATACCATTGACTACAAGATGATCATAAATCTCTGTATGGTTTCTATGATAGTAACGTACACACTTTTTGCAAGGACAAGAGATTTTTCCATCAATAGTTTCAGATTTGAATGCTGAATTGAGAAAGCTCTCGACCCCATCCAAGTAATCCTTACTCACTTTACTACACTCCATTCATCTTTTGCATTTACAATTATCCATAATAATTAGCTATCCTACAATTAAAAAAAAAATTAATAGAGATGCAGCATACATTTCTACTTTATACATTACACGTAAAATATATTACAAAAATAAAAATATTCAAACATAATCTAAAGGATCAAAATCAGCATATATAATAATCATATCATTATGAAGATGCACATTTGTCTAGAATCTTATACTTTAAAGAACCAATGCTAAATATAAACTAAAAGTATAAATAAAAAATAAGTCGCTCATCCAATCTGAATTGATGCCGACTTCTGCCCCCACTATCCAAATGTGCAGAAATTTTTGCTTAGAATGGTTCTAACCACTAATTTCTACTCAAATGAGTGTGTGGGAAAGAGGGTAACATGAAGTGCGTACTGGATTTGGCAATCTACTAGCCAACATTAGCTCCACTCACCATCGCCGCTACCCCACCCTCCATTCCGCTCGCTGGTAAGCCATCACACTCCATCCTCCGATCGATAGCCCCATTCGACCTATGAATAATGTGTTTCATTCTATACATTTTCAGGTGGACCCAGCTCCCCCAGTGATGGAGGTTCCACCTCGACATGGGTGTTGGCGATGATGGTGATGGCAATGCTGAGACATCATCACCAGCGGGCGAGTGCTATATGTGCATGCAAGCGGACATGTCATTTTTGGATCAAAAAATGGTGATTCAAAATCCTAATCTTTAGTATAATTTACAACCAAAAAGAATAGATTTTGGATTAGAAAATCATTTCCACGATAAGACAACGATTGAAATATGCCATAAAAATTCCCAAGCAACAACAAATCGAAGATAAATCAGATAAAATAGGGCACAAAAATTTTATATTTTTGAATGAACTTCTCTCTGAAACAAGGCATCCACCACAAAAAAAAAGCAATTTGGAGAACGACAATTGGAAGACCAACCTAGGGAAGAAGGAATCGATCAAAATCCTAGACGATGTAGAAAAGATCGGAGGGATCGATCGGAGAGGATTCAGGTTTTGTGAGGTGGGGGATCGACGGGATGAGTGATGCCAGTCTCTCTATATCTCTCTTTGTCTCCCTTTCGATGAAAGATCATTGGAAGGAGCGATGCTGATCTCTCTCTATCTCTCCTTGTCTCACTTTCGATGGGAGATCGATGGGAGGAGCGACGTCGATCTCTACCTATCTCTCCTTGTCTCCCTTTCGATTCTACTCTGGTTTTTTTCCCATCCTTGCAAGTGCCAGGGGAAGTAACAAATTCTAATTACGAGGGAGGCTAGGCATCCATGGGAAAACTTATGTGAGTTGAGCCAGCGTGCGAAAAAAAGTAGGAAGCATTTCCTCCACGTGCGAAACATCCCAATACACATGGATAAAAAAATAATAAATAAAAAATAAATAAATTATGATAATTATTAATAAATACTAATAAAAATATATTTTATAATAATAATTAGTAATAAATATAGATAAAAATATTATAATGATAATTATTAACAAATGTTGATATAAATATGATTTATAATGGTAATTACTAATACAAGTTGGTATAAATATATTTTATAATGGTAATTTATGCATTTATCGATAAAAAATAGATATTAATGGCAATTATTTTAATTTGTCACTAAATTTTAATATCTTAAATTACATTCATGGTAATTAGGCTTTTACCTCTAATTAGTTATCACTAAAAATAAATTTTATTATAGTGTGAATTTAGTGTGAGGTTCATCTGCAGGTCGTCGATCCTCTAGGAGAAGAAAGAAGAAGAAGGTACAAAAATCTCGTGTCATCGATCCTAAGTGGAGCAAAATATCAAAAGTTGATAAGAGCCAGGCAGAAAGCTTCTTTTGTAAGAAGCTGTGTCATTGGAAGAGGAATAATCCTGCTTACATAGCCACCCTTGACCCAAATAGTGAAGGAAAAATGGATAGTTGAAAGCATGTATTTTTAAAATTTTATAGTGAAAAAATAAAAGATTAAATACTTTAATCTTCTAAACATGCCTTAGATTAGATCTAAACTACTATTAAAGATCTATGATATAAAAATTTTATATATAAAATCTGATATAAAATAGAAAACTGCATCGATCACATCGATGCCCTGAATCTGATTTAACCTTTAGATCACATCGATTGAGTTTGGAACTCATGATCTTTTCATGGATCGATAATCTCTACTACTGATAGATATGGTATGAAGCTCTCACTGATGTTAAGTAGCCACATAGATCATCCAACCTCTACAGATCATTCACTCGAAGCTCTGATCGGATCTTCCTTTGCGAGAGTGTTAGCTCGCATCAAAGGCTCTGAATGGCTGATCCCAGCTCCTTTCTTTAGATCTCTCAGACTCCTCCAGATTAGAAGATGAAGCTTTATGAGGAGATGGTGATGTGGAAGATTGGACATGACTCACTCTTGTATTTTTCTTCTCACAAAATTTAGAGTTGAAACCTTAGAACCCACCCTACACCTTACGCCCAAGAGGAAGATCACTTCCTCTGTTTCTCACGCACGGAAGCCCGACCCACTCTCAACTTTTCATACCCCAACTCTCAGATTTCTCACACCAAAAATTGCTTCTTTTCTCACACAAAACTGATCCCTTCTTAAGGATGGCATCCCATGGAAGATAAGGATAAGAAAAAGGTAGTTTCGGTTCAATTTCAAACGTTGGTTGATCCTTATCAACAATTCAAATAAAGTTTGAATTAAATTTTAAACCAAACTTTATTTTTATCTTATGAACTCAAAGAGAGGCTGACCAACATCAAAATAGCACAAAAAATCTCATGCAAAAATATTTTATGTGTGGAGAAAGAAGGTGGCATGAAGAGAAGAGTCCAACTCAACTTGGACTCTAGGTTTTTATTCAAATTCAAACCTATTTGAACTCAAATTTAAACCAACCAATTTCTAATTCAAAAAAAAAATAGATATAAACATAGAATAACTTTTGGGCATAAGAAAAATTCATGTAAAAAATTTTTCATGTGAAGAATAAGAGGGCACAGAGAAAGGAGGTGCAAGGGATTTGAATTCGAATAGTTTTCACATCCAATTGGATTCTTAACCCAACCAAATTAGGTTAGACCCAATTAGACTACTAAATATAATCTAATTAAATATAAAATAGTTTTAATTAAATATTAATCAAATCAAAAATTAATTAAGCTCAAGTCCTGATCAAATCAGGAATCGAACATCCTTAGCGATTACGTCATCTCATAACCTAATCAGATCAAATCAAATTGAATCTAATTCAATTAGATTTGATCCAAACCTCAATGCTCAATTAAATTAAACTAATTAATAATCTAATTACTAATCAATCCTCCAATAATTCATCAATAATTAGCAATTTGATTAATTATAACTTTTACACAGGGTTAATTATCAATCAAATTGACTATTTTATCCTAGAATAATTTTTAATCGTTGATCAACTATATGATCAGTCAAAATTTTTTTTTGAGTGTTACCTCATAGATTCAAACCTAATCTAGTAGTATAAGAATAATCCATCGATACTAATCAAAGTGACTATCTAGCAATGATATCTGACATCCGAATAGGTCGAAAGATTGCAAAGCATTATTCAAGAACTTATTGGCATATGGTTATCGTATAATTCATCTTTTTGACCCAAATACTCAGGGTGACCTAGGGTTTAACTATCAACCCTGATATGGTCATCCACATTACATTTCAATTTTCAAATTCCATCACATGGATTATCCCGATCGAGGTTTTATTGAATTGAAACACATTGATACATTAACTCCTATTTATTTAGAGGGGTCAATTCTATCTTGACTCACGTACCGACTTCTCAAGTACTTGACTGTGCCTAGAAATCTTTTATCACTGAATTAGAAATTCAGATAGTTCAGCACCAAAGTACAGTGAGTTGCTTACAAGTCACCATGGTGATCTCAGGTCAGAGGGACACTTATACCCATATCCTTTGTGAGCTACTCTTGACAGTAGAGTGCTCAGTAGTTGGTCATGTTCAGTGAGATGTACTCTTACATCTCACTTGCATGTCATGTCAGTATCTTCATACTCCTTGGTTAAGAGGATAACCAACGTATATGACACACAATGATCTATACTTGATATAGCTATCATCCTAATAATAGTATATTATTTGATCATGAACATAAGGTTTAAAGACTAAATAATATATCCTCCTATATCGAATCAAATAGTCTTAAGGACTTCATCACATAATAGGAGTTCAAAATAAAATATATACAATGATAAAAAAACTAAATAATATTTATTAATTTAATAATTTATATATAATTATAATAATAAATACAACCATCAACAGACTGACGATTGACTTTGGGATGCAATTTCCAACAACTCCCACTTGGACTAAAGCGAATCGGTACAATATCGTATACCCATCTTTGATTTATAGTCTTCGAACTCCTTGACACTGAGAGCTTTAGTAAATGAGTTAGCCAGATTCTCCTTTTCATCAATCTTTTGAAACTCGACATCACCTCGATCCATGATCTTTCGGACCAGGTGGTAGTAATGCAGAATGTGCTTGGTCTGCTGATGTGACTTTTGTTCCTTCGCTTGAGCAATGGTGCCAGTGCTGTCGCAGTACAATAAGACAGGGCCATCAAGGGAGGGGGCCACTCCGAGCTCGTTGATAAACTTTCATAACCACACAGCTTCCTTTGCAGCATCGGATATCGCGATATACTCTGCCTCGCAAGTAGAGTCGGCCACAATGTGCTACTCGAAACTCTTCCAGCAGATTGCTCCATCATTTCGGATATAAATATATCCTGACATGCTCTTGCTGTCGTCATGATCTGATTGAAAACTGAAGTCTGTAAACCCCATAAATTTTAAGTCAGATTCTTCATAGATAAGCCACTGATCTTTAGTATTTCTCAAATACTTAAGGATGGTCTTTACGACCTTCCAGTGGTTCTCACTTAGATTGGACTGGTATTTGCTCACTACTCCTAGTGAGTATTCCATGTCTGGTCGCATACATGTTATGGCATACATAATAAATTTCACTACCGAAGCATATGGAATTCTACTTATGTGCTCTCTCTCTTGAGGAGTTGTCGGACAATAACTCTTCCAGAAAAAAATTTTTTGGCCTATCGGAAGATAGCCTTTTTTGAAATTCTCCATGCTGAATCTTTTCAGTACAGTATCAATATACATCGACTGGGATAATCTAAGTAACTTTTTAGATCTATCTCATAGATCTTTATCCCAAGAATGAAGGATGCTTCTCCTAAGTCCTTCATGGAGAACTGTGATGTTAACCAAACCTTTATTTCTTGTAATGCAGGGATGTTATTTTCGATTAAGAGAATGTCATCTACATACAAAATAAGAAATACTATCACAGAGTTATTAATCCACTTGTATATACAGGATTCCTCTTCATTCTTAATGAAACCATACATTCTGATCACTTTATCAAAATGCATGTTCCAACTCTGAGATGCCTGCTTAAGTCTATAAATGGACCTTTGAAGTTTGCATACCTTAGACTCATCTATGGATATGAAACTTTCAAGTTGTATCATATACACCTCTTCTTCCAGCTCTCCATTTAAGAAACTATTTTCACATCTATTTGCCAAATTTCATAGTCCAGATGTACTACTATCGCAAGTATGATTCGAATAGACATGCATTGCCATAGAAGAAAATGTCTCGTCATAGTCAATACCATAATACTGATGGTAATTTTTGACAATCAGATGGGCTTTATAGGTCTCCACCTTTCTGTCTGCGCCCCTCTTCCTTTTGAAGATCCACTTACACCCTATGAATTTTACCCCTTCAGAAGGGTCAACCAATGTCCATACATTATTGATCATCATGGACTCCATTTTGGATTTCATGGCTTTCAGTCACTTATCGGAGTCAGCAATCTGCATCACATCTATATAGGTGATCGAATCCTCATTATTCTCATTGAGTTCAACTGGATCACCCTCACGGACTAAGAAACTATAGTATCTATCCGATTGATGCGGTACTCTATAGGATCTCCTTAAAGATGTTTCTACAATAGGTTTCAAATTTGATCTAATCAAGTCTGACTCTACGGGTTTACTAGATTGTATTAATTGTTCTACCGATCGAACTTCATCAAGTTCAATCTTTGAGACATTAGTTTCTTCTCCAAAAAATTTCTTTTCTAGAAAGACTACCTTATTGCTGATGAACACCTTCTGTTCATCAGCAAGGTAAAAGTAATACCCCTTGGTCTCTTTTGGATATCCCATAAATAAACACTTGTCAGACCTAGGTCCAAGTTTATCATTTTTCAAATGTTTGACATATGCCGGATATCCCCAAATCCTAAGGTGAGAGAGTGCTGGCTTACGCCCTGTCCATATCTCATATGATGTTTTACTTACGGACTTACTTAAAATTTTATTTAAAATATAATAAGCTGACTTGAGTGCATATCTCCGAAAGGAGATCGGTAGACTTGCAAAGTCCATCATGGATCGAACCATGTCTAATAGGGTTCGATTCCTCTTTTTTGATACATCATTATGCTGTGGTGCTCCAGGAGGGGTCCATTGCGAGAGAATTTCATTCTCTTCTAGGTACATTAGAAACTCATTGAAGAGGTATTTTTCTCCTCTATCAGACTGAAGAGTTTTAATATTCTTTTCAGTTTATTTTTTTACTTTACTACGAAGTTATTTGACCATTTCAAACGATTCTGACTTATGTGTTATTAAGTAGACATGCCCATACCTTGATAGATCATTTATAAATATAATAAAATAATAATATCCACTTTTGGCACTGGGGTTCATTGGTCTACATACATCAGTATGTATCAGATCTAGAATTTCACTAGCTCGTCATCTTTTCTAGTAAAAGGTGATTTGATCATTTTTTCGAGAAGACAGGACTCACAGGTTGGAAGTGATTCATAATTACTAACTTTGAAAATTTTTTTTTGTATCAATCTATTTATTCTGTTCTTGTTAACATGACCTAACCTACAGTGCTAAAGATAGATATTGAAAACATCATAAATTCTAGGACGTTTATTGGATGTGTACATTACACTAACAGATTATGACAAAATGTAAATTCCATTGTTCAGCTGTCCATTCATCATATTAACATCATTCATAATGATATTAAAATTATTTTTTTATTAAAATTTTATAATCATATATGGCCAAGAGGCCAACAGAAATAATGTTCAATAAAAAGAAAGGACAAAAGTGACATGTATTAAGAATAATTATATTGGACTTGAATACAAGCTTAATAATCCCTAACGCTAGAACTGGTCTTCCATCTCCAACATTAAAGAATCTTTCACCTTCTTCAAATCTTCTACTGACCTACAGATCCTACAATAAATTGCAAATATTAAAAGAACTTTTGGTGTCTAATACCCAGGTAGTAGAATCACAAATTGAAAAATTGTAAGGTGTTATCATATAATTACCTTGTCCAGTAACAACTTGCTTCTTTCTCGATCTGTTCGGATCCAGAGAGGCAATGTACTGAGGATAATTTCTCTTTCAGTGCCCCTACTTCTTGCAGTAGAAGTATTTCGCCTGACTCTGATCGAACTTGGGTTTCTTGGTCTGACTGGACTTGGGTGCCCTAGCAATTTGCACCCTTTTCTTGTTCTTCTTGTTCTTCTTTTTTTTTTTTAAAGGATCGATATCTGAAAGAAAATCCTCCCACAATATTCATCGACTCTTTGTGGAACTGGTGATCCTTCTCAAAGTTCTGCAGTAACCCCAACAAATTATGGTAGTTGACTGCAGGCTTTATCATTCGAAAATGAGTAAGAAAAGGGAGGTAGGACTTGGACAGAGAGTTCAAATTGGCATCTTTCCCCAGCTGCTCATGTAGGGAGAAGTCGAGCTTGCTTAAGCACTCAATCATCTCGATCATGTATAGTACATGATCAGTGACTGACGCTCCTTCCCTCATTTGAGCGTTGAAGATGGCATAACTAGTTTTGGGCCTCTTAACGTCAGCGGGTGTGCCAAAGGACTCGTTCAATATTTGCAATATGTCCTGTGATTGAGCATTCTTGAAAAGATGGCTAAACTCATCATTCATTGCCACCAGTATAATACAACAAACCATAGTTCGATCATTGAGCCACTTCAGGTAAGTGTCTCTGACCATGCTACGTGCGTTCGGAGCTGGCTCCTCGAATGCTGGATCTATCAACACATACAAGTGTTTATACTCTAGGACTATTTTGAGCTTTCGATACCAACTATCGAAATTTGGTCCCATCAATTTATTACTATCTAATAGTGATCGAAGCAACAAGATGGTGGCCATAACTGCAAAAGAAAAATCAAAGCCTAATTAGCATATGAATTGATTAAGCCTAAAGACATGAATTTTAGTCTAAAGGTTCTCCTACTATTTTATTCGAATTAGTAGCCTCTATCTCCAATTCGAAGAATTACACTAATTTTTTAGTGGGTACTAGAATCTAAATGGACTGCACACAGGCCCGAGTATGGCTCGACCAACCCCTCCACACCTATAGGTAGGTTCTTAACCAATTATTTCATCAAATAATTTCTAGCATTTAATTTTGCCCCAGATATCTCTTCAGCAGGTATGTGGTGCCTCCACTAAAAGTCCTGATTAGGTCCAACCATTAACATGCCAGAATTTAGTGCATCTAACAAATGAGTGATCAGGCTCGAGTGTGGCTTGACCAACCTGACTATCATCAGAAAGACACAACTAAATCAACATATTATGAATGATAATTTCGATAGTCAGATGAGCACCAGACATGTGGCACCTCCAATGATCATCTAAACTGTTGGACTCATTATCACCCAACTTAATGGGAGCCTATGATCTTGTTATCACCATAATTATTTCATTTTTAGGGATCTAACAATTTTAGAAGATTTAATTAGTTGAATTGAGAGATGAGAAAAGTTTTGACCAGTTAATCTTAATCCTCCTACTGACTTCACCAAGTCATATATTAAAGGAGATTAGGCATAAGTTGATCCAACCAACTAGTCATAAATCCTCCCACTAACTTCACCAAGTCATAAAGAAAACTTAAGACAAGTTGAACTAGAGGCACCCAAATCAATCATACTGATTTTCTAGTTAGCATGGGTCAACCCCAATCATTAAGTGACCTAATCAAAACATGATTCACCATGTTAGTCAGGTAAGTGAGATCGGTGAGAGGAATATACCATTAACTCGACATAGATTCAATATATGTGAGTAGCTTCCAATTAATGACCACCAATCAAAGTTGCCATACTTATCTTAGACACCAACTGGTTAGTCATTTTCAATTTGATCAATTTATAGACTTGGGTTTGACCACAGAACTATGATCAAAGTCCATATTGATCTAATCAAAGACATGGACTTGACCAACTACAACTATTGAAATTAATTAAGAGAAGAAATTGACCCAATCAGAATTAACTTTTAATTAGATTTGATCAATTACTAACATGGTCCATTATCAATGATTTCTAACTCTAGGTCTAACCCAGTTAAATGGATTTGACTCGAGCTAACCTATTAACCCATGAATTATGAAATTAATATCTTAGATCTTTGATTCTCAAATTTAGATCGCTTAATTCTCAATTAAGTTTTGGGCTGACATGGGTTCGGGTTCAGTGTTTGAAAATAATTTTTAATTTTATAAAATATTTTTACAATCAATCATCTAATAATCAAAATCTTAATTTCAGATCTAATATACATTATTTCAAATCTAAAATAAAGTTTTTAATTTTTTTTATTATTCATCATTATGAAAAAGATCGTGTAGCATCCCTACACGTCATAGGAGATCCCATCGAATGGGTAAATAGAATTGTGAAACCTTGATTTCTCCTATGATCAGATGGCTATGAGGATCTATCCAATCAGATTACTGTACTACTTAGATTTTAAATTAATTATTTAGATCTAATCTAAATAATTAAAGTCAAATTTTATAAGGATCAGCATAAACTAGGACAACCTTTGCACTGTAAGGGATAAATCATACAGAAGGACAACCTTATATCAGTTTGTGTGATTAGATCTATAACTAATTTTAGATCTAAATATCATATATCAGATCTAATCTAAATTAAATTATAGATCTAAATGCATATAATATCAGGTTATATGCAAAAAAATCATGTCATAAGAAATCTGCTTAAATACTATCTGAAAGAAAAATGAGTAGTTTAAAGCATATATTTTTAAAATTTTACTGTGAAAAAATAAAAGATTGAACACTTTAATTTTCTAAACATGTCTTAGATCAGATTTAAACTACCATTATGAATCTATGATATAAAAAATTTACATATAAAATCTAATAGAAAATAAAAAACTGTATCGATGACATCGATGCCTTGAATCTGATCTAACATTTAGATCACATTGATTGAGTTTAGAACTCATCACCTTTTCATGGATCGATGATCTCTGTACTGATAGATATGATATAAAGCTCTTGCTGATGTCGAGCAGCCATACAGATCGTCCGACCTCTATAGATCGTCCACTCAAAGCCCTGATCAGATCTTCCTTCGTGGGAGTGCTAGCTCGCATCGATGGCTCTGGATGGCTGATCCAAGTTTCTTTCTTCGAATCTCTTAGACTCCTCTAGATCAAAAGATGAAGCTTTACGAGGAGGTGATGGTGTGGAAGATTGGATAAGACTCACTCTTGTATTTTTCTTCTCACAAAATCTAGAATTGAAACCCTAGAACCCATCCTACACCTCACGCTCCTCTATTTCTCACGCACGGAAGCCCGACCCACTCTCAATTTTTTATACCCCAACTCTCAAGTTTCTCACATCAAAAATCACTTCTTTTCTCACACAAAATTGATCCCTTCGTAAGGGTGGCATCTCATGAAAGATAAGGATAAGAAAGAGGTAGTTTCAGTTTAATTTCAAATGTTGGTTGATCCCTATCACCAATTCAAATCAAATTTGAATTAAATTTTGAATCAAACTTTATCTTCATCTTACAAACTTAGAGAGAGACTGACCAATGTTAGAATGATATAAAAAATCTCATGCAAAAATACTTTGTGCATGGAGAAAGGTGGTGGCGTGAAGAGAAGAGTCCAACTTAATTTGGACTTTAGGTTTTCATTCAAATTCAAACCTATTTGAACTCAAATTTCAACTAACCAATTTCTAATTCAAAAAAAAATTAGATATAGAGATGAAATATCTTCTGAGCATGAGAAAAATTTACATAAAAATTTTTTCACATGAAGAATAAGAGGGCACAGAGAAAGGAGGCGCAAGGGACTTGAATTCAAATTATTTTCTCATCCAATTAGATTCTTAATCCAATCAAATTAGATTAGATATAATTAAATTACTAAATATAATTTAATTAGATAAAAAATAAATTTAATTAAATTTTAATTAAATAAAAAATTAATCAAGCTCAAATCCTGATCAAATCAGGAATCGAACACCCTTAGCGATTAGGTCATCTCATAACCTAATCGTGTCTAACCAAATTGAATCCAATTCAATTAGATTTGATCCAAACCTCAATACTCAATTAAATTAAGCTAATTAATAATTTAATTACTAATCAATCTTCCTATAATTTACTGATAATTAGCGAATTAATTTATTGTAACTTTTGCACAGGGGTAATCATCAATCGAATTGACTGTTTTACTCTAGAACAAATCTTAATTGTTGATCAGCCATATGATTAGTTAGAAACTTCTTTTGAATGTGACCCCACAGGTTTAAATCTAAACCAATAGTATAGGAATAATCTTTCTATACCAATCAAAATGATCATCTAGCAATGATACCCGACGTTCGGATAGGTCAAAAGATTGCAAAGCATCATTCAAGAACCTATTGACATATGATTACCATATAATTTATTTTTTTAACTTAAATACTCAAGATGATCTAGGATTTAACTGTCAACCCTGATATGGTCATGCACATTGCATTTTAATTTTAAAAATTCATCACATGGGTTACCCCAATTGAGGT
Organism: Elaeis guineensis; assembly: GCF_000442705.2. Classification (NCBI taxonomy): domain Eukaryota; kingdom Viridiplantae; phylum Streptophyta; class Magnoliopsida; order Arecales; family Arecaceae; genus Elaeis; species Elaeis guineensis. The sequence goes on from NC_025994.2 coordinate 44,397,245, forward strand.
TTTACTGAATTGAAATACACTGATACATTAACTCCTACTTATTCAGAGGGGTCAATTCCATCTTGACTCGCACACAGATTTTTTAAGTACTTGACTATATCGAAAAATTTTTCATCATTGAATTAGAAATTTAGATAGTCCGGCATCAAAGCACAGTGAGTTACTTGTAAGTTACCATGGTGATCTCAGGTCGGAAGGACACTTATACCCATATCCTTTGCGAGCTACTCTTGATAGCAGAGTGCTCAATAGTTGGTCACGTTCAGTGAGATGTACTCCTACATCTCACTTGCATGTCATGTCAATATCTCCATACTCCTTGGTTAAGAGGACAACCAACGTACATGATACACAACGATCTATACTTGATATAGCTATTGACCTAATAATAGTATATCATTTGTGAAAGAATAATATCCTACAAGCTAATCGCATATGGGTTGCGATAGGATGTTTATTATAATTTATCTTCCAGACTCATGTAATTGATATTTATGTTATTAATAAAATAGATATTTTTGATTCATTATATGCTGCATCTTGTTGTTCTTAAGATTATAATGAACCCTATAGGTCCGGACAATGGTTTTAGGGCTGTGATAAGATCATGCCAGTGAGATCTAAATCCTTAATAGTCTTAATTTAAAATATTTCTAGTCATTGGTACATTGAGTCAGAGATCAATGATACTGAAAAGACTGGCATATCCTATGTATACTCAGAAATGAAGGTGGTTGATCTCACAACCACTTGTGTGCTGACACTAATACAAGGATATGGATGCTTATTAGAGAATGAGTTCACTGAATTGACCTATGAGAGAATATCAGATGGAGTCTTATTTACATGTCAACTGATGTTTCTCTAGTGAGAGTTGTGTATGTGATCCTTAGATCTAAGGTTACCATGGTACCTTGTGTACTTGGATCTATATTTTGGTTCACTACCTAACTTGATTCTCTAATCCTTGTATGGGGTGTTCTGGATATAGTGAAGAGTGTATGAATATTGTGAGTGATCAATAAGAGATCAGTCACTCCTAATAAGGGGAGTGAACATCCTATGTGATCTCATGGTCGTTGATTTGAAAGTCTTTGGCCAAAGCAGGATGATAATTAGAAAAAGATTTTTAATGTATCATCAACTAAATCATCACCTTTTGATTGAGATACATAATGATAAATGATTGGATTTGACATATTTTTATACCCACAGCTCATCTGGGATGTTGTTTGACTGAAAGATTAAATTACATGGGAACTTGCCACTGAAGGATATTTTGATAATTTTTTATCAAAATTTTAAATCTTTTGGATCATCATGATATATTGCTAGACATCAATTTTAACTTATGAATTTATCAAAATTAAAATAATTTAATTCTAGAGTCAATTTGGAAGAGTTCAAGTTGATTGGGACTCTTCGGATAACCTAATCTCATCGGATTAGGATTACATCGAAGTCTTGATCTACTGCTAGCTAGATTTAGAACCCAATTGGTCACACACTTTAAGATTTAGCCTTGATCTGATCTAATTAGAGTTTAATATAAATTCTATGGGTTAATTTGATATGCTAGCACATTATATTAATCCAAATTCTCAAATTGGTTTAGATCAAATTGTTTGAGCTAACCCAGACTAGTTGCCTTTGACCTAATAGGATTGGATCAATTTGGATTGAATCCTTATCCAACTTGGAATAGTTTCAAGTGGAGAAGGACTTGTCTACACCCATCAAAACCCACACATAAAATAAATACCATCCCCTTTATTTTTGGCATGTGAAAGGAAGAGTCCTTCCTAAAGAAGGCTCTTAATTTTTATGCGTTGCCATAATTTTCTAACCAGATCTCCTACATTTTGACACCAAAATTAATTAGATTTTTTATGGTATGTAGAGAAGGAAGAGTTCTTATACTAAAATTATCTCAAATACCAAAAATTTATTTGGTGAATTTATTTGGCACATAGGAAGTTGGAGCACCAAAGGTTGGCACCCCTTCATCCCATGTGACATCCCTTGGTCACCTATTTATAGGGGATGCCCCACCTAGTTTATTACTGATATTTTTGGCTAAAATTAGATATAAGGGATGTGGTAAACACAAAAAAAATTCTAGAAAAATTTTGAGAAAAAAAAAAGGAAATTTGAGTGGCAAATTTTGAAAGAAGGGCGGTGAGATTTTCAGCAAGTGTTGCTTGAGTGCCCTAGGATTTGATTTTTCTATATGTTGGAGTCAAAAATCAAATTTTAAGTTGTATGATATCTAATGATTATTTTTTTGGTGTCGTTCTGGTGGTATGATCGAAAGTAACTGACCTTTGATGCGATCGTGATGCAAGTTCGAAGCTAGTAGTATTCTTGAAAAGACAAGGCTACGGCAGCGCACCAGTTGGGAAGGACCTTAGTCAACTTTCATGTGGATCACCATTGGAGGATTTCTACCTTGGAGTCTTGTGAAGAACACCAATGTGTCACTTTTATATTTTGGTGAAAGTATAAAATTCTATCCCTATGCATGCTTGTTTTTGCTTTGATCATTTTTTGCAAGGTGATTCTAAAGTTTGGATTCTGGCTCGATAGTTTTATGTGATAGAACTACTGATTTGTATGATTTTAAAATTTTTAAAAATTATTTTTTACTAAGTAATTAGAACCCAATAGTGGTATTGGAGCCATCCTTATCTGATTCAATCAAATAAGTATAATTTGGTAGCATAGAATCATTCTTGTTCATATCCTACCAAAAATATAGCATTATTTTTAGCATCGATTCTTCAAACTCAAAAAATTATTTTTGACTAAAAAATTTTTTAGTGAATCATGATTTTAAATTTTAATTATTAAATTATAAATTTATGATAATTTAAAATTTTTATTATCATGGTATCATGATGCTTAAATCGATGTATAGAAAATAAGGGTGTTATGCATGCCTAATTAGATTAGGGTTTGTTATATTATATGAATTTGTTAGTCATATGTTATGACTTCAATTGCACCCTTATATGAGTTTTGGCATGATAATGTGATTACTATTATGAATAGTTGAAGCATGCAAATTTGTATAATTTATAATGTATATTTTATGCGCTTATAGTTAGGATGTGTCTAGACCAGTTTAAAGTCTCTCATTTAATTATATTAAGTTGTAATGTTAGGATTCACTTTTTAATCAAAAGTCGAATTCTTAAGATCAATTGATATCGAGGAAAGTGTAAATGGTGGTATAATAATTAGGTCCGTATGTTGGCCTGGCCAACTCTATTGGTGTCTAGAAAAGCTACGGGGAGCCTCCCACCTGCTTACCTGGACAATTTGGTCTTGTTGAATTTTGAACTTAGATTGATTAAGTAATGTAGATATTACAAGGGCCTTCCTTCAAACTTGATCGATAGAGTATGTCAAGATCTTAGTGAGCTTGTTGTGCTATCCACAAGGCTTACTATAGAAATTGACATGATGTTGATCAAGTACATATTGATACTTATGGCATATTTGAATAGTGTTGCTTTGTTGTGCTATCCACAAGGGCAGCATTGTTTAAGTATGACCATATGGATTGAAGGGTCAACTTAACTAGAACACTATAGTTTGTTGTGCTATCCACAAGACTATATGTGATCTAGAGGTCGAGTAGATGATGTTGAGAATTATAAAGGTACAATTGGTAAAGAGTTACCTACTCTTGAACTCATGAATGTTTGTTGTGCTATCCACAAGGTGTTTGTGAGGAATAAAGATCTCAATCCCACTAAGAGATATTAGTATGTTTCTCGATTTTCATATTTAAAGGGTATGAAGTTTGATAAAATAGTGAGAGACACCATTAGATAAAAGTTCTAGTCTAGTTGTGCATATCATCATGAGTTGTCTGTTTATATTATGTTCTTGTTGTTGTAGATTAACTACCACATGGCATCCTCACTTTCACTTAGAGATATCCTAGATGCAAACAAGTTGACTGGACCCAACTATGTTGACTGGTTAAGAAACTTGAGAGTTGTTCTCACTCAAAAGAAAGTCTCTTACATTTTGGATACGCCTGCTCTAGATTCTTTTGGGAAAGATACTTTCGAAGAGGAAAGAGCCATATATAAGATGTGGAAAGATGATAGTGTGACTGTCAAATGCATCATACTTTCTTCTATGAGCAATGAGCTTCAAAAGTAGCATGAGGACATAGACGTTCCCTCTATTCTTCTTAATCTTAAGGAGTTATACGGAGAACAAAGTAGAACTGCTCGATATGAGATATCAAAGTAGTTGTTCTATGTCCGCATGACTGAAGGCACCTCCATGCAAATGCATGTCCTAAAGATGATTGATTTGATCACTCGTCTGGGGTAGCTGAGTTTTGCCATGGATGGTGAACTGAGTCAGGATTTGATCTTGTAGTCTCTTCCTGACTTCTTTTCTTAATTTGTTATTAATTATCATATGAACAAACTGAACATAAGCTTGTCTGAACTGCTAAACATGTTGAAAATAGTAGAGAGCCATTTCAAAGGTAAAAAGGCTCAGGTTCTTCATATTGATAAGATCAGCAACAAAAAGGCAAAGAAGGGTTCTAAGAAAAGGCTAAACCCTAAGACTAGCATCTCCAAGAAGAAGGTGAAGAAGGTCTCCACCAAAGGTACTTGTTATCACTATGGCAAGGAGGGCCACTGGAAGAAAAATTATAAAGAGTACCTTACAACCATGAAATCGATAAATATTTTTAAAGATTTGTATATGATACAAACTAATTTATCATTAAGTATTTTATTTTCAGATTCTTGAGTATTGGATACCGCCTGTGGCTTACACCTTTGTAAATCATTGCAGGATCTATAGAAAGTAAGAAATCTAAATAAAGGTGACTTCAAGCTGTCCGACGCTATTGGAGAGTCCATTCAGGCTGAAGCCATAGGAACCAGAATTTTGAAGTTGCCTTCTGATAAAGTTTTAAAACTGAAGATCTGTTATTATATTCTTGATATTATTAAAAATATTATTTTTGTACCATTATTATTGGAACAAAATTTTGAAATAATTGCAAAGAATAATGGATGTTTTATTTACTTTTCTAATGAATATTATGAAAGTACTTTTATTGATAATGGTCTTATGTTTCTTTCACTTAATGATAACATATTTCATATTGATAATATGAAGAAAAGATAGAGAGAGGATGTGAATGTCATATACATCTGGCACTGTCAACTTGATCATATAAATGAATTGAGAATTAACAAGTTATTCAAAGATAATTTTTTTGATCCTTATGATTATGAATCATATAAAACTCGTGAATATTGCCTAATAGGAAAAATGATCAAGACTCCATTTACTGGACATGGAGAAAGGACAAGTGATATTTTGGATCTTGTGCATACTGATGTATGTGGTCTAATATTGGCTCAAGCCAGAGATGAATACTCTTACTTCATCACGTTTACTGATGATAGGTCTAGGTTTGGATATATGTATTTAATGAAATACAAATCTGAAGTCTTTGACAAATTTAAAGAGTATCAAAGAATGGTCGAAAAACAAACTGGTAAAAGTATTAAAATTCTTCGATTGGATCGAAGAGGAGAATACTTATCCAGTGAGTTCTTCGATTATTTGAAACAAAATGGAATACTCTCTCAATGGACACCTCCTCATACTCCATAATTAAATAAAATTATGAAAAAGAGAAATCATACCTTATTAGATTTGGTGCAATCTATGATGTGTTTCACAAATCTTTCGATATCTTTTTGGAGATATACCCTCGAGGCTGCAGCATATATCTGAAACCAAGTACCTTCGAAATCTGTTTCTAGCACTTCATATGAAATATGGAAAGGAAAAAGATCCAATCTTAAGTATCTTAAGATTTGGGGTTGCCTGACTTATGTGAAAAATATTGATGGACATAAGCTGGATGCTAGATCAGAAATATGCAGATTTGTCGGTTATCCCAAGGAGAGTATAGGATACTACTTCTATAATCCTACTCAACAAAAGGTGTTTGTTGGTAGGCATACCATTTTCTTGAAGAAAGAATTTATCCAAGAAGGAGGCAGTGGGAGGTCTGTTAAACTTGAAGAAGTTCAAAACCTACAATCTATCCAGGACTCACCAAATGGTTCGCAACCAGATGTGCCCATTGTTGAGGTACAACCACTACACATACCTCCTCTCTGAAGATCGAGTAGAGTGCGTAATGTACCACTCAGGTATGGGTTTGTCATTAAGAATGACAATACAACCCACATCATTATGAATGATGATCCCACAACCTATTAGAAAGATGTCTTGAGTAGTGACTCTGACAAGTGGCTCAATGCCATGAAATTTAAAATGAACTCCATGTATGTCAACCAAGAATGGACTTTGATTGATGCACCTGAGGGTGTGACCCCAATAAGATGCAAATAGGTATTCAAAAAGAAGATTGGAGTAGATGACCAGATAGAGACCTATAAGGTCAGGCTGGTGGCAAAAGGTTTCAGACAAAAACAAGGTGTTGATAATAAAGATACCTTTTCACCAGTAGCCATGCTCAAGTCTATTTAGATAATGCTTGCTATATCAGCATACCATGACTATGAGATTTGGCAGATGGACGTCAAGAGTACCTTTCTCAATAAAAATCTTGAAGAAGAAGTCTATATGACTCAGTCAGAGAGATTTCTCTCAGGTGGAAGAGCAAATCAGGTATGCAAGCTGAATAGATCCATTTATGGATTAAAATAAGCATTGAGGAGCTGAAACATCTATTTTGATGATATAGTCAAATTGTTTGGCTTCATCAAAAATATGAATGAATCTTGTGTGTACAAGAAGACTAGTGGGAGTACTATTGTCTTCTTGATCTTGTATGTGGATGACATACTGCTTATTGAGAATGATATTTCGATGTTGCAATCGATCAAGACCTAGCTATCACAAAAATTTTTCATAAAAGACTTGGGTGAGACATCCTTTATAGTTGGTATAAAGATCTATAGGGATAGATCAAAAAGGATGCTTGGCTTGTCCCAGTCTAGGTACATTGACTGGGGTTGAAGAGGTTCAACTGAAAGAAATTTGTGGTAGTATAGTACATGCAATTAAAAAATTTTGTACAGTAAAAATAATAGATTAAATAATTTAATCTTAATTATATATATAAGATCTAATCTTAGGCTACCATATCAAAATCTTTGATATAAAAAATATATACTTTAGATCTGAAAATAAAAATCACATCGATCTCATCGATGCTGAAATTCGAGATCTAACTATTAGATCTACCATAGGAATCAAAATAAGTTAGAGATCATTACCAAACAAATTTTGATCTTGATCTCTTCTAATCTAATGATTGTAGAGGGTGTTCCTCAGATCACTCATAGCCACACAAAGTCATTTGGCCTCTATAGAAAAATCCATGTAAAGACTGGCGCAGATCAGGGGCTCAGAGATGCTAGTCTGCAAATAACTTTGATAGCTGACCTCTTTCTACTTCTACAAGCACCTTGGATACTTCAAAGTGATAGGATATCTGGAAGAGAAATAGAGGAGGAGGAGAAGAGGCTCTAAAAATAAAAAATCTACAAGAGAATTGATCATGGGACATCAAAGAGAGGGGTCCCCTTTTTATAGACTAGGAATTAGGATTTTTCAAGAAAGGATGCCATGAATCAATACCAAAACCCTTTTTTGGAATTCCCAAAAATCATTAAGATATGGAGAAGAAATCTAAGCTCTTACATACCAAAGCATTCTTCATAAAAAGTAAGAAAAAAAATAATATGGCTCCAACAATATACCATATATGAAAAATCTCTTTCCTAATCTGCATCTTATCTCTAATTCGGATCACATTCGAATTAGGCAAGAGATAATATTATGACTCATCAGCTATAGTCAACCACTCTTATTGGATCCTCTCTCATGATGCCAAAAATCACAATCCAAATCTAATTAGGCATGGAGAAATTGGTATGGATCCAGATGTGGCACAAAAGATAATGATAGAGTCCTAGTCTGATTTGGACTCTTCATTTCTAATTCAATTCTTATCCAAATCAAATTTGGATTGAAACTACTGATAGAAATGAATATAATCTAATTAAAAATTTAAATATCTCATCAAATTTTTAATCCAATTAGGAATTAGCCGAGTCCAAATCCTGATCAAATCAAGATCAAATTATCCTTGTAATCAGGTTTGATCATATCAATCCCAATCTGAGTTGAACTGAATCTAATTCAATTAGACTTATTCTAAAGCTCTTTACTCAATCAAATTGAGTCAATTAGTAATCTAATTACTAATTAATTCATCATAAATGGTAGAGTTTCAGTCCTAGTGGGACTCTCCTACAGAGTCTTAGTCCAAGTAAGACTCTTCACCAGAGTCACTATCCAATTGGACTCTTTAGCCATCAGATCTGATCAAATCTTTTAATGCTTGTGACCCCATAAGTTCGAACCTAAGTCAGTAGTGTAAGAATAACTTTCTATACCAATCGATGTAACCATCTAGCAATGATGATCTGACGACTGGATGGATCGAAGTGTTGCAAAGCAACCTTCTAGAACCTACTGGCGTATGGTTATCGTATAATTTATCCTTTTGACCTAAATGCTCATGGTGACTTAGGATTTAACTGTCAACCCTAATTAAGTTGACCACATTATATTTCAACCTTTCAAATCCATCTCATAGATTATTTTGGCCAAAGTTTTGCTAAATTGAAATACACTGATGCATATCTCCTACCAATTCAGAGGAGTCAATTTCATCTTGACTCACATACCGACTTGATAAGTATGTGACTGTACCTAATATCCTTCCATCACTAAGTTAGAAACTTAGATAGTCTAGTACTAAAGTACAGTGAGTTGTTTATAAGTCACTGTGGTGGTCTCAGGTCGGAGGGTCACTTATATCCATACCCTTCACAAGCTACTCTTGACAGCAAATTGCTCGGTACATGGTCACATTCGATGTGAATGTACCCCTACATTCTATCTGCATGCCATAATAGTGTCTCCACACTTATTGATTAAGAGGATAACCAACTCATATGGCACACAATGACCTACACTTGATATCACTATCATCCTAGTAATAGCATATCATTTGGTCGCGAACAATTTTAAGGACTTAATGACAAATCCTTCTTTGTTGATTAATATATATAGTCCTAAGGATTTCATTATAATACAGGAGTTCAAAGATGGTCAATTTATAATAAAAATGCCAAATAATTTTTATTAATAAAAATTTATATACAGTTTACAAGATGAGCACAATCGTCTAACGATTGACTTTAGGACATATTTTCCAACAACTCCCACTTGGATAAAAAGCCAATTGGTTCAGTATCGTATATCCATCTTCGATTTGTGCTCATTAAACTCCTTGATTCTAAGAGCTTTAGTAAATAGGTTGGTCTGGTTCTCCCTTCCATTGATCTTCTGAAGATCAACGTCACCTCGATCCACGATCTCTCGGATAAGGTGATAATGGTGTAGAATATGTTTGGTGCGTTAATGGAATCTCGACTCCTTGGCTTGAGCAATGACTCCAGTATTATCACAGTGTAACAAGACAGGGCCATCAACGGAGGGTGCCACTCCAAGCTCGTTGATAAACTTCTGCAACCATACAGCTTCCTTCACAGCATCAGATGCTGCGATATACTCTGCTTCACAAACAGAGTCTGCCATAGTATTCTGCTTGAAATTTTTTCAGTAGATTGCTCCATCATTTAGGATAAAAAGATAATCCGACACACTCTTACTATCATTATGGTCTGACTGAAAGTTGGAGTTGGTGAATCTCATAAGTTTCAAGTCAGTTTCACCATACACAAGCCACTAGTCCTTAATATTTCTTCAATACTTAAGAATGGTCTTTACGACCTTTCAGTGATTTTTTTCTGAATCAGACTGATATCTACTCACTACCCCTAATGAGTATGCCATGTTGATCTCGTACATATCATGACATATATAATAGAACCCACTATCAAAATATATGGAACTCTACTCATACGCTCTCTCTCTTGAGGAGTTATGGACAATCTCCTTTCGAAAGAGAAATTCTTTGGCCTATCAGAAAATAGCTTTTCTTGAAATTCTCCATGCTGAACCATTTCAGCATCGTATCTATGTACATAAATTGAGAGAGTCTGAGTAGCCTCTTAGATCTATCCCTATAGATCTTCATCCCTAGGATGTAGGCTGCTTCTTCCAGATTGTTCATGGAGAATTATGATGACAGCCACACTTTTATTCCCTGTAATGCAGGGACATCATTTTCGATTAAGAGAATGTCATCCACATACAATACAAGAAAAATAATTATCGAACCATTTGTTGAATGTCATCCACATACAATACAAGAAAAATAATTATCGAACCATTTGCCTACTTATATATGCAGGGTTCTTCTCTATTTCTAATGAAGCCATACGTTCTAATCACCTTATCAAAATGTATGTTCCAACTCCGAGATGCTTGCTTCAATCCATAAATGAATTTCTGAAGCTTGCACACCTTGAACTCATCTATGGATATGAACCCTTTAGGTTGTATCATATACACCTCTTCGTTCAGCTCTCCATTTAAGAAAGCTGTCTTCATATCCATTTGCCAGACTTCATAGTCCAGATATGCTGTTATCGCAAGCATGATCTGAATGAATTTGAGCATTGCCACAGGAAAAAATATCTTGTCATAGTCAATTCCATAACATTGATGATAACTCTTGGCAACCAAATGGGCTTTACAGGTCTCCACCTTCCCGTCTGTGCCCCTCTTCCTCTTGAAGATCCACTTACACCCTATGAGCTTTACCTCTTCAGGTGGGTCAACTAATATCCATACATCATTGACCTTCATGGACTCCATTTTAGATCTTATGGCTTCAAGCCATTTATTAGAGTCAGATCTCTGCATTGCATCCATGTAGGTGATCGGATCTTCATCATTCTCATCGAGTTTGATAGGATCCCATTCCGGACCAAGAAACCTAAGTATCTGTCTGGCTGATGTGGTACTCTATTGGATCGCCTTAAGGATGTTTGTTCATTGGGCTCCAGGTTTGATCTTATCAAATCCGATTCAGATTCAATCATTGGTGTCGGTTCTTCTACTTGTCGAACTTTGTCAAGCTCGATTTTAGAGGTACTTATTCCTTCACTAAGGAATTTCTTTTCCAAAAAATATGCCTTACTATTGACAAACACCTTTTGTTCAGCAGGCAGGTAAAAGTAATATCCCCTCATTTCCTTGGGATACCCTACGAAATTATACTTATCGAACTTAGGACTAAGCTTGTCAGTTTGTAATCGTTTAACATAAGCTGGACACCCCTAGACTCTAAAGTAAGAGAGGTTCAGCCTATGTCCTGATCATATCTCATATGGTATCTTACTAACTGACTTGCTTGAAATATTATTAAGCACAATACAGGCTGTTTCAAGTGCATATCTTCAAAAGGAGATCGACAGAGTTGCAAATCCCATCATGGATCGAACCATATCTAACAAGATTCGATTCCTCCTTTCTGAGACACCATTATATTGTGGTGTCCCTGGAGGGGTCCATTGGAAGAGAATCCCATTCTCTCCTAGATATGTCAGAAATTCATGAAAAAGATATTCACCTCCTCGGTCAGACTGAAGAATTTTAATACTTTTTTCAGTTTATTTTTCTACTTCATTACAGATCCGTTTGAACATTTCAAATGATTCAGACTTGTGTTTCATCAAGTAGATGTACCCATACCTAGATAGGTCATTTGTGAATGTGATGAAGTAGCTATACCCTCCTCTGGCACATGTGCTTATAGATTCACATACATCGGTATGTATCAGACTTAGTACATCACTGACTCATTCACCTTTTCCAGTAAAAGGTGACTTGGTCATCTTTCCAAGCAAACAAGACTCACAGGTAGGTAACAATTTATAATCATATTTATCAAAAATTCCTTCTTAAGCCAACTTGTTCATCCTATTCTTGTTGATATGACCTAGCCTACAATGCCAAAGGTAGGCATTTGTGACATCATCTATTCTAGGGCATTTATTTAAAATATACATTACATTAGGCCTAGATACAATATAGATATTGTTGTTCAACTATCCACGTAAAATTATAACACCATTCAAAATGATATCATAATTTTTTTTATTGATATTTTATAATTTGAATTAGCCAAAAGGCCTACAGAAATAATATTTAAAAGAAAATTAGGACAGTAATGACACTCATTAAAAATAATATATCGAGACTTGAATACAAGATTGATGATTTCTAAAGCTAGAACTAGAACTGATCTTCCATCTCCAACATTCAGGAATCTCTTACCTTCTCCAAATCTCCTAGTGACCTGAAGACCTTGCAATGAATTGCAAATATGAATAGGGCTTCCAGTGTCCAATACCCAAATTATTGTATCTATAAGAGAGAAGTTACAAGGTGTTAGCACATAAGTACCTTATCCAGCAACTGATTGCTTCTTCTTCTTTGGCCTGTTCGGGTCAAGGAAAGTGATATACTGAGGACAATTCTTCTTCCAATGACCTTGCTTCTTGCAAAAAAAGTACTCTGCCTGACTTTGACTAGCCTTGAACTTGAGTTTCTGAGACTGACTCCCAGCACCAGGCACCTTCTTATTCTTCTTCTTTTTTTCTTTCTTAAAGGGATGATGACTACTCGAAGAAGATCCTCCCACTGATTCACTGTCTCCTTGTGGAGCTGGTGATCTTTCTCAAAAGTCTGTAGCAACCCCAACAGATCGTGGTAGTTGACTACAGGCTTCATCATTCTGAAATGACTGAGGAACAGCAGGTAGGATTTGGGAAGAGAGTTCAGGATGGCATCTTTTTCCAGTTGTTCATGCAAAGAGAAGCCGAGTTTGCTCAATTTTTCAATCTGCTCGATCATGTACAATACATGATCGATAATAGATGCACCCTCCCTCATTCGGGCATTGAAAATGGTGCAACTAGTCTTGTGTCGCTCAACGTCGTCAGGAGTACCAAAAGAATCCCTCAACACTTGAAGTATTTTCTCTGGTTGAGCTTCTTTAAACTTCTAGCTGAACTCATCATTCATGGAGGCCCGCATGATGCAATGAACTGTGGTGCGGTCATTGAGCCACTTCAAATAAGTATCTCAAATCGCTCTTCGGGCATTAGGAGCAGGCTCCTCAGGTGTCGGATCCGTTATTACATAAAGGATCCCCTCGTGCTCCAGGACAATCTTTAATTTTTGATACCAAATATCAAAATTCAGTCCAGTAAGCTTCTCACTGTCTAACAGTGATCGGAGTGACAAGTTTGAGGCCATATTTGCACACACAAAAAAAAAATAAAGCCTAATTAGTATATGAATTTATTAATCCTAAAGACTTGGACTTTAGTCTAAAGGTCCTTCCACTATTTAATACGAATTGATAGCCTCTACCTCCAATTCGAAGAATTACCTTAATTCCTTAGTGGGTACTAGAATCCACACAGACTATATATAGGCCTGAGGATGGCTTGATCAACCCATATGCACCTAAGGGTAGGTTTTCAACCAATTATTTCTCCAAACAACTTCTAGTATTTAATTTAGCCTCAGATTTTATTTCAGTAGGCGATGGGCCTCCACTGAAAGTTTTAATTAAGTCCAACTATTAACATGAACCTACTCAGTGATTCTACCTAATGAATGATCAGGTCCGAGGATGGCTCGATCAACCCAACCATCATCAGATAGTTCATCAGAGTCATCATATGATGAATGATATTCCATCATTCAGAGAGAACATCAGACGGATGATGCCTGCAATGTCAATCAAAAATAATGGACCCATTATCACTTATCTTAATAGGAGGTTATGATCTAGTTATCACCATAACCAGCTCATTTTAAGGACCTAATAATTTAGAAGATTTAATCGATTTAAAGAAGAGAGAAGAGAAAAAAAGATCAATCAATAGACCATAATCCTCCCACTGACTTCATCAAGTCACTGAATTAGGTTAGGTCATGCTGATTGAACTGGCACTTAGATCAGTCACACTAATCAACCTTAATGATATGGGCTAACTCGAATTACTTAGCGATCTAATCAAAATCTAGTTCACCAAATTGGCTAAGTAAGTGAGATCGATGGGAGGGTCTGCTAAGCTTGCCTTAGACACCATCGAAATGGCCAGGTAAGCTGCTCTCAATTAAAAATCATCGATCGAAATATCAAACTTATCTTAGACACCAATTGGTTAACTAGTTTTGATTTGACCAACCTAATGATTCGGGTTCAACCACTGAGCCACAATCAAGGTCCATTTGGTCTAATCAAAGATATGGACTTGACCATCTACAACTATTGTACTAGAAAAATCATGATTAATCTAATCAACATTTGGTTAGACTTAATCAACTTCTCTACATGGTCAATCAATTCTTTGATTCTAACCTTAGGTCTAACCCAGTTAAAGAGAAAGACCTGATTTGAGCTAACCCATGCCCCATGTTCTATGCAATGTCATTAGATCTAAATCATAATTCTAGATCCAATCAACTTGATACTTAATTCTCAATTAAGTTTTGCATCAACATGGTTAAGGTTTCGAAAATAATTTTTCATGTAAATTTTTTACATCAAGTCATAAAATTTTTTAGATCAAATCTAAATTTTTTTATAATTTTAGATCAAAATAATTTTGACTAAACAAGATTAGATGTAACTAACTATCTTCGCAACTTGCATCACATACAACAACACCTGGAGTTTCAAGATCTGGAGTTTTACCAGAAAATAAGTTTTTTTTTCACTTTTTTCTTCATGGGACCTCATAGTAGCAGCCCAACACATCATGAAGAGTACCCCATTGAATGGGAGGAGAGGGTGATGAAACTCTACTTGCTCCTATGACCGGACGGCCCGGTGATTACCCAATCTGAGTACTTTGCTACTCAGAATATCTAATCTAAATAAATAATAATCAAATTTAAAAATAAATTAATTTAGATCTAATATAAATCATAAATAATTAGATCTAATAATAAAAAATTAGATCTAAAGTCATGTTAATTCATATCAAAACAATCTGGCTCTGATACTAGTTGAAGAAAATTTGTGGTAGTGCAGTATATACAATTAAAAAAATTTATGTAGTGGAAATAATAAATTAAATAATTTAATTTTAATCATATGTATAAGATCTAATCTTAGACTATCATATCAAAATCTTTGATATAAAAAATATATACTTTAGATCTAAAAATAAAAATCACATCGATCTCATCGATGCTGAAATTCTAGATCTAACTATTAGATCTACTATAAGAATCAAAATAAGTTAGAGATCATTGCTAAATAAATTTTGATCTTGATCTCTTTTAATCCAACAGTTGGAGAGGATATTTTTTAGATCTCTCACAGCCATACAAAGTCATCTGACCTTTATATAAAAATCCATGCGAAGACTGGCACCGATCAGGGGCTCGGAGATGCTAGTCTGCAAACAACTTCGATAACTGACCTCTTCCTTCTTCTACAAGCACCTTAGACACTCCAAAGTGATAGAAGATCTGAAGGATGAAGAGAGGAGGAGGAGAAGAGGCTATTGAAATAAAAAATCTATAAGAAATTGATCATGGGATGTCCAAGAGAGGGGTCCCCTTTTTATAGATTAGGAATTAGAATTTTCCAAGAAAGGATACCATGAATCAACACCAAAACCCCTTTTTGGCATCGCCAAAAATTTCAAAAAAATTATTAAGATGTGGAGAAAAAAATTTGGAGTCTCAAATACTAAATAATTTCTTAAGAAAAATAAGAAAAAAAATAATATGGCTCCAACAATATATCATATACAAAAAAAATTTTTTCTAGTCTGCATCTTATCTCTAATTCGGATCGCATTTGAATTAGGCAAGAGATAATATTATGACTCATCAGCTATATCTAACCACTCTTATTAGATTATCTCTCATGATGCTAAAAATTACAATCCAAATCCAATTAGGCATGGAGAAATTGGCATAGATCCAGATGTGGCGCAAAAGATAAGGATAGAGTCCTAGTCTGACTTGGATTCTTCATTTCTAATTCAATTCTAATCCAAATCAAATTTGGATTGAAACTACTGATAGAAATGAACCTAATCTAATTAAAAATATAAATATCTTATCAAATTTCTAACCTAATTAGAAATTTATCAAGTCCAAATCCTAATCGAATCAGGATTAAATTTTTCTTATAATCAGATTTGATCATATCAATCCCAATCTGAGTCGAACTGAATCTAATTCAATTAGACTTATTCCAAAGCTCTTTACTCAATCAAATTGAGTCAATTAGTAATTTAATAACTAATTAATTCTCTATAAATAGTAGAGTTTCAGTCTCAGTGGGACTCTCCCACAGAGTCCTAGTCTAAGTTGGACTCTTCATCAAAGTCACAATCCAATTGGACTCTTCAGCCATCAGATTTGATCAAATTTTTTAATGCATGTAATTCCATAGGTTTGAACCTAAGCCGGTAGCATAGAAATAACTTTCTATATCAATCGATGTAACCATCTAGCAATGATGATCCGACGATCGGATGTGTCGAAGTATTGTAAAGCAATCTTCTAGAACCTACTGGCGTATGGTTACTGTATATTTCATCCTTTTGACCCAAATGCTCAAGGTGACTTAGGGTTTAATTATCAACCCTAATTAAGTCAACCACATTGCATTTCAACCTTTCAAATCTATCTCATGAATTATCTTGGCCAAGATTTTACTAAATTAAAATACACTGATGCATATCTCCTACCAATTCAGAGGGGTCAATTCCATCTTGACTCACACACCGACTTGATAAGTATTTGACTGCACCTAGTATCTTTCTATCACTAAGTTAGAAACTCAGATAGTTTGGTACTAAAGTATAGTGAGTTGCTTACAATCACCGTGGTGGTCTCAAGTCGGAGGGACACTTATACCTATACCCTTCACAAGCTACTCTTGATAGCAGAGTGCTCGACACATGGTCATGTTCGATGCGAATGTACTCCTAAATTCTATCTGTATGCCATAACAGTGTCTCCACACTTCTTGGTTAAGAGGATAACCAACTCATATGGCACACAACGACCTACACTTGATATCGTTATTGTCCTAGTAATAGCATATCATTTGGTCACGAACAATTTTAAGGACTTAACGATAAATCTTCTTTTGTCGATTAATATATATAGTCCTAAGGACTTCATTACAACACAGGAGTTCAAAGATGATCAATTTATAATAAAAATACCAAATAACTTTTATTAATAAAAATTCATATACAGTTTACAAGATGAGCATAATTGTCTAACGATTAGCTTTGGGACACATTTTCCAACATCAACATGGAGGAAAGTAAAAGAGGTTACTTACCCATAGATCATGGCATACAACTCTCTAAGAAAATATCTCCTAGGACACTTGAAGAGAGAAATAGAATGAGTTCTATTCCTTATGCTTCGATAGTAGGATCAATAATGAATGCTATGTTATGTACCAGACTTAATGTTGCTTATGCCTTAGGCATTGTAAGCAGATTTCAGACTGATCCTGGAGAGGATCATTGGAAAGCTGTGAAAAATATACTCAAGTACTTGAGAAGGACTAGAGATATTTTTCTGATATATGATGGATCTAATTTAAAACTGAAAGGTTATATCGATTCTAGTTTTCAATCTAATTTGGATGATAGCAAATCTATATCTGGATATGTGTTCACCTTCTATGATGTGCAGTAAGTTAAAAAAATTTTAAATAGTAAACTGTTGCTGACTCCATCACTGAGACTGAGTATATTGCTGTAAGTGAGGCTGTTAAGGAGGTCGTCTGGATGAAGAAATTCATCACAGAGTTGGGTGTGGTTCTAGGGATTGAACAACTAGTGCCCTTTTATTGTGATAATACTGGGGTAGTTGCTCAAGCCAAAGAATCAAGGTCTCACCATAAATCCAAGCACATCTGAAGATGGTTCCACCTCGTTCAGAAGATAGTCGAAAGATGCGATGTGATCATGGAGCGAGTTGACACCAAGAATAATATAGCAGACCCATTCACTAAGACCTTGTCAATGCAGTAGTTTGATCGCCACCTTGATAGCATAGGTATCAAGATAGGGGCGATTGGCTTTAAGTGCAAGTGGGAGTTTGAAAGAATAATATCCTACAAGCTAATTGCATACGGATTGTGATAGGATATTTATTATAATTTATCTTTCAGACTCATATAATTGACATTTATATTATTAATAAAATAGATATTTTTGATTCATTATATGCTGCATCTTGTTGTTTTTAAGATTATAATGAACCCCATAGGTCCGTGTAATAATTTTAGGGCCATGATCAGATCATGCCAATGAGATCTAAATTCTTGATAGCCCTAACCTAAAATATTTTTAGTCATTGGTATATTGAGTCAGAGATCAATGATATCGAAAAGACTGGCATGTTCTATGTATGCTCAGAAATGAGGATGATTGATCTCACAACCACTTGTGTGGTGATACTAATACAAAGATATGAGTGCTCATTAGAGAATGAGTTCACTGAATTGACCTACGAGAGAATATCAGATGGAGTTTTATTTACATATCAATTGATGTTTCTCTAGTGGGAGTTGTGTATGTGATCCTTAAATCTGAGGTCACCATGGTACCTTATGTACTTGGATTCATATTTTGGTTCACTACCTAATTTGATTCTTTAATCTTTGTATGGAATATTCTAAATATGGTGAAGAGTGCATGGAGGTTGTGAGTGATCAATAAGGGATCAGTCACTCTTAATAAGGAAAGCGAACATCCTATGTGATCTTATAGGTCGTTGATTCGAAAGTCTTTGGTTAAAGCAGGATGATAACTAGAAAAAAGATTTCTAATGTATCATCAACTAAATCATCACTTTCTAATCAAGATACATAATGATAAGTGATTGAGTTTGATATATTTTCATATCTATAGCTTATCTGGGATGTTGTTTGGCTGAAAGATTGAATTACACAGAATCTTGCCACTAAAGGGTATTTTGATAATTTTTCATCAAAATTTTAAATCTTTCAGATAGTAATGACATATTGCTAGATATCAATCTTAACTTTTGGATTCATCAAAATTAAAAGAGTTTAATTTTAGAGTCAATTTGGAAGAGTCCAAGTTGATTGGGACTCTTCAGATGACCTAATCTCATTGTATTAAGGTTACGTCGAAAGTTTTAGTCCACTATTGGCTAGATTTGAAACCCAATGGGTCACACTTTTTGGGATTTGACCTTAATCTAATCTAATTAGAGTTTAATATAAATTTTATGGATTAATTTGATATGCTAGCATATTGTATTAACCCAAGTTCTCAAATTAGTTTAGATCAAATTGTTTGAGCTAACCTAGATCAGTTGCCTTTGACCTAATGGGCTTGGGTCAATTTGGATTGGATCCTTATCCAACATAGATCAATTTCAAGTGGAGAAGGACTCCTCTGTGCCCACCAAAATCCACACATAAAATAAATGCCGCCCCCTTTATTTTTGGCGTGTGAAAGGAAGAGTCCTTCTTAAAGAAGGCTCTTAATTTTTACGCATTGCCATAATTTTCCAACCAGATCTCCTATGTTTTGACACCAAAATTAATTGAATTTTTTATGGCATGTAAAGAAGGAAGAGTCCTTCTACTAAAAGTACTTGAAATACCAAAAATTTACTTGGTGAATTTATTTGGCACGTGGGAAGTTGGAGTGCCAAAGGTTGGTGCCCTTTCATCCCATGTGACGTCCCTTGGTCCCCTATTTATAGGGGATTCTTCACATGATTTCCTACTAAGATTTTTGGCTAAAATTAGAGAGAAGGGATGTGATAAACATAGAAAAAATTCTAGAAAAAATTTTAGAAAAAAAAAGGAGAATTTGAGTGGCAAAAGTTGAAAGAAGGGTGGTGAGATTTTCAGCAAGTGTTGCTTGAGTGCCCTAGGATTTAGTTTTTTCATATGTTGGAGCCAAAAATCAAATCTTATATTGTGTAACATCTGAAGAGTGTCTTCTTGGTGTCAGTTAGTGTTAAGATC
Source organism: Elaeis guineensis (assembly GCF_000442705.2). Lineage (NCBI taxonomy): Eukaryota > Viridiplantae > Streptophyta > Magnoliopsida > Arecales > Arecaceae > Elaeis > Elaeis guineensis. The sequence continues at coordinate 44,417,331 of NC_025994.2, forward strand.
GAAAGCACCTGGACTTTGGCACGATCGTGACGTAAGTTTGAAGCCGATAGTGTTCTTGAGAAGACAAGGTTGCGGTAGTGCATCGATTGGGAAGGACCTTGGCCAACTTTTATATGGATCACTATTGGAGGACTTATACCTTGGAGTCTTGTGGAGAATACCAATGTGCCACTTTTCCATTTTGGTAAAAGTATACAATTCTATCCCTATGCTTGCTTGTTTTTGCTTTGATCATTTTCGGCAAGGTGATTCTAGGGTTTGGATTCCAACTCGATAGTTTTATGTGATAGAACTACTGATTTGTATGATTTTAAAATTTTTAAAAATTATTGTTTGTTGTATGGCCAGAACTCAATAATTTGGTCAAGAACTTAAGATTTAAGGACTAAATGATATATCCTCCTATATCGAATCAAATAGTCCTAAGGACTTCATCACATAACAGGAGTTCAAAATAAGATGTACATAGTGATGAAAAAATCAATTAATATTTATTAATTTAATAATTTATATATAATTACAATAATAAGCACAACCATCAATAGGCTAATGATTGATTTTGGGACATAATTTTTAACATACAGGCCTAAGAATAAGAGAAAGAAGCAAACGGTTGCTTCATAAGGTACTTATATGATAACTTCTTATAATTTTTTTATTTACGATACTACTACCTAAATATTGGATACTGAAAGTTTGATTAATATATGCAATTCATTGCAGGGACTGTAGGTAAGTAGGAAGTTTTGATAGGGCGAGTAGTTCTTGAATGTTGGAGATGGAAGCCTTGTTTCAATTTTGACTTTAGAAACTTTGCAGCTTATCTTCAAGTCCAGTAGTGTCATGTTAGATGATTGTCATTATTGTCCCTCCTTTTTGATGAATGTCATCTTTGTAGGTCTTTTGGCCCAACTTGATTTCAAGTTTATAATAAAGGATAATTTTTGTGATATCATTATGAATGATACTGTAATTATACGTGGACAATTAAGACACGGCATACACATAATATGACAGCCTGTTGGTGTAATGTACACATCTAGTAAATGCCCCAAAATAGCTAATGTCAGTGAATCCTACCTTTGGCATTGTAGGTTTGGTCATATGAATAAGAATAGGATCGACAGGTTAATCAAGGAGCATGTTCTTGAAATAGATGATTGTGAATCATTACCTACTTGTGAATCTTATTTACTTAGAAAGATGACTAAGTCACCTTTTAAGAAAAAAGATGAAAGAGCCAACAATTGTTAGTTGTGTGCCCTAGAAGCTAATCTTGGCTAACACATACTTTTTTCTAGAGCATATTTTTATACTTGATGGGCAGTCTTTATAACCAATCATATCTTATATATCCATGATTTATCCTAAAAATTAACAAAGATGATTTGTGTATTCTCAAGATATTGAGAATTTGAGACATACATCATTAGTGGTTAATTTCTAAATGCTCTGATTGAAGGATCGTCACGAAGGATAGTGATCGATCCATTTGAGATCAATGCACAGATCACTTCTCTTTTGGGCAGATGAGTCTCGAGTCTGTGATGTAGAGACACTGGGATGAGAGTACAGATGGTTGTTAGAGAATACTTGCACTAAGCATGACAAATACGAGAAATCACTTGGATGTCTACTCACTCGTCAGTGATCTTCTCGATGCTGCAGTGGTGTGATTGATCTTTTGACCTACAGTGTGTTGGCTATTCACAGTGAGACTACTTAGTTTGACTACACGTTTCTTTGATCTCTAGTCATTCGGGTCTTTGCTATTTATGTTGGCTATTGTAGGTTCAGATTTGTTATTTGGAGTATGATGCACTTAAATGGAATCTATCGATCTTGGTAGAAAAGAAGAAGTTCTATACGATTCGTAAGACTGAGTTCAAAAAATTTATGGTCAGAGTAAGTGTGAATACTGAAAAATAATTTTCATGAGATTCATAGATGAACTCGAGTCGAGCCAATCTAACATATGACTGACGATGGAGTTTGACGAGTTCTCTATGATCTCCATCAAGTCGGAACTCATGATAGAGAGATTGAATCACGTGGTAACTATACCTAGAGATTCACTTTTTTATTCTACTAAATTACCACTACATACTTCTAGGCATCATTGGTGGATTATGAGAACTCACTAAGATCATTTTCGGATCAACGATCTTTATTGAGGTGAGTTGGAATGTTTCAGTCCATCGAAAAGAGTTTCAATGATACTGTGATGGAGATCACGGTATATCTCACTACCAGACAGAATAGAACCTGAGGGGTCACACACAAAAAGAGCATGACCTGATCAATGGTTTGGATCATATTCGAATTATCAATCGGATTGATAGTTTGAATTTTAGAAACTGTTAATTTGTAATCATTACAGTTTTGACAGTTGCTAATTATTAGCACAGAAATTTAATTATAAATATTATATTTTTTTGGATTGATTAAATTATGAATTAAGTTTTAATTAATTTAAATCAAATTTAATTTAATTAGACTTAATTTAATTTAATGCTTATTGGGTTTAATTTATTGGATGTATGTCCTAGAAGCCAATCTTGGCTAACACATATTATATTTCTAGGACTTGATTTGATACTTATTGGGTATTTATATTACCATTCATATTTTATGTGTCCATGAATCATCCAAGGGATTAACAAGATGATGACACATATTCTTAAAGAGTTGAAAATTTGAGACATGTATCATTGATGGTTGATTCCTAAATTACTCCTGATCATAAGATCATCATGGGGATGGTGATTGATCTGGATAGACCAGTGCACGGATCACTTTCTTCGGATAGATGGGTCTCAAGTCTGCGGTGTAGTGACACTGGAGTGAGAGTACAGGTGGTTGTTAGAGAATAACTAGCACTGAGCATGACCAACATGAGAAGTCACATGGATGTCTGCTCACTCGTTAGTGACTTTCTCGATGCTGCAGTTGTATGAATCTTTTGATCTGAGATGGTACTACTACTCGCAGTGAGGCTGCTGGAGTTTGACTAATACATCAACATGGGTCTCAATGAGCCTTTGTAGTGGATGTTGGCGACAGTTGATCCACTGTGGGAGTGGGATGTGCATCAAGATGGGATCTATTGATCTTAGTAGAAGGGAGTAGTCCTATAGGATTTAAGAGACTGAGTCCTTAAGTCTATGGCCATGGCAGTGTGGTTGATGGAAAAGAATTTTTATAAAAATCACATATAGACTCGAGCTAATTGAATCTATCATATGACCGATGATGAAGTTTGACAATTCATCATGACCTGTCATTCGGTCAAGACTCACGATAGAGGGACTGTTTCATACGTTAACTGTACCTAGAGGTTCATCACCTTTTATTCTATTGGATTGTCACTACATACTGTTAGGTATCACTAGTGGATTGTGAGACCTACAACATTATCTTAATGATTGATAATTCTTAATGGGTAGAGTTGGAACTGTTCCAATCCATTAAAAAGAGTTTCAATGATATTGTGATAGGGATCACAATACATCTCACTATCAAACAGAATAAAATCTATGGGGTCACACACAAAAGAGATTTTTGACTGATCAAATAATTAAATTATAATTATGAATCATAATAGGATTTGATTATCAATTTGATTGATGATTGATCCAATACAAAAATTGTATTATGTAACTTGCTAAAGAGTTATTGAGTTAAAAGTGGATTAATTAGTAATTAGATTACAAAGTGACTCAATTTGATTGAGCTATCGGGCTTGTATCAAGTCTAATTAAATTAAATTTAATTTGATTTGACATGGATTTGATTTGGTCAAACCTGATTGGGTTATAAAATAACCTAGATTGCGTGGGAGAATCATTCCTATTTGAATTAGCATTTGGGTTCGACTCAATTCTTAATTAGACTAGGATGTATGAGTTTCTAATTGAACTAAAAATTTTTATTTCTATGGGTGCACTAAATTCTAATTGGATTAGGATTAAATTGAGTTTGACTCAAGCACCAAGCAAGAATCCAAAAGGACTAGGACTCCTTCTCCAATTAGGAGACATCTAATTTAAATAATTTGGGCTCCAAATCAGATTTAATTTTTTATCTATTTGGATCTAATCTAGTCCTAATATGATTAGGATTGATTGAAGTTTAAATTAGTTTAAAACAGCCACCTAAATAGGAGTCCTACATGGATTGAAAGTCTTCCTCTCCATGCTCCATGAAAGGTCCCACGCCCAATCTATTTTGTGATGCCAAGCATCCCACATTTTCTCTACTATTTAGCATGTAAGAGGCCTTATTAAATCCTTCTTTCCATGAGAAATATGGGGTGCAAACCTGATGTGGGTGGGTGGCATAAAATCCTAGAGTCCTAAGGTGTTAGGACTCTCATCTCCTATCCAAATTAGAACTCTATCTCTTTCCTATTTAAACCATGCATCATAGGACATGTAGACTAGATAATGATCAGGTTTTGATGCCCAAAAGGAGGGAGTTTGTGCATGAAAAATCATGGAGGGAGAGAGGCATGTGATGAAGCTTGATAGCATGAGGTTTGGATGATCCTATCTCTTCTTTATTACACAACCAAGGGTTGGTTGTTAGGTCTCTCTTCTCTCACTCTTGTCCATGTTGAGACATGGGTGTCTCCTCTCCTTCTTACCCAAAAGTTGGACAAAAATTCCTACATCTCTATTATAGAGATTTGTTGCATGGGTTTAAGGAAGAAAAGAGAAGAAAGGGTTCTTCTTGTGATTTCTAGTGTAGAGATCAACATTCTCTTACTTTTTCTTCTTCTCTAAAAGTATCTTGAGAAAAAAAAAAGATTTTCAACCATCAAGATGCGATCTCTGTAAGAAAACTAGCACCCCGACGAGATCAAAAGGCTTCTGATCAGATCAGAATCTCATGTGGATACCCGTAGAGGCCGAATGCTTGTGCGGCTACAAGAGACCTTCAGAAGATATCCATGATCATCAGTTCACGATGAAGATTGATCCATGCTAAGGTATATTCTTTATTTATTTTTTTCTATTTAATTTTTGTATCTAAATCTTATCTCACATATGATGATTCTATTTATGGTTTGAAGATTTGATCTTATGCATGCTAGGATTAAATTAGATTTAATCTAAAAATTTTAAATTTCACTATGTACTTATTTTAAAAAAAATTTATATGCATGAAACCATGAAACTCTGACACAATTATCCAAATCTGATTTGGATTTCAAGCTTGATTGGATCAAGCTTGACAATCTTTTCGAATTCGACTCGAATCAGACTCGATTTGAATCTGATTGAGATCCAATCTGAACCAGTAGAACCATAACTCAGAGAGTCTAGGTCCTCTTGAACTCTCTCTCTAGATATCATGCCAAGAAGGAGAGGGCACACGTTGAGACGCGCCCCCTAATTCCTTGCATGCGTGAAGAGAGGAGGGGCGCCAATAGTTGGCGCCCCATCCTTTTGGGACTCTCTCTCTTTAAGACATCTATCCAAATATGATTTGAATAGATGTATTATCAAGAAGATCTTCTAATAAAATTAGATTGAGGCATGGAATATTATTTTGTGTGATAAAAAACTTTATGTGAAGGAGGGCGTGCGCTAAAAATTGGTGTGAGAGATTTCACGCATTTTCTTTTCGATGCAATTTTTTCTCCTTCTATTTTTTTCATGCCATTCATTCCTATTTGGATAAGATTTGATCTTATCTCCTTTGGGGCATGAGGGATAAAGGGGGTGCCATAAAATAAAACAAAAAGATAGGTGGCGTGCGTGAGATATGAGAGGCTTTCTTTCTTACATCACAACTTCATCCCAACGCCTCTTGTTTTCTCCCCTTTATCCCAACACCCAGATCTGATAGAGATCAGATTTAAGAAGAGAAAAGAGAGAAAAGAAGAGAAGAAGAAGGGTTCTTTTTCTCTTCATGGTGATCTGATTCAGATCCTGTCAGATCTGCATGAAAGAGTTCGCACAGCAATCTCCTTCTTCGAGATCTAGAAGAAGAGATCTAGATCCAAGGATGAGGAGCGAGATCTGTAAGGTGCTAATATAACGATGATCTCAATATTCTAATCTGATGTCTCCATATGGATATCAGTAGAGATTAGGCATGTGTGCGCTATGATCAAAACTCGGGACATCCGCAGGATCCGAGGTATAGTGATCTGATCTCTGTTTGTTTTCACTAACGATTATTTTTTCTTTTCAGATTTTAGATCATGGTTGTATGTTTGTATCAAGATCCTTACTATAATTTTCTAATCTAATCTAGTATATTAATAAATTAAAAATATTTTAATTTATTTATTTTTATTGCATAGATGTTTAAAAATTTTTTAAACTTCATGTATGAAACCATAGTAGTTTTCTAACAGTGGTATCAGAGCATAGATTCTAATATGAACATAAAAATCTCTCAGATTTAAAATCTGATTTGTAGAAATTAGATCTGAAGGTTAGTTTGATGATCTACTCATTCTGAAATAAGGTTGCCCTAGTATAATCCTATTATGCTGAACGATTGTCCTAAAATAATATAGAACATCGATTAAGGTTAGATCTGATATTTTTATATGCTGTAATATGATTACAGGATTATTTTAAATATAAAATTATTTTAAATTTAAAATAAATTATGAACTATTTAGATCTGAAATTAGTTTTAGATCTAAAAATATTAATTAGGATTCAATTTAGATCTAGTATGATTGCTGAAATTTTTCTTAAATGCATAGATTCAAAGTTATTGTTTATATGTTTGACATGTGAAAGATAATTAGATCTGATTTTTAATTAATTACATATATGATATATTAGATTAAATTCTTAGTAGCTTAGTAATTAGATTGGGATAGTCACCATGTGTTGGGTTCCGACCACATAGAGGAAAGTGAGTTTTAAAAATTTTAAAATCAAACAAATCAATAGCTTTAACGATTAAAACTATCGAGCCAAAATCCAAACCCTAGAATCACCTTGTCGATGTCGATCAAAACAAAACAAGCATACAAAAGGGATAAAATTTTTACTTTCATCAAAAAGATAATGTGGCACGTTGGTGATCTCTACAAGACTCTAAAATAGAAGCCCTCCAATGGTGATCCACACAGAAGTTGGCCAAGGTCCTTCCTAACCAGTGTGCTGCCGCAGCCTTATCTTCTTAAGAACACTGCCGGCTTCAAACTTAAGGAACAATCACACCAAAATCTAGTCGCCTCTGATCTTGCCACTAGAATCATGCCAAGAAGACACTCTTCAGATATTTCACAATCTAGGATTTGATTTTGGACTCCAACATATGGAAAAACTAAATCCTAGGGCACACTAGCAACACTTGCTAATTCTCTCACCATCCTTCCTACAACTTTTGCCACTCAATTTTTCCTTGCCTTTTTTTCAAATTTTTTTCTCTAATTTACATGCCACTTATCTTTGGTTTCCACCCAAAAACCCAACACTTGAGCTATATGGGACATTCCATTTAAATAAGGGACCAAGAGACGTAAGAAGGACCATGAGGCGCCAACCTTTGACGCTCCACTTTCTTACATGGTGAATAAATTCACCATGTAGAATTTTTGGCATAGGAGAGCCTTCACACAGAAGGACTCCTCCTTTTTTACATTCCATAAAAATCTCATATAAATTTGGCATTAAATCATAAGAGATCTGATTGAGCATTTAAGGCAATGCATTAAGATAAGATCCTTCATGAAGAAGGACTCTTCATCTTCACATGCTAAAAAGAGTGGGGCAGCAATAATATTTGTTAGATGTATATCCTAGAGGTCAATATGACTGACACATTGTAATAAAGTTAGGATATAATTTTATACTTTATATATTGATTTGATTAATAAAAGGATAAATTTATTTTTCATTCAAGTGTGATGTATCCTTGAATCATCCATGAAATTAAATTTTTGATACATATTCTCAAGATGTTGAGAATTAAATACATATATTTAATTCCTAAATGCTCCTGATTATAGTATTGTTGCCCAGCTATGCAACCCAAGAGGGGGGGTGAATTGGGTTTCTAAAAATTTTAGACTTAATTAATTACTTATGATGAACAAGACAAAGATTTTAATTCAATATTAATTACCTAAAGCAGGAATGCAAGAATATAATAAAGAAATAAAGTGAAGCGATAAATCACACCACAAACACAAGGATTTATAGTGGTTCGGTGCCAACCTTGCACCTACATCCACTCCCCAAGCTCCTACTTGGGAATTTCAATCCACTATACTTGTATTCAACCCGAATACAAAACGTCGGAAACTCCGACACTAGCTATCCCAAGCTAGTCTACTTATTTTTTGGGTACAAGTCAACCCAAAACACTCCGATTTCAGGTTCTGATCAACCTTTCCTTGTTTTGGAAATCCTCCAAAAATAAGAACAATTACTTACAAGAGTAAGAAAATTTAGAGCACAAATTAATACAATAACAGCTCCTTAAATGAGCGAATATAACAATAAAAATACTTTACTCAAATGAAGAAACCCATTTTGAATTTTCTCAAGGTGGATGAACGCTTGAATGAATGCTTGAGAAGAGGATGATCGTTGATTGAAGATCTCTTGAAGGCTTTGAAAGATCTCTAGATCAAGGTTGAAATAATAGACGTGACAAATCCTCTCTTTGAGTGCTCTTGAATCTCTTTCACAATCTCTCGTGTGGATTTTGGATCCTCTTTTCTTTTTCTCTCAAATATCTCGTTGATCACTTCTTCGTATATTTTTGGATCCTCTCAATGAATTTGATCTCTCGTTTGATCTGCCGATTGATCTGCTTTCCTCTGCAATTTCTTTCACCATTTAAAATATTTTATAGCATTAGAAGCAAGAGAAAACATATTAGATAGAAAAAGAGCCGTTAGAGCAATTTTAGGAAGCATAAAAGGCAATTAAAATGGACAAAAAAATAGCCGTTGCTGATATTTTCCGTCGCAGGGGTTGACTCATGAGTCGACTCATGCTTCAGGAGTCGACTCATGAGTCGACTTCTGTTGCAAAGACCAGAAACATGGATTTCTGGATTTTTTGACCCAAATTAGCAGAGGTCGACTCATGCCTTGTGGGTCGACTCATGAGTCGACTCACAGGTCGTGCCAAGCCAAAAATCCAGCGTGCCATGGGAATTTTTTGCGTGCCAATCAGCTCATAGTGCCATGAGTTGACTCATGAGTCGACTCATGCACTTCAAACCTTCATAACTTCAAAAATATAAGTCCAAAAATAATGAAATTTTTACCAATAATTTACAAATCATTTGTTCTATCAAATGATACTATCAAATCAGGATTTTAGTGAAATTATGATTTTGCTCTTGAAGAGCATAAGGACTTTTTCAATTTAAAATTATTTGTATCCCTTCAATCTGTTTTGTAATCATCAAAATCAATCTAGGAGCAACAATCTCCCCCTTTTTGATGATGGCAAAACATTTGAACAAAAATATTTATGTGAATCACTAATTTCAAAAGAATGCATTATAGGTGTATATGCTTGAAAAGAGTATGATTCTTTTGGCATGTAATATAAGTGGTCATATACAAAAATAATTTGTCCATTTGCTTAAGGATTTGAAGATATGCTCATTTGATTATGTGATTTTGGTGTTAGAGCGAAAAACTTGTTTTTGTTATCAGATTGAGCTGTATTTTGAAAATTTCATTCTCATTTGATTTTAGTTTTAGCATCAGAGCAAAAAACATACTTATGTGATTAAAAAAAAATTATGTGTGCCAAAGTATGTTTAAGAGTTGATTTTGAAAGTGTATTAGCTCATTTTGAGTTTAAGATATATCAGAGCAAGAGAAAAAAAATAAATTTTGCAATGTATCAGAGCAAGAAAAATAATTTTTACAATGTTATCAGTAAAGATTTTACAATGTATCAGAGAAAATTTCACACTGTATCAGAGCAAATTTTATAATGTATCAGAGCAAGTTAAAAGAAATTTTAGGGTGTATCAGAGTAAGTTAAATTTTTTAAGATGTATCAAGGTAAATAAAATTTCAAAAGATGTATCAAGGTGAGCATATGTAAAGCATTGTACTTAGCATTGTATTTTTGATATTGTTCTTTAAATTTTTAATTCATTCAATAATTTCCCATAATTTGTAGTTTTACTTTTGATGGATGGCTTTTTGTTTAATTTCTGTCTGATACCAAATTTCTCAAATTATTGTTTAATTTCTCAAATTTTTGTTTAATTTTTCCAATTTTTGTTTAATTTCTCTAATTTTTATTTAATTTCTCTAATTTTTGTTTAATTTCTCCCCCTTTTTGACATCATCAAACATGGTTAACTCTTCCTTTTTCTGAAACATTCTTTAATTTCTCCCCTTTTAGAGTTTATCACAGATGTTTGCTCCCCCTTAATATAGCAATTATCAACAGCAAACAACAACAAAGAGAAGACAATATTTCAACAAGGAGAATATATATAACCAAAATATGATCAACATCATTACAAAAAGTAGAAATATAAGTAAAAGATGATTCCATTAATACCATAATTGTTTCATTACATAGTTCTTAAAATAAAAGTCAACTAGCTAATTGTCAATACATGACCCCAAAATTCAGATCCTAGAACAAGACACTAACTCCTAGGACCTAGTAATGATCAAGACAAATCATGGATCAGAGTCATCAGATATGGTATGAGAAGCTGATGGATCAGAAGTGCGTCCTCTACCCCGTCTGCCTCTAGCACGAGCAGGAGAGCGAGATGAACTGGGAGGCTGAGAACGCTGAGATGCTAAGGACTGAATAGAAAGGGTGAGTCTGATAGAATCAAGTACGTTCAGTGCTCTGGAAACAGATTGAAGTAGAGCAGTGAACTGAGTGGTAGCATGCTCACTCGATCCTCGGATTTCTTTCCTCAGTAACTCATATCCACCTTCTAGAGCTCCTCTGAGCCTGCCAGCCTCTGCAGTGAGGTCCGTGATCTCAATAGTTGACTCCTGTGGCTTAGGATGGGCCAAAGCAAGGACTTGCCCCTGCAAGTCAAGAACTCTGCCAGTCAGTCTCCAGACTGTGTCCTCAAGCTGCTGGATCCGGATGGACTGATCTGATATCATCTGAAACATAGTGGAGATGTGGGGAGTAATGGTCTGATCAGAAGAGGTGGCTCCTGGTGTAAAAGAAGTACTACCCCACTGGCTAGACAGCAAAGAAGCCACACGCTGTGATATATGCTCGATCTGATCGTCAGCCAGTCTGAAATCTGAATGTGGTGCTCTGCTCTCTGGCTGATACACTGGTGTGGGCATCCTAGTAAACTCTGAAGGGCCAGCCTCTGTATCAGGAATGAACTGGATATCTGGTGATGCTGTCCTGAAGTCATGAACAGGAGAAGAAGGACCTTCTTCTTCTACTCTGCCTTCAGTTCTGTCTTCAGCTCTATCTTCAGTTCTCTCTTCAGTTCTCTCTTCAGTTCTCTCCTCAGATCCCTTGATCCAACCACCATCAGTCTTTATAAATCCCATTCGGTGCAGGGTGTGTTGGTCGAAAGTGTCCACATGAGAGAGCTTAGTAGCAGCCTCCCCCTCACAGCTAACTCCAAACCTCCTAAATACTCTAGTAAGGGCCATACCATAAGGCAAGTGTGCCTTGGATCTGTTCAAAGTTTCTCTCATGGCCTCTATCATAAGTGCAGGGAGGTTCAGGGGGTCTGAGTGATGACATGAAACATGACACATACATCTCTGCTGGAGAGTAAGTCATGTCTACCACTCCTAGGAAAGAAGAGCTTTGTTACTATCTGATGCAGGACCCTCATCTCAATGGATAAAATCTTTGCTTCCAATTTGTTTAAACTTCCTGAATAGGTTTCTCCTAAAATAATTCTGATCCCCTCTTCTTTAATTGGGAGTTCCATATATGAGTATCCTTCACTAGGCAACTGAAGTATTTCTCCCAATATCCTAGAATCCAAGCAGATATCAATTCCCTTGACAGTCGAAGTCACTGACCCATTTCCATAAAGTAGGTTCTGGTAGAATTCTCTAACTAGGTCAACATAGGTGACTTCCTTAAGGGAGTAGTAGAATTTCCATCCTTGGTTTTTAATCTTACTTGCAAAAGTAAAACCTTCATCTTCAAAGAACCGAAAATCTATTTTTTTCCCGATTTCTACTTTTCTATCTGAAAGAGGGTTCTTACTGGGGCTTATGGAGGATTGAGGGGGACCTTGAGCAGGTACTGAAACTGGAGTGGGAGCACTTGAAGACTGAGCATGCCTTTTCTTTCGGACAATTTCTTCAGGCTCACGGATTGATTTTCTTCTTTGGGGAAGTTTCATCTTCGGAGCCATATTCAATATAATAGCAGTCAATGAGACTTGGAGGAGTGATCACAAGAGAGTAAAGAGGGATTTTGGTGGAGAGAAGAAGTGGATTTTGGAAGTTCGGTAAAGTGCTAGGGCACGTTCCAACCGCGCCAAGCAATGCGAGAAAGCACAAAAAATCCCTTTCTAAGGTGGCGATTTTTGGTGGAGAGGAGGAGGGAGAATTGCTTCGAATTGGATCCTTGGATTTGGAGCAAAAAGAGTTGGAGAAGATGGCTTTTGGAGGGAGGACGATGAGAAGATGAGTCGTCTCACAAACAGGGTCCAGTATAAAAAACAATGAGCCCGTGGGAAGTTTGAGGAAATAACAAGTTTGCCATTGAGTCGACTCATGGGGGTCGACTCATGAAGTTCAAAAATTCAGAAAAAATACGAATAAATTCCAAAAAAATTCAAAATTTTGGGTGAAGGAATTTTGCTCAATGATAAGTTTTTAGAATGATAAATTTGAGCTTTTGGGACCATGATAGATGTTGGAAATTGAGCTCTAAGAGTTTTTGACATCAATTCTTTGAGAGATTTTAGGCATATGGATCTAGAATTCCTAGATTTCTCCTAATTTCACAGAATCTATCCTCACTAAGGGCCTTTGTAAAGATATCAGCTAATTGATTTTCAGTACAAACATATTCAAGAATTATATTTTTATTTTGAACATGTTCTCTTATAAAATGATGTCTTATTTCAATATGTTTGGATCTTGAGTGTTGAATTGGATTTTTAGATAGATTTATGGCACTTGTGTTGTCACATCTTATTGGTGTTTCATTAAGTTTGATTCCAAAATCTTCGAGTTGTTGCTTAATCCATAAGATTTGAGCACAACAACTTCCGGCTGCAATGTATTCGGCCTCAGCCGTAGACAGTGCCACCGAATTTTGTTTCTTGCTAAACCATGAGATTAGGTTAACTCCAAGAAATTGGCAAGTTTCACTTGTACTTTTTCTATCTAATTTACATCCAGTAAAATCAGCATCTGAATATCCTAATAAATTAATTTGTGAGTCCTTAGAGTACCATAACCCTAGAGTTTGAGTACCATTTAAGTATCTAAGGATTCTTTTAACAGCATTCAAATGAGATTCTTTAGGATTAGATTGATATCTAGCACATAAACAAACACTAAACATGATATCAGGCCTACTTGCAGTTAAATATAATAATGAGCCAATCATACCTCTATAGTATTTTAAGTCTACACATTTACCTTCATCATCCTTGTCAAGCTTACATGAGGGACTCATTGGTGTGCCAATTGGTTTGCAGTTCTCCATTCCAAATCTTTTGAGTAGTTCCTTGGTGTACTTGCTTTGGGTGATGGAGATTCCCTCTTTTGATTGTTTGATTTGGAGTTCGAGGAAGAAGGTGAGTTCTCCCATCATGCTCATCTCGAACTCCCCCTGCATAAGCTTAGCAAAGTCTTGACAAAGGGATTCATTAGTAGACCCAAAAATTATGTCATCAACATAAATTTGTATAACTAGCATATCATTTTGATTTCTTTTAATAAATAGGGTTGTATCTACATTACTTCTTGAAAAACCATTATTTAGTAGAAATTTGCTTAGCCTTTCATACCATGCTCTAGGTGCTTGTTTTAATCCATATAAAGCTTTATTTAATCTAAAGACATGATTAGGAAAAGCATGATTTTTAAATCCAGGGGGTTGTTCTACATATACTTCTTCAGAGATATATCCATTTAAAAATGCACTTTTAACATCCATTTGAAATAATTTGAATTTCATAAAACAAGCATATGCAAGTAGAAGTCTAATAGCTTCTAATCTAGCAACAGGTGCAAAGGTTTCATCAAAATCAATTCCTTCTTCTTGATTATATCCCTTAGCAACTAGTCTTGCTTTATTTCTAATTACATTTCCATGCTCATCTAATTTGTTTCTAAAGACCCATTTTGTGCCAATTATTGAATAATCTTTAGGTCTTGATACTAAGGTCCAAACATTATTTCTTTCAAATTGATTAAGTTCCTCTTGCATAGCATTAATCCAATTATGATCATTTTCAGCTTCTTCAAAAGTTTTAGGTTCAAGATGAGATACAAAAGCACAATGATTAACTACATCTCTAAGTGAAGAACGGGTTTTTACCCCATGCATAGGATCACCAATAATTAACTCCTTAGGGTGGTTGTGAACATACCTCCATTCCTTGGGTAGGTCATTTGTACCTTGAGGTTGTTCTTGAGTTTCTCTCTCATTTTGTTCGTCTTCTTGATCCTTGTCTTCTGGAGTTGCTGAATCTTTCAGAGTGATCTCCTTCATACCTTCTATTAGTGGATCTGCATCATCAACACCCTCATTCTTCCTTGAAGGAAGATCGTTAGATTCATCAAAAACAACATGTATGGACTCCTCAACTACTAAAGTTCTTTTGTTGAAAACTCTAAATGCTTTACTAGTGGAGGAGTAACCTAGAAAGATTGCTTCATCTGATTTTGCATCAAATTTACCAAGTTTTTCTTTGCCATTATTTAATACAAAACATCGACAACCAAAAATATGAAAATATGTAATATTTGGTTTTCTTCCTTTCCAAAGTTCATAGGGGGTTTTCTTTAAAAATTATCTAATTAAAGCACGATTTAAAATGTAACATGCTGTGTTAATTGCTTCCGCCCAAAAATATCTTGGAAGGTTGCTTTCACAAAGCATGGTACGGGCCATTTCTTCTAAGGTTCTGTTTTTCCTTTCAACTACCCCATTTTGTTGGGGTGTCCTAGGAGCAGAGAAGTTATGGCCAATTTCATTTTCATCACAAAAATTTTCAAAATCTTGATTTTCAAATTCAGTTCCATGATCACTTCTAATATTTTGAATTGAAAACCCTTTTTCATTAGAGACTTTTCGATGAAATTTAGTGAAAATATGAAAAGTTTTATTTTTGTGAGCCAAAAAGAAAACCCAAGTAAAACGAGAGTAATCATCTATTATTACAAAGCCATATCATTTTCCTCCTAGACTAGTGGTTCTAGTTGGTCCAAATAAGTCCATATGTAAGAGCTCTAAAGGTCTAGAAGTTGAAACAGTGTTTTTGGATTTAAATGAAACTCTAGTTTGTTTACCTAATTGGCATGCATCACAAATTTTATCCTTTTCAAAATTTAATTTTGGCAAACCGAGAACTAAATCTTTTTTAATTAATTTTGAAAGAGAATGCATGCTAATATGTGCAAGTCTACGATGCCACAGCCAACTGATCTCATTAATTTTAGCATTTAAGGATACTAGGCATTGCATGTCTAATTTGGCTAAGTCATTCAAATCTACCATATAAATATTGCCATGCCTATGTCCTATAAATTTAATGCCATCATTAATAGGACTAGTCACAATACAAACAGATGATTCAAAAACTACTTTATACCCTTTATCATAGAATTGACTAATGCTAAGTAAGTTATGCTTTAAACCTTTAACTAATAAAACATTCTCAATGTATTTGGAGGGAGTGATACCAATGTTACCTATCCCGATGATCTTTCCTTTGCCATTATCTCCAAAGGTGACCATCCCTCCATCCTTAGCAT
Source organism: Elaeis guineensis (assembly GCF_000442705.2). NCBI lineage: Eukaryota > Viridiplantae > Streptophyta > Magnoliopsida > Arecales > Arecaceae > Elaeis > Elaeis guineensis. Next base: position 44,433,241 of record NC_025994.2, read on the forward strand.
CAAGCGTGATGAATTGTGATTCATCACCAGTCATGTGTCTCGAGCATCCACTGTCAAGATATCATTTCCTGTTTCCTCCTTGGGATGCTAGACACACCTGCAAGCAAAGGTCAAGTTTCTGTCTTAGGTACCCAAGCTTTCTTGGGTCCTTTTAGGTTAGTCAAAATGGTTCCTTTTGGAACCCATATTTTCTTTGTGTTTGCATATTTGTTAATAAGACATGTGTATGATTTATGTCCTATTCTTCCACATTTGAAACAAGTAATATTTGTAGACTTGTTACTTGAATAATTTACATAAATATCCTTCAAAAATTTTTGTTTCTTCAGGGGTTTATCGCCAAGTCCAGCGTTATCATATATAGCTTTCTGATTATCAAGAATCATATTTAGTTTGTTTGAACTTAAGGTGAACTTATCTACTATAGATTTCAGCTTGTTAATTTCATCCTTTAAGTTTTGATTTTCTTGAATCAAGGTGAATTTTTCAATTGAAAGGTTTTCAGCTTGTTTCACTAAGGACTGATTTTCCAATTTTAGTTCTTTGTTTTTCTTCCCTAGTTTCTTTAATTCATCAATTGAATCATAGAATGCTTCATGCAATTCTTCAAAAGTAAATTCACCAGTGGATTCAGAAGTTACCTCATTTTCGTGTGCCATCAGGCACAAGTTGGCTTGTTCTGTTGAGATTTTCTCGTCGGAGCTTGAGTCATCACTCGCACTCCAAGTCGCCATCATTGCTTTCTTTTTGAACTTTTTGGGACCTTTCTTCAGTTGTGGACATTCGGATCTGAAATGTCCCGGCTTCTTGCACTCGTAGCATATAAGGGGTTGATCTTTCTCTTTTTCTTTGCTTTGTTCCCCTTTTGTGAACTTCTTTCTCATCCCCTGTTTCCTTTTTCTTAGAAACTTCTTAAATTTCCGGGTGATGAGTGCCATCTCTTCATCCTGTTCTTCATCTTCAGAGTCATCCATTTCATAATCAGGCGAAGTTGTGGATTTGAGGGCAATGGTTCTTTTCTTTTTGACTTCATCCTCTTGATGTTGCTTCATGCTAAGTTCATGAGTCATCAAGGATCCAAGAAGCTCTTCTAGAGGTAGAGTGTTCAAGTCCTTTGCTTCTTGGATGGCAGTCACCTTGGCTTCCCAAGTTCTTGGCAGTGACCTGAGAATCTTCCTTACAAGTTCACTGTTAGTATAAGATTTGCCAAGACTCTTCAAACCATTAATTATATCAGTAAAATGAGTAAACATAGCAGTTATGGACTCATCATGTTCTATTTTGAACAATTCATATTTATGCACTAGCATATTTATTTTAGTCTCTTTTACTTGATTTGTTCCCTCATGGGTTACTTCTAACCTATCCCATATTTCTTTAGCAGATGCACAAGTAGAAATGCGATTAAATTTATTTGCATCTAGTGCACAATAAAGAACATTCATAGCTTTGGCATTTAATTGCACCAACTTCTTATCAACCTCATCCCATTCTTTCTCGGGTTTGGTTGATTCCTCACCATCTATAATCTTGGTGGGTGTGTGAGGATCGTTCACTATGATACTCCACATATCATAGTCGAGTGCTTGTATGAATATCTTCATCCGAACTTTTCAATAGGTGTAATTAGACCCATTGAAAAGTGGAGGTCGGTTTGTAGATTGCCCCTCGGCTAGAGAAGTACCGATATGGGTTGCCATAGATCTTTGGCTCTTTGATTGTTAGATCAAAGAAGGGCTAGAGCACCGGGCTCTGATACCACTTGTTGCCCAGCTATGCAACCCAAGAGGGGGGGTGAATTGGGTTTCTAAAAATTTTAGACTTAATTAATTACTTATGATGAACAAGACAAAGATTTTAATTCAATATTAATTACCTAAAGCAGGAATGCAAGAATATAATAAAGAAATAAAGTGAAGCGATAAAGCACACCACAAACACAAGGATTTATAGTGGTTCGGTGCCAACCTTGCACCTACATCCACTCCCCAAGCTCCTACTTGGAAATTTCAATCCACTATACTTGTATTCAATCCGAATACAAAATATCGGAAACTCCGACACTAGCTATCCCAAGCTAGTCTACTTGTTTCTCGGGTACAAGTCAACCCAAAATACTCCGATTTCAGGTTCGGATCAATCTTTCCTTGTTTTGGAAATCCTCCAAAAACAAGAATAATTACTTACAAGAGTAAGAAAATTTAGAGCACAAATTAATATAATAACAGCTTCTTAAATGAGCGAATATAACAATAAAAATATTTTACTCAAATGAAGAAACCCTTTTTGAATTTTCTCAAGGTGGATGAACGCTTGAATGAATGCTTGAGAAGAGGATGATCGTTGATTGAAGATCTCTTGAAGGCTTTGAAAGATCTCTAGATCAAGGTTGAAACAATAGGCGTGACAAATCCTCTCTTTGAGTGCTCTTGAATCTCTTTCACAATCTCTCGTGTGGATTTTGGATCCTCTTTTCTTTTTCTCTCAAATATCTCGTTGATCACTTCTTCATATATTTTTGGATCCTCTCAATGAATTTGATCTCTCGTTTGATCTGCCGATTGATCTGCTTTCCTCTGCAATTTCTTTCACCATTTGAAACATTTTATAGCATTAGAAGCAAGAGAAAATATATTAGGCAGAAAAAGAGCCGTTAGAGCAATTTTAGGAAGCATAAAAGGCAATTAAAACGGGCAAAAAAATAGCCGTTGCTGACATTTTCCGTCGCAGGGGTCGACTCATGAGTCGACTCATGCTTCAGGAGTCGACTCATGAGTCGACTTCTGTTGCAAAGACCAGAAACATGGATTTCTGGATTTTTTGGCCCAAATCAGCAGAGGTCGACTCATGAGTCGACTCATGCCTTGTGGGTCGACTCATGAGTCGACTCACAGGTCGTGCCAAGCCAAAAATCCAGCATGCCATGGGAATTTTTTGCGTGCCAATCAGCTCATAGTGCCATGAGTTGACTCATGAGTCGACTCATGCACTTCAAACCTTCATAACTTCAAAAATATAAGTCCAAAAATAATGAAGTTTTTACCAATAGTTTACAAATCATTTGTTCTATCAAATGATACTATCAAATCAGGATTTTAGTGAAATTATGATTTTGCCCTTGAAGAGCATAAGGACTTTTCAATTTAAAATTATTTGTATCCCTTCAATCTGTTTTGTAATCATCAAAATCAATCTAGGAGCAACAAGTATCATCATGAGGATGGTGATTGATCCAGATAAAGCGACGTACAGATCGCTTCCTTTAGAGTAGATGAGTCTCTGATCTATAGTCTAGAGATATTGAGCGATGAGTATGGATAGTTGTTAGAGAACAACTAGTACTGAGCGTGATCATACGAGAGATCCCTTGAATTTCTATTCAATTGTCAGTGATTGTCTCGATGCTGTAGTTGTGTGAATGATCCTTTGATCTGAGATGGTATGACTGCTCACAGTGAGACTACTAGAGTTTGATTGATACATAAATATGAGTCTCAATGAGTCCTTATAGTGGATGTTGGCAACAGTTCATCTACTGTAGGAGTAGGGTATGCATCAAGATGAAATCTATCGACCTTGATAGAAAGGAGTAGTCTTATGAGATTTGAGAGGCTAAGTCTGAGAGTCTATGGCCATAGCAGTGTGATTAATGGAAAAGAGTTTCTATAAGAATCATAATTGGACTTGAGCTAATTAAATCTATCATATGATTGATATTGAGATTTAATGATTTATCCATGACTTGCCATCCAGTCGGAAGTCATGATAGAGGGACTGAATCACACATTAACTACACCTTGAGGTTCATTTTTGATTCTACTGAGTTGCCACTACATATTGCTAGATGTCACTGATAAATTGTCAGAGCTCACTAAGATTGTTCTGGATCGACAATCTTTGATGAGTTAGAGTGCAAATTATTTCTATCCATTAAACAAGTCTCAATGGTACTTTGATAGAGATCATTGTATATCTCACTATCAGATAGAATTGAACCTATTGGGTCACACAATAAAAGGATTAGACTTGAAATAAGCAATTGAGCTTATGAAGTGTCAATTAGGTTTAGAAAAACTCTATTGGGTTCAGGGTAACCTTGCTAGCACATGGTTGGACCTAATTTTCTCTTTATGTTTGATTTTTTTATTTGATAAGATAATTCAAACTAAATTATCTTCTAATAATCTAAATAAATTAAATTTATTGGACTCCAATTCTTGGGTGCCTAAGATTTTGGATCAAATGAATTAAGGGTGCATGTCCTTAATTTATTTTCTTGATAGTTTGATGGGGCACCACTTGATTTGATCAAGTTGGGCATGTCCCACCTTTAGAGGGTGTATGGATCCTTTATGGAGTGTCCCTTGGGTGTAAAAGGGGGTGTGATTTTCTGGGTGCAAGGACTCCAAGAGTTGGTGCCTAATAAGTCTCCTAAAGAAAGTCGAATGACTTAAGTTATTAGGAAATCTAATACAAATAGGACTTGTATTAAGAGCTTGTTTGATTTTGAATAGGGTTCAAACCTTTTACTTATTTAAAAGAACCTCCACTAGGGTCTCTAGGCATCCAAACCAGCAAGCCCCATGCCCCATAGAAGTCCTCCATGTCCTCTCTTCCTCTCCCTTTCTCTCCTCTCCCTTGGGCATCCCACATGCCCCTCCTTGGGCGTCCCACACACCCAAAGGCACTTGGGCATCCATCTTGTGCTGGTTTCTACCTACTGGTAGCAGCATAATATAAAGAAGAAAAGCAAGAGAAGAAGAAGATCAATAAAAGAGATCAAGTATTGATCACGATCCAGATTTCGTTCAGATTCAGCAGGTTGAATTTTTTTAGAAAAAAATTCAATTTGAAGAGAACTATTCCAGGCTGATCCCAAGTAGATATCCATATAGGCTAGATACTTGTGTAACTAAAAAAAAATCTCTTCTCTTTCAGATCCAAATTCAAAGAAAAAGATTGCAAAACAGGTATGTGATTTGATCACAATCTGAATTTTAGCATCTGTCAATTTCAGCACATGAACTAGATCCTTGTGATTTTATATTTTTATGCATGCATGATTTAGATTAAAAATATTTTAATCTTATATTTCACTACAGTGTTTAAAAAATAAAATTTTGAAACACACATGCATGTCCCAAACTTCGGCATAGAAATTCCAACAGTGGTATTAGAGCCACGAGTTTCTTATTACTGAAATTATCATACATATTTTGAAAAGAGTTTCAAAATCTAATTTTTAATGATACATGAGATGTATAGATGAATCTTTGAATTTAAAATTTAATTTTGGATTTAATTTTAGAGCATATAATTGATACGTGAAAGTATGCATAGATTTAAATTTTGATCTAGAACGGTTTCTAGTTCATGTTCACATGATACGTAGATGTATGCATAAATCTAAAATTTTTATGATCTAATTTATAATTCATATATGAGATATATAATTGCATGCTTAAGGTCATAAAATTACTTTTGATATAATCTATGATTAGTGTATGAGATATATGATATCATGTAGTAGATTTGAATTTTATTTAGATCTGAATTTTACATGCATATATGTGATATATATTTGTATGTTAAATCTAAAAATTATTTTTATGAATTAAAACTTACTTTTATGTAAAGAATTTAGATCTAAAATTTGATTTTAAAATCTAAAATTTATGTTTGTGCATGAGGGTTTTGGTCATGAAAAATCAAAATTAGGTCATTTAATAGGATTGCATCTAAAATTTTTAATTTGAGTTATATGGGTCTAATTTGATTAAGTAATTGATCGAACTGAGTCAAATATTGATTAGGGTTAGATTAATTAAGTTATATGATCATGCAATTGTTGTTGATCAAACTAATTGAGTCTCATATGTAGAATCGATTAATTTAAGGACCTAATTTGGCTCGATGGTTTGAGTTTGATTCGCTTGAGTTAACTTGTTTGAACCAATTGACCTATTGGTATCTAAGATAAGTGATTGAGATGTGCTTATTTAATTGGTTTTGTTTGCTTATCTAGCCAATTTATTGATGTCTAAGAAAAGCAATGGGGGGACCCCCTTCGATCTCCACTTACCTGATCAATTTGAAAGATTGGATCTTTAATAAGGTTGTTTAGCGGTTTGGTTTAGCCCATGCCAATTAGATCGATCATATGATGATTGATTAGATAAGACCTAAACCTAAATCTCTCCATAAATATTAAGCCCATAGGTCTTCCACCATTATAGATGTGCGGACGTGCTACTGGTATTGATTGTTCTTGGCTGGTCACAGTGGTTCAGTTGCATCAAAAATACGTAACTATTCTATTAGCAAAGAGTTTCTCTAGGATAAGGATGGGGTTGGATCCAATAACTGTTAGGTGAGGGACCCAATGACGGCCTTGCACTGTTTAAGAATGAACGGTGGATCGAGCTTAACTAAGAAATATGGGTAATAACTGTTATGTGAGCTCACATAACTTAGAGACCAAGTTGCGGCAGCATTCTTAGAGAAGCATCTGGGTAAGAGTTTCCTATGCATCGGTGTGAAATCTTGAAAAGTTCAAGGGGCACTATTCTCACTGTGGAGCGGACTTCTTCCAAGAGAAACTCTACTGGAAAGAAGAAGACTAAATCCACTAAAAATAAGGAGAAAGAGAGCAAGCCAAAGAAGGACGTTCCAAAGAAGGCTGAGGCAAAGGGAAAGTATTTCCACTGTGATGCTGAAGGCCACTGGAGGTGGAACTGTCCACTTTACCTGGAGAGTCTAAAGACCAAAAAGGGTGATAAACCTTCGAAAGGTATACTTGTAATTGAATCTAACCTTACGGTTTCTTCTACTTCTAGTTGGGTATTAGACTCTAGTTCGAATGCTCATATATGTACCTCAATGCAGGGTCTAATAAAAAGTAGGAGGTTAAGGAAAGGTGACACGATCTTTCGGATCAGTAATAGAGTAAAAGTTGCTACAGAAGTCGTTGACACATATTCTCTTCGATTACCGTCTGATTTTAGATTAGATTTAAAAGACTGTTATTTTATTCCTGTAGCTAGTCAGAATTTGATTTTTGTGTCTGTGCTAGCACAGGAAGGTTTTGAAATTAATTTCAATAAAGATTTTTATTTTATTTATTTACGAAATAAATTAGTTGCACGAGATCTTTTAATTGACAGTCTGTATCACTTACATGTTGATGTGAATGTGAATTTAAATGAGCAAATAGTGAGTGTCATAGGTCAAAAGAGACTCAGAGATGAAATTAATCAGAAGTACTTGTGGCATCATAGATTAGGCCATATTAGAGTGGATAGGATAAACAAACTGAAAAGGGATGGGATCTTTGGCGCTCTTAACCTAGAGTCATATCCAGCTTGCGAATCTTGCCTTTGAGAAAAAATGGCGAAGTTACCTTTTGTAGGATATGGGGAAAGGGCCACTGAGTTACTTGTTCTAGTACACACCGATATGTGTGGGTCATTTGATGTGTAGGTTAGGGATGGTTATAGCTACTTCATTACCTTTGTCGATGATCTGTTTAGGTATGGGTATGTGTATCTGATGAAACACAAGTCTGAAGCCTTTGAAAGGTTCAAGAAATTCAGAAATAAATTAGAAAAATAAATAAATAAACTCATTAAGATTCTTCGATCTGATCGAGGAGGTGAATATCTTAGTCAAAAATTTTTGAGATATCTTAAAGACAGCGGTATAGTCTCTCAATGGACTCCTCTCGGAACACCTCAGCTCAACAGGGTATCCGAAAAGAGAAATAGGATCCTATTGGATATGGTCAGACTCATGATGAGCTTCACTGATCTACCCTTATATCTTTGGAGACATACCTTATTAACCATCATTCATCTATTGAATAGGATTCCATCAAAGTTCGTTCCTATCACACCGTATGAGATATGGTATGATAAGAAGTCGAGTCTAGGTTATCTTAAGACTTGAGGATGTTCAGCCTATGTCAAGAGACAGATGGCTGATAAACTAGAGGATAGATCTATTATAGTTCATTTTATAGGGTATCCAAAAGAATCCATGGGATATGACTTCTACTTTCCACAAGATCACAATATGATTGTGAGTCGAAATGCCATATTTCTAGAAAAATAGTTTATCCAGGATGGGGTTGGAAAATATGTCCGAAAGCCAATCGTATGATGATTGTGCTAACTATAATTATATATGAATTGATAAATAATAAAAGTTATTTGATATTTTTCATCATAAAGATACATCTTCTAACGAACTCCCATGTTGTGATGAAGTCCTTAAGACTATTTTGATCGATAAAGGAGGATTTATCGCATAGTCCTTAAACTGGTTTGCGACCAAACGAAATGCTATTACTAGGATGATAGCGATATCAAGTATAGGTCATTGTGTGCCATATGAGTTGGTTGTCCTTGTAACCAAATGGTATGGAGATACTGGTATGGCATGCAGGTGAAATATAGGAGTACATTGTCATTGAATGTGACCAACTGCGGAGCACCTACTATTAAGGGTATCTCGCAAAGGGTATGGATATAAGTGTCCCTCTGACCTGAGATTACCATGGTGATTTATAAATAACTCATTATACTTTAGTATCAAACTAATTGAGTTTTTAATTCAGTGATGGAAGATTTTTGGATACAGTCAAGTACTTGTCAAATCGGTGCGTGACTCAAAATGGGATTGATCCATCCAAATTAGTAGGAGATATGCATCAGTGTATTTGAATTTAGCAAAATCTAGATCCGAATAATCTATGTGATGAATTTAAAAAATACTAAAATATAATATAAATAACTTATCTAGGATTGACAGTTAAATCTTAGGTCATCCTCGAGCATTAAGGTCAAAGGGATGAATTATACGGTAACCATATGCCAATAGGTTCTTGAATGTTGCTTCGCCATCATTTGACCTATCCGGATGTCGGGTCATCATTGCTAGATGGTTATATTGATTGGTTCAAAATGGTGTTCCTGTGCTATTGGCTTAGATTTGAACCTATAGAGTCACATTCAAAAGAAGTTTCTGACTGATCATGTGACTGATTAACGATTGAGAATCGTTCAAGGGCTTAATTATCAATTTGATTGATGGTTAATCTTATGCAAAAGTTATAATAAATTAATTCATCAAGTATTAGTGAATTAATAAAAAATTAATTAATAATTAAATTGCTGAATAAATCTATTTGATTGAGCAAAGAGAATTAAATAAAATCTAATTGAATTAGATTCAATTAGGTTTGATCCGATTAGGTTATGAGATGACCTAATTGCTAAGAGAGAATTATCCCTATTTGATCAGGATTTTAGTTCAATCAATTTTTAATTTGATTAGAATTTGATTAAAAATTTATAAACCTAATTAGATTAAGTTTTATATATTTTATTTGGGCTAAACCAGATGTGATTTGATTTAGATTCAGATAAGGAAATTAAGAGTCCTTATTGGAATAGGACTCTTCTCCCTATGCCAACTCAGATTGCACACCATATATCTCTACACACAAAATTATTTTGTGTAAGATTTTTTCACACCAAAGAGTCTTTTCTCTTAACTATCTCACATCTAAATTTGATTTAGTTTTGGTAAAAGAAAGATTCTAAAATTAGATTTCAAAATATTTCTTATCAAGAGAATCTATTCTCATCTAGATCAACCTCTCCACACCAATAAATTTCTTTCTCCTTATATGTGTAACATTTTTAAGAGATTTTTTTTATAAAAATTAGTTAGAGAATTTATTTATTATGAAAAAATATAAAAAGAGGAATCTCATATTTTTTTGGTATGTTTTGGGATGTAGAATTATGAAGAGAGGCAAAATCTTGTAAGAGTCTAGGATCATTAGGACTCTTCTCCCCACCTCCTTACATGCCTATAAAAGGGGCTCTTGTAATTTGTTTTGTGTGTGCAAGATACCAGAAGAGAGCTCTTCATGTGATAGAAGTTTGGGCATGGTTCATAGCATAAAAAATAGAGAGGAGGGTCCTCTCTCTTGGGGTGTGCACGAAAACCTAAATTTTAGATTTTTGGTTCTAAGGGTTTGGAAAGAGAGAATAAATTAGAAAAAAATTATTTTCTTCTTTATCTTTTTTTTTACCTCTTGATAGCCTCTAGAAGTTCATCTTCAACCTCTGAAAAGATTTCAAAGATTTGAAGAAAGAATCCAGATCAGTCAAGAAGAAAATCTTCGCGCGAGCTAGCACTCTCGAGAAGATCGATCAGATCGGGGCTTTGAGTGGATTTCTCATAGAGGCCAGATATGTGTGCGACTATGAGCAACTAGTAAGGATTCTCTCCACCATGTCTCTTAGCAGTAGAGATCATCGACCCGTGATCAGGTTTGGAGTTTTGAACTCAGATTTGAAGTAGATGTGATCTACTGCTCATATGCATGTATGCTGATTTTATCTTCAGATTATTTCAGATTTTATATGGAACATAATATATCATAGATCCTAGAGTAGGTTAATTTGATAATTAGATCATATGCATATTAGATTAATTTGATTAATCTAGTGGTCTTCTGCTGTAATTTTTCAAAAAAGTTTCAAAATATATGTATGAAATCGCCAACGCATCCCAACAGTGGTATCAGAACCTAGACCAGAGAGAGAGAGGAAGGAAGAGAGAGAAAGTTAGGGAGATAATAATTTTATATTCCTTTCGATCCATCAAGTCAGATACAATGTATGTTTATATACAGGGTCAAAGTGACCCAACCCAAAAACTCCCCTTGGCTAACTCAATACAAGATTGTGCTCATCCAAGCCCATGTATACCCATGACTTGACCCAATCTCATAATCTTGGACTCAATCCTAGTCTAAATATAAGTTAGCCCCTCAAGACCCAAAATCTCTAGATCTCAAGACCCGAAAGGCTGACAGTCTTTCGTCCTAGGGCCCAAACTAGCCCTCGAAATCTCATGACCACCTCATGGACTTTGGACCTTGGCCTTAGCCCTAGTCCCTTGAGCCTTGAGAGCACCACATAAGGCCCAACAATCTCCACCTTGATGCCCCAAGGCCTCAACCAACTCCATCTTGTCTATCAAGTATATCAGTGTTATACATTTTCGAAAGCTGTCCCGTGGAAGTACCTTCGTCAGTGCATCCGTTGGATTTCCCTTGGTGTGGACCTTCACCAGCTCCACCTCTCCTTCTTTCACAAGCTCTCTAATTCGATGATACCTGATATCAATGTGCTTCATCCTAGCATGGTAGATAGAGTTCTGTGTAAGTAACAGTGCACTCTAACTATCGCAGTGCACCCTGACGGCCTCCTGTGTGAGGCCCATCTCTAATGCCAAACCCTTCAGCCATAGAGCTTCATTTGCTGCTTTCGTAACACCAATGTACTCCACCTCAGTTGTAGATAAGATCGTGATGGGATGCAAGCATGATCTCCATGAAATAGGACCTCCAAACAGGCTAAATACAAAACCTGTCATCGACCATTGAGTGTCCACGTCTCCATCGAAATCTGCATCCACGAACCCTCCTATCAGCCCCCGAGCCTCTTTGGATGTGTTGGAGAGTCCCTCAGTACCTCCTCGCTGTCCATAGTAGATGCCGACTCCAATAGTACCAGCCAAGTACCTGAAGATCTCCTTTAGTGCTCGCCAGTGCTCCCTGTCAGGCTGCGTCATGAACCTGCTGATCTGGCTCTCTGCGTGGGTGATATCCGACCTACAACACATCATGACATATATAAGACTTCCCACACTAGAGGCATATGGCACTCTCTCTATCTTCTGAGCCTCCACCTCAGTTTGTGGCGACATCGTCTTTGAGAGTCTAAAGTGCCCGACGAGTGGCAACTCCGTCGGTTTCACTTTCTTCATCCTGAACCTCTCCAAGATCTTTTTGATGTAACCTCCCTGAGATAAATGCAGTATCCTCTTGGCTCAATCTCTAAAAATTTTTATGTCTAAGATTTTCCTCGCAGGTCTCAAATCTTTCATCTCAAACTCTCAAGATAAAACTTCCTTCAGTTCTTGCACAACCTTCCTACTCTTGCATGCTATAAGCATGTCATCCACATACAAGAGTAGAAACACTCTTGACCCATCCTCCAAAGATTTAACATAAACATAAGAGTCATACTCGCACTTGAAAAGCCCAATGCTCCTCACATAAGATTGTACCACTTGTACCATTGCCTCGACCACTGCTTCAGCCCGTAAAGCGATTTTTGCAATAAATAGACTTTTCCTTTCGCTCTTGGCTCTCAGAACTGAGGTGGCTGCTCTATGTAGATACTCTCCTCCAGATGCCTATGGAGGAATGCCGTCTTGACATCCATCTACTCCAGCTCCAAGTCCTGAGCTGCAACGATGCTCAGCAGCACCTTGATGGAAGTATACCTGACGATGGGAGAGAAAACCTCATTGAAGTCGATGCCTTCTTTCTAGGAGTATCCCTTAGCCACTAGCCTCACCTTGTACCTGATATCTTCCTACTTCGAAGATCCCTCCTTGTGTTGATAAATCCACTTGCAACCAATGGATTTTTTTCCTCGTGATAACTGCACCAATCGTCATGTCTCATTCTTGTAGAGAGACTGCATCTTCTCAGACATTGCTTGGACCTACCTCTCTCTATCCTAGCTCTCCATATTCATAGGTGTAGGGGTCCCCATTCACTATCACCAAGGTATATGACACCATCTCTTTGAAGCCATATCGTTATGGTTGCTAGACGTTCCTTTTGGGTTTGTGCAGTGCAACCTCGATATCCATCCTAGGTCCAGTTTGCTCTTGTCGGACCACCTGACTTCTTTCATCCATCCGAGCTCTCTCCACCTATGGAGATACCTTTGGGAGGAAAGAAGAAAAAAAAATTTAGGAAGAAAATGATTTTGTACTCCTTTCGATCCATCAAGTCAGATATAATGTATGTTTATATACAAGGTCAAAGTGACCCAACCCAAAAACTCCCCTTGGCTAACTCAATACAAGATTGTGCTCACCCAAGCCTATATACACCCATGACTTGATCTAATCTCATAATCTTAGACTCAATCTTAGTCCAAATATAAGTTAGCCTCTCAGGGCCCAAAATCTCTGGACCTCAAGACCCGAAAGACTGATGTCTTTCATCCTAGGGCCCAAACTAGCCCTAGAAACCCTATGACCACCTCATGGACTTTGGATCTTGGCCTTAGCCCTAGTCCCTTGAGCTTTGGGAGCATCACATAAGACCCAATAATTTTAGACTCCAACACATGAAAAAAATCAAATCCTAGGGCACACTAGCAACACTTGCTAATCCTTTCACCACCCTTCCTACAACTTTTGCCACTCAATTTTTTCTTGCTTTTTTCTCAGATTTTTTTTAGATTTTTTTTTCTGATTTACACACCACTTATCTCTGGTTTCTACCCAAAAACCCAGCACTTGGGCCATATGGGACATCCCATTTAAATAAGGGACCAAGAGATGTGAGAAGGACCAAGGGGTGCCAACCTTTGATGCTCCACTTTCTCACGTAGTGAATAAATTCATCATGTGAAATTTTTGACACAAGAGAGCCTTCACATAGAAGGACTCCTCCTCTTCTATATATCATAAAAATCTCATATAAATTTGACATTAAATCATAAGAGATCTGGTTGAGTATTTAAGGCAATGCGTTAAGATAAGATCCTTTATGAAGGACTCTTCATCTTCACACGCTAAAAAGAGTAGGGCGGCAATAATATTTTGACATGGCATCTGGTGGGTATAGAGGAGTTCTTCTCCACTTAAAATTATTTTAAGTTAGATAAAGATCCAATCAAAATTGACCCAATCCTATTAAGTCAAAGACAACTGGTCTAGGTTAGCTCAAACACTTTGATCTAAACCAATTTAGGAACTTGGGTTAATACAATGTGCTAGCATATCAAATTAACCCTTATAATTTATATTAAATTTTAATTAAATTAGATCAAGGCTAAATCTCAAAGTATGTGATCCATTGGGTTCCAAATCTAGCCAGCAATGGATCCAGACTTTCGACATAATCCTAATCCGATCAGATTAGGTCACCCGAAGAGTCCCAATCAACTAGGATTCTTCCTAATTAATTTTTGAATTAAATTCTTTTAATTTTGATGAGTTTATAAGTTAAAATTAATATCTATCATTGTATCATGACTACCCAAAAGATTTAAATTTTTGATAAAAAATTACCAAAATACCTTTCTGTAGGGTTTCAGGGTGGACTTGCACAGCGGAAGCATAACAGATTTCAAAAATTTAAATTAAAAAATTTTAAATATTTAAACTCTTAAACTAATATTTTCTTGATAATTAACAATCATATAACATATATACATAATAAAATTCAAGCTATAGAAGAATACTTGTAGCGCTTAATCTAAATTCTGACAGAACCTCCACCAGGCACTCAAGTGCTCGCCCTCCAACGGTGATCCACATAGGGCTATGATTAGGATACCAACTCTTTGGGATGATTTCTTCTCTAAAATTTTCACTCTAAAAATTTTCTTGGGCACCAGGACCTCAAGACCCTCTTCCTCTCCTCCTAGCCTTCCAATCCCTACCTTTCTTCTCTCCTTGTCTTCCTTAATTCTCTTCCTAGGCTCTTGTCCTAAAATTGAATTTATCCTTACTATTTTTGGACTTATCCTAATAAGAGAAGAAAGAGACTAATTAGATAATAAGGAGAGGATGTTAGAAAGAAAGGGAGAATTGAAAATCTGAATCAATCAAATCCCCTTGGTGCACCCCTTTTAAATACTTAGTGATAGGTTGCCTTCAGAAATAATTTGCACCCCCGCCATGCACCATCTCACACCTCAAAAAATTTCACATGCCCCCAGCCAATTTTCTATACCCATCAGGAGCCTCATGACACATGGCAAGCATCTGAAAAAAATTTGAGAGATGCTTCATATAGAAGGACTCTTCGAAATATTTCCCACGATGTTTCTCTAATGCGTCGCGCAGCTTCCCATGGTGCAATTTTTCTCCACCATGCATCAGTGACTTTTGTCCATCCAATGGCTCAAAATTGAGGTGATAACTTATTGATAGTGGGAAAAAATCTGAAAATAAGATGAGGCGTGACACATAGATTAGAGTCCTTCACAATTTGGACTCTTGGTTAGGCGCATGGATCAGATTGGCAGGATTTCAAACTTCAACCAATTTCTACGACTAAACCAGAAGGTGATTAATCCAAACAAGGACTTCTCAACCCTCAAAATTAAGTCAAGAATCATCAAGAATTTTTTTCTCATTGTGGGACATTGGATAGATATGAGGAAGGGGCATCCTATCTCATGGTATGCGAAACCTATTTCTGCATACAAAGATTGCATCCCATGCGTAAGAAAACTTTTTGATGCATGGGCACCAGGTTTTTTGGCTCCAAATTTCTAGTACATGCAGCTAAGGACTGACCCAACTCAAACCCAAAATTAGTTTGAATTAATTTGGCCTTAATTAGCCCAATCTAGAATCAATTTTAAGCTCAATTTGAAACAAGGAGCTAGGATTTGCAACATGTGCTAGCATGTCTACTTTGCAAATATGATCTAATCTAATTAGACCCCTGATCAATTTTCTTTGTGTGTAACCCATTATGTTCCATATCTAGCTAGTAGTGGGTCTGAGTACAAGTCAATCTGATTTAATTATAATTTAATCTAACCGATCTAGAACCAATCAAGCTAATCCGATTTCGACAATTAGAACTCTTTCTAATTGATGATCGAATTAAAATCTTTAATTTATCAAACTCTTTAATTTATCAAACTCACAAGAAAAGATTGATATCTAGCAATATATCATGTCTACCTGAAAGATATAGGATTTTGATAAAAATATCAAAAATATCCTTCAGTGAAAAGTTACCATGCAATTCGATCCTACGATCTCCTTGCACCCTGAATATGACTCTGGATATGGAATGATGTCAAATCTAATATCATACTCATATTTTTCTCAATCTTAAATGATGACTCAATTAATAAAATATTAAAAACTCTTTCTAATTTTTATTTTGCTTAGACCAAAGACTTTCTGAATCATCAATCGATCGAAGCAAGTAGGATGCGATCTCCTCTTTTCAGGAGTGATCGATTCTATGTTGACCTACTCATAACCTCCATATACATTCCACCATATCCAGAACATCCTGTACATGACTAAGTCATGAATGAGTAAGAACCAAAATATGGATTCATATATACAAGGTTCTATGGTAGTCTCAGGTCAAGGGATTGCATGCACAACTCCCACTGTAAGAAAATATCTTTTGACGGGTAAATAGATTTTATAAGATGTTTCTTAAATCAGATCAATTCAGTGAACCATTCTCTAATGAGCACCCACTTCTTTGTATTTGTGTCTCACACAAGTGGCTTATGAGATTAGCCACCCTCTCCATCGAGCATACATAGGAAGTGCTAGTCTATCTGGAATATTGATTTCCTACTCAATGCTCCTATGACTAGGAATATTCTAAATCAGAATTTTTAGAATTTTAGGTCTCATAGATATGATCTCATCATAATCCTAAAACCATCATCATGATTTATGAAGTTCATCATAATCATTACTAAAGTAAGATGCAGCATATGATGAAAAATACCTTTTATTTATAAAATATCAATTACATGAGTCTGGAAGATTACAAGAAAAAATCTATCAAAATACAAATTTTGATTGGCTTATAGGGTATATTCCTTTCAATGTCCCACTTGCACTAAAGCTAATTGCCCTTATATTTTATCCCCATACAATCGAGGTGGCAATCGAACTGCTGTTGTGGTAGAGCCTTTGTGAATGGGTCTGCTATATTATTTTTTTGCTTCTACTCATTCAATGACAACATCTTATCTTTCGATTATTTCACGAACGAGATGGAAGTGTCTTAGAATGTGCTTAGACTTATGATGAGATCTTGGTTCCTTTGCTTAAGCAACTGCTCCAGCATTATTACAGTAAAGTGGTATTGGATTCTCAATCTCAAAAATGACACCCAATTCAGTGATGAACTTCTTCATCCAGACAGCTTCCTTAGCAGCTTCACTTGCAGCTATGTACTCTATCTCAGTGGTTGAGTCAGCTACAGTTTGCTATTTGAAATTTTTTCAACTAATTGCTCCATCATTAAAAGTAAAAATATACCATAAAGTGAACTTTCTATCATCAGGGTCTGATTGAAAACTAGAGTTAGAATAGCCTTCTAGTTTTAGATCAGATCCTTTATATACCAAAAAAATATCTTTAGTCCTTCTCAAGTACTTAAGAATATTTTTTACTGCTTTCCAATGATCTTCTCCTGGATCAGCTTGAAATCTACTAACAATGTCTAAGGTATAGGCAACATCTGGCCTGGTACATAGCACAGCATACATGATCGACCCTACTGTCGAAGCATAGGGAATAGAACTCATTCTATTTCTCCCTTTTAGTGTTTTAGGAGACATCCTTTTAGAGAGATATATGCCTTGACTCATAGGTAAGTAACCTCTTTTACTCCCATCCA
Source organism: Elaeis guineensis (assembly GCF_000442705.2). NCBI lineage: Eukaryota > Viridiplantae > Streptophyta > Magnoliopsida > Arecales > Arecaceae > Elaeis > Elaeis guineensis. Next base: position 44,450,744 of record NC_025994.2, read on the forward strand.
TGCTAAATCTTTTTAGCACTAAATCTATATATCTAGATTGGGACAAGCCTAATATCCTCTTAGATCTATCCCTATAGATCTTTATACCTAGTATATAAGATGCTTCGCCCAAATCCTTCATGAAAAACTTACTTGATAGCCATATCTTGACCAATTGTAACATTGGGATATCATTGCCAATGAGAAGTATGTCATCCACATATAAAACTAAGAATACAATGGCACTCTCACTAGTCTTCTTGTATATACAAGGTTCATCCATATTTTTGATAAAGCCAAACTCTTTGACTGTAACATCAAAGCAGATGTTCCAACTCCTCGAGGCCTGCTTTAATCCATAAATAGATTTCTTAAGCTTGCATACCTGATTTGCTCTCCCTTTCGAGATAAATCTTTTTGGCTGAGATATGTAAATCTCTTCCTCAAGATAACCATTAAGGAAGACGATCTTTACATCCATTTGCCAAATCTCATAATCATGGTATGCTGCTATTGCAAGCATAATCTGTATAGATTTGAGCATAACAACGGGTGGAAATATTTCATCATAATCTATATCCTATTTTTTGCCTAAAATCTTTAGCCACCAATCTGACTTTATAAGTTTCAACTTGGCCATCTGCTTCAATCTTTTTCTTATAGATCCATTTGCACCCAATAGGGGTCACACCCTCTGGTGCATCAATCAAAGTCCAAACTAGGTTGGAGTATATAGAGTCTATTTCAGATTTTATAGTCTCTAGCCATTTGTTTGAGTTCCTATTCATGATGGCTTTCGTATAGGTCAAAGATTCATCATTCTCAATGACGTGGGCTTCATTATTCTCAATAATGAATCCATACCTTATAGGTAAATTTCTCACTCTATCCGACCTTCGGAGAGGAGGTATATTTTGTGGTTCTACTTCATTAATGGATATTTTTGGTTGAGGATCATCTTGTGCTTGCATTTGTAGGTCTTGAACTTCTCCAAGTTTAATTTTTTTTCCACTGCTTCTTTTTAGGATAAACTCTTTTTTCATAAAAGTGACATATTTACTAACAAACATCTTTTAATCTATAAGGTGGTAAAAGAGGTATCCTATACTTTCTTTAGGATAACCTGCAAATAAGTATTTATGTATCCTAGTACTTTGCTTATGATCAAAATTTTTTTTAACGTAAGCTGGACAGCCCCATATCTTAAGATACTTAAGATTAGACTTCTTTCCTCTCCATATCTCATATGGAATGCTTGACATAGATTTTGAAGGTACTCTATTCACGATATAGACAATAGTTTCTAGGGTATATTCCTAAAAAAAATAGACAAATCTGTAAGACACATCATAGACCATACCATATCTAATAAAGTGTGATTCCTCCTTTCTGTTATACCATTTAGCTGTGGTGCATAGGGAGAGATCCATTCTGAGAGAATTTTATTTTCTTTAAGATGATCTAAAAACTCATTGGATAAGTATTCTCTTCTTCGATCAAATTTTCGAGTTTGTTTATCGACCATACTTTGATACTCTTTAAATTTATCAAAGGTCTTGGATTTATATTTCATAAGATACATATATCCAAACCTAGATAAATCATCAGTGAACGTTATAAAATAAGAGTATCCTCCTCTATCTTCTGTTGTCATAGGATTACATACATCAGTATGTACAAGTCCTAATAACTCATTTATCCTTTCTCCATGTCTACTAATGGAGTCTTAGCCATTTTTCCCATAAGATAAGATTCACAAGTACCTAATGATTCATAATCATAAGGATCAAAATATTTTTCTTTATATAACTTGTTAATCCTTGTCTTACTTATATGATCAAATCGACAATGCCAAAGTAAAGTATTATTCAACTCTTCTCTCTTTCACTTTTTGCTTTCATCAATATGAAAAATATTGTCATTAGATAGAATCAGAAAACTATTATTAATAACACCATGATAAAGAATTTTATTAAAAAAAAAATTGAGCAACTATTGCTCTTTCCATTTATTTCATAGCCTCGTTGCAATAGCAACGGTACAGAAATAATATTTCTAATGATCTTAGGCATATAATAATAGTTTTCTAGTTTTAAAATCTTCTCAGAAGGTAACTTCAACATATATGTCCCTACAGCCTCTGCTTGGATGGACTCTCCTCCAACACTATAGAGCTCGAAGTCACCCTTCTTCAGCACTCTAATATTCTGCAGTCCATGCAATGACTTGCATATATGAGAATCGCAGATGGTATCTAATACCCAAGAGTATGAATTGGAAGAACTTAATGATAAAATTGTATGTATCTCATATATATCTTTTGATGCGTCACTTGCACCAGCCTTTACAGTTGCAAGATATAACTTGCAATTCCTTTTCCAGTATCTTGCCTTGCCTTTGTGAAAGTAGGTACCCTGTCCAGAGATTTTCTTCCCCTTTTTCTTCATCTTGCCACCCTTAGGGTTTAGTACTTTCTTTGAACCCTTAAATTTTGACTTCTTCTTAGAGATTTTACCCACAAGAAGAAGTGGAGTCTTTTCTTTCTTAATGTAGCTCTCAGCTGTTTTGAGCATATTCAACAACTCAAGTAAGAAGGTATTCAATTTATTCATGTGATAGATCATGACAAACTGAGCGAATGACTCAGAGAGAGATTGCAGGATCAAATTTTGACTTAATTCTCCATCCATCATAAAATTTAGTTGACCTAATCTAGTGATTAGGTCAGTGACCTTCAGGACATGGTCTTGTACGGATGACCCCTCAGTCATTCTAGTATGGAATAACTGCTCAGATATCTCATATCTAGCAGTCCTACTCTATTTTCCATACAACTCTTTAAGATTGAGGAGTATAGATTGAGTATCCATGCTCTCATGCTGCCTCTGCAACTCATTGCTCATAGAGGCCAGTATGATGCACTTGACAGTCAAACTATCATTCTTCCTCATCCTGTATGTGGATACCTCCTCCTCTGTGGCATCATCCCCAACCTCTTATGGTTCGAAGACGTCAAGAATATAAGAGAGCTTCTTCTGAGTGAGTACAACTTTTAAATTCCTCAACCAATCCACATAATTGAGACTGATCAACTTGTTGAAATCTAAGATTCCTCGTAATGATAGTGAAGATGCCATTTGTAGAATTTAATCTACAATAAAGAATATTACATAAGCAAACAACTCATATTGACTTACACAATTAAATAAGATCTTTAGATTTAATTATGCCTCCCATTATTTTATCGAACATCATAACCCTCTACTATGATGAACGAGACATATTACATATTTATCTTAGTGGGATTGAGACCCTAATTCTTCATAATGATCTTGTGTTAGCACAACAAATCCTTATGAGTTCATAGGTAGAAAACTCTTTCCAATTGTATCTCATGTAATTCTCAATATCATATCTTGGCCTCTAAAATATTATTAGCCTTGTGTTAACACAACAAGTTATAATATTTTAGTTAAGTAAAATTCTTCATTTCAATACAGTCAAATTCGAATATAACTACCCTTGTGTTAACATAATAAAGTAGTATATCCAAAATTACCATAAACATCTTCCATACATCAGGATTATGTTATATCAATCCTTATGATAAGTCTTATATTAACACAACAAACTAGCCATAGTTCATGATGTAATATTAACCTAGCATGAAGGAAGGCCCCTAGTAGTGTTTTCAACATTAGGGTTTTTTAATATCAAGATCGCTTAATCAAATTGGCCAGGTAAGTAAGGTGGGGGTCTCCCCATTGCTTTCTTTAGATACCAATAAATTGATCAGATCAGACAATGGAACCAATTAAAGAACCACCTGTAGTACTTTTTTAGATACCAATTGATCAATTGATCAAGAATTGGTTAACCCCTAGTTGCATATCACTATAATTTAATATAATTTTTAATGAGGGCTTTTATTTGGTTTCATACATATTCTAACTACATAATTTTATACTAATATATATCAGTATTAAAACACTCTATATGTGCAAGTGTAACATATATACTTTTATCATCCTAGGACAACCTTACAGTATAACCCTGTTATGCTAGGATAACTTTATGTCCGGACGATGAAGTGGTGAATCATATATGCATCATTTCATATCATCATATGAAAGTATAATTAATGATATAAATAATTTTATAGCATGAATCATAATATGCATCACATAAATATTATGTATATATGATTGAACCAAACAAGGCTGGCTCTGATACCACTGTAGGGTTTCAGGGTGGACATGCACAGCAGAAGCATAACGGATTTCAAAAATTTAAATTAAAAATTTTTAAATATTTAAACTTTTAAACTAGTATCTCCTTTATGATTAACTATCATATAACATATATACATAATAAAATTCAAGCTATAGAAGAATACCTGTAGCACTTAATCCAAATTCCAGCAGAACCTCCACCAGGCGCTCAAGTGTTTGCCCTCCAACGGTGATCCACACAGGGCTATGATCAAGACACCAACTTCTTGAGATGATTCCTCCTTCAAAATTCTCACTCTAAGAATTTTCTTGGGCACCAGGACCTCAAGACCCTCTTCTTCTCCTCCTAGCCTTCCAATCCCTATCTTTCTTCTCTCCTTAATTCTCTTATTAGGCTCTTGTCCTAAAATCAAACTTGTTTTTACTATTTTTAGACCTATACTAATAAGAGAAGGAAGAGATTAATTGGACAATAGGGAGAGGATGTTAGAAAGAAAGGAGAAATTGAAAATTTGAATCAATCAAATCTCTCCAGCGCACCCCCTTTAAATACTTAGCGATAGGTTGCCTTCGAGAATGATTCGTGCCTCCTCCATGCACCATCTCGCACCCCAAAAAACTTTTCACACCCCCAGCTAATTTCCCACACCCATCAGGAGTCTCATGATACATGGCAAGCATCTGAAAAAAATCTGAGAGATGCTTCGCACAGAAGGACTCTTCGAAATATTTTTCTTGATGTTTCTCTGATGCATCATGCAGCTTTTCATGGTGCAATTTTTCTCCACCATCCATCAGTGACTTTCATCCATCCAATAATCCAAAATTGAGATGCTAATTTGTTGATAGTTTGAAAAAAATCTGAAACTAAAATGAGGTGTGGCACATAGATTAGAGTCCTTCACAAGTTGGACTCTTGATTAGGCGCATGGATTAGATTGGCAGGGTTTCAAACTTCAACCAATTTTCATAATTAAATTAGAAGGTGATTAATCCAAAGAAGGACTTTTCAGCACTTAAAATTAAGTCAGAAATCATGAGAATTTTTTTCTCATCATAGAACATTGGGTAAACTTGAGGAAGGAGCATCCCATCTCATGGGATGCGAAACCTATTTCTGCACACAAAGACTGCATCCCACGTGCAAGAAAAATTCTTGACGTGTGGGCCCAAAGTTTCTTGGCTCCAAATTTTTGGTACATGCATCCAAGGCTGACCCAACTCACACTAAAAATTGGTTTGAATTAATTTAGCTTTAATTAGCCCAATCTGAAATCAATTTTGAATCCAATTTGAAACAGGGAGCTAGGATTTACAACATGTGCTAGCATGTCTACTTTGCAAATATGATCTAATCCAATTAGACTCCTGATCAATTCTCTTTGTGTGTGACCCATTGAGTTTCACATCTAGCTAGCAGTGGATCTTAGTACAAGTCGATCTAATTTGATTAGAATTTAATCCAACCAATCTAGAACCAATCAAGCTAACCCGATTTCAGCAATTAAAACTTTTTCTAATTAGCGATTGAATTAAACTCTTTAATTCAAACCCACAAGAAAAGATTGACATCTAGTAACATATCATGTCTGCCTAGAAGATATAAAATTGAGATAAAAATACTAAAAATATCTTTCAGTAAAAAGTTACCATACAATTCGATCCTACGATTTCCCTGCACCTCGAATATAACTCTGGATATAGAATGATGTCAAATCCAACATCATACTCATATTTCTCTCTATCTTAAATGATGATTCAATTAATAAAATATTAAAGATTTTTTCTAATTTTTATTCTACTTTGATCAAAGGCTTCCTGAATCATCAATCAATCGAAGCAAGTAGGATGCAATCTTCTCTTATCAGGAGTGATTGATTCTATATTGACCTACTCACAACCTCCATGCACATTCCACTATATCCAGAACATCCCGTATATGACTAAGTCATGAATGAGTATGAACCAAAATATGGATTTATGTATACAAGATTCTATGGTAGCTCAGGTCAAAGGATTACATGCACAACTCCCACTATAAGAAAATATCTTTTGACGGATAAGTAGATTCCATAAGATGTTTCTTAAGTCAGATCAATTCAGTGAACTTATTCTCTAATAAGCACCTACTTTTTTGTATTAGTGTCTCACACAAGTGGCTTATGAGATCAGCTACCCTCTCCATCGAGCATACATAGGAAGTGCTAGTCTATCTGAAATATTGATCCTCTACTCAATACTCCTATGACTAGAAATATTCTTAATCAAGATTTTTAGGATATTAGATCTCATAGATATGATCTCATCATAATCCTAAAATCATTGTTCTGATTTATGGAGTTCATCATAATCATTACTAAAGTAAGATACAACATATAATGAAAAATATCTTTTATTTATAAAATATTAATTACATGAGTCTGGAAGATTATAAAGAAAAATCTATCAAAATATAAATTTTGATTAGCTCGTAATGCATATTCTTTTCAACTTCAGTAGCAAGTTACTATGTAATTCAATCCTTCAATCAAACAAAATCTCAGATGAGCTGTGGGTAAGAAAATATGTCAAACCCAATTACTTATCTTAATGTATCTCGATCAGAAGATGATGATTCACTTGATGATATATTAGTAATTTTTTTTTAATTATTATCTTGCTTTGGCCAAAGACTTCCAGAATCATCGACCTATGAGATCATATAGGATGTTCGCTCTCCTTATTAGGAGTGACTAATCTCTTATTGATCACTCACAATCTTCATGCACACTTCACCATATCCAGAACAACCCATACAAGGATCAAAGAACTAAGTTAGGAAGTGAACCAAAATATGGATCTATGTACACAAGGTACTTTGGTGATCTCAAGTCAAAGGATCACTTACACAACTCCCACTAGAGAATCATCAGTTGACATGTAAATAAGACTCCATCTGATATTCTCTCATAGGTTTATTCAGTGAACTCATTCTCTAATGAGCACCCATATCTTTGTATTAGTGTCACCATACAAGTGGTTGTAAGATCAACCACCCTTATTTCTGAGCATACATAGGACATGCCAGCCTTTTCGGTATCATTGATCCTTGACTCAATGAACCAACGATTGAAAAATATTTTAGGTCATGACTATCAAAGATTTAGGTCTATCTGGCATGATCTCATCGTGATCCTAAAATCATTATCCAGACCTATGGGGTTTATTATAATCTTTAGAACAAAAAGATGCAACATATAATGAAGTAAAAATATCTATTTTATTAATAATATTAATGTCAATTACATGAGTCTAGAAGATAAATTACAGAAAATATCCTATCACATCCCGTATATGATTGACTTGTAGGGCATTATTCTTTCATCATGGCCGTCTGATCATAAGATGATGAAGGGATTAAAGTCTCTCTCTTATTCATTCAATGGATTCTCTCTTATGACGTGTAAGAGTGCCGATTGTGATATTTCTCATGAAGATAAATAGTGAATGAAAAATATGTATGTGATATATATTTTAGATTTAAATCAGATTATGCATATATTTTTATATATTTTAGATCGATTAATATTATATATGATATATTATTTGACACACGATCTAAAACTTAATTTTTGTAAAATCTTAGATCCAAAATCCTAGGCTTTGTTTACATAAAAATATAAAACTATGACTGGTATGCCTGTGGAGTCAACTTGATTCTCAATTAGATCGACTCGAGTTGTTGAGGTGAGTTGACTCATTTTTGTTGGAGTCAACTCGAGACCCTGGTAGGTCAGCTCATTTGTTAATGAGCCGATTCAATTATGCAGGCTAGATTTATAGGTTTCTATTTGTTTGTGTGTGTGACTCACTATCACAAGTCGATTCATGTATCAGGATAAAGTTGACTCGATTCTGCAAATAGTAACATTGTATGAGATATAATATAAATTATTTAGATTAGAACTTATTTCTAGATCTAAACTTAAACCCATGTACATAATGCACTTAATTGAGAATTAAAATTTGAAATTAAATGATCTAAACTTATGAATTTAAGATCTAAATTTCAATGCATAAAATATGAGCTTCGGATATGGGTTGAACAAATTAGGTTTAGAGACTAAACTACAACTAGGGTCATTGATTAGATTAGGTTAGAACCCTTTTTTGATTTTGAGCAGTTGATCAAACCTAATCAAAAGTTGGTTGGGATTAAATCAAAGGGGCTCAAAATTGAATTTAGTTGTAATTGGTCAAATTGATTCACATGTGATGTGAATTGATTAAGTCAAGATCAAATTTGAGCCCGGGTCTATAGGTTAACCTAATTAATTCAAATCAACTAATTTGGTGTCTAAGGCAAGTATTAGATCATAGTTATTTAATTGGTTCCATTATTTAACCTGACCAATTCATTAGTGTCTAGGAAAAACAACAGGGGGACCCCCACTCATCTTCACTTATCTGACCATCTTGGGAGATTAAGTTTTATATTAGGTTACTTATTGACTTGAGTTCACCCATACCGACTAGGTTGGTCAGACATGAAATGTGCTGATCCAAATCAGATTAGTCATTACATCAGATGTATGTAACTAATTAGAAGAGACCTGAATCCAAATCTCCTCACTAAATATTAAGTCTACTGGTCTTCCATCGTTGTAGAGATGTGGGTACCTTTTTCGACGTTGATCATTCTTGGCTGGTTATAATGGTTCGGTTGCATTGGGAAGGCACAACTACTCTATTAGCATTAGATGCCCTAGGGTAAAGATAGGGTTTGGCCCAATAACTGTTAAGTGAGGGATCCAATGATGGCTTTGCACTCGTTGGTGAATGGTGGGTCAGACTTAACTAAGAAATATGTCAATAACTATTAGGTGAGACCACAGGACTTAGAGACCAAGTCGCTGCAACATGCTTGGAGAAGCATCAGATAAAGAGTTATCTATGCATTGATATACGTGTCATCAATAATTGTTAAGTGAGATGCCATACATCAATGGGATCGCAGCACCTACTAGAACCACTTATCGCGTTAGGATTTCTGTTTCTCCACCCAAGGAGTGTGAAAGACTCAAAAAATTAATGAGAGCCTTTAGTTTATTTTTAAAATCTCTAGAACAAACTATTACAAGCACAATCATCTAATTAAATCTTTACTCTCTATGATCAAATCTTCACCTTCCAACCTTCTAGCTCGAATTCTAGATATCAACCACTTAACCAAAATCAATTACATAATCTGGCTCAAAAATATAAGAATAGTTCTTAGCCTTTTAGAAATTAAGTCATATTTTTGATTAGGTTAAGTCAAAGTCATCAGCTTGTCCAATCCATAGTCAACGAGCTATACTTGACAAATGGTTGGACATTGACAATTAGGTTGGGTGCTATAAATTAGACTCCATAGTTGATGAAATCCAATGTATGCATAAGGATATGTAGGTTGTCAATGACAAGCTGATTCATCTGTAATAGTTGTGAGATGATCAGAGTCGCATGGTGCATGAGATGCATGATGGACAGTTTATCCATGATCGATGATCAAGGATATTGAAGAGCTTGAATAGCTCGACATGACCCTACATAAGAAATTACTAATAGATTTGATCCTGCAATCTCTGGCTCATTCGGATAGTTTGTGAAACTATTATATGAATAAAAATTATAGCACCTTAACTGATTTGGTCAATATGTTGGTAACTAAGTGACCTTAAAAAGTTCAGAGGTACATACCTGGAGAACCTAAAGAAACATTAACACACCTTTTGAAGGTATGTCAAATTGCTCAAAATTAATCTTTTGATTTTTTTTTATTAGACTCTAGTGCGTATTACGCACTTTAATATAGGGTCTAAGGAAGGAAGAGGATTGAAAGAAGGTGAAGTGACTCTTTTGAGACAGCAATGGTGCAAAAGTTATACTAGGCCATGGGCACCTTATCTCGATGATTACTGTTTGGATTTAATTCTTTATCATTTGCATGGTGATACATTTATAAAAATTATTTGAGCAAAATAATGAATACCATTGGGTCTGAGAGATCCAAAACTAAATAACCTGAAGTATACAGATGGTTCTTTTGGCTAGGTCATATATGAGAAGAAATGATTTATTGACTGGAGAAAATGAACCTTTGGGCTTATTGACTGTTAAATCATATCTAGTCTGTGAATCATCTTTTTGAGAATTAATGATTAAGTTATCTTTTATGGGTTAAAGGGATAAGACCATTGAGAAACTTATCCTAGTACACATACAATGTGCATGGCCCATTTGATGAGCCAGACTAGGAGGTTATGACTACTTCATCACCTTTACTGATGAACTATCATGGTATCAGTATGTATGTGAGATACAAGTTTGAAAGATTTTGAAAAGTTCAAAGAATTCAGATGTGAAGTAGAAAAGATAAATTGAAAAATTTCTAAAGGTACTTCGATCAAATTGAGGATGCAATACTAATAGAAAATTTATCGATTATCTAAAGAGAATGGCATAGTTTCATGATGGAATTCTCCTTATACACGTCAGCTCTATGAGGTATTTGTGAGGAGCGATGGTGCTATATGAGATGTGGTCTAGTCCATCATGAATATCACTAATATAATTATTATTTTTTTAGGAACAAGATTTAATTTTTAAAATTTAAATTAGATTTTCTCTAAAGTTGATTTCACCACACCATATGAGATATGATATGGTGGACAAGTTAGAGGATAGATCCGTGAGAGCTCATTTATGGGGTATCCCAAAAGGGTTTGGGATATCACTTTCTCTTTTCAGTGGTTTATAATATGATTATGAGCAATCATACTATTTTCTTAGAAACAGTGGGAGGATGAACTCAAAGAGAAAATCTCTAAAGAATAATGAGTCATAGACTTGTACAATCTATTTAAGATGAGTCAGTATATGTAGTAAATCCTCTATCTCGTAGATCTAGTAGGATCTCCCATCCTTTAAAATGGTACTTGGTATTCTTAAAAAAGATTCAGAGAAAGTGTTTCTCGATGGAGATTAAAAATATAGGGATGATCCCAAAATCTACAATGATATGATATGAGGAATCATGTTTTTACATGAAGGTGAGTGGGAGGGTCCCATACTGACATCAGTTATGATATAGTTACATATAGAATTTTTTTTTTCAAAGACCTAGGTCAAACATTCTAGAAATAAATGTCTATAGAGATAGATCCTAAAAAGATATTTATTTTTCACAGAGAAGTATATAGAAGAGGTGCTGAAAGGGTTCAGCATTGAAACCTCCAAGAGGGATCCGTTATCCTCTTAGGCATGGGTGTATGCTATGCTATGTACTCAACTTGGTATATCTTGCTGTGAAAGTCATGAGCAGATATTAGTCAAATCCAGGTTGAGAGCATTGGATTACTATAAAAATATCCCTGAGTACTTGAGAAGCACTAAGGGATTATTCCTCATCTTTGAAGAAGGGTTAGAGCTAAGAGTGGGAGGATACACTAATATTGATGGTAGAATGTCTGCATCAGCATGTATTCTTAAGTTATGTTGGTTCAATATGTTGGAAGGGTTCCAGACAATTGACCAATGGAAGCTGAATATACTATAGATGTGCAAGATGCATTCTAATTCTTATGATAGTTGCAGAATTAGATATCATACCATTGGATGCTTTGACATTGTACTGTAAAGATAATAGTCCATAGCCCTTGCTAAGGAGCCAAGGTCTCACCAGAAGTCCTTGCAAATAGAACAAGGATATATGCGATTGCCTTAAGTAGAAATACATGGAGGTATAGAGAGTAAACTCCACATAGAATGTGGTAGGCCTGAGTCACTTAGCTAGCTAAACACCAAAGCTTGTCTTCAAAAAATGAGGCTCGGGTATATGGCAGATTGGCTTTAGTGTAAGTGGAAGTTTGTTAGATGTGTGCCTTAGAAGTCAATCTTGACTGACACATATTTTTTTCTAGAGCATATTTTGTACTTGATGGGCAGTCTTTATAATCAATCATGTCATATATATCCATGATTTATCCTAAAAATTAATAAAGATGATTTTGTATATTTTTAAGGTGTTGAGAATTTGAGACATATATCATTAGTGGTTAATTTCTAAATACTTTCAATCGAAGGATCGTCATGGAAGATAGTGATCAATCCATTCGAGATCGATGCATGGATCATCTCTTTTTTGGGTAGATGAGTCTCGAGTCTACAGTGTAGAGACACTAGGATGAGAGTGCAGGTAGTTGTTAGAGAATAACTTGCACTGAACATGACCAACATGAGAAATCACTTAGATGTCTACTCACTCGTCAGTGGTCTTCTCGATGCTGCAGTGGTGTAACTGGTCCTTTGACCTGTGGTGTGTTGGCCATTTGTAGCAAGGCTACTTAGTTTGACTGCACATTTTCTTGGTCCCTAGCCATTTGGATCTTTGCTGTGTATGTTGGCTATTATAGGTTCAGGTTTGTTGTTTGAAGTAGGATGCACTTAGATGAAATCTATCGATCTTGATAGAAAAAGAGAAGTTCTATGCGATTCGTAAGATTGAGTTTTGAAAATTTTTGGTCAGAGTAAGTGTGAATACTGGAAAAGAGTTTCTACCGAATTAAAAAATAAACTTGAGTCGAGCTAATCTAGCATATGACTGACTATGGGGTCTGATGAGTTCTCTATGACCTCCATCAAGTCGGGACTCATGATAAAGAAATTTATCACATGATAACTGCACTAAAGGATTCACTTTTTTGTTCTACTGGGTTACCACTATATGCTGCTAGAAGTCACTGGTGGATCGTGAGAACTCACTAAGATCATTTTTGGATCAACAATTTTTATTGAGGTGAGTTAGAATCATTTCCACTCATCAAAAAGAGTTTCGATAATACTGTGATGGAGATCACAGTATATCTCACTATCAGATAGAATAAAACCTGAGGGGTCACACACAAAAAGAGCATGACCTGATCAATGGCTTGGATCATATTTGAATTATCATTTGGATTGATAATTTAAATTTTAGAAACTGCTAATTTGTAATCGTTACAATTTTGGCAGCTGCTAATTGTTAGCATAGGGACTTAATTGTAAATATTAAAATTTTTTTAGGCTAATTAAATTATAAATTAAATTTAAATTAATTTAAATTATATTTAATTTAATTAGATTTAATTTAATTTAATACTTATTGGATTCAATTATCCAAATCAGATTTGAATTTCAAGTTTGATTGGATTAGGCTTAACAGCCTTTTCGAATTCGACTTGAATCGGACTCGATTTGAACTCGATTAAGACCTAATCTGAACCAATAGAACCATGACTCAGAGAGTCCAGGTCTCCTAACACTCTTTCTTTAGATATTATGATAAGAAGGAAAGAGCATGCATTAAGATGCACCCCTTAATTCCTTGCACGCGTGAAGAGAGGAGGGGCGCCAATAGTTGGTGCCCCCATCTTTCTGGGACTATCTCTCTTTAAGACATCCATCCAAATATGATTTGAATAGATACCTTATCAAGATGACCTTCTAATCAAATTGGATTGAGGCATGGAATATTATTTTGTGTGATAAAAACTTTATGTGAAGGAGGGCGTGCGCTAAAAATTGGTGTGAGAGATTTCACGCATTTTCTTTTTGGTGCAATTTTTTCTCCTTCCATTTCTTCCATGCCATTCATTCCTATTTGGATAAGATTTGATCTTATCTCTTTTGGGGCAAGAGGGATAAAGGAGGTGTGACAAAATAAAACAAAAAGATAGGTGGCGTGCGTGAGATATGAGAGGCTTTCTTTCTTACATCACAACTTCATCTCAATGCCTCCTCTTATTTTCTTCCCTTCATCCCAACACCCAAATCTGATAGAGATCAGATCTAAGAAGAGAAAAGAGAAAGAAGAAGAAGGGTTCTTCTTCTCTTCATGATGATCTAGTTTAGATCCCATCGGATCTGTGCGAAAGAGTTCGCACTGCAATCTCCTTCTTCGAGATCTGGAAGGAGAGATTTAGATCCAAAGATGAGAAGTCAGATTTGCAAGGTGCTAGCACACTGATAATTTTGATACTCTGATCAGATATCTCTGTGAGGATACCAGCAGAGGTCGGATGCATGCACGGCTATGATCAAAATCTGGGACATCCACAAGATCTGAGGTATGGAGATTCGATCTCCGTTTGTTTTCACTAATGGTTGTTTTTTTTTTTAGATTTTAGATCATGGTTGTATGTTCGTGTCAAGATCCTTGCTATAATTTTTATATCTGATATGGTATGTTAATAAATTAAAAATATTTTAATTTATTTATTTTTATTGCATAGATGTTTAAAAATTTTTTAAACTTTACGTATGAAATCGTAGCTGTTTCTAACAATAATGTCCTAGGTCTAATACATACTGATGTATGCGGATCTATGAACATAAGTGCCAGAGGAGAATACTACTACTTTATTACATTTACAGATGACCTATCGAGGTTTGGGTATATCTATCCTATAAAGCATAAGTCAGAATCATTTCAAATGTTCAAATGATTCTGTACCAAAGTAGAGAAACAGATTCAGAAGAGTATTAAGACCTTTGGTTAGACCGAGGAGGTGAATACCTCAATAGTAACTTTTTGATATATCTAGAAGATGTTGTGATGTAGGTGGTGTGCCCAAGGCCCAAGGGACCAAGGCTAAGGCCAAGGTCCATCATTCATGAGGGCTTCATGGAGGCTCTAGGGCTAGTTGGGCCCTAGGTTGAAAGGCTGTGGGTCTTTCGGGTTCTTGAGGTCTAGGTTATGTGGGCCTCAAGGGACCAACTCTTTATGGGCCAGGTCTGGGTCCAGGATAGGTGAGATTAGTCGAGTTATGGGTGTACATAGGCTTAGGTTAACCTAATCTCCCATAGAGTTGGTCAAGGGAGTTTTGGGTTTGGGTCACTTGACCCTATGTTTATATATACATGTACTGTGTATAGGTTTGATTAAGCCAAGAAAATACATAACTCTTTCTTCCAAGTCTCTCTCTTTCTTCTCCCTCTCTCTCCAGCAATTCTCCATGCCCCAAGAGCAAGAAACCCTAGGGTTTCTTGCCGCCAGGTCCTAAAAAGGAAAGAAAAGCAAGGAGGCGCTACCCCCTTCCCCCTTGTAGCCGCCAACCAGATTGCTCCCCTGCTCTCTTGAAGCCACCCAAACATCAGGTCCAGGACTTGGAATCCCTTGATAAGAGGTTGATACAAGTTCCTCTGAGATCTGAAGTTGATCTAAGGTCGTTTGAGGTGCGGATGAGATCTCCATCAACAGATCTATAAGAAAGGCTGCAGCAGGACAGATCTGCAAGGTCTGTCTCCATCTACCTTCTTCCCTATCTAGAATATCCTGATTTGAAATTTACAAATTGGAAAACCTTGGTCCAGGCCTGATCTGATTGGGTACAGGATCTTAAATTTTTTAGAGGTAATTTCAGAGGCATTCTTCATCTGGAACGAAAGGCTGACGAAGAAGATAGCAACCAGGCTGATTTCGTCAAGGGCCTTAGATCGAGTCCAGGAGTCTCCAGATCTGTTCGTTGCTAGTTCTGCTGCACCCAAGGTCTATGGGAGGAGCCAGGATCATGCTCCAATAGTTAGTATCAGAGCCACATTGGTGAGGAAGTGGTTCCAAGCGTGAGAAATTGAAGATCCCAAGTGCTGAAAATTTTCAGCAAGGTAACATCAAGGTATATTCTACACTTCTTGATTTTATATTGCTTGTTTGGCTTGGATCCAGTCATGGGCAGCAATATGAAGGTCGAGTTTGAGAAGTTTGATGGCAAGAGAAATTTTTTCATGTGAAAAATCCGGATGGAGGATCTTCTGGTGCAAGCAGATCTGGATCAGGCTTTGGATGCGAAGCCTGAGGGAATGACAGATAGATAGTGGGCATCGTTGGAGAAGAAAGCATACTCGATGATCAGAGGATGTTTGGCGGATGCGGCATTATATTTGGTGCTGGAAGAAAAGACCCCGAAGGGCCTTTGGTCGAAGTTGCACGCCATGTATATGGGGAAGAATATGTGCAACAAGCTGATGCTGAAGAAGAGATTGTACAGTCTTCGGATGCAGGAGGGATCTGATGTGATTGGCCACATTCAGAGGTTCGACCAGTTGTGTACGGAGTTGATGAATATCGGGGTGAAGCTGGATGAGGAGGACAAGTCCCTGTTGCTTTTGTGTTCGCTTCCAGGATCATATGACTCTTTGGTGACTACACTGCTCTACAGCAAGGAGACTCTGGAATATGAGGACATGGTCTCGGTGCTGAGGTCTAATGAGCAAAGAGAAAAGTTGACCAGAGATCGGGCTCCCCAGGAGGGTTTGGCAGTAGGGGAGAGGATAGGTAGAGGCAGAGGCAGAAGCAAGTCCAGGGGGCGGTCCAAGTCCAGGAAGGGAAAGAAAAAGGTGAAATGCTTTAAGTGCAATGAGTTCGGGCACTTCAAGCGAGAATGTCCACTATGGAAGAGCAAGAAGGGAGAAAGAAGTGGCTTAGAATCAGTGAGTGCAGTTGCTGGGCAGCAGGTGGAGGATGATCTACTTGTGGTATCAGATGGTCACAGTTATTACACAGAGGAGTGGACACTAGACTCTGCGTGCTCACATTACTACACACCACACAGGTCTTGGTTTGCGACATACACCAAGACAGATGAGGGATCAGTGACTCTAGGCGACAATCATCCTTGCAAGGTGGCTGGGATAGGGACAGTCAGGGTGAGGATGTTTGATAGGATTGTGAGGATATTGACAAATGTAAAGCACATCCCGGAGCTGGAAAAGAATCTGGTGTCACTAGGCTACTTGGAGCGCAGTGGATATAGCTTCAGTAGTAGGGCTAGAAGTGGAGTACTGAACATCTCCAATGGAGCTATGGTAGTGATGAGAGGTAGGAGGTTGGACAATAACCTTTATCACATGGAGGGATCCGTGGTGACCGGAGAGTCTGATGCAGCAGCTGCAGCACAGGATCAGCAGGGGACTTACAGGATGTGGCACTACCGCCTAGGCCACATGGGTGACAGGGGGCTGAGGGAGTTGAGCAGGAGAGGACTCATCTCTGATCTGGAGGATGGTGCTACAGGAGAGATCTGTGAGCCTTACCAGATGGGAAAGCAGAGGAGAGTTCAGTTCAACATCAGTACAGCCCACAGTGCAGCCCCTCTGGAGTTAGTACACACGGATGTGTGGGGACCAGCCCCAGTTTTAGCTAGGAATGGGGCCAGATACTTCATGACCCTGATTGATGATTTCTTAAAGAAACTCTGGATTTACTTCATGAGAGAGAAGTCAGAGGTCTTCACCAAGTTCAAGATATGGAGAGTTGAGGTGGAGAAGGAGCAGGGGAGGAGCGTGAAGTGTCTGAGGTCAGACAATGGCGGGGAGTACACCAGCAGAGAGTTCCAGGACTACTGTGAGGAGTGTGGGATCAGGAGACACTTCTCAGTTAAGGGGACTCCATAGCAGAATGGGGTGGCCGAGAGGATGAACAGAATACTTCTGGAAAAGGCACGATGCATGAGGCTGCAGGCAGGGCTTCCAAAGGAGTTCTGGGTTGACACAGTAGACGCAGTGGGTTACTTGGTCAATCGGTCACCTCACACCAGGTTGGATGGCAGGCTTCCAGAGGAGGTGTGGTCTGGGAGGACAGTTGGGCTGGGCCATCTACGGGTATTTGGGTGCACGGCCTATGTGCACATTGGAGTTGGTGAGCGGAGCAAGCTAGACGCCAGATCATGCAAGACGGTGTTTCTAGGCTATCCGCAAGGAGTCAAGGGATACAGGCTGTGGGATCCCTTGAAAAAGAAGGTCATCATTAGTCAGGATGTGACTTTTGATGAAGAGTTAGTCCTACGGAGGCGAGCAGGCATGGAGGAGCAGCAGGAGTAGGAGGAGGTCCAGCAGGACGCTGCTGGACAGCTAACCTCTTTGATTTTGCCTCTTGCAGGAACTACGGGAG
This sequence comes from Elaeis guineensis, assembly GCF_000442705.2. Lineage (NCBI taxonomy): Eukaryota > Viridiplantae > Streptophyta > Magnoliopsida > Arecales > Arecaceae > Elaeis > Elaeis guineensis. The sequence continues at coordinate 44,468,903 of NC_025994.2, forward strand.
GACATGACATTCAGGTGGAGAACCTATCTAAGGTGTCTCTACAGGTAGAGAGGACTCAGATGGATGATCGAGGCAGAGAGATCCAGCAGGAGCGAGCTGGATCGAGGATTGATATCGGTGTTGCCCTACACAAGCCCAAGAGGACCATCAGGCAACCAGACCGATAGGCTTCGAGGAGATGCTGTCATATGCCCTGGTGACAGTGAATGGAGACCCATATATGTATCAGGAGGCTATTGAAAGCCAGGATAGAGAGCGATGGATCCAGGCGATGTCCGAGGAGATGTAGTCTCTCCATAAGAACCAGACGTGGCGATTGGTACAGTTGCCACAGGGGAAGAGGCCCATTGGCTGCAAATGGGTCTACAGTCGTAAGGAAGGGCCTTCAGAGCAGGGAGGTATCAGATTCAAGGCGAGGTTAGTGGCCAAGGGATACTTCCAGAAGGAAGGCATCGACTTCAGCGAGGTCTTCTCTCCCATCGTCAGATACACTTCCATCAGAGTGTTGTTGAGCATTGTAGCAGCTCAGGATTTAGAGCTGGAGCAGATGGATATCAAGACGGCGTTCCTCCATGGGCATTTGGAGGAGAGGATTTACATGGAGCAACCACCCGATTTCAGGGATCCAGGATCAGAGGGAAAGGTTTGTCTGTTGTAGAAGTCACTGTATGGGCTGAAGCAGTCATCGAGGCAATGGTACAAGCGGTTCGACTCCTATGTGCGCAGTATTGGGCTTTTCAGGTGTGAGTTTGATCCCTGTGTTTATGTTCAGTCTCTTGAGGATGGTTCTAGGGTGTTCCTACTCTTGTATGTGGATGACATGCTTATAGCATGCAAGAGTAGGAAGGTGTGCAGGATCTGAAGGCATCCCTATCTCGAGAGTTTGAGATGAAGGATTTGGGCCCTGCAAGGAAGATCCTAGGCATGGAAATTTTCAGAGACCGAGCCCAGAGGGTGCTGCATCTATCTCAGGGGGGCTACATACAGAAGGTCTTAGAGAGGTTCGGGACAAAGCACATCGACAAACCTCAGTCTACTGTCGATGACAGCCAGAGTGCACTTCTATTAGCATAGAACTCAGTCTATCAATCAAGGACAAAGCACATCGACATTCGATATCATCAGATCAGGGAGCTTGTGGAGGATGGCAAGGTGGAGCTGGTAAAGGTACACACCAAGGAGAACCCAGCTGATGTACTTACGAAGGTACTTCCACGGGACAGCTTTCAGAGATGTGTTGAGCTGATTCGGCTGATGGACAGAGTGAAGCTGGTTGAGGCCTTGGGACACCAAGGTGGAGATTGTTGTGATCCAGGTGGTGTGCCCAAGGCTCAGGGGACCAAGGCTAAGACCAAGGTCCATCATTCATGAGGGCTTCATGGAGGCTCTAGGGCTAGTTGGGCCCTAGGTTGAAAGGTTGTGAGTCTTTCGGGTTCTTAAGGTCTAGGTTATGTGGGCCTCAAGGGACCAACTCTTTATGGGCCAGGTCTGGGCCCAGGATAGGTGAGATTAGGTCAAGTCATGAGTGTACATGGACTTGGGTTAACCTAATCTCCCATAGAGTTGGTCAAGGGAGTTTTGGGTTTGGGTCACTTGACCCTGTGTTTATATATACATGTACTGTGTATAGGTTTGATTAAGCCAAGAAAATACAGAACTCTTTCTCCCAAGTCTCTCTCTCTCTTCTCCCTCTCTCTCCAATAATTCTCCACACCCCAGGAGCAAGAAACCCTAGGGTTTCTTGCCGCCAGGTCCTAAAAAGGAAAGAAAAGCAAGGAGGTGCTACCCCCTTCCCCCTTGTAGCCGCCAACTAGATTGCTCCCCTCCTCTCTTGCAGCCACCCAAACATCAGGTTCAGGACCTGGAATCCCTTGAGAAGAGGTTGAACTAGTTTCTCTCAGATCTAGAGTTGATCTGAGGTCGTTTGAGGTGCGGGTGAGATCTCCATCAATAGATCTACAAGAAAGACTGCAGCAGGACAGATCTGCAAGGTCTGTCTCCATCTACCTTCTTCTCTATCTAGAATATCCCGATTCGAGATCTACAAATTGAAAGACCTCGGTCTAGGCCTGATCTGGTTGGGTACCAGATCTTATATTTTTTAGAGGTTATTTCAGAGGCATTCTTCATCTGGAACAAAAGGCTGATAAAGAAGACAGCAACCAGGCTGATTTTGTCAAGGGCCTTAGATCGAGTCCAGGAGTCTCCAGATCTATTTGTTGCTGGTTCCACTTCACCCAAGGTCCATGGGAGGAGCCAAGATCGTGCTCCAATAGAAGAGAATGAGATTCTCTCATAGTAGATCCCTCCTAGAACACCACAACATAACAGGATGTTTGAAAGGAGGAATTAAACATGGTCCGATCCATGATGGGCTTTGCGAGTCTACCAATCTCCTTTTGGAGATATGCTCTAAAAACTGCCTGCTATATTTTGCATAAGGTGTCGAGAAAGTCCGTCGATAAAACTCTATATGAGATATGAATTATGCTGGAATTCGGGATTTGGTGCATACATATGTGTTTCAAAATTTTATTTTTTAAAATATCGTAGTGGAGAACAAGATTAAAATACTTTTAATCTGAATTATGCATGCATAAAAATGTAAAATCACATGGATCTATCTCATATGTTGAAATTGATATATACTGAAATTCATATTTTGATCAAATCACATACTTGTTTCATAATTATTTTCTTCAAATCTGGATCTAGAAGAGAAGAGATTCTCTCTTAGCCACACAAGTATCCGACCTCTACGAGTATCCACTTGGGATTAGCTTGGAACAGTCCTCTTTAATCTGAATTTTCTTCTTCAAAATTCAGTCTGCTGAATCTGAATGAAGCTTGGATCATGATCAACACTTGATCTCTTTTTTTAATCTTTTTCTTCTCTTCTTCTTTAGAGATTTTTCTTGTTATGTCCTACTATCAGATGCTAGAAACCAGTAAGGAAGAGGCACCCAACAGTCTTGGGCATGGCACACCTTGGGATGCATGTCCCAAGAGAAGGGGCGTGTAGAACACCCAAGAGAGAAGAGAAAAGGGGAGGAAGAGAGGGCCTAGAGACTTTCTATGGGTGTGGGGGCTACTGGTTTGGATGCTCTAGGGATCTTAGGGGAGATCTCTTTAAATAGGCACAAGGATTGAATCCTATTCAATCACATAATATAAGTCCTACTTGTATTGGATTTTCTAATAACTTAAGTTATCCAACTTACTTTAGGAGATTCTTTAGGTGCCAACAATTGAGGCTCTTGCATCCATAATTAGATACCCCAAAACACACCCAAAAGATGCCCCATAAGAGAACTAAAGACCCTCTAATCAATGGACACACCCAACTTGATCAAATCAAGGTGGTGCCCAAAAATAACTATTAAGAAAATTAATTAGAAACTTGCACCATTAATTTATATGATCCATAACCTTAGACACCCAATAATTAGAGTCTCATGAATCTTATTCATGGAGGTTATTTGTAGGTAATTAAGTTAGAATTATCTTACCAAATAAGTAATCCCAATGGAAAGAGAAATTGAGTCCAACCATGTGCTAGCAAGGTTATTGATAAGTAGTATATTTTTGCATTTATTAAAGATATTTTTAGTAATTTATGGTGCTCACATCTTCTTAAAAACCTAATTTCATGAATTTATTAAATTTTCTTGAAAAATAAAAAATTTTAGAAAAAATATGAAATTAGAATGTATTTATGAAAAATAGATGTTAATTTAATTGAACAATTTAAGCACCAAAATGATGATAAATTTTTGAAAAATCTAATACATATTTTTTTTCTATTTTTTAGGCAAAATATTGGAGCAAAAATCAAGTCAAAATATCTTAAAAAATAAAAAATATTACCTCCGATGTATGGTAGACCAATCGCTCAGTCCATAGAGCCCAGGCGCGGTCCACAGAAAATTTCATGCGGTCCACAGGCGTGGCTCACAGTGAGAGAGGGATTTTTGCATGATCTAACAATCGAAAATACATCCATCATCAGATACGACGGTTCAGACTCGTTGCCGACTTTAAATAGGACTCTTCTGCACGATCCGACGGTCCAGAAACGATCCATCAAGCGATCGGATGGTTGAGGATGTTTTCAACTTTGAATAGGAGTTCTTTTGCATGATCTGACAGTCAGAACTTCATCAGAACCAATCCCAGGCCTGATCGGACAACTGTGGTTCGATATGACTTTGATTTGGATTAAAATGAGGATTTTTTGAGCAGATCTGGGCGGTCCAAGACTCATCCGACAGTCAAAAATATTCCTAAGGAGATTAATATGATTTCTAAGGGTTTTAGGACTCCTTTTTCTATCAAAAAATTATGAAAATTTCATCTATAAATAGGGGGTCTGGGAATAAGTCTGGAGAGAAGAAAAAATTAGTAGAAAGTGAGGAGAAAAATAGAGGAAAAAATAAAATAGCTTTAGGGATCCAAGGAAAAGAAGGAGAAAAGTCGGTTCGCTCTACGAAGTACGATGGAAGATGGAGAGATCATCAACCATCTTTTCGATCAAGCTAGGCTGATCAACTTCGGATCCTTGTTACAGTTTACTTTTATTTTATTTTATTATTATTTTTAAATTCTTTGTACTTAAATTTTAATTCTAGTTAATGAAAAATTTATTTTCTTGCACTTTAAATTCCTGTCTTTTATTTTTTGCATGTAAATGCTAGGATCTAATTAGTAAATCTTAGTACCAATTTATTTTTATATTTTTTAAATTTTTTTTATTTATTTTTATTGCAAGTAGATGCTAGGATCTAGTTAGTAGATCTTAGTACCTGATTTATTTTTTACACTTTTAATTTTTATTTTCCAATTTAAATTACTTTCTCTAAAATTTTATTTTTTTACAAAATCAAAGATTTCAAATCAAAATCTTACCTTCTCTATGGATTCGACCCAACTCACTACTTTCTATGTGTTTTTAATTTTTATTGAAATCAAAATTTAATTGATAATCACGGTGTCCTAATGACAACATCACGATCGTATCAATTTTTGGTGCTATTGCTGGGGAAGGCACCAATTTTAATATTTGATTTCTTTGATTTTCTCATAAATATATCTTAGTAACTTTTCTATTTTTTTTTTGTAGAAAGAAAAAGAGAAAAATTCAAAAAAAGAAAGGTAGAAAGCTTCAAATTTTGCTTGGTGAGATCAATCCTAACTCTAATCCAAACTATTTTTTTTTTAGTATTAATTACTATTTTTTTTAAATTAACCTAAAATTTATCCATATAAATCTAATAAAAATTATATGACAAGAGTAGAAACTTAATTGTTAGAAGCATTCATCATCTTAGAATTTCTTTTGGTGATCGCTGGAGACAAGGTAAGCTTTCAAGTTTCATTAATTTCATGCATCTAATTTAGTTGCATAGAACCCCTTGTTTGAAATTGATTGTGCATATTCATCTCAAATCAATTTAAGGGCAATATTCATAATAAGATAAGGTGGGAATCTCATCACCCTTCTTTAGCCCAAAAACAATCAACCAGCATCTCGCATTAACCCAAACCTAACTAAAATCAAGTAGACATGGGCCCCTAGGATCAATTGAGTTCAGTTTGAGTATTATGGTCAAGTCAAGTACAATTAAGTTTGGACTCACCCCTGAAACTAATATCTAAGGCTAGAGGTTACAAAGGCTCTGCCTAAGTGGACTCATGGTTATTTAATTGGTTTCGTTAGCTTACCTGACCAATTGAATTGGTGTCTAAGGCAAGCAACGGGAGGACCTCCATGACCTCACCTCTTACCTGGCCAGTTGAAGGAAGTAAGAACAAATCCAATTTGTATCTAGACTAAGCCACTCTACATCGAACTGTTAGATCTAAGAAACCCGTAGGTGTCTAGGTTTAACTGTTTGCTAACTTGATTACAATTAACACTTAACCATAACTAATTCTTCTCATCTTACGTCTTTAGGTCTAAGACTTTTCTTAAGGATCTCACCTTTAGAACTTTTGTCTTTCTTTCTTTTCTCTTCTTTTTCTCCTCATTCTTCTTTAAAAAAAAAAAAGAAATCTTAACAACACACATATTAGGGTTTGCACTAATACATGCATGGTATAATTTTTTCTGACCTAGTTGAACCTAATCATGAAATTGAACGATTGATCCATGCTAAACATGATAATCAAATGGCTAGAAATTCTAAGAACCACCTAGATAAATGAAGAAATATTTTATTCCTTCCACCTATAATCCATCGATGTTTTCATCATTCTATGGGATCAAATATTCTGACTCTAGTCCTGAGGTTGATTTGAACCTGTTAGCCCAAAAATTAGATAAAGTCGATCTTCTTATAGATAAATACCTAGCCTTAGATCTACAATCTCCTGTGCGATATACACAACCTTCTAATTATCAAGAGATTTGTTCTATCTGTGCTAGCCCAGCCCATCATGTTAGTGAATGTCCTATGATTGCACAGTTTTCACCTTTCATCCAAGAACAAGTTCAAGCTGCTCAAAGTTACTCCAATCCTGTCAATGATCCATTCTTAAATATATATAATCAAGATTGGAGGAACCATCCTAATTTTTCTTAGAGATCCCAACAGACTCAGGCTCAGATCCAAATTTTTTCTGTGTAAAATTTTCAAAATAGACCCCAATACCAAAACTATATCTATAATAGTGGTCAGCCTAGTCAGCCTACTCAACCATCCTATTACAATCAGCCGTTATACCCACCTGCTCAACAGATCAATCTAGCCGATGATAGATTCAACCAACTCCAATAATTGATTATGATCTAACAGCAATCCCTTGCTAGGCTAGAAGCATAAATAAGTCAATTAACTGAATCTACCATGAGGAGAAAACTAAGTCAACTGCCAAATGAATCAATATCAAATTTTAAAAATAATCCACCCACCTACCAACCACCGGACCTAGTCATCAATCCAATGTCCCATCTAAGAATCTCTAATTTGAAAATGATAAAATAATTTTTGAGCTTAAAAGTAATAGGATTCTTAAGGACATCCCATTTTTTTCAACCCTAAAAATCGGTTCTTCCATTTAGAATCACCATCTCCTCCAAAATTGAAATTGCCCTTGCTCACATCTGAGTATACATATTTTGAATCAAGTAACACCCTTTCAGCACCTATTGCATCAAACTCAACTCCTAACCCAAAAACTCAATTCATAAGCATTCTAGAAGAGCAAATAGGAGAAATTATTAAAGAGACTATAAATGGGTTTGTGACTTATCTTACTACATTAAGAATGAAGATGTAAAATATTTTTTGAAGATTGATAATAAAATATTAAAATTTATTATAGACCATCTTCTTGAGATTGGCAATCCAAAATCATTAAAATTTATCAATTTAATATTTGACATGGGATAGGTGAGAGAATCAGTATGGTCTGACTGAAGACGATAAACTTAGCACTTCCTGAGAGGCAATCCAATTTTTAATTTTCAATTTTATGCTTTTTACTATCTTTTGTATTTTATTTAGGTTAATCAAGTCTTACTTAGTGTCTTTTGTAGGGATCTGAAGATAATCTTGGCTAAGTTGGAGGGAGAATCAATTTTGAAAAGACTTCTGGATCAGGTGACATCTCTCCTTTTCTTTGCATGCACCCTTCATTTTTTCTACTCCATTGAGGATAATGTCGATTAAGTTGGGGGGGATAATAAAAATTTTTAAATTTTTAAAGTCCTCAAGTAAGTTAGTATTTAGCATTTAAGCATCCGATTACACTTAAGAATCGAGTTAAATCAAGCATTTTAAAAAAAAATTGATGTACAGATAAGAGAGTTTGTGAGATATTGAAGGATCAAGTATTAAGAAAAACTCAATAAAGAGTTAAGTTTAGAACTTAAACAGTTTTTTTTGAGTATTTCTAAATTTTTCTACTAGCATTAAAGAAGAGTTAACTTTTTATGGGCTTATGTAGGGTAACTATATGTTTCTTCATATATTAAAAAAAAAATTTTCAAGTACTTCATGCTAAATAATCAGACCTCTTTGCCTAAGCAAGCATTGAGTTTCATATCAAAAAATATGAAGGGCAAAGAAACTTTGTTGTAAAGCTAGTTTTATTTCGTAGCCTGTTTGATTCAAGTAAGTAGGTCTGAGGGGTATTCTATACCTAGTACCCTAAAGCTATCTGATTCGGGAGTCACTAGCTGAAAACTCGCTACATGGGTCAAACAGAAAATTTAAGGGGTTAAGACACTCAATAGCAGTACAACGTTAAAAAAAAAATAAGAAAAAAAAATTAATAAATGAAGGATGGAAGTAACAATATACTTGTCTATATGAAGGTTAATGATTTGGAGATAAAGGTGGAATAATTTAAAAAAGTTTAGTGTTCTTAATTTAACTCTCATATTGATTAATATTAATACCCCAATGACATACCTCATTTACACTCTACTAAACATCAGTGACCCTTTTAAAAATTATTTGGTGAAATTTGAGATTTAAAGTTAAACGGTACTTGATTCTAAATTCTTTCTTTACGCGAGGATGAGCAAAGTTTAAGTTGGGAGGTGTGATAAGTAGTATATTTTTATATTTATTGAAGATATTTTAGTAATTTATAGTACTAATATCTTCTTAAAAATCTAATTTCATAAATTTATTGAATTTTCTTGAAAAATAAGTAATTTTAGAAAAAATATGAAATTAGAATATATTTATAAAAAATAGATGTTAATTTAATTGAACAATTTAAGCACCAAAATGATGATAAATTTTTGAGAAATCTAATACATATTTTTTTCTATTTTTTTAAAAAAAATCAAAGCAAAAATCAAGCCAAAATATTTTAAAAAATAAAAAATATTATCTCCAGTGCATGGTGGACCAGTCGCTCGGTTCACAGAGCTAGGATGCGGTCCTCAGAAAACTTCACGTGGTCAACAGGCATGGCTCACATTGAGAGAGGAGATTTTGCATGATCTAACGATCGAAAATGCATCCATAATCAGATCCGACAGTCTAGACTCATTGCTGACTTTGAATAGAACTCTTTTGCATGATCCGATGGTCCAGAAGTGATCCATCAAGCGATCGAATGGCTGAGGACATTTTTGACTTTGAATAGGAGTTCTTTTGCGTGATTCGATAGTTAGAACTTTATCAAAACCAATCCTAGGTGTGATCGAACGACTGTGGTTCGATCTGACTTTGATTTGGATTAAAACAAGGATTTTTCAAGCAGATCTGGGTGGTCCAAGACTCATCCGACGGTCAGAAATATTCCTAAGGAGATTAATATGATTTATAAGGGTTTTAGGACTTCTTTTCCTATCAAAAAATTATGAAAAATTCATCTATAAGTAGGGGGTCCAGGAATAAGTCTGGAGAGAAGAAAAAATTAGTAGAAAGTAAGGAAAAAAATAAAAAAAAATATCTTTAAGGACCCAAGAAAAAGAAGAAAAAAAGTTGGTTCGCTTTATGAAGTATGACGGAAGGTGGAGAGATTATCAACCATCTTCTCGACAAGACTGGACTGATCAACTTCAAATCTTTGTTATAATTTATTTTTATTTTATTTTATTATTATTTTTAAATTCTCTGTACTTGAATTTCAATTCTAGTTAATGAAAAATTTATTTTTTTGCACTTTAAATTCTTATCTTTTATTTTTTACACGTAGATGCTAGGATCTAATTAGTAGATCTTAGTACCAATTTATTTTTATACTTTTTAAATTCTTATTATTTATTTTTATTACAAGTAGATGCTAGGATCTAGTTAGTATATCTTAGTACCCGATTTATTTTTTATACTTTTAATTTTTATTTTCTGACTTAAATTACTTTCTCTAAAATTTTATTTTTTTTTGCAAAATTAAAGATTTTAAATCAAAATCCTGTCTTCTCTGTGGATTCGATCCAACTCACTACTTTCTATGTGTTTTTAATTTTTATTGAAGTCAAAATTTGATTGATAAACATGATGTCCTAATGATAACATCGTGATCGTATCAGTTATTATGAATCCAATAGATTTCTCTAAATCCAATTGACACTTCATAAGCTCAATTGCTTATTCCAGGCCTAATTTCTTTGTTATGTGATCCTATAGATTCAATTCTATCTAATAGTGAGACATACAATGATCTCTATCAAAGTATCATTGAAACTCTTTTTAATGGGTTGAAATAATTCTACTCTAACTCAGTAAAGATTGTCAATCCAGAACAATCCTAATGAGCTCACACAATCTACCAGTGACACCTAGCAATATGTAGTGGCAATCCAGTAGAACTAAAATGAACCTTTAGGTATAGTTAACACATGATTCAATCCCTCTATCGTGAGTTCCGACTAGATGATGGGTCATAGATAAATCGTCAAACCTCAGCATCAGTCATATGATAGATTCGACTAGCTCAAGTTCAGTTGTGACTTCTATGAAAATTCTTTTCTATCAATCACATTGCTATGGCCACAAACTTTTGGACTTAGCCTTTCAAATCTCATAGGATTATTTTTCTCTATCAAGGTTGAGTCCAGTTGTGACTTCTATGAAAATTCTTTTCTATCAATCACATTGCTATGGCCATAAACTTTTGGACTTAGCCTTTCAAATCTCATAGGATTACTTTTCTCTATCAAGGTCGATAGTTTTTTTCTTGATGTGTACCCCACTCCTACAGTGGACCAACTATCATCAACATCAACTACAAGAGCTCATTGAGCCCCATGTTTATATATCAGTCAAACTCCAGCAGTCTCACTACGAGTAGCAGTACCATCTCAAGTCAAAGGGTCAGTCATACAAGTATACCATCGAGACAATCACTGACGATCGAATAAAAATCTAAGTGATCTCTCATATGGTCACACTCAGTACTAGTTGTTTTCTAACAACTACCCATACTCATTGTCTTGTGTCTCTACACAGTAGACCAAAGACTTATCTATCCCGAAGAAAGTAATTTATATATCAGTCTATCCGGATCTATCACCATCCTCATGATGATCCTATGATCGAGAGTATTTAAAAATTAAATATATTTCTCTAATTCTCAATCCTTTGAGAATATGTATCAAAATTAATTTCATAGACGATTTAAGGACACATTGCACTTGAATAGAAAAGAACTTATCTTTTTATTGATCATATCAATATATTAAGTACAAAATTATGTCCTAAATTTATTATAATGTGTCAGCCATATTGGCTTCTAGGATATATACTAATAATCTTTCACTTGGACTAAAGTCAATTGGCCACAAATCTAAGTTCCATCTTCTTAAGGTGGACTTTCATTTTTGGTTGGCTCCACTGCTTAGTCAGTGGGTCTGCTATATTATTTGCAGAGTCTACTCTTCGTACCTCGATATATTTCTTTTCAAGATAGTCGCGTATGATATGATACCGTCGCTTGATGTGCTTCGATTTCTGATAAGACCTCGGTTTTTTAGCAAGTGCTAGTATTGTATTTAAGATTTTTGATTTAAGTCATATGGGTCTAACTCGATTAAGTAATTGATCATACCGAGTCAAGTGTTAATAAGGATCAGATCAATTAAGTTTATGATGATATAATTGCTATTGATCAAATCATTTGAATCTCATATATAGAATCAATTAACCTAAGGATCTAATTTGGCTCATTGGTTTGAGCCTGATTCGCTAGCGCTAACCAATTCTGATAAATCGACCTATTGGTGTCTTAGGTAAGTTAATGAGATGTGATTATTTAATTGATTCTGTTAGCCAATCTGATCAATTTATTGGTATCTTAGGAAGGCAACGGGGGGATCCCCACCGATCTCCACTTACCTGATCAATTTAGAAGATTAGATCTTGAATTAGATTGCTTAGCAATTTGATTTAGCCCATGCTAGTTAGATCAATCACATGATGACTGATTAGATCAGATCTAAATCTAAACCTCCCCATAAATATTAAGTCCATAGGTTTTCCATCGTTGTAGATGTGTGGGTGTGCTACCAGTGTTGATTGTTCTCGGCTGGTTACAATAGTTTAATTACATTAGGAACACACAACTACTCTATTAGCAAAGAGTTGCTCCAGGGTAAGGATAGGGTTGGACCCAATAACCGTTAGGTAAGGGATCCAATGACGGCCTTGCACCTGCTTGTGAATGATGGGTTGGGCTTAACTAGAAAGTGTGGGCAATAACTATTAGGTGAGCCCACATGACTTAGAGACCAAGTCGTTGCAACATGCTTAGTGAAGCATCTGGGTAAAGAGTTGCCTTCGCATCGGTGTGCATATTACCAATAACTGTTAGGTGAGATGCATATCATCGATGGAACCGCAGCATCCACTAGGAATCTTTTATCGTGTTAGGATTTTTATTTTTTTTTTGGAGAGTGAAGGGATCTGATAAATTAGTGGGAGCTATTATTTGCATCTTAAAGTCCCTAGAAGTAAATTAAACATTAAGTATAAAATTCTAACTTGAATCTCTACTCTTGCTACTAAATTATACTGTTAGCCTCAAACCTTCTAGGCCGCCTCCTTAAAATCAATCATTTGATCAGTACCAATTAGAAAGACTATCTTAGAAACCTCAAGATTATTTTGACCTCAAAAAAGTTAAGCCATATTCTCGACCAGGATCCTATAGTGCTACTAAACCATCCTATTGCTGAGTAAAGAGCTATTTTTGAGAAATGGATAATGAGGACAGTCGGGTCAAGTGTTATGTGCTGGTGTCTATGTCAAATGAGCTGTAAAGCTAGCACGAGTATATATCCATTGTTCGGGCCATGATCCTCACCTACAAGAGTTGTATAGTGAGCAGAGCCATACTACGTGCTTCGAAGTATCCAAAAGACTCTTTAATTTGAAGATGCACGAAGGATAGTCTGTCCATGAGCACTGTATGATAGTGATCAAGGATATTGAGGAGCTTGAGAAGCTCGGGCTAGAAATATAAAAGGAATTGTAGATGGATCTGATCCTTCAATTCCTTACCAGTTCATATAGTCAACTTATTGTGAATTTTCATATGAACAAACTTGACTGCACTCTTCCTGAACTCGTCAATATGTTGGTTACTATGGAAGGTACCTTGAAAAGTTCAAGAAGTACTGTTCTCACTATGGAGTGGACCTCTTCCTCCAAGAGAAAGTCTATTGAAAGGAAGAAGGTTAAATCTATGAAGAAGTAAAAATAAGAGAGCAAGCCGAAGAAGGATGGTCCAAAGATGGCTGAGGCAAAGAGAATGTGTTTCCACTATCATGCTAAAGGCTACTGGAGAAGAAACTATCCTAAATATCTGGAGAGCCTAAAGATCAAAAAGGATGATAAGCCTTCTGAAGGTATGCTCGTAATTGAATCTAACTTTATGATTTCTTCTACTTCTAGTTGGGTATTGGACTCTGGCTCGAGTACTCATATATGTACCTCAATGTAGGATCTGATAGAAAGTAGGAGGTTGAGAGAAGGTGACATGATCCTTCAGGTTGGCAATGGAGCAAAGATTGGTGCAGAGGCCGTTGGCACTTACCCTCTTCGATTACTGTCTGGTGTTAGATTAGATTTGAAAGACTGTTATTGTGTTCCTGTAGCTAGTCAAAATTTAATTTTCATGTCTGTGCTAGCTCAGAAAGGTTTTGAAATTTATTTCAATAAAGACTTTTATTTTATTTATTTATAAAATAAATTGGTTGCATGAGGTCTTTTAATTGACAGTCTTTATCACTTGCATGTTGATGTGAATGTGAATCTAAATAAGTATATAGTGAGTGCCTTAGGTCAGAAGAGATCTGGAGATAAAATTAACCAGAAGTACTAGTGGTACCATAGACTAGGCCATTTTGGAGAGGACAGGATAAACAGACTAGAGAAGGATGGGATCCTTGACTCTCTTAATTCAAAGTCATATCCAGCTTACGAATCCTATCTTCGAGGAAAGATGGCTAAGTTGCCCTTTGCAGGATATGGAGAAAGGGCTATAGAGCTACTTGCCTTGGTACACACCGATATGTGTGGGCCATTTGATGTGTAGGTCAGAGATGATTATACTTACTTCATTATCTTTATCGATGATTTATCTAGGTACGGATATATATATCTGATGAAACACAAGTCTGAGTTATTTGAAAAGTTCAAAAAATTCAGGCATGAAGTAGAAAATAAACAGACAAACCTGTTAAGGTTCTTCGATCTAATCGAGGAGATGAATATCTTTATCAAAAAATTTTAAAATATCTTAAGGATAATGGCATAGTCTCTCAATGGACTCCTCTTGAAATGCCTCAGCTCAACGGGGTATCCGAAAAAAGGAACAGATCTACCCTTATTTCTTTGGGGACATGCCTTGTTAACTACCATTCACTTGTAGAATAGGATTCCATCAAAGTTCATTCCTACCACACCATATGAGATATGGTTCGATAAGAAGTCGAGTTTGGGTTATCTCAAGACTTGGGGATGTTCGGCCTATGTAAAGAGACAGATAGCGGATAAGCTAGAGGATAGATCTATTATAGCTTGCTTTATAGTGTATCTAAAAGAATCTATGGGATATTACTTCTACTTTCCACAAGATCATAATGTGATTGTGAGCTGAAACACCGTATTCCTAGAAAAATAGTTTATCCAGAATGGCGGCAGTGAGAGGTTAGTGGAGCTCAAAGAAAAAGTCTCTAAGGAGTCCAGAGCTATAGATCCTCAGGAACCTATAGTCTAAGAGCCAATAGTTGATGTTCCTCTACCACTTCATAGATCTAGCAGGGTCTTCCGACCTCCTGAAAGGTACATGGGTATGCTTACAGAGGAAATAAAGAAAATATTCCTTATAGGAGATAGGGATCATAGTGATGACCCTAATACCTTTGACAAGGTGATGTCTGATAGCAATTCTGAGAAATGTTAGATGCTATGAAGTCAAAAATTGACTCGATACACTCGAATCAAGTCTGGACTTTAGTGGATCTACCTGAAGGTATCATACCCATAGGGTGTGAATGGATCTACAAAAGAAAGATAGGTGCCGATGGTAAGGTAGAGACCTATAAAGCTAGACTTGTAGCAAAAGATTATAGTCAGTGCAAGGACATTAACTATCAGAAAACCTTCTCGTCTGTAGCCATACTGAAATCCATCCACACTTTGCTTGCTGTTGCAGCTTACTATGATTATGAAACCTGACAGATGGATGTGAAAACTGCTTTCCTGAATAGATATCTTGAGGAAGATATATATATAGAGTAGCCTATGGATTTCATATCCGATGATAGTGATCACATAGTCTACAAGCTGCAAAGATCCATGTACGGATTAAAGCAGACTTCTCGAAGTTGGAACCATCATTTTGATGAGGCAATCAAATCATTTGATTTCATCAAAAATAAAGAGGAACGTTGTGTGTACAAAAGGATCAGTGAGAGTGCGATCACCTTCCTTATATTGTACGTGGATGATATTCTCCTTATTGAGAATGATATTTCCATGCTGACCATAGTCAAAATATGGTTGTCCAAGAAATTCTCTATGAAAGACCTAAGAAAAGCATCCTATATTCTCGAAATAAAGGTCTATAGGGATAGACCTAAATGGATGCTTGGCTTGTCACAAAAGCTGTACATAGAGAAGGTGCTAAAGAGGTTCAGCATGAAAAACTCCAAGAGAGGTCTCTTACCTCTTAGGCATGGTATTAGTCTCTCCAAGACGATGTATCCGATCACATCTGAGGAGATACAGCGCATGAGTAGGATTCCTTATGCCTCGGCTATAGAAAGCCTCATGTATGCTATGCTATATACTCGACCTAATATTATCCTTACCGTGAGTGTCACGAGCATGTATCAGTCGAATCCAGATGAGGAGCACTTGATAGCTGTGAAGAACATCCTTAAGTACTTGAGAAAGACTAAGGATTTATTCTTGATCTTTGGAGGAGATTCTGAGTTGCGAGTTGAGGGTGTATTCTTATTCGGTATATTAGAAAGATTCTGAATATTCGAGGCTAAATATGCTGTAAATGTGTAGGATGAATTCTGGCTCTAATGTTAGTTGTAGAACTGGATATCATGCCCTGACACAGTACTGCAAAGACAATAGCATCATGGCCCTTGCTAAGGAGCCCAAGGTCTCACCAGAAGTCCAAACACATAGAGCAGCAGTGTACGTGACTACCTCATGTCGAGGTGTGAAAAGTAGGCTCTGCAAACAATATGACAGATCCACTGACTAAGTAGTTGAGCCAACCAAAAATAGAAGTGCACCTTAAGAAGATGGGATTTAGATTTGTAGTCAATTGGCTTTAGTCCAAGTGGAAGATTGTTAGATGTATGTCCTAAAAGTCAATTTGACTGACATATTATAATAATTCTAGAGCATAATTTTGTATTTAATATATTGATATGATCAATAAAAGAGTATTTTTTTTTCATTCAAGTGTGATGTGTCCTTGAATCATCTATGGAAATAGTATCGATACATATTTTCCAAGTGTTGAGAATTAGAGATATGTATTTAATTCTTAAATGCTCCCGATTATAGGATCATTATGAGGACAGTGATAGATCTAGATAGACTGACATACAAATTGCTTCCTTCAAGATAGATGAATCTCTGATCTACTACGTAGAGATACAGGATGATGAGTATGAGTGGTTGTTAGAGAATAACTAGTACTGAGCGTGACCATATGAGAGATCACTTGGATTTCTATTCGATCGTCAGTGATTATCTCGATGCTGTAATTGTGTGACTGATCATTTAACTTGAGATGGTACTACTACTCGCAATGAGACTGCTGAAGTTTGATTGACACATAAACATGGATCTTAATGAGCCATTGTAGTAGATATTGGTGATAGTTGGTCCACTGTGGGAGTGGGGATCGCATCAAGATAGGATCTATTGACCTTGATAAAGAGGAGTAGTCCTATTTAATTTGAAAGGCTAAGTCCAAGAATCTATGACAATAGTAGTGCGATTGATGGAAAAGAGTTTGCATAGAAGTCACAACTGGACTTGAGCTAATCAAATCTATTATATGACTGATGTTGAGGTTTGATGATTTATCCATGACCTGCCATCTAGTCGGGACTCATGATAGAGGGACTGAATCACATGTTAACTACATCTAAAGGTTTATTTCAGTTCTACTGGATTGCCACTACATACTGCTAGATTTCACTGGTGGATTGTGAGAGCTCACTAGGATCGTTCTGGATCGACAATCCTTGCTGAGTTAGAGTGGAATTGTTCCAACCCATTGAAAAAAAATTCAATGATACAATGATAGAGATCATTGTATATCTCACTACCGGATAAAATTGAACCTATGAGGTCACACAATAAAGGGATTAGGTCTAAAATAAGTAATTGAGTTTATGGAGTATCAATTGAGTTTAGAGAAACCTATTGGATTCATGATAACCTTGCTAGTATATGGTTGGACCCAATTTCTCTTTCTGTTGGAATTACTTATTTGATAAGATAATTTTAACTTAATTGTCTGCTTGTAACCTACATGAATAAGATTCATGAGACTCCAATTGTTGAATGTCTAAGGTTATGGATCAAATTAATTAAGGGTGCAAGTCTCTAATTAATTTTCTTGATAGTTATTTTTGGGCGCCACCTTGATTTGATCAAGTTGGGTGTGTCCATTGATTAGAGAACTTTTAGTTCTCTTATGGGACATCTCTTGGGTATGATTTGGAGTATATAATTATGAGTGCAGGGGCTCCAGTTGTTGGCGCCTAAGGGTCTCCTAAAGTAAGTTGGATAACTTAAGTTAATAGAAAACCCAATGCAAGTAGGACTTGTATTATGTGATTAAATAGAATTCAATCCTTGTCTCTATTTAAAGTGACCTCTCCTAAGATCCCTACAGCATCCAAACCAGTAGCCCCTCACATCCAAAGGCTCTCCCCATACCCTCTCTTTCTCTCCCTTTCTCTTCTCTTGGGCATTCTAGATGCCCATCCCTTGGGATGCGAGTCCTAAAGAGTTTCACGCCCAAGGTGTTGGGCATCCCATAATTTGCTGGTTGCTGGTATTTTATAGTAGCACAAAGCAAGTAGAAACTCTAGAGAAGAGGAGAAGAAGAAGATCAAGGAGAAAGATCAAGTGTTAATCGCGATCCAGGCTTTGTTCAGATTCAGCAGGATGAAATTTAGGAGAACCAAAATTTAGATTATAGAGGGCTGTTCCAAGCTGATCCTGAGTGGATACTCGTAGAGGTCAGATACTTATGTGGCTAAGAGAGAACCTCTTTTCTTCTAAATCTAGATTCGAAGAAAAAGATTGTGAAATAGGTATGTGATTTGATCACAATTTAAATTTCAGCATATATCAATTTCAGCATATGAAATAGATCTATGTGGTTTTATGTTTTCATGCATACATGATTCAGATTAAAAATATTTTAATCTTATTCTCCACTATGGTGTTTAGAAAATAAAGTTTTGAAACACATATACAAGCACGAAACCCTAAATTTTAATAGAACTGTCCATACGAATCAAGAAGAGACTGGGGGATCAAATCTACCTATAATTCCTTGTAAATGTTCTATTGGAATTTAAGATTTGGGACATGCATGTGTATTTCAAAATTTTATTTTCTAAATATTATAGTAGAATATAAAATTAAAATACTTTTAATCTGAATCATGCATGCATAAAAATATAAAACCACAAGGATCTTGTTCATATGCTGAAATTATACATATGCTAAAATTCAGATTGTGATCAAATCGCATACCTATTTCGCAATCTTTTTCTTCAAATCTGGATTTGGAAGAGAAAAAATTTTCTTCTAGCCACACAAGTATCCGGTCTTTATAGGTATCCACTCGGGATCAATCTGGAATAGTCCTCTTCAAGTTGAATTTTTTTCTCTAAGAAAATTCAGCATGCTGAATCTGAACGAAGCCTGGATCGTGATCAACTCTTAATTTCTTTTCTTGATCTTCTTTTTCTCTTCTTCTCTTGCCTTTCTCCCTTACTTTGTGCTACTACTAAATATCAGGAACTAGCAAAGGAGGGGATGAGCAACAGCTTGGGTGCGGAAGAACTTGGGATGCCCAAAAAAGGTGGGGCATGTGGGACGCCAAGGGAGAAGAGAGGGAGAGAGGAAGAGAGGGCATGGGGGCTCTCCAAAGATGGGTATGGGCTGCTAGTTGGATGTGCTAGGGATCTTAGGGGAGGTTCCTTTAAATAGGCATAAGGATTGAATCCTATTCAATTTCATAATACAAGTCCTACTTGCATTAGGTTTCCTAATAACTTAAGTTATTTAACTTCCATTAGAAATCCTTTTAGATGCCAACTCTTGAAGCCCTTGCACTCACATAAACACACCCCAAAATACACCCAAGGGATGCCCCATATGAGATCTATAAGCTCTTTAATCATGGGACACATCCAACTTGATCAAATCAAGGTGGCGCCCAAGAATAACTATCAAAGAAATTAATTAGGGACTTGTATTCTAAATTCAATTGATTCAAAATCTTAGATACCCAATAATTAGAGACTAATAAATCTAATTCATTTAGGTTATTAGCAAGTAATTAAGTTTGAATTATCTTATCAAATAAAAAATCTAAATAGAAAGAGAAAATTGGGTCTAACCATGTGCTTGCAAGGTTACCTTGAACTCAATCGAATTTTTCTAAACCCAATTGACACTTCATAAGCTCAATTGCTAATTTCAGGTCTAATCTCTTTATTGTGTGACCCCATAGATTCAATTTTATCTAGTAGTGAGATATACAATGATCTCTATCAAAGTATAATTGAAACTCTTTTCAATGGGTTGGAATAATTTCACTCTAACTCATCAAAGATTGTCGATCCAGAACAACCCTTGTGAGCTTTCACAATCCACCAGTGACACCTTGCAGTATGTCGTGGCAACCCAGTAGAATCGAAATGAACCTCAAGGTGTAATTAACGTGTGATTCAATCTCTCTATCGTAAGTCCCGACTAGATGGCAGATCATGGATAAATCATCAAATCTCAACATCAGACATATAATAGATTCAATCAGCTCAAGTCTAATTATGATTTCTATGAAAACTCTTTTTCATCAGTCATACTGCTGTGGCCACAAACTCTCAGACTTAACTTTTCAAATCTCATAGGACTACTTCTCTCTATCAAGGTCGATAGATCCTATCTTGATTCGCATCCTACTCCTACAGTAGACCAACTATCACCAACATCCACTACAAGGGCTCATTAAAATCTATGTTTATATGTCAATCAAACTCTAGCAACCTCACTACAAATAGTAGTACAATCTTAGGTCAAAGAACTAGTTATACAACTATAGCATCGAGACAATCACTAATGATTGAATAGAAATCCAAATGATCTCTCGTATGGTTTGTTAGATTCCGACCACACAATAAAAAATAATTTTTTAAAAAATTTAAAATCATACAAATCAGTAGTTCTATCATATAAAACTACCAAGTTAGAATTCAAACCTTAGAATCACCTTGTCAATATCGATCAAAGAAAAAATAAGCATACATAGAGATAGAATTTTATACTTTTATCAAAATAAAAAAGCAGCACATTGGTGTTCTCCATGAGACTACAAGATAGAAGTCCTCCAATGGTGATCCTGTTGGATGTATGCCCTAGAAGTCAATCTTGACTGATACATTTCATATCTCTAGGATATGATTTTGTACTTATTGAGTAGTTATATTATCATTCATATTTATGTGTCCATGAATCATCCAAGAGATTAACAAGATGATGACACATATTCTCAAAGAGTTGAGAATTTGAGGCATGTGTCATTGATGGTTGATTTCTAAATTGCACCTGATCATAGGATCATCATGGGGATGGTGATTGATCCGAATAGATCAGTGCATAGATCGCTTCCTTCGAATAGATGGGTCTCGAGTCTGCAGTGTAGAGACACTGGAGCAAGAATGCAGGTGGTTGTTAAAGAACAACTAACACTGAGCATGACCAACACGAGAAGTCATATAAATGTCTGCTCATTTGTTAGTAACTTTCTCATTGCTACAGTTGTATGACTGGTCCATTGATCTGAGATGACACTACTTCCTGCAGTGAGGCTACTGGAGTTTGACTGACGCATCAACATGGGTCTTAATGAGTCCTTATAGTGGATGTTGGTGACAGTTGGTCCACTGTAGGAGTGGGATGTGCATCAAGATAGGATCTATCGATCCTAGTAGAAGGGAGTAGTCCTATGAGATTTAAAAGGCTGAGTTCTTAAGTCTATGACCATAGCAGTGTGATTGATGGAAAAGAGTTTTCATAGAATCATATATGGACTCGAACTAATTGAATCTATCATATAATCAATGTTGAGATTTGAAGATTCATCCATGACCTGCCATCTGGTCGGGACTCACGATAGAAGGACTGTATCATATGCTAACTGCACCTAAAGGTTCATCAATTTTTATTCTGCTGGATTGTCACTACATATTGCTAGGTGTCACTGGTATATTGTGAGACTCATGAGGATCATCTTGATGATTAATGATCCTTGATGGGTAAAGTTGAAATTATTTCAACCCATTGAAAAGAGTTTCAATGATACCGTGATAGAGATCACAATATGTCTAACGATCAGACAGAATAGAACCTATGGGGTCACACACAAAAGAAGCTTTTGACTAATCAGATGGTTGAATTATGATTATGAATCGTAATAGGATTGGATTATCAACTTGATTGATAATTGATCTAATGCAAATGTTGCATGATGTAACTTACTAAAGAGTTAGTAAGTTATGGAGGATTAATTAGCAATAGGATTGCTAATTGGTTCAATTTGATTGAGCAATGGGGCTTGCATTAAGTCCAATTTGATTGAATTTAATTTGACTCATTATGGGTTTGATTTAATCAACCCCAATAGGGTTATAAGATAATTCCAAAAAGATCAGATGATTAGTCTTAGTTGAATTAGGATTTGGGTTTGACCCAATTTTTAATTAGACTAAAATATATGAATTTTTATTTAGATTAAAAATTCTAATTTTTTTGAGTACATCAAATCCTAATTGGATTAGGATTACAAAATTGAGTTTGACTCAAGCACCAAGAAAGAGTCCAATAGGACTAGGATTCCTCCAATTAGGAGACATCTAATCTAAATTAATTGAGCTCCAAATCAGATTTAAATTTTTATTTATTTGAGTCTAATCTAATCTTAATATGATTAAGATTAATTAATATTTTAATTAAATTTAAAATAGTAATTTAAATAAGAGTCCCATGATCATGAAATTCCTTGATTCCATACGCCAAAAGGAGTCCAAAGTTGAACTTGATTTGTGCGCCTATATAACCCACGCCACACCTAGCTATTGACACCACCTTTGCTCCCTCTTTTTATCATGTAAGAAAGAAAAGAGCATCCCTTTTTAGCATGAAAATATGGGCGAGTTTTGGTTTGATATAGGCGGCGTCCATATTTCCTAGAGTCCTAAGGTATTAGGACTCCTATCTCCTATTCAAATTAAAACTCCATGTTAGCCTATATAAACCCCATCATATGGGATGGGATATAGCAGAGATGTGATTAGATAGGATCCCTAAAACCAGAGGTTTACCATAGAAAACCAAGGAAGAAAAGAGAGGGACAGCATGCATGGGTATGGCATGAGGTAAGCTTGTTTTATCCTTTCTTTCTTGCAACAACCAATTGTTAGTTGTTAGGACGTCATCTTCTCTCCCTCTTGTCCATGTTAAGACATGGTGTCTCCTTTTTTATTTGTCCAAAAGTTGGATAAAATTCTTACATCTCTTTTGTAGAGATTTGGTGCATGAATTTTAAGAAGAAAAGAGAAAAAATGGTTCTTCTCATGATCTCTAGCGTAGAAATCAAGATCCTCCTACATCTTCTTGTTCTCTAAGAGTGTCTTAGGAGAAAAGAATCTTATCTCACATATAATGATCCTGTTTATGGTTTGAAGATTTGATCTTATGCATGCTTAGATTAAATTAGATTTACTCTGAAAATTTTAAAATTCTGCTGCATTCTTATTTTGTAAAATCATGCGTGCATGAAATCATAAAACTTTAATAGTGGTATCAGAGTCATATCATATTTATGAGATTAAGATTTAAATTTAAAATCTGTAGAGAAAAATTTTAGATCTGAAAGGCTTTGATATCATTCTGACATAAGATTGCCCTGACATAACCATTTATGCTGAATGGTTGTCCTAGAATGATGTTAAAATTTTTAATTAGATTAATTTTTTTAGATCTAATTTTTATAGTATATATGTGATATATGTTTTATTATTTAGATCTAAAAAGAGTTTTGAAATCTATTTTAATTCATATATATGATATATGAAAGTATGTTTAGGGTTGAAATTTATTTCTATGATCTGAACTTGTTTATGTATGTGATACATATTTGTATGCATGATTTGAAATTATTTTGAGATCAAAATTTACTCTTTATGCAAAGAATTTAGATCTAAAAATTTTAATTTAAGATCTAAAATTAGTATTTTTGCATGAGGGATTGGCCATGGATAGATCAAATTAGGACATATAATTGGATTACATCAAAGAGTTTCTAATTTGATTACATTAGGTTTGAATCAATTTACTAATTAAATGAACCGAGTCAAGTATTGATTAGGGTGAGGTCAATAGAGACTAAGATCATAGAATTATTATTGATCGAATCGATTGACACCCATATGTAGAATCGATTAACCTAAGGATCTAATTTGGCTCTGTGGCTTGAGTCTAATTCATCGAAGCTAACCTATTCGGATCAATTGTCCAATTGGTGTCTGAGATATGTAATTGAAAGGTGATTGTTTAATTGATTCTGTTCACTTATCTGGCCAATTTATTGATGTCTAAGAAAAGTAATGGGGGGACCCCCATTAATCTCCACTTACCTGGCCAATTTGGAAGATTGAATCTCAAATATGGTTGCCTGGTGGTTTGATTTAGCCCATGCCAATTATATCAGTCATGTGATGACTGATTAGATGAGACCTAAACTCAAATATCTTCACAAAATATTAAGTCTAAAATCTTCCACTATTGTAGATGTGCGGACGTGCTACAGGTATTGATTGTTCTCGACTGGTTACAGTGGTTCAGTTGCATTGAAAACATGCAACCACTCTATTAGCAAAGAGTTACTCTAGAATAAAGATGAGATTGGGTCCAATAACTGTTAGGTGAGGAATCCAATGATGACTTTGCACCTGCTTGTGAACGGTGGGTCTGGCTTAACTAAGGAGTGTGGGCAATAACTATTAGGTGAGCTCACATGACTTAGAGATCAAGTGGCTGTAACATGTTTAGAGAAGCATCTGGACAAAGAGTTATCCATGCATCGCTGTTCATTCGTATTACTAATAACTGTTAGGTGAAGTGCATGACATCAGTGGGACTGCAACACCCACTAGAAATTCAATTATCGCGTTAGGATTTTTATTTCTCCACCTGAAGAGTATGGAAGATCTGATAAAATAGTGAGAGTCTCTTTTTTACATCTAAAAATTTCTAGAATAAATTATAAAATAAGCATAAACATCTAATTAGAATCTTTGCTCTCTGCTGTTCATTGTGTCAGCTTTTAACCCTCTAGCTTGAATCCTAGATAACAACCGATTAACCGACCATATAGACTGGCTCACAAACTTAAGAATTATTCTTAATTTTAAAAAATTATGTAATATTCTCTACCAGATTTTTCTAATATTAACAATCCATCCAATCCATAGTCAACAAGCTATACTTAGCGAGTGGATGGACAATGACAATACAGATAGGTGCTATGCATGAGCACATGTTTACTGCCTATGACACGTTGATTCATCTGCAAATATTGTGAGGTGATCAGAGTCACACAGCACATATGATGCATGATGGGTAGTCAGTCTATGATCATTATTTGATAATGATCAAAAAAATTAAGGAGTTTGAAAGGCTCAACATGATCATGCACAAGGAATTACTTATGGATTTGATCCTGTGATCTCTAATTAGTTTATATGAGTAGTTTGTGGTAAACTACCATATGAAAGACTATCATGGCACCTTATCTGAATTGGTCAAATTGTTACTAACAAAGAAACCTTGAAAGAGTTCAGAGATAAACACCTGGAGAGCCTAAAAAAATAAAGATTTGCCTAGAGTAGGCATGTCAAGATTGCTCAATGTTATCTTTATGATTTTTTTTTCTCCCAATTGAGCTGTGGACTCTAGTGTAGAGTTGATGGGAAGGTGGAGGACTGAGGAAGTAACCCTTAAATTGGCTATAGGGCAACAGTTGCTACTGCGGCCTTGGGTATCTGTCCTTCACGATCATCATTTGGATTTAGTTCCTAGAGACAGTCTCTATCATTTACATGATGTTGCATATGTGAACTTAATTGAGCAAGTAGTGAATACCATTGGATTTGACAGATCCAGAATTGAGATAAGCTTAAAGTATAGTGGACCCTTAGGCTAAGTCATATTGGAGAAGAAATGATTAACAAATTGGAGAAATATAGGCTTGGACTCATTGACTATTGAGTCAAATCTAGTTTGTGCATCATTTTTTTGAGAAAATATGATCAAGCTACTCTTGAGGGACAAGAGAAAAGGATCACTGAGATACTTATTCTTGTACACATTTGATGTGTGTAGCCCATGTGATGTGCTAACCAAGGAGTTGTCTCTACTTTGTATATGAGATACAAATCTAAAATTTTTGAAAGGTTTAAAGAATTCAGATGTAAGTAGAGAAATAAATCAAAAATTTCTAAAGATACTTTGATCGAATCGAGGATGCAATACCAATAAAAAAAAATTTCGATTATCTCATAATATGGTATAGTTTTATATTGGACTGCTCTTAGTACATCTCAGCTCAACGAGATAAGAAGAGTCATGGGACTATATGAGATATAGTCTGATCCATAATGAACTTCATCAATTTATTTATTTTTCTTTAGGGACATGCTTTATTTTTATAAAACTGGATTCTCTCTAAACCTCTTCCTACCACACCATATGAGATATGGTATGGTGAGAACTGAATTTTGATTATTTTGAGACTCAAGAATGTCTAGCCTATGTCTAGGATAGCTGATGGATATGTTAGAAGATAGATCCATAAAGCTCATCCTAAAAGGGTTTGGGATACTACTTTCTATAAGGATCATAATATGATTGTGATCCAAAATGCTATCTTCTTAAAAAATTATTTGATCAGGATGAAGCAGTGGGAGGAAAGTAAAGCTCGAAGAGAGTATCTCTAAAGAGCAGGGAGCCTTGGGACCTTAAGAACCTATTTATCATCATGAGTCAGTAGACATATATTCCTCTTCCACCTCGTACACATAGTAGAATCTTCAATCCTCTCAAAAGGTATTTTGGTATGCTTGACAGAGGATGTAGAGAAAATCATTTCTCATGGGAGATGGAGAGCATAGAGATGATCCTAGAACCTACAATGAGGCAATGTGAGACATCGACTCCAAGAAAGGGATGTAAAATAGTTTTTCTGAGTAGAGATCTTTTGAAAATTTTTATATGGAGCGACCTATGGATTTCACTTCTTATGATAGGAGATCACAAAGCCTATAAAAAAATCTTAAAGTTGGAATAGTCATTTCGATAATATGATCAAATTATTTGATCAGATATGAGAAATTATGAATTTCAAAAGGGTTAGTGAGAGTGTCCAAAACTGACATCGGTTAAAATATGATTGAATATAGATTTCTTCATAAAAGATATAAAATGTGTATCCTAAAGATCTATAGTGATAGATGCAATTGGATGCTTGTGTTTTCATAGATAAAGTACAAAGACTGGATGCTGAAAGGGTTCAGCATAGAAATCTCTGAGAGGGGTCTGCTACCCTCTCAGGTATAGAAGTTTGCCAAGTAATGTACTTGAATTGATATAGTTATTACTATGATTGCCATAAGTAGATATCAGTTATATCCAGGTTGAGAGTACTGGATTGCTGTAAAAACATCTTTAAGCTCTTAAGAAAAATTGAAGATATATTCTTAATTTGGAGAAGGATCAAAGTTAGGAGTGGGAGGATACACCAATTTAGATTTCATGTCTGATATTGATGGTAGAATATCTACATCATGTGGTATATTCTTGTATCGATATTTTGAAGTATTTCAAATAATCAATCGATGGAAGTTGAGTACACTATAGATATGTAGGATACATTCTAGTTCTAATGTTAGTTGCAGAATTGATTGTCATGTCATCAAATACAATGACACTATACTGCAAAGACAATGACACCATAGCCCTTGCTAAGGAGCCTAGGTCTCACCAAATATCCAAGCATATAGAGCAGCAAAACATGCGACTACCTCGAGTAAAAATACATAGAGGTGCAGAGAGCAAACTCTATATGTGATGTAGATGATCCACTGGTAAGTTACCTAGCTAGCCTAAGACTAAAGCCTATCTTGTGAAGATGGGGTTTGGTACATGGTAGATTGGCTTTAGTGCAAGTGAGAGATTGTTGGATGTATGCCCTAAAAGCCAAACTTAGCTGACATATTTCATATCTCTAGGATATGATTTTATACTTATTGGGTAGTTATATTATCATTTATTTTTATATTTTTATGAATCATCTAAGGGATTAACAAGATGATGACACATATTCTCAAAGAGTTAAAAATTTGAGGCATGTGTCATTGATGGTTGATTCCTAAATTGCTCCTGATCATAGGATCATCATGGGGATAGTGATTGATCTAGATAGATCAGTGCACGGATCACTTTCTTGAAGCAAATGGATCTCGAGTCTGTAGTGTAGAGATACTGGAGTGAGAGTGCAGGTAGTTATTAGAGAACAACTAACACTGAGCGTGACAAATATGAGAAGTCACATGGATGTCTGCTCACTCGTTAATGACTTTCTCGATGCTGCAGTTGTATAACTGATCCTTTGACCTGAGATGATAGTACTACCTGTAGTGAGGTTGCTAGAGTTTGACTGACACATCAACATGGATCTCAATGAGCCCTTGTAGTGGATGTTGACGACAGTTGGTTTATTGTAGGAGTGGGGTGTGCATCAAGATGGGATCTATCGATCTTAGCAGAAGAAAGTAGTCCTATAAGATTTAAGAGGCTGAGTTCTTGAGTCTATGGCCATAACAGTGTGATTGATAAAAAAGAATTTTTATAGAATCACATATGGACTCGAGTTGATTGAATCTATCATATGATCGATGTTGAGGTTTGACAATTTATCCATGACCTGTCATCTGGTCGGGACTCACGATAGAAGGACTGTATCATATGCTAACTATACCTAGAGGTTTATCATCTTTTATTCTGTTGGATTGCCACTACATACTGCTAGGTGTCACTGGTGGATTATGAGACTCATGAGGATCATCTTGATGATCAATGATCCTTGATGGACAGAGTTGGAATTGTTTCAACCAATTGAAAAGAGTTTCAACTATATTGTGATAGAAATTATAATATATCTCACTACCAGACAGAATAGAACCTATGGGGTCATATACAAAAGAGACTTTTGACTGATCAGATGGTTGAATTACGATTATGAATCATAACAGGATTTGATTATCAATTTGATTGATAATTGATCTAATGCAAATATTGCATTATGTAACTTACTAAAGAGTTAGTAAGTTATAGAAGGATTAATTAGCAATAGAATTGCTAATTGGCTCAATTTGATTAAGCAATGGAGCTTACATTAAGTCTAACTTGATTGGATTTAATTTAACTCATTATGGGTTTGATCAACCCCAATAGGGTTATAAAATAATCCCAAAAGGATCGGATGATTAGTCCCAGTTAAATTAAAATTTGAGTTTGATCCAATTCCTAATTAGATTAGGATATATAAATTTCTATTTGGACTAGAAATCTATATTTTCTTAGATGCATCAAATCTTAATTGGATTAGGATTAAAAAATTGAGTTTGACTCAAGCACCAAGAAAAAGTCCAATAGAATTAGGACTTCTCCTCTAATTAGGAGACATCTAATCTAAATTAATTGAGCTTCAAATCAAATTTAAATTTCTATTTATTTGAGTCTAATCTGATCCTAATATGATTAAGATTAATTGATATTTTAATTGAATTTAAAACAGTAATTTAAACAAGAGTCCCATGATCATGAAATTCTTTGATTCCATGCGCCAAAAGGAGTCCAAAGTTGAACCTAATTTGTGCGCCTATATAACCCACACCACAACCAGTTATTGATGCCACCTTTGCTCCCTCTTTTTACCATGGAAGAAAGAAAAGAGCATCCTTTTTTAGCATGAAAATATGGGTGAGTTTTGGTTTGATATGGGCGGCGTCCATATTTCCTAGAGTCTTAAGGTATTAGGACTCCTATCTCTTATTCAAATTAAAACTCCATGTTAGCCTATATAAACCCCATCATATGGGATGGGATATAGCAGAGATGTGATCAGATGGGATGCCAAAAACCAGAGGTTTACCGTGGAAAACCAAGGGAGAAAAGAGAGGGACGGCGTGCATAGGTATGGCATGAGGTAAGCTTGTTTTATCCCTTCTTTCCTGCAATGACCAATTGTTGGTTGTTAGGACATCATCTTCTCTCTCTCTTGTCCATATTTATACATGGATGTCTCTTTTTCCCTTCATTCAAAAGTTGGACAAAATTTCTACATCTCTGTTGTAGAGATTTGGTGCATAGATTTTAGGAAGAAAAGAGAAGAAAGGATTCTTCTCATGATCTCAAGCATAGAGATCAAGATGCTCCTATATCTTCTTGCTCTCTAAGAGTGTCTTAGGAGAAAAGAAGATTTTCAATCATCAAGATGTGATCTCTGCAAGAAAGCTAGCACCCTGGTGAGATTAAAAGGCTTCTGATTAGATCAGAGTCTCGTGTGGATATCTGTAGATGTCAGATATTTGTGCGGCTAAAAGGGACCTTCGAAAGACATATATGATCATCTGTTCATGTTGAAGATTGATCCATATCTAGGTATATTTTATATTTATTTTTTTCTATTTGATTTCTGTATCTGAATCTTATCTCACATATGATGATCCTGTTTATGGTTTGAAGATTTGATCTTTTGCATACTTAGAATAAATTAAATTTAATTTTAAAATTTTAAAATTTTATTGCATACTTAATTTGTAAAATCATGTGTGCATGAAACTATAAAACTCCAACAGATCCACACAAAAGTTGGCCAAGGTCCTTCCCAACTGGTGCGCTACCGCAACCTTGTCTTCTCAAGAACACTGTCAGTTTCAAACTTGCATCACGATCGTGTCAAAATCCAGTTGCTTTCGATCTTACCACCAGACTGATACCAAAAAGACACTCTTTAGATGTCATATGACCTAGGATTTGATTTTTGGCTTCAACACATAGAAAAACCAAACCCTAGGGCACTCAAGCAACACTTATCGAAAATCTTACCACCCTTCTTTCAAATTTTGCCATTCAAATTCTCTTTTCTTTTTTCTCAAATTTTTTTTAGAATTTTTTCTATATTTACCACATTCCTTCTCTCTAATTTTAGCCAAAAATCTCAATAGAAAACCATGTGGGGCATCCCCTATAAATAGGGGACCAAGGGACGTCACATGGGATGAAGGGGTGCCAACCTTTGGTGCTCCAACTTCCCACATGTCAAATAAATTTATCGAGTAAATTTTTGGCATTCTAGATACTTTTAGTAGAAGGACCCTTCCTTCTCTACATGTCATAAAAATCTCATTAATTTTTGGCATCAAAACATACGAGATCTGGTTTGGAATTTAAGGCAATGCGTATTAGCTAAGAGCCTACTTTAAGAAGAACTCTTTACTTCACAAGTCAAAATAAGGGGGGTGGCATTTATTTTTATATATGGGTTTTAGTGGGTGTAGAGGACTCCTTCTTCACTTGAAACTGGTCCAAGTTGGATAAGGATCCAATTTAAATTGACCCCATTAGGTCAAAGCCAACTGGTCTAGGTTAGCTCAAACAATTTGATCTAAACCAATTTAGGAACTTGGGTTAGTACAATATGCTAGTATATCATATTAATCGATAAAATTTATATTAAACTCTAATTAGATCAGACTAAAACTAAATCTCAAAGTGTGTGACCCATTGGATTCCAAATCTATCTAGCAGTGGATCCAGACTTTTGACGTAAGCCTAATCCGATGAGATTAGATCATTTGAAAAGTTTCAATTAACTTGAACTCTTTCAAATTGATTCCAGAATTAAACTCTTTTAATTTTGATATATTCAGAAGTCAAGATTGATATCTAGCAATGTATCATGACTATCCAAAAAATTTAAAATTTTGATAAAAAATTATCAAAATACTCTTCAATGGCAAGTTTCCGTGTAATTCAATCCTTCAGTCAAACAACATCTCAGATGAGCTATGAAAATGAAAATATGTCAAATCCAATCATTTATCATTATGTATCTTGACCAAAAGGTGATGATTCAGTTGATTTTACATTAGAAATCTTTTTCTAATTATCATCCTGCTTTGGCCAAAGACTTCCGAATCAACGACCTATGAGATCACATAGGATGTTTGCTCCCCTTATTAGGAGTGACTAATCCCTTATTGATCACTCACAACCTCCATGCACTCTTCACCATATCCAGAAAATTCCACACAAGGATTAGAGAATCAAGTTAGATAATGAACCAAAACATAGATCCAAGTATACAAGATACTATAGTGACCTCAGGTCTAAGATCACATACACAACTCTCACTAGAGAAACATCAGTTGACATGTAAATAAGATTCCATTTGATATTCTCTCACAGGTCAATTCAGTGAACCATTCTTTAATGAGCATCCATATCTTTGTGTTAGTGTCACCACATAAGTGGTTATGAGATCAAGCACCCTCATTTTTGAGCATATATAGGATATGCCAGTCTTACCGGTATTATTGATCCTCGACTTAATGTACCAACGACTAGGATTATTTTAGGTTAGGGCTATCAAAGAATTAGGTCTCACTGGCGTGATCTCATCATGACCCTAAAATCATTGCCTAGACCTATAGGATTCATTATAATCTTAAAATAAATAAGATACAGCATATAATGAATCAAAAATATCTTATTTTATTAATAATAAATATAAATTATATGAGTCTAGAAGATAAATTACAAGAAACACCCTATCGCATCCCATATGTGATTGACTTGTAGGACATTATTCTTTCAATCTCCTACTTGCACTTAAAGCCAATCGCCCATATACTTGATATCCATGCTATCAAGATGGCGGTCAAACTGTTGCATTGACAAAGCCTTAGTGAACAGGTTCGCTATATTATTTTTGGTGTCAACTCGCTCCATGATTACATCGTATCTTTCGACTATCTCCCGAATGAGGTGGAACCATCTTAGGATATGCATGGATTTATGGTGAGATTTTGATTTTTTGGCTTGAGCAACTGTCCCAGT
Source organism: Elaeis guineensis (assembly GCF_000442705.2). Lineage (NCBI taxonomy): Eukaryota > Viridiplantae > Streptophyta > Magnoliopsida > Arecales > Arecaceae > Elaeis > Elaeis guineensis. The sequence goes on from NC_025994.2 coordinate 44,501,326, forward strand.
ATTATCACAATAAAAGGGCACTAGTTGTTCAATCCCTGGAACCATATCCAACTCTGTGATGAATTTCTTCATCCAAACGGCCTCTTTAGTAGCCTTACTTGCAGCAATATACTCAATCTCAGTGATCGAGTTAGCAATAGTTTGTTGTTTGAAATTTTTTCAACTTACTGTACCACCATACAAGGTGAACACATATTCAGATATCGATTTGCTATCATCCAGATCAAATTAGAAACTAGAATCGGTATACCCTTCTAGTTTTAAATCAGATCCATTATATATCAGAAAAATATCTCTAGTCCTTCTCAAGTACTTGAGTATATTTTTTATAGTTTTTTAATGATCCTTCTCGGGATCAGCTTTAAATCTACTTACAATGCCTAAGGTATAAGCAACATCAGGTCTGGTATATAACATAGCATACATTATTGATCCTACGGCTGAAGCATAAGGAATAGAACTCATTCTATTTTTCTCTTCAGGTGTCTTAGGAGATATTTTCTTAGAGAGTTGTATGCCATGACCTATGGGCAAGTAACCTCTTTTACTTCCCTCCATGTTGAACCTCTTCAACACAAGATCAATGTACCTAGACTGGGACAAGCCTAGCATCATTCTCGATTTATCCCTGTAGATCTTAATACTAAGTATATAGGATGCCTCATCCAAGTCTTTCATAAAAAACTTTTGTGATAGCCAAGTCTTAACCGATTGCAACATTGGGATACACCGACTTATGAACGGTGGGTCGACTTAAATAAAAAATATGGGCAATAACTGTTAGGTGAGCCTACATGACTTAAAGACCAAGTTACTGTAATATACTTAGAGAAGTATTTGGACAAAGAGTTATCTACGCATCAGTGTGCATGTTACCAATAACTGTTAGGTGAGGTGCATGTCATCAGTGGGACTACAGCACCCACTAGGAATCTTTTGTCGCATTAGGATTTTTATTTTCTTCTCGGAGAGTGGAGGGATCCGATAAATTAGTGGAAGTTATTGTTTGCATCTTAAAGTCCCTAGAAGTAAATTATACATTAAGTACAAAAGTCTAACTTGAATCTCTACTCTTACAGTTAAACAATGTTAGCCTCAAATGCTCTAGCTCGCATCCTTGAAACCAATCATTTGACTGATAATAATTTTAAAGACTGGCTCAAAAATCTCAAGATTATCCTGAGCTCAGAAAAGTTAAGCCATATTCTCGATCAAGATCCCGTAGTGCTACCAAATTATCCGACTGCTGAGCAAAGAGCTGCTTTTGAGAAGTGGATGGATGAAGATAGTCGGATCAAGTGCTATATACTGGCATCCATGTCAAATGAGTTGCAAAGCCAGCACAACCATATGCCCACTGCCCGAGCCATGATCACTCACCTACAAGAGTTGTATGCTAAGCAGAGTCGTACTGCACGTTTTGAAGTATCCAAAAGATTTTTCAATCTGAAGATGTGTGAGGGGCAGTCTATCCATGAGTATTGTATAACAGTGATCAAGGACATTGAGGAGCTTGAAAAGCTCGGGCTAGATATGCAAAAAGAATTACAGATGGATCTGATCCTTCAATTCCTTACCAGTTCATATAGTCAATTCATTATGAATTTTCATATAAACAAACATGACTGCATAATTTTCGAACTTGTCAACATGTTGGTCACCACGGAGGGTACCTTGAAGAGTTTAAAGGGCACTGTTCTCGTTGTAGAGTAGACTTCTTCTTTTAAGAGAAAGTCTACTATAAAGAAGAAGATTAAATCTATGAAGAAGCAGAAGAAAGAGAGCAAGCCGAAGAAGGATGGTCCAAAGTGACTGAGGCAAAGAAAAAATATTTTCACTGTCATGCTGAAGGCCACTGAAGGAGGAACTATCTATAATATCTGGAGAGCCTAAAGATCAAAAAAGGTGATAAGTCTTCTGAAGGTATGCTCGTAATTGAATCTAACCTTTCAATTTCTTCTACTTCTAGTTGGGTATTAGACTCTGGCTTGAGTGCTCATATATGTACCTCAATACAGGGTCTGATAGAAAATAGGAGGATGAGGGAAGGTGACATGATCCTTCAGATTGATAATAGAGCAAAGATTGCTGCAGAGGCTATTGATACTTATCCTCTTCGATTACTGTCTAGTGTTAGATTAGATTTGAAAGACTGTAATTATGTTTTTATAGCTAGTCGAAATTTAATTTTCATGTTTGTGCTAGCACAGGAAGATTTTGAAATTTATTTCAATAAAGACTTTTGTATCATTTATTTATGAAATAAATTGGTTGCATAAGATCTTTTAATTAACAGTCTCTATCACTTGCATGTTGATGTGAATATGAACCTAAACAAGTAAATAGTGAGTACCGTAGGACAAAAGAGACTCAGAGATGAAATTAACCAGCAGTACTTGTGGCACCATAGACTAGGCCATAATGGAGAGGATAGGATAAACAGACTGAAAAAGGATGGGATCTTTGTCTCTCTTAACCCAGAGTCATATCTAGCTTACGAATCCTACCTTTGAAAAAAAATGACCAAGTTACCCTTTGTAGGACATGGAGAGAGGGCCACTGAGTTACTCGCTCTGGTACACATTGATGTGTGTGGGCCATTTGATGTATAGGCCAGGGGTAGTTATACCTACTTTATTATCTTTATCGATGATCTGTTTAGGTATGGATATATGTATCTCATGAAATACAAGTCTGAGATTTTTAAAAAGTTCAAAAAATTCAGACATGAAGTAGAAAAGCAGACAGGCAAATCCATTAAGATTCTTCAATCTGATCGGGGAGGTGAATACCTTAGTTGAAAACTTCTAGGATATCTTAAGAACAACGGCATAGTCTCTCAGTGGACCCCTCCTGAAATACCTCAGCTCAATGGGGTATCCGAAAGGAGGAATTGGACCCTATTGAATATGGTTAGGTCGATGATGAGCTTCACTGATCTACCCTTATTTCTTTAGGGATATGCCTTGTTAACTGCTATTCACTTATTGAATAGGGTTCAATCAAAGTTCATTCCTACCACACTGTATGAGATATGGTTCGGTAAGAAGCCTAGTCTGGGTTATCTTAAGACTTGGGGATGTCCGGCCTATGTCAAGAGATAGATGACGGATAAGTTGGTGGATAGATCTATTATAGCTCGCTTTATAGGGTATCCAAAAGAATCCATGGAATACTGCTTTTACTTTCTAAAAAATCATAATGTGATTGTGAGTCGAAATGCCATATTCCTAGAAAATCAGTTTATCCAAGATGGTGGCAGTGGGAGGTTAGTAGGGCTCGAAGAGAAAGTCTCTAAAGAGCCAAGAGCTATAGATCCTCAGGAACCCATAGTCCATGAGCCAGTAGTTGATGTTCCTCTACCACCTCGTAGATCTAGAAGGATCTCTCGACCTCCTGAAAGGTACATGGATATGCTTACGAAAGAAGTAAAGAAAATATTTTTATGGGAGATAGGGGTCATACTGATGATCCTAATACCTTTGACGAATGATGTCTGATATCAATTCTGAGCAATGGTTAGATACTATAAAGTTAGAAATTGACTCGATGTACTTGAACCAAGTCTGGACCATAGTGGATCCACCTGAGGATATTGTACCCATTGGGTGTAAATGGATCTACAAAAGGAAGATAAGTACCGATGGTAAGGTAGAAACATATAAAGCTAGGCTTGTGGCTAAAGGTTATAGTCAGCATGAGGGTATTGACTATTAAAAAATCTTCTCACCTGTAGCCATGCTAAAATTCGTCTACACTCTATTTTTGAATGGATATTTTGAAGAAGATATCTATATAGAGTAGCCAATGGGTTTCATGTCCAGTGATGGTGATCACAGAGTCTGCAAGCTGCAAAGGTCCATATACGGATTAAAGTAAGCTTATCAGAGTTGGAACTATCATTTTGATGAGGCAGTCAAATCATTTGATTTCATCAAAAATGAAAAAAAAATTTATGTATACAAGAGGGTCAGTGGGAGTACGATCACCTTTCTCGTATTGTACATGGATGATATTCTCCTTATTAAGAACGATATTCCCATGCTGACCATGGTCAAAAAATAGTTGTCCAAGAAATTCTTCATGAAAGAACTAGGGGAAGCGTCCTATATTCTCGAAATAAAGGTCTACAGGGATAAATCTAAACGGATGCTTGGCCTGTCACAAAAGCTGTACATAAAGAAGGTGCTGAAGAGGTTCAGTATGAAAAACTCTAAGAGAGGTCTCTTACCTCTCAGGCATGGTATTAGTCTTTTCAAGATAATGTGTTCGACCACATCTGAGTAGATTCTGCGCATGAGTAAGATTCCTTACGCCTCAGTCATAAGAAGCCTCATGTACGTCATACTATGTACTCGACCTGATATTGCCCTTACTGTGAGTGTTACAAGCAGGTATCAGTCGAATCTAGACGAGGAGCACTGGATAGCTATGAAGAACATCCTTAAGTACTTAAGAAGCACTAAGGATTTGTTCTTGATCTTTGGAGGTGATTCTGAGTTGCGAGTCAAGGGGTACACTAACTCAGACTTCATGTCTGATCCTGATGATAGAAACTCTACATCAGGATATATGTTCATTTGCAATAATGGCACGGTCAGCTGGAAGAGTTCCAAGCAATCCATCATAGCAGATTCGACCACAGAGACTGAGTATGTCGCTGCTTCGGATGTTGTAAAGGAAGGCTTCTGGTTCAAGAAGTTCATCATGAAACTTAAGGTTATGACATTGAATGCCATACCACTCTACGGTGACAACAATGAAGCCATAGCACTTGTTAAGGAATCGAGATCTCATCAAAAATCTAAGCACCTTAAGTGGTGGTTTCATATCATACGTGACTATCTTGAAAAGAAACATATTGAGGTGTGAAGAGTAGACTCCATGGACAACGTGGCAGATTCACTGACTAAGCAGTTGAGCCAATCAAAAATGAAAGTCCCCCTTGAGAAGATGGGACTTAGATTTGTAGTCAATTGGCTTTAGTCTAAGTGGGAGATTGTTAGATCTATGTCCTAGAAGTCAATATGGCTGACACATTGTCATAATTTTAGAGCATAATTTTGTACTTAATATATTAATATGATCAATAAAAGGATAATTTTTTTTTCATTCAAGTGTGATATGTCCTTGAATCATCTATGAAATTAGTTTCGATACATATTCTCAAGGTGTTGAGTATTAGAGATATATATTTAATTCTTAAATGCTCCTGATCATAAGATCATCATGAGGACGGTGATTGATCCAGATAGACTGACGCATAAATTACTTCCTTCGAGATAGATAAGTCTCTAATCTACTGTGTAGAGACACAGGGCAACAAGTGCGGATAGTTGTTAGAGAACAACTAGTACTGAGTGTGACCATACGAGAGATCACTTGGATTTTTATTCAATCGTTAGTATTTATCTCAATGCTATAGTTGTGTGACTGATCTTTTGACTTGAGATAGTACTGCTACTCACAGTGAGCTGTTGGAGTTTGATCGACATATAAATATGGATCTCAATGAGTCCTTGTAGTGGATGTTGGTGATAGTTGGTCTACTGTAGGAGTGAGGTGCACATCAAGATAGGATCTATCGACCTTGATAGAGAGGAGTAGTCTTATAGGATTTGAGAGGCTAAGTTCAAGAGTCTGTGGCCACAGTAGTGTGATTGATGGAAAAGAGTTTTCATAGAAGTCACAACTGGACTTGAGCTAATCGAATCTATCATAGATTGATGATGAGGTTTGACAATTTATCCATGACTTGCCATTAAGTCGGGACTCACGATAGAGGGACTGAATCATACGTTAACTATACCTAGAGGTTCATTTCAGTTCTGCTGGGTTGCCACTACATACTGCTAGGTGTCACTGATAGATTGTGAGAGCTCACTAGGATTGTTCTAGATCGACAATCTTTGCTGAGTTAGAGTGAAATTATTTCTATCCATTGAAAAGAGTTTCAATGATACGATAATAAAGATCATTGTATGTCTCACTAATAGATAAAATTGAACCTATGGGATCATACAACAAAGGGATTAATCTTGAAATAAGTAATTGAGCTTATGAAGTGTCAATTAGGTTTAAAGAAACCCATTGGGTTCATGATAACCTTGCTAGCACATGGTTGGACTCAATTTCTCTTTCCGTTAGGATTACTTATTTGATAAGATAATTTTAACTTAATTACCTACTAATAACCTCCATGAATAAGATTTATGGGACTCTAATTATTGGATGTCTAAGGTTATGAATCATATAAATTAAGGGTGCAAGTCTCTAATTAATTTTCTGGATAGTTATTCTTGGGTGCCACCTTGATTTGATCAAGTTGGACGTGTCCATTGATTAGAGGGCTTTTAGTTCTCCTATGGGGCATCTTTTGGGTGTGTTTTGAGGTGTCTAATTATGGATGCAAGGGCTCCAATTGTTGGTGCCTAAAGGGTCTCCTAAAGTAAGTTGGATAACTTAAGTCAATAGGAAACCCAATGCAAGTAGGACTTGTATTATGTGATTGAATAGTATTCAATCCTTGTGCCTATTTAAAGGGACCTCCCCTGAGGTCCCTAGAGCAACCAAACCAGCAACCCCACATGCTAAAAGAGAAGTTCCATTCCCTCTCTTCCTTTCCCTTTCTCTTCCCTTGGGCGTCCCACACCCCCTTTCTTTTGAGATGCGCATCCCAAGGAGTCCCATGCCTAAAGGCTATTGGGTGCCTCTTCCTTGCTACTTTCTAACATCTGATAGTAGCACATAGTAAGAAAAAAAATTTAGAAAAGAGGAGAAGAAGAAGTTCAAGGAAAAAGATCAAGCATTGATCGCGATTCAGACTTCATTCAGATTCAGCAGGCTAAATTTTAGAGAATAAAATTCAGATTAAAGAGAGCTGTTCCAGGCTGATCCTGAGTAGATACTCATAGAGGCTGGATACTTATGTGACTGAGAGAGAACCTCTTCTCTTCTAGATCCAGATTTGAAGAAAAAGATTGTGAAACAAGTATGTGATTTGATCACAATCTGAATTTTAGCATATATCAATTTCAGCATATGAGATAGATCCATATAATTTTATATTTTTATACATGTAAAATTTAAATTAAAAGTATTTTGATCTTATTCTCTACTACAATATTTAGAAAATAAAATTTTAAAACACATATACATACACCAAACCCCAAATTCCAACAATGGTGTCAGAGCCACGGATTTTCATATGCTGAATTTTGATATACATATTTTTGAAAAAGTTTCAAAATTAAATTTTTTTTTGATACATGAGATGTATAGATAGATCTTCTAATCTAAAATTTAATTTTTGAATTTAATTTTAAAATATATAATTGATATATAATTGCATGCATAAATCTGAATTTTGATCTAGAAAGAGTTCTAGTTCATGTTCATGTGATACATAGATGCATGCATAAAATTTGAAATATTTATATGATCTAATTTTTGATTCATACATGTGATATATGATTATATATTTAGATCATAAATTTACTTTTAATCTGATCTATGATTAGTATATGAGATATATATCATGCTTAGATCTAAAATTTTGTTTAGATCTGATTTTACATGCATATATATGATATATGTTTGTGTGTTAAAATCTAAAAATTATTTTTATATTTTAAAACTTACTTTTATGCAATGAATTTTGATCTGAAATATAATTTTAGAATCTAAAATTTATGTTTATGCATGAGGGTTTTGGTCATAGAAAAATTATTAATTAGGTCATGTAATAGGTTTGCATTTAAGATTTTTGATTTGAGTCATGTGGGTCTAATTTGATTAAGTAATTGATTAAACCAAGTTAAGTGTTGATTAAGATCAGATCAATTAAGTTAATGTTGTTGATCTAATCGATTGAATTCCATATGTAAAATCAATTAACCTAAGGACATAATTTGGCTCATTGGTTTGAGCCCGATTCGCTTGAGCCAATCAATTCTGATCAATCGATCTATTAGCGTCTAAGACAAGTTAATGAGACGTGATTATTTAATTGGTTCTGTTAGTCGATTTGGCCAATTTATTGGTATCTTAGAAAGATAATGGGCGGACCCCCATCGATCTTCACTTACCTAGTCAATTTGAGAGATTGGATCTTGAATTAGGTTGCTTAGCGGATCGGTTTAACCCATGCCAGTTAGATCGATCATATGATGACTGATTAGATGAGACCTAAACTTAAAATCTCTCCATAAATATTAAGTCCATAGGTCTTCCACCGTTGTAGATGTGTGGACGTGCTACCGATATTGATTGTTCTCGACTGATTACAGTGGTTCAGTTACATCGGGAACATACAATCACTCTATTAGTAAAGATTTGCTCCAGGGTAAGGATAAAGTTGGACTCAATAACTGCTAGGTGAGAGACCCAATGATGACCTTGCACATGCTTGTGAACAATGGGTCAGACTTAACAAAAAAGTGTGGGCAATAACTGTTAGATGAGCCCATATGACTTAGAGACCAAGTCACTGCAACATGCTTAGAGAAGCATCTAGGCAAAAAATTACCTATACATCAGTGTGTATATTACTAATAACTGTTAGGTGAGGTACATGTCATCGGTGGTACTACAGTACCCACTAGGAATCCTTTATTGCATTAGGATTTTTGTTTCCTATCTAGAGAGTAGAGGGATCCAATAAATTAATGGGAGTCATTATTTGCATATTAAAGTTTCTAAAAGTAAATTATACATTAAGTATAAAAGTTTAATTTGATTCTCTACTCTCATATTTAAACAATGTCAGCCTCAAATCCTCTGGCTCGCATCTTTGAAACCAATCATTTGACCGATAATAATTTCAAAGACTGGCTCAAAAATCTCAAGATTGTTCTAACTTTAGAAAAGTTAAACCATAATTTCGACCAAGATCCCATAGTACTACCAAACCATCCTACTACTGAGTAAAGAGCTACTTTTGAGAAATGGATGGATGAAGATAGTCGGGTCAAGTGCTATGTGCTGGCATCCATGTCAAATAAATTGTAAAGCCAGCACGAATATATGCCCATTGTCCAGACCATGATCACTCACCTACAAGAGTTGTATCGTGAAAAGAGCCGTACTGCGTATTTTGAAGTATCCAAAAGATTCTTCAATCTGAAGATATGTGAGGGGTAGTATATCCATGAGTACTGTATGACAGTGATCAAGGACATTGAGGAGCTTGGAAAGCTCGAGCAAGATATGCAAAAAGAATTACAGGTCGATCTGATCCTTCAATCTCTTATCAGTTTATATAGTCAATTCATTATGAATTTTCATATGAACAAACTTTACTGCACTATTTTCAAACTCGTCAACATATTGGTCACCACGAAGGTATCTTGAAGAGTTCAAGGGGTACTGTTCTTGCTGTGGAGCAAACTTCTTCCAATAGAAAGTCTACTGAAAAGAAGAAGATTAAATCCACAAAGAAGTAGAAGAAAGAAAGCAAGCCAAAGAAGGATGGTCCAAAGGCGACTGAGGCAAAGGAAAAGTATTTCCACTATCATGCTGAAGGCCACTGGAGGAGAAACTGTCCAAAATATCTGGAGAGCCTAAAGACCAAAATAGATGATAAGCCTTCTGAAGGTATGCTTGTAATTGTATCTAACCTTACTGTTTCTTCTACTTCTAGTTGAGTATTAGACTTTAGCTCGAGTGCTCATATATGTACCTCAATGCAGGATCTGATAGAAAGTAGGAGATTAAAGGAAGGTTACATGATCCTTCGGGTCGGTAATGGAGCAAAGATTGCTGTAGAGGTCATTGGTATTTATCCTCTTCGATTACTGTCTGATGTTAGATTAGATTTGAAAGATTGTTATTATATTCCTATAGCTAGTCGAAATTTAATTTTCATGTCTGTGCTAGCACAAGATGGTTTTGAAATTTATTTCAATAAAGATTTTTATTTCATTTATTTACGAAATAAATTGGTTGCATGAGGTCTTTTAATTGATAGTTTTTATCACTTGCATGTTGATACGAATGTAAACCTAAACGAGTAAATAATGAGTGCCGTAGATCAAAAGAGATGGAGAGATGAAATTAATCAGAAGTACTTATGGCACCACAGCTAGACCATATTGGAGAGGACAGGATAAACAGACTGAAAAAGGATGGGATCTTTGGCTCTCTAAATCCAGAGTCGTATTCAGCTTGTGAATCCTGTCTTCGAAGAAAAATGACAAGTTACCCTTTGTAGGACATGGGGAGAGGGCCACTGAGTTACTCATCCTGGTACACACCGATGTGTGTGGGCTATTTGATATGTAGGCTAGAGGTGGTTATACCTATTTCATTATCTTTACCGATGATCTGTCTAGGTACGGATATGTATATCTCATGAAACACAAGTCTGAGATTTTTGAAAAGTTCAAAAAATTTAGGCATAAAGTAGAAAAGCAGACAGGCAAACTCGTTAAGGTTCTTTAATCTAATTGAGAAGGTGAATACCTTAATTGGAAACTTCTCGGATATCTTAAGGACAACGGCATAGTCTCTCAGTGGATCTCTCCTAGAACACCTCAGCTCAACAGAATATTCGAAAGGAGGAATAAGACTCTATTGGATATGGTCAGATCCATGATGAGCTTCACTAATCTATCCTTATTTTTTTGGGGACATGCCTTGTTAACTATCATTCACTTGTTGAATAGGGTTCCGTCAAAGTTCATTTCTACCAGACCGTATGAGATATGGTTCGGTAAGAAGTTGAGTCTAGATTATCTTAAGACATAGGAATGTTCGGCTTATGTCAAGAGACAGATGGTGGATAAGTTGGAGGATAGATCTATTATAGCTCACTTTATACGGTATCCAAAAAATTTCATGGGATACTACTTCTGTTAGGATTTGATGCCTCGAGATTCAGCCCATATTGAGCCCACAGCGAGGTTCGCAATGAAAAATGGAGTCCAACGAGACCAAGATCACCCAAAATAGAGCTCGGATGAAGGATATACGAGCTTTTGAAGTCGGCACGAGATCCGAGGTGGCGGAGGACAGCCGGCGGTCGGCGGCGGGCGACAGTGGCACAGCCGCAGGCGGCGGCGCACGGGACGTGTGACCCAGGCTTGCGGCCCAACCGGGCGTGCGGCCCAGGCGGGTGCGCGGCCCAAGCACGCGCGGGCCCATGCGCGGGAGTGGGCCGGCCCAGGCCCAGGCGGCCTGCTGGCCATTTGCCCCAATCCACCATGGACCGGGCGGTCCACGGCTGGGCCTGTGGACTGCGCGGGTGTTTCCCATGCATTTCTCATGGTCCACGGCACTATTCCATGGATCGATCATGATCGGAGGGCATGGGTTGATCTGTTTTTTGATCCGATGGTTCAGAACCTGATTTGGGTTGATTAAGGACTCTTAAACCTAATCTAATTAGGTTTTAACCCTTTAAAAGGGCCCTGTGATGAACAGTGAAGCAGTGGTTTGGGTTTTCTCACCGTACAGAGCCGTACGAACCCAAGGAGAGAAGAGAAAGGTGGAAGTGCTGTGAGAGAAGGAGTAGGAGGCTCCTGGACAGCGGTCGCCAGCCACTTCAGGGGTTCAGGGGATCTTCAAGAGAGAGAGAGCTTTTGTGAGGGAAACTTCTAGTGAGAGAGAATTGGGTGTACAAGGGTTGAGAGTGAGGTCTCCTCTTGTAAAATTTTCTTTTTCATAGTGAAGTTTGCATGCCCCGTGGAGGCGAGCCCTTTTGTGGTTGATCCACGTATTTTGATTGTTTTTCTTTTTGTTTTGTTTCTTCTTTCTTCCTGCTGCATCACATGGTACTGAAAGGATCTTGGGAGGTGGTGTCTTGACCAGACATCCACCCAACAAGTGGTATCAGAGCAAGGCAGTACAAGGATGCAGATTGCAGTGGTGGTGAGCAAGACTGAAGATGGAGAAGACAGGAACAATCAAGATGGAGATCAACAAGTTCGATGGTAAGAGCAATTTCTCCTTGTGGCAGGCAAGGGTGAAGGATGTGCTCATCCAACAGGGGTTGATCGATGCTCTCTTGTGCGATGAGAAGCCGACCACCATGGAGGTGCGGGATTGGAAACGGCTACAGATGCAGGTGGTGAGTACCATCCGCATGTACCTGGCAGATGAGGTGGTGATCCATGTGCTGAGCAAGACTTCCCCGACGGTGCTGTGGTTGAAGCTCGAGGAGTTGTACATGGTGAAGTCTCTCACCAACACACTTTTCCTCTGGAGGTAGTTTTACCAACTGTGGATGACTGAGGGACAGAGCGTGCAGGAGCATCTGAGCCACTTACAGAAGATCCTCACCGACCTCCTCAGCATTGGCGAGAATGTTGAGGAGAAGACCAAGGCGCTGGTTTTGCTGGCGTCGCTTCCCCCTTCGTACGAGTCCTTGGTGACTACTCTTCTAGTGGGGAAGAGCACTATCAAGATGGATGAGGTCATCGCGGTGATACTCCAAAATGAGGTTCTCAGGAGGGAGAACCCAGCTTCGAGTTCAGGTGGCGGTAGCTCAGCTTTGGTGGCTTCTGGAGGAGTAGGAGGTGGTAGACGGAGCGACAGGAGATCGCAACGAGGGCGATCCAAGTTCAGGAGGGACTTGAGCAAAATCAAGTGTTACAGATGTGAGGAGTTAGGGCATCTAGCCAAAGATTGCCCTCAATTGAAAAATCGGACGGTGGCTGCTGTAGCGACGGCCGACAGCAATTCAGATGGAGATATCCTGGAGATATCTGATGAGGTATCTACTTCTTCCCAGTAGTGGATATTAGATTTTGCATGCCCCTATCATGTATGTTGCAGAGAGGAGCAGCTTGACTCCCTGGAGAACAGTGAGGGCACTGTATATCTGTCGGATGGATCGAGCTGTACGATCAGAGAAATTGGGACGGTCAGCTGGAGGACACATGACGGTGTAGTGAGGAGATTGGGGGAGGTCCGATACATATCCGATTTCAGGCAGAATCTTATCTCACTTAGCAGACTGGATTCAAGAGGCTACAGGATGGTAGCTGGTGGAGGAATCCTGAGGGTGTTACGCAGCGATAGGATTGTGCTGGAGGGGAAGAAGGGGAGCAGAGGATATTATTTTCTGGCAGGGAACCCAGTGTGAGGTGGAGCTTCGGGAGCCAGGTGGAGCCCAGAACAAGGTGGAGCTCCAGGAGGCGGATCGAGCACGAGACAGGAGACTCGGGAGGATGAGAGACGACGTCGCAAGGTGAGATTCCTATTGCCGCAGGATGATGCCCCGAGCAGGTCTCAGGTCAGGAGGAGCACAGCATACGATGGAGATGGGATCGAGCAGCCTGGCTCGACTCCCATGTTTGCCCATCCATGATCAGCAGGCGATTGTCCCAGGACATGTGGGCGAGGAGATCTAGAAGCTCTCGAAGTTTGGAGGAGATCGAATATCGAGTTGAGGTAGAGATTGTTAGGATTTGATATCTCAAGATTTAGTCCATATTGAGCCCACAGCAAGATTTGCAATGAAAAATGGAGTCCAACAAGATCAAGATCACCTAAAACGGAGCTTGGATGAAAGAGATACGAGCTTTTGAAGTCGGCATGAGACCCGAGGCGGCGGAGGACAACCGGCGGCGGGTGGCAGCGGCGCGGCCGTAGGCGGCGATGCGCGGGACGCGTGACCCAGGCCCGAGTCCCAAGCGAGCAGGTGGCCCAACCGGGTGCGCGGCCCAGGCAAGCGTTCGGCCCAGCCTGGCGCGCGGCCCAGGCAGGCGCGCGGCCCAGGCGCACGCGGGCCCGTCGCAAGAGCGGGCCGGCCCAGGCCCAGGTGGCTTGCTGGCCATTTGCCCCGATCCACCGTGGACCGGGCGGTCCATGGTTGGGCCTGTGGACTACGCGGGCATTTCCCACGTGTTTCACGCGGTCCACGGCACTATTTCATGGACCGATCGCGATCGGAGGGCGTGGGTTGATCTGTTTTTTGATCCTATGGTTCAGAACCTGATTTGGGTTGATTAAGGACTCTTAAACCTAATGTAATTAGGTTTTAACCCTTTAAAAGGGCCCTGTGACGAACAGTGAAGCAGTGGTTCGGGTTTTCTCGCCGTACAGAGCCGTACGAACCCTAGGAGAGAAGAGAGAGGTAGAAGCACTGTGAGAGAAGGAGCAGGAGGCTCCTGGACAGCAGTCGCCAGGCACTTCAGGGGTTCAGGGGGTCTTCAAGAGAGAGAGAGCTTTTGTGAAGAGAACTTCTAGTGAGAGAGAATTGGGTGTACAAGGGTTGAGGGTGAGGTCTCCTCTTGTAAAATTTTTTTTTTCATAGTGAAGTTTGCATGCCCCGTGGAGGCGAGCCCTTTTGTGGCTGATCCATATATTTTGATTGTTTTTCTTTTTGTTTTGTTTCTTCTTTCTTCCTGCTGCATCGCGTGGTACTGAAAGGATCTTGGGAGGTGGTTTTCTGGCCAGACATCCACCAAACAACTTCTACTTTCCATAAAACTATAATGTGATTGTGAGTCAAAATGCCATATTCTTAAAAAATCAATTTATCCAGGATGGCGGTAATGAGAAGTTAGTGGAGCTCGAAGAGAAAGTCTCTGAAGAGCCAAGAGCTATAGATCCTTAGAAACCCGTAGTCCATGAGCCAGTAGTTGATGTTTCTCTTCCACCTTGTAGATCTAGCAGGATCTTCCGATCTCCTAAAAAGTACATGGGTATCCTTATGGAGGAAGTAAAGAAAATATTCCTTATGAAAGATAGGGGTCATATTGATGATCCTAATACCTTTGACGAGGCGATGTTTGACATCGATTTTGAGAAATGGTTAGATGCTATGAAGTCAAAAATTGACTCGATATACTCGAACCAAGTTCGAACCTTAATGGACCCACCTGAGGGTATTGTACCGATTGGGTATAAATAGATCTACAAAAGGAAGATAGGTGCCAATGGTAAGGTAGAGACCTATAAAGTTAGGCTTGTGGCTAAAGGTTATAGTCAGTGTGAGGGCATTGACAATCAGAAAATCTTCTCACTTATAGCCATACTGAAATCTATCCACACTCTGCTTGCTGTTGCAGCTTACTATGATTATGAAATCTGGCAGATGGATTTGAAAACTGCTTTTTTGAATGGATATCTTGAGGAAGATATCTATATGGAGCAGCCTATGAATTTTATGTCCAGTGATGGTAATCACAGAGTCTGCAAGCTACAAAGGTCCATATACAGATTAAACTGACTTCTCGATGTTGGAACCATCATTTTGATTAGGCAATCAAATTATTTGATTTCATCAAAAATAAAGAGGAACCTTGTGTATACAAGAGGGTCAGTGGGAGTGCGATCACCTTTCTTATATTGTACGTGGATGATATTCTCCTTATTAGGAATGACATTCCCATGCTGATCATGGTCAAAAGATGGTTGTCCAAGAAATTCTCCATGAAAGATCTAGGGGAAACATCCTATATTCTTGAAATAAATATCTATAGGGATAGACCTAAATGGATACTTGACCTGTCACAAAAGCTGTACATAAAGAAGGTGCTGAAGAGGTTCAGCATGAAAAACTCCAAGAGAGATCTCTTACCTCTTAGGCATGGTATTAGTCTTTCCAAGATAATGTGTCCGACTATATCTGAGGAGATTCAGTGTATGAGTAGGATTCCTTACACCTCGACCATAGGGAGCCTCATATACACCATGCTATATACTCGACCTGATATTGCCCTTGTTGTGAGCATCACAAGCAGGTATCAGTCGAATCTAGACGAGGAGACTGGATAGCTGTGAAGAACATCCTTAAGTACTTAAGAAGGACTAATGATTTGTTCTTGATCTTTGGAGGTGATTTTGAGTTGCGAGTCGAGGGGTACACTGACTTAAACTTCATGTCTGATCCTGATAATAGAAAGTCTATGTTAGGATATGTGTTCGTTTGCAATGGTGGTGCGGTCAGTTGGAAGAGTTTCAAGCAACCCATCATAGCGGATTCGACCACGGAAGTTGAGTATATCGCTACTTCGGATGTTACAAAGGAAGGCTTCTAGTTCAAGAAGTTCATTGAGGAACTTAGGGTTATGACATTGGATACCATACCACTCTACTGTGACAACAATGGAGCCATAGCACTTGCTAAGGAGTCGAGGTCTCATAAAAAATCTAAGCATATTGAGCGACGGTTTCATATCATATGAGTGTTGGGTTCTGGTGACGTAGCAGAATATAGATTTTAAAATTTTTTTAACATGCATACAATAATGAAAACAAGGTTTAACATTTAAACACAATCACCGGAGCTCAAAAACCCAAAGAACCCCTTGATGATTACAATCAAATCACAAAATCATGCATATGAGGAGAAGATCAGAAGTCATATACCACCATGAAGATCATGAACTGATGATTTTGAGATTTTCATGAGAATCCAAAGTAGAAGCTCTCTAACAGTGATCCATACAGGATTGGTCAGGGCCCTTCTCAACTTGTCCTGGTGCTGCAGCCTTCTTCCTAAGTGCACTGTCGTCCATCCTTTGCAAGAATGATGTGCACCACCACTTGTATGCTTTTATGACCTCCACTAGTGCTACTCTAGGAACCCTTTCCCAAAGTATCACACTACACTCTAATCAGATTTTATGTTCAACACATGAACAATCTGATTTTTTGGACAAGTATCTCATACTTTTTTTTTCTTCCTCTCTTCCTTTCCAATTTCTCTCCCTCTTTTTTTTGTCTTTTTTTCAAATTTTTATTATTATTTCTTCTTATTTCCATGCCCATCTTCAGTAAAAATGGCATGCTAAATCTAGTTGTGGCACCTCCTTTAAATAGAAAATAAGGGGCATACCATGGGATGCCAACTCTTAGCATCCCTTAATTATTACATGCCACAAATAAATTTTTATCCATGGAATCTAGTGAGATGGCATGGAAAAGGAAGTGATTGACCAGCAGAAGGACTCTTTCTTTACCTGGAAAAAATAAATCACCATCATATGACATGTGGAATAAAAGGGAGAGCGTGAAATACCAAGAGTCCATGATAATGCGGACTCTTCCATATTCAACGCAAATGTATGGCATCCCATTATTATTTGGCATTCAAACTCCTTCCAGAAGAAGGACTTTCTTTCCTCTCTATGTCCCAAAATTCCAAGGGTCATCTGATGACACGATGAATTTAAAAATGTGTGGAAATAAAGGAAAGAAATAAAGAGTTTTAAGTGAATTGGACTCTTCCAATTCAATCGCCAAATAATGGGGCATCCCACACTTATTTTGGCATGGAGTTCCTTCCAAGAGAAGCACTCCACTTCCTCTTCCATGTCCCACATCCCAAGGCACCATCTAATGGTACACAAAAATAAGGAATGCATGGAACATGTAAGAGAATTAAGAGGAGTGGAAGAGAAGGACTCCTCTCCTTAACACCAAAAATAAATGTGACGCCAACAATTTTTATGCATGTGGTTTTGATGTGGAGGAGGCTGATTCCACATGGAACACTTTTATAAAATTAGATAAAATCAATTAATAAATTAGATGGTTCAAACCCAATCACATTAGGTCAAGGCAACAAGACTAGATTAGCATAAACACCTTTGCACTAAACCCAATTGGAAATTTTGGTTAATTCATGTGCTAGCAATTTAATTAACCCATTAAATTTATAATAAATTCAAATTGATTAGACTAAGATCAAATCTTTATTGTGTATGATCCATTGGGATTTAAATCTAGCCAGCAGTGGATCCAAACTCTCGATGAAATCCTAATCCGATTGGATTAGATCAGCTCAAGAGTCCCAATCAACTAGGACTCTTCCTAATCGATTCTAGAATTAAATTCTTTTAATTCTATCAAGTTATAAGTCAAGATTGATATCTAGTAACGTGTCATGACTATCCAAAAGATTTAAAATTTGATAGAAATATCAAAATTATCATTTCATGATGAGTTATCGTGCAATTTAATCCTTCGATCACACAACATCTCGGAAAGATTATAAGTATGGAAATATGTCAAACCCAAATATCTAACCATATGTATCTCGATCCAATGATGATGACTCAGTTGATGAACTAATAGAAATCATTTCTACTGTTCATCCCTGCTCTGACCAGAGACTCTCAGAGTCACCATCCTATGAGATCACATAGGATGTTCTCTCCACCTACAAAGAGTGATCGATTCTTTATTGACCACTCACAATCTCCATGCACACTTCACCATACCCAGAATATCCTACACATATCTCAAAATGGTGTGCTAGAAAATAAACCAAAGTGAGGGTCCATGCATACAAGGTACCATGATGATCTCAGATCAAAGGATCACATGCACCACTCTCCCTGAAGAACCATCTGTTGACATACTGTAAGGCTCCATTAAATATTCTTTTGCATGTCAGTTTAATGAACTCATTCTCTAATGAGCACCTACATCCTTGTATTAGTGTCACCACACAAGTGGTTATGAGATCAACTATCCTCTCCGTCAAGCATACATAGGATATACCAGTCTTATCGGAGTCATCGATCCCTGACTCGATGTTCTAATGATTGAAAATATTTTAGATTGGGCTATCAAGATTTTAGATCTCACTGGCATGATCTCATTATGGCCTTAAAATCATTATCCTAATCTATGGGATTTATCATAATCTTATAAAAAAATGATATAGCAAATGATAAAACATAATACCTCATATAAATAAAATAACTAATGTCATGCAAATGAGTAGAAAGATAATGAAAAAATATCCCATCGCATCCTGCGATTGGCTTGTAGGGTAATATTCTTTCAATCTTTCACTTGCACTAAAGCTAATCGCTCCTATACCTGATGCCCGTACAATCAGTATGACGATTACACTACTGCTGTGTATGGCTTAGTGAACTAGTCCTATTATACTGTTCTTTAATATTAGCATATTTTATGATCATATTATGAATGAGGTGAAAGTGCTTAGGATGAGTATGGGTACTCGGTGAGACCAAACCCAACTTAATGATGAACCCTTCATCAGGCACCTTTTCTAAGAAATCTTTACTAACAATATTTAACTGAAACAAGTACAGTATGCTGTTTGAAACTTTTTCAATTCACTGCTCCTCTAGTACTTCTCAAGTACTTTGAGAATACTTTTCATAATTTTTAAAATATCATATCATGGATCAGCCTGAAATCAATGATTATATACAAGGCATAATTCACATCAGGCTTGGTACATTGAATATATGGGTAAGTAAACACCTTTACACCCATTCATGTTGAACCCTTTCAACATTAAATTCTAAGTGCCTAGACTGGGATAAACCCTGCATCCACTTACATCTATCTCTATAGATGTCAAATATATTGGATACTTAACCCAAGTCTATTTTTCATGAAAACTTCTATGATAAGCAAGTTATTGATTGAGTGCAATATCGAGACTATCTTCTCAATATGCTGTATGTCCCTACATATATAACCAAGAAGTTAGTGAAACTCCCACTTATTTTTTTGCACACACATAGCTTCATCTATATTTGATAAAGTCAAATATTTTGACTATTCCATAAAAAAAATAGAAGTACCCACTCCTCATAAACTGCTTGAATTCATAAAAGCATTTGCCTTTCCACTAGAGACAACTTCTCTAGATAGTGTGTGGTAATAGCAAAAATTTGAATAGATATTTTTGACAGCAACCTGTTGGGTCATACCCATAGGTGCTTCAACTATAGTACACACTTGGTTGATGTACAGAGAGTCAATTTTAGATGTCAAGGTTTCAGGCCAACTCTTAGAGTCTCTACTCATAACATTCTCGAAATAGGTCAAGTAAAACATCATTCACAATGATGTATGGTGTATTGCCATTCATAATGACAAACCCATATTTTGAGTGGTACATTACACACTCTAAATGACCTTTCGATAAGGAGGTGTGTATCATGGTCGTGCCTCATCATTGTGTTGGGAATAGTATCCCAAAGTCAATCGTCAGTCTGTTGACGGTTGTGCTCATTTTTGTATATGTATATGAATTATGAATTAATAAAAATTATTTTAATATTTTTCATCATAAAATATTTCATCTTCTAATGAACTCCTATGTTGTGGTGAAGTCTTTAGGACTATTTAGACTCGACAAAGGAGGATTTGTCGTTTAGTCCTTAAATCTGTTCGCGACCAAATGATACGTTGTTACCAAGGACGACAACGTTTATCAAGCACAGATCATTGTGTGCCATATAGGTTGGTTGTCCTCTTAACCAATGAGTGTGGAGACACTGGTATGGCATACAGGTGAGATGTAAGGATACATCTGCACGAAACGTGACCGACTCCGGAGCTATTTCTGCTGTCAAGATTTGCTCCAATGGAATATGGGTATAAATGTCCCTCCGACCTGAGACTGCCACGGTGACTTGCAAGTAACTCATTGCACTTAGGCACTGGACTACCTGAATTTCTAATTCAGTGACGGAAGGCTGCTGGGTGTAGTCAAGTACTTGACTTATCGGTGCGTGTGTCAAGATGGGATTGACCACTCCAGTTCAGGAGTTGTATATAGTCGTATTTTAATTTAGCAAAATCTTGGTCAGGGTAGTCTTTGTGAGGAGTCACAGGACTGTTTGAGTTGAGCATGATTCGGATGATCTAATCAGGGTTGACAGTTTGATCCTGAGTCATCCTAAACACAGAGGTCAAAAGGATGAATTATACAATAACCATATTCACGTAGGTTCTGAGTGTTGCGATTGTGATTATTTGACCTATCCGATCGTTGGGTACCATTGCTAGATGGTCACTTCGATTAGTTCAGGAATTGGTTTCTGTGCTACCGACTTAGGTTCGAACCTGTGGGGTCACACACATTAGAGGTTCCTATCTGATCTGATGGCTAATGAAGAGTTCTAATGCTCATAGACTATGAGTCCTACGTGTTTGGGACTCTGTGATCGAGAATCAGGATTCTCTGATCACGAGTCCCACACATTTTGGGTACCGAGGTCAAGAGTCCCACTGGTTTGGGACTCTTCGATCAGGGTTACATATCGATGAATTCTGATGCTCGATTACCCAGATTTGATCAGGAATTGGGCTTAATCAATTTTAGATTTTATTAGGATTTTATTGAGCCTAATTAAGCCTAATTTAGTTGGATTTAAATTAGTCTAATTGGGCCTAACTTATTTGGTTCAATTAGATTGGTTTAAATAATGAAACCACCTTGACCCATTCTCCCTGCGCTACCTCACTTCCACTGCGCCCATTTGAATTCACGAGAAGGAAGTTCTCATGAATTTTTTCTCACGCAAAGCCCTCCTCACCCCCTACTTTAATGCGCCAAATGAGTGGATAAGGATGATTGGTTGGCCATTCAAATTCAAAACAAAGTTTGAATTTGAATGAGCAACCAATCTTGGCACCTTGACCTTATCCTCTTTTAGCGCCCCATTTATTACACGAGAAAATGTTTCTCATGAAATCACTCATGCACAAATTAAGCCACGCCCTCCTCTTCTCACACCCTTAGTGGATAGGCATAAATTAGTTTCCATTTGAATTCAAAATTTGATTTGAATTCAAATGTGCAATTACTCATCTTTATCCTCTCACGTGGATAAGATATTTGACATTGTTTTAAAAGAAGGAGAAGAGTGGGGCATGTGCAAGAAAAATTTTGAAGAGAAAATCTGAGCGTGAGGAAACCTTGTGTGTAAGGTGAAGGTCTATATCCTTTCGAGAGAAAAAGAAAGAAAAGAAAGAAAAAGTGTGCGCAGGGTTTCAGTGAGTTGTTCTGGGTTTCAGCCTGGAGTTTGGGAAGTGAGAAGGTGAGCTATGAGTGTCATGAGCCCATCAAATTTTAGAGAGATCTTCAACATCCTCTCAAGCATGTCTACTGACGATCCAGAGTGTCCAAAGAATCGACAGACATCGATCGAAGGAGTTCGATCAACATTAGCCGTCGAAAGGGCTCTACAACGAGCTAGCACTTGTGAGGAGTCGATCAGATCGGGAGCTTCATGTGGATGATCCACAGAGATCAGACATACTGTGTGGCTACATCGTGATGATCAGACTCTCCCGACAGTGATCTGATTGCGGCGATCTACTACCCGCACAAAGGTATTGTGTTCTGAACATGTTACAGTAAAGTGTTTACTGTTCAAATTCGAATTTCAAATTTAAATATATGTATACTATATATCATATTTAGATCCTAATATAGGATAAATTTTTATTAATTAATTAGATTAATTAATAATTTTTACTGTAAAATAGTGATTTTGAAAAAAATTTAAAATTATCATTTTACCCCTGCACTGAATTTTCTCCACAAATGGTATCAGAGCAGGTTTTTAGATATGATATATATATTTACATGCGTAGATTAAATTGTAATCTAAAAGTTTAAATTTAAAATTTAAAATTTAAAATTTGAAATTTGAATTTTGAAAGTTGTTTGAAATTCAAAATTCAAAAATTTGAAATTCAAAATTTGAGATTTGAATTTTAAAATTTGAAATTCAAAATTTAAAAATTTAAAATTTAAAATTTGAAATTTGGTTAAAATTTTAAATTTAAAATTTAAAATTCAAATTTTGAAATTTGAAATTCAAAATTTGAAATTTAAAAATTTGAAATTTGAAATTTGTTTGAAATTTGAAATTCAAAATTTAAAATTTAAAATTTGAAATTTAAATTTTGAAATTGGTATATTTAGATATACTTGATCCAAGTAGCAAGTAATCGAATTGGGTTGGTTGCCATGGTCATTCGGTCATAGCAGAAAAGTAGGGTTTAAAGGCCCTCTCTTCTCATTCGATGGGGTCTCCTATGGCGGTAGGAGTGCCGATGCAATTATATCTCATACAGATGAAGTAGCGAAAGAAATATTCATGATTTATTTTGATTGAGTTATTTTCTGTTATGTAATTAGCAATAGGATTGCTATTTATGAAATGTGCTGATCTATTTGTGTAATGAGTCAACATATTTGGTGAACAGAAAATAAAACCTTTCAAATTTGAAAATTATTTTTCAAATGCCAAACTCTGACCCATCAGCCCAAATACTTAATTAAAAGAATTAAGTATTGTCTAGTAGGTCTAGAATTGTGAATTAAGACCTAAGACAATTGCATAAACTTGTGGGTCAATGGGTTAGATGGATTAGATTCATAATTGGGTTAGACCTAAGGTTAGCTTAAAGAAATGGACTAAATTAGAGTAATTGATCAAATCTAATCAAAAGTTGAATTAGATTAGGTCAAGGATACTCTAGACTCAACTCCAATAGTTGTAGTTGAATGGGTCCATGTCTTTAACTAGACCAAGATGGACTTAATTCATGGCTACACGGTGGAACCCTTTTTACTAAGTTGATCAAATTAAAACTAATGAACCGATTGGTGTCTAAGGTAAGTTTGGCAGTGTTGGTGCAGAAATCCGCTTGCACCGGAGAAGCTGGAGTCGAGGGAGTCACGGTCGCCGTCGGGACCTGCAAAGGAAGTCTAAACCGGAGGTGGGGTTGCTCCGACAAGACCCTCCGACGCTCAAGTCAGTTCTCTGCCTCAATAAGAATGGAGTGCTCGAACAGAGAATTTAGCAGAGTTTAGAGGTAAAAAACTAGAGCCTATTGAATAACGTATCTGGGGCCCCCTTTTATAGGCGGAGGGGGCAACAAATCGATGGCGATGCCTGTAACCGTCTGGTAGTGGGCCGCCCAGAGTCAGGAGGAATTTATTGCGGAGGGTAGTAGAGTGGGATCGTGGCTATTGCCGTGGCTCACCACGTGGAATCAGTTACGGAGAGTGGAGCGGCGTCCGCTGTCGTGACTCGTCAGGGAATGGTGGAATCGTGCAGGATCCGCCACAGGGAGTGGAGCAGAATCGTGGCCGTTAATACGGCCTAACAGGGAGTAATGGAGCTGCGTAGGGTTCGCCACAGGGAGTGGAGCAGTGTTGTCCGTTACTGTGGCCTGCCAGGGGGTCCAGACTGGTCGGCCAAAGTTTGGTTAGAGTCGGTAGCGAGGTCCGGTACCCGCAGGAGTTTGGGCGAGGTCTTCCCACAGTCGAAATAGAAGATGGAGTCTGGATTCCGTAGGAGTCCGGATGAAGCCTACTTGCAGGTGGGGTCATGGACGGAGTCCGACTCCCGTAGGAGTCTAGACGAAGTCTACTTGCAGTTGGGGTCGTGGACGGAGTCCGGCTCTCGTAGGAGTCCGGACGAAGTCTGTCCGCAGCCGTTGGAGTCGAGGGCGAAGCCCGGCTCCCGTAGGAGTTCGGGTGGAGTCTTAAAGTCAAAGATGAAATCCGGCTCCCGTAGGAGTCCAGACAGGGCTTACCAGTAGTTGATGTTGAGGATGGAGTCCGACTCCTGCAGGAGTCCAGGCGGAGTCTACTTGCGGTTTGAAGTTGTCGGCGGAGTTTGGCTCTCGTAGGAGTCCGGACGAAGTCTTCCTTGCGGCAGAAGTCGTGGATGGAGCCTCGCGAGGTTCGACCCTGCCAAGAACTTCGATCGAGGGAATTTTATGCCCAACACCAGTCCCCCTACTTCCGAGTTCAAATTTCGAATGAAGGAAGTACGGAGAAGTTGTCGCGGCCGAAGTTCCTCCCCTGACGTCCGGGCGAAACCGTCCTTGGATATGTCGGCATTTAATGCGCGCACGCCAGAGTCCTTTTTCCGATTATGGCGATCCGAAAAGTTTTTTCGGAACTCCCACTAAGACGTGACCCCAAGCATCGTGCCATAGAAATTTGCGAACAGTCAATCCTCGATAGCGGCGAGTGGGACACGCGGGACACGTGGTGAGCACTGGCTGGTCTAGGGACACCCGCCACCATAATTGCGCTAAGATTCGCTGCCTATTTAAACCCCCTACCCCTCCTTCGAAGCCTTACTCCGCCTAAAAGACGGCACCTTTCTTTCTTCTGAGAGCCTAGCTACTCAGCCACCCTCTTGGTGCCCCTGCCGACTCTGAGCACCCTCCGCACCGGTCACTGCTGTCTCTCTGCCATCCTCAGCCCCCCGATTCCTCTCTAAGGGGTTTTGCCCACCAGGTCCTCCACCTCAGAGGCCATTCTCAAGAGGATGCCAAGGACTCGAAGGAAGGCAAGGAGGAGAACAGCGGTCTGTGAGTTCTCCGGTCATCGAGCGGCTGCTGCAGGTCCCTGTCGCTTCAAAGGGGGCTTGGGAAAGAATTCCTTCAACAACAGGGGTTTAATAACGGGGACCGTCGATAAAGGCATTCTGCTTGAGAATTTTGAAGTAGCAAGATGGTGTGACACCGATCAGGAGGGCAGAACTGTCGTCACAAGCTGTGGCGGGATCCTTGATGTCGTCGGGGCCGAGGGACCAGAAGCTGTCGGCGTCGACGGTGGGGCAGTAAAACTTGTTGCAGGGACGGTGGAAGTAGCGCATGCCGACCTTGTCGGAATACTTCGGACGGCGGTTGTCACGGAGCATTTGGTGATGGTGCATATCTCTGGCGCCGCCGCTGCCTCCGGGGTGACTCCGGTTCTTCTTGAAACAGGTCTTCATCGCCGCTGCCGTTGCCCCGACTGCCCCCTGGAATCTATCCCATCCTTTTCCCCTGGGGGTTGGGACTTCGGAGGTGGAGCGAAACAAGGCGGGGCGAGAGCCGACAGGTCTGCCACACGCATCGAAAAATGCAGCTGGGAAGGACAGGAACGGGAAGAGAAGTTTGCAGCCTGAAGCGGCCTCCAGTGCATCCTTTCCAAGCCGTGTTTCGAGCCTCATGATAATGTATTCTTTTCTGGCCCTTCGGGGCTTGTAACGTACATCTTGTTAGTTGCAAAATGAGAAGGAAATTTTGTTACCTCGTGAATTGTTGCCTGCCGAACTTCCTTCCCCCTTTTTCTCTCTTCCCCCCTTTTTTTTTTTTTTTGATGTTGTCCTAAGGTCGCCGGTGGCCCTTTTATTCATGTTGAATTGTCATTTGCCGAGCTCCTTATCGGCCTTTACGTCATTCGAAGGTGCCTGGTTGTCATCGTATCAACCCATCCTTTTCGTCAGTGGCCGCAGGTTCGCCTGGGGCCATTCGGGCTTGATGTCCCCTCAGGGCTTGAGCTCGGAGGTCCGAGCTTCTATCGCCCTGAGGAAGTTGTCATATTTTGCATCGAAAGCTTCCTTGAAGGCTGGGACTCCTGATGGGAGCCTCAATCCTTGCTGTGACGGGGTTCTATGCACCTTGGGCGCTGTTTGTTTTCCAATCATCGTTGATGTGGTCCATCGCCTTTCTTTTTCTTTTTCGCTTGGAATCTTTCTCTGCTCTCAGCGAGGCTACGGGAGTTTGGCTCCCGTAGGCAAAGTCGGGGCGAAGTTCGGCTCCCGCGGGGGTCTGGGCGGAGTCCTGCAATTAAAGTCAGGTGTGAAGTCCGGCTCCCGTAGGAGTCCGGACGGATCTTACCGGCAGTTGAAGTTGGCGACGGAGCCCGGCTCCCGTAGGAGTCCGGGCAGAGTCCCCCTTGAGGTTGGAGTCGTGGGTGGAGTCCGGCTCCCGTGCGAGTCCGGGCGGAGTCCTCTCAAAGTTGAAGTCACGGGCGGAGCCCGACTCCCGTAGGAGTCCGGGCGAAGTCCCCTGCAATTAAAGTCAGGTGCGAAGTCCGGCTCCCGTGGGAGTCCGGATGGGATTTATCAGAAATCGAAGTTGGCGACGGAGCCCGGCTCCCGTAGGGGTCCGGGCTGGGCTTACCACCGGTTGAAGTTGGTGACGGAGCTTGGCTCCCGTAGGAGTCCGGGCCTTCGATT
The DNA here is from genome assembly GCF_000442705.2 of Elaeis guineensis. NCBI lineage: Eukaryota > Viridiplantae > Streptophyta > Magnoliopsida > Arecales > Arecaceae > Elaeis > Elaeis guineensis. Next base: position 44,528,034 of record NC_025994.2, read on the forward strand.
TTGCTTAAGCTAGGGCAAGGTTTTCCTCCTGTCCTTAGCAAGGCTGTGGGGGCGCATATGGACATTGCAGGGCCTCTCCCCCATCCGGTCTAAATGAAATCGGGCCTTCGACTTTGCTCAAGTTAGGGCGAGGTTCTCCTCCCGTCCCTAATAGGGCTGTGGGGGCGCATATGGGCGTTGCAGGGCCTCTCCCCCCATCCGATCTAAACGGAACCGGGTCTTCGACTTTGCTCAAGTTAGGGCGAGGTTCTCCTCCTGTCCCTAACAGGGCTGTGGGGGCGCATATGGGCATTGCAGGGCCTCTCCCCCCATCCGGTCTAAATGGAACCGGGCCTTCGACTTTGCTCAAGTTAGGGCGAGGTTCTCCTCCTGTCCCTAACAGGGCTGTGGGGGCGCATATGGGCGTTGCAGGGCCTCTTGCCCCATCTGGTCTAAATGGAACCGGGTCTTCGACTTTGCTCAAGTTAGGGCGAGGTTCTCCTCCTGTCCCTAACAGGGCTGTGGGGGCGCATATGGGCGTTGTAGGGCCTCTCCCCCCATCCGGTCTAAATGGAATCGGGCCTTCGACTTTGCTCAAGTTAGGGCGAGGTTCTCCTCCTGTCCCTAACAGGGCTGTGGGGGCGCATATGGGCATTGCAGGGCCTCTCCCCCCATCCGGTCTAAACAGAACCGGGTCTTCGACTTTGCTCAAGTTAGGGCGAGGTTCTCCTCCTGTCCCTAACAGGGCTGTGGGGGCGCATATGGGCGTTGCAGGGCCTCTCCCCCCATCCGATCTAAACGAAACCGGGTCTTCGACTTTGTCGAGACGAAGTTTTCCTTTTGTTTTTGATACAGTTTGTTTGGATTGTCCAAAGACATATAGGTATGCAATTTTCAATTACAACGAAGTTACTGGTAGTACATCCGTAAGTTTTCTGAGCTCCACGGTCGTGGGAGGTCGGCTCCTCCGAGTTCTTTAGGATAATAAGTTCCGGGCCGGATCACTTCTTTGACTTCATATGGTCCTTCCTAGTTTGGGGTGAGTTTTCCTCGATCCTGAGGTTGCGAGATAGCGGCTCGTCGAAGCACTAGATCTCCCACTCTAAAGGCTTTGTTCTTGACCCGGGCGTTGTAATATCGAGCGACTTTCTATCTGTAGGCTGCCATTCGAACCTGAGCTATCTCCCGTCTTTCTTCCAGCAGGTCAAGGTTGGCTCTAAGACTTTGCGAATTTTGACGTTCGTCGAATGCCACGACTCGTGCCGATGGGAGTTTAAGCTCGATTGGGATGACAGCTTCCATACCGAAGGCTAAAGCAAAAGGGGTCTCCCCCGTAGGTAGCCTCTGGGTAGTTCGATACGCCCACAACACAAGATCAAGTTCGTCCGCCCAAGTTTCCTTTGCTTTTTCAAGCCTTGTTTTAATCCCCTGCAAAAGGGTTCTGTTGGTTACCTCAGCTTCGCCGTTAGCCTGGGGATGGGCTACTGATGTGAAGTTGTGGGAGATGTTTAGATCTCCACAGAATTCGGCGAATTTTGCTCCCACGAATTGCCGTCCGTTATCAGTGATCAGGGTTCTAGGCAAACCGAACCTACACACGATCGACTTCCAGACAAAATCTTGTACTTTTGCTTCTGTGATTTTCGCTAGTGGTTTGGCTTCAACCCATTTGGTGAAATAGTCGATCGCTACAAGGAGAAACTTCCTTTGCCCAGACGCCATGGGAAAGGGGCCAAGGATGTCCATCTCCCATTGTGCAAAAGGCTAAGGGGCACTCAAGGGTGTGAGCTCGGTGGCGGGCTATCTCTGGATGTTGGCGTATCTCTGGCATCGGTCACACTTTTTGACATATTCAATCGAATCATGATGCATCGTTGGCCAGTAATATCCTTGGCGGAGCAACTTGTGGGATAAAGATCTAGCCCCCAAATGGTTTCCGCAAACTCCTTCATGTACTTCCCACAAGGCGTAGTCAGCTTCCGAGGGCCGGAGACATTTCAAAAGGGGCAAGGAGTATGATCTCTTGTATAATTTGCCCTCATAAAGGATGTATCGGGAGGCTTGATTTCGGAGCTTCCGAGCTCCCTTCGCATCCTGGGGGAGAACTCCATCTCTGAGATAGACGATCAGTGGGTCGACCCAGCTGGGTTCGTGGTTAATCTCCATTACGGGCCGCGATTCTTCTGTACTCGAGTGTTTTAGAACTTCGAAGAGGATGCCTTTGGGCAATTCGGTCGAAGCCGATGTCGCCAGCTTGGAGAGAAGGTCAGTCCTCGTATTTTCCAACCTTGAGATCTGCCTAATGTTGAAGTCGCTAAAGGCAGGAGTGAGCTCCTTTACCTTCTCAAGGTATTTGGCCATACTGTCCTCCCGCGCTTCGTAATTTTCGCTGACTTGCCCACCCCAGTTGGGAGTCACTGTGCACCCGGAGCTGACTTATTCCCAGCTCTCTGGCGATCCTTAGTCCTACGATCAGAGCTTCGTATTCTGCTCCATTATTTGTTGCGGGAAACTCGAAACGCAGAGCGTATTCCGCGATGACTCCCTCCGGACTGACCAAGATCAAGCCCGCACCTGCACCCGACATGTTGGAAGATCCGTCCACATAGAGGGCCCAAAAGCGATTAGCGGGATCGGCCTCTTCTTCGGGGGAGTTCGGTTGGGACTTCAGGTCGTCACCTTCGCTTTGTTCAAGTTCAGCCTCCTCTGGGATGGTACACTCTACTATGAAATCTACTAGTATTTGGGCCTTCACTGCTGGCCTGGGTCGATAATTGATGTCGAATTCCGTGAGCTCGATCGCCCATTTCGCCATCGTCCCGGAGGTGTCTGCCCGGTGCAAGACCGCCTTGATTGGTTGGTCGGTGAGTAGTGTCACGGTGTGCCCTTGAAAGTAGGGTCAGAGTCTCCGGGCTGCAATCAACAAGGCGTAAGTTAATTTCTCTAATTTGGTATACCTGGTCTCGGCGTCCCTCAACGCGCGGCTAATGTAGTAGATCGACCGCTGGACTTTCGTCTCTTCTTTGACAAGGACGGCCGTGAGGGCCATGGGAGAGACTGTCAGGTATAAAAATAGCTCTTCCCCAGGCTCAGGCTTTGCTAACAGTGGGGGTGATCCAAGGTAGCTTCTTAATTCTTCGAATGCCTGTTGGCACTCAGGGGTCCAACAGAAGTTCTTCGGTTGCTTGAGGGTTTGAAAGAAGGGCAAGCACCATTCGGCCGACCTTGCGACGAAGCGATTAAGGGCCGCTATCCTCCCTGTGAGGCGCTGAACCTCTTTTATCGACTTTGGGGCGGCCATCTCCTGGATGGCATGAATTTTCTCTGGATTGGCCTCGATTCCGCATCCTGATACCATGAAACCCAGGAACTTTTCTGAGGTTACGTCGAAAGTGCACTTAGTTGGGTTTAGCTTCATTCTATATTTTCGGAGAGCGTCGAAGGTCTCCTCAAGGTCGGCGATATGATCTCTAGAAGATTTGGTTTTTACGAGCATGTCGTCCACGTAGACCTCCATGTTACGATCGATCTACTCCTTGAAGATTTTGTTCACCAACCGTTGATAGGTTGCGCCCGCATTCTTGAGGCTGAAAGGCATGACCCTGTAACAGTAAAGGCCACGATTAGTGATGAAAGCTGTCTTTTCTTCGTCTTCCGGCGCCATTCTAATTTGATTATAGCCGGAGAACGCATCCATGAAGGTGAGGAGCTCATGGCCAGAGGTCGCATCCACCAGTTGATCGATTCTGGAAAGGGGATAGCTGTCCTTCGGACAGGCCTTATTTAGCTTTTTGAAGTCTATGCACATCCTCCACTTGCCGTTTGCCTTTTTGACCAGGACAACGTTGGAAATCCAATCAGGATAATTGACTTCCTTAATGAATCCGGCCTTAAGGAGCTTATCCATTTCCTCGGCTATCGCCTTCTGCCTCTCCGGAGCATGACTTTGGATTTCTCTTTCGTCGGTCGATGTTTTGGATCGACGGCCAGATGATGCTCCATGACTTCCTTGTCAATCCCCGGCATGTCTGCTGGAACCCAAGCAAAAATGTCCACATTCTTTTGTAGAAAATCAATGAGACGCACCCGCACCTCCTCCCCTAGGTTGGAGCCAATCATTGCTACATGCTCCGAGTTTTCATCGTTCAAAGGGATTGGTACCAGATCTTCAATGGGGGCACCCCTCTCTTCGGTGAGGTCATCGCGAGCATCCAATCCATCGATGGGGCAGGAATCAGATTGATCGCCTCTTTGCAAGGCTATATATTGTAACAGTGTCTGGCCAGAGCTTGATCTCCTCGGACCTCTCCGGTCCCCTGGTCGGTGGGGAACTTCAACTTCAAATGGTAGGTCGATACGATGGCTCGGAGAACATTGAGGCCAGGTCGGCCGAGGATTGCGTTGTAGGTGGACGGCGCCTTCACCACCAAGAAATTCACCAGAGCCCTGGATTGCCTTGGATATTGACCTGCGGCCACAGTCAAGGTTATTATCCCTTCCGTCGGAACGGCGTCGCCGGTAAACCCTACTGTTGGGTATAAAATACTCCCAGCCGAAGTCCTCCACAGAATCAATGGCTCCGCCAACAAGGCCAACCTCAAAAGAGGTCTCCGCCTGGACTCCCACGGGAGCCGGGCTTCATCCTCGACACCAACAACTTCAGCCACAAGCAGACTCCGCCCGGACTCCTACGGGAGCCGGGCTCCACCGTCGACAACTTCAGCAGCAAGTGGACTCCGCCCGGACTCCTACGGGAGCCGGGCTCCATCCTCAACATCAACTACTGGTAAGCCTCGTCCGGACTCCTACGGGAGCCAGACTTCGCCTTTAACCTTGATTGCAGGAAGACTTCGCTCGGACTCCTACGGGAGCCGAACTTCGTCCTCGACTCCAACGACTGCAAGACAGGCTGCGTCCAGACTCCTACGGGAGCCAGACTCCGCCGATAACTTCAGCAGCAAGTGGACTCCGCCCGGACTCCTACGGGAGCCGAACTTCGTCCTCAACTCCAATGACTGCAAGACAGGCTACGTCCGGACTCCTACGGGAGTCGGACTCCGTCGATAACTTCAGCAGCAAGTGGACTCCGCCCGGACTCCTACGGGAGCCGAACTTCGTCCTCAACTCCAACGACTGCAAGACAGACTGCGTCCGGACTCCTACGGGAGCCGGACTCCGCCGATAACTTCAGCAGCAAGTGGACTCCGCCCCGACTCCTACGGGAGCCGGGCTCCGTCCTCAACGTCAACTACTGGTAAGCCTCGTCCGGACTCCTACGGGAGCCAGACTTCGCCTTTAACCTTGATTGCAGGAAGACTTCGCCCGGACTCCTACGGGAGCCGAACTTCATCCTCAACTCCAACGACTGCAAGACAGACTGCGTCTGGACTCCTACGGGAGCCGGACTCTGCCGATAACTTTAGCAGCAAGTGGACTCCGCCCCGACTCCTACGGGAGCCAGGCTCCTTCCTCAACCTCGACCGCTGGTAAGCCTTGTCCGGACTCCTACGGGAGCCGAACCTCCCCTCTGACTTTAATTGCAGGGAGACTCCACCCGGACTCCTACGGGAGCCGGGCTTCGCCCTCAACTCCAACAGCTACAAGCAGACTTCGTCCAGACTCCTACGGGAGCCGGACTCCACCCACGACCCCAACCGCAAGGGGGACTCCGCCCAGACCTCTACAGAGGCCGGACTCTGACTGCTGCCGAGCTTCAACCGACAGATCCGCGCCCCCTGGCAGGTCACAATAACAACCATAATCCTGTTCCACTTCCTATAGCGGATTCCGCGCGGCTCCATCACGCCCTGCGGCGGACCCACTACTCTCTGACAGGCTGTGTCAACGGCCACGATTCTGCTCCACTCCCTGCGGCCGGTGCTGCGCGACTCCACTACTCCCTGACAACTAGCGGCAATGGACGCCGCTCCACTACCTGCGACAGGCTCTACGTGGCAGGCCATAGCAATAGCCACGGGTCTACTCCACTACCCTTCGCAATAAATTCCCCTGACCATGGGCGGCCCACTACCAGACGGTTACAAATGTCGCCATCAATCCGTTGCCTCCTCCGCCTATAAAAGGGGGACCCAGATACGTTATTCTATAAGCTCATTTCTTATCTCAAAACTCTGCTAAATTCTCCGTTCGAGCACTCCATTCTTGTTGAGGCAGAGAACTGACTTGAGCGTCGGAGGGTCTTGCCGGAGCAATCCCACCTCCGGTTTAGACTTCCTTTGCAGGTCCCGATGGCGACCGCGACTTTCCCGACTCCAGCTTCTCCGGCGCAAGCAGATTTTTGCACCAACAGGATTGGCGCTAGAGGAAGGGGTTGAACCTTCGCAGTACCCTTGTTCTTAAAGGAGTGCTCAATGGATCCGCTTTCGGCCATCTTTTCTGGCACCCACTCCTCCTTCCCTCATCTGATGCCTTCTCACGAGGTCTTTGCACAACTGCCTCCGACTATGGTCACTGATGAGGAGTGGCCGGGTGATCGGCCTCTGCCGGGTTCCGTCAATACCGTCTCGGGGGAATCCCGGCGGGAGGCAACCAACGTACCAGCTGCATCCCTCAAGTGGCAAAAAGTTGAAGAACCCATAACCTTCACCGAAGAAGACACCCAGGGAGTCCAATTCCCTCATAACGATGCGGTCGTGGTTTCCTTGAACATAGTGAATTACGACGTCCGTCGCGTTCTCGTCGACAATGGGAGTTCGGCCGACATCTTGTTCTACAATGCCTTTTCAAGAATGACCACTCTTGGCGGTCATCTGAGACCGATTTGCTCCCCCTTGATAGGGTTTACCGGTGCACCGTTCCGACGGAAGGAATGATAGCTCTAACTGTGACCGCGGGTCAGTATCCAAAGCAGTCCAGAGCTCTGGTGAATTTTCTGGTGGTAAAGGCGCCATCTGCCTACAATGCAATCCTTGGCTGACCCAGCCTCAATGCCCTCAGAGCTGTCGTTTCAACCTACCATCTGAAATTGAAGTTCCCCACCATCCAGGGGATCGGAGAGGTCCGGGGAGACCTAGCCCTGGCCAGACACTGCTACAACATCGCCTTGCAAAGAAGCGATCAAGCGGACCTCTGTCCGGTCGATGGATTGGACGCTCGCGACGACCTCGCTGAAGAGAGGGGCGGTCCAATCAAAGATCTAATACCAATCCCTTTGAATGATGGGAACACGGAGCATGTGGTGTTAATTGGCTCCAACCTGGGGGAGGAGGTGCAGACGCATCTTGTTGATTTCCTTCGAAGGAATGCGGACGTTTTCGCGTGGGTCCCGACGGATATGCCGGGGATCGACACAGAAGTCATGGAACATCATCTGGCAGTCGACCCGAAATATCGGCCGACAAAAGAAAAAATCTGGAGTCATGCCCCGGAGAGGCAGAAGGTGATAGCCGAGGAAGTGGATAAGCTTCTCAAGGCCGGATTTATTAAGGAAGTCAATTATCCTGAGTGGATCTCCAATGTTGTTTTGGTCAAGAAAGCAAACGGCAAGTGGAGGATGTGTATAAACTTCAAAAAGCTGAATAAGGCTTGTCCAAAGGACAGCTACCCCCTTCCCAGGATCGACCAACTGGTGGACGCTACCTCAGGCCATGAGCTCCTCACTTTTATGGACGCGTTCTCCGGCTATAATCAGATTAGAATGGCATCAGAAGATGAAGAAAAGATAGCTTTCATCACTAACCGCGGCCTTTACTGCTACAGGGTCATGCCATTCGGCCTCAAGAACGCGGGCGCAACCTACCAACGACTGGTGAACAAAATCTTCAAAGAGCAGATCGGCCGAAACATGGAGGTTTACGTGGACGATATGCTTATAAAAAGCAGATCTTCCAGAAATCATGTCACCGACCTCGAGGAAACCTTTGACGCTCTTCGAAAGTATAGAATGAAGCTGAACCCAACCAAATGCGCTTTTGGGGTGACATCAGGAAAGTTCCTGGGCTTCATGGTATCGGGGCGCGGGATTGAGGCCAATCCAGAGAAAATTCGTGCCATCCAAGAGATGACCGCCCCAAGGTCGATCAAGGAGGTTCAGTGCCTCACAGGAAGAATAGCGGCTCTTAACCGCTTTGTCGCGAGGTCGGCCAAACGATGTTTGCCCTTCTTTCAAACCCTCAAGCAGCCGAAGAACTTCTGTTGGACCTCTGAATGCCAACAGGCATTCGAAGAATTAAAAAGCTACCTTAGCTCACCCCCGCTGCTGGCGAAGCCTGAACCTGGGGAGGAACTATTTTTGTACCTGGCGGTCTCCCCCACGGCCCTCGCAGCTATCCTTGTCAAAGAAGAAATGAAAGTCCAGCGACCAGTCTACTACATTAGCCGCGCGTTGAGGGACGCCGAGACCAGGTACACTAAATTAGAAAAACTGACCTACACCTTGTTGATTGCAGCTCGGAGACTCCGACCTTACTTTCAAGGGCACACTGTGATACTATTCACCGATCAACCGATCAAGGCGGTCTTGCACCGAGCTGATACCTCCGGAAGGATGGCAAAATGGGCGATTGAGCTCACAAAATTCGACATCAACTACAGACCTAGACCAGCAGTAAAGGCCCAAATATTGGCAGATTTTATTGTAGAGTACACCATCCCAAAGGAGGCCGAACCTGAGCAAAGCAGAGTTGACGACCTGAAGTCTCAACCGAACTCCCCCAACGAAGAGGCCAGTCCCTCCGATTGCTTTTGGACCCTCTATGTGGACGGATCTTCCAACATGGCAGGCGCGGGCGCAGGCCTGATCTTGGTCAGCCCGAAGGGAGTCATCGCGGAATACGCTCTGCGTTTCGAGTTTCCCGCAACAAACAACGGAGCGGAATATGAGGCTCTGATTGCAGGATTAAGGATCGCCAAAGAACTGGGAATAGGTCAACTCCGGGTGCACAGCGATTCCCAACTTGTGGTGGGACAAGTCAGCGGAAGTTATGAAGCGCGGGAGGACAGTTTGGCCAGGTACCTTGAGAAAGTGAAGGAGCTTACCCCCGCCTTTAGCAACTTCGACATTAGGCAAATTCCAAGGTCGGAGAATGCCAGAGCCGACCTTCTCTCCAAGCTGGCCACGTCGGCTCCAGCCGAATTGCCCAAAGGCATCCTCTTTGAAGTTCTAAAACATCCGAGTACAGAAGAATCACGGCCTGTAATGGAGATCGACCACGAGCCCAGCTGGGTCGACCCGCTGATAACCTATCTTAGAGATGGAGTTCTTCCCCGGGATGCGAAGGAGGCTCGGAAGCTCTGAAATCAAGCCTCCCGGTACATCCTTTATGAGGGAAAATTGTACAAAAGATCGTACTCCTTGCCCCTCTTAAGGTGCCTCCGACCCTCAGAAGCTGACTACGCTCTATGGGAAGTACACGAGGGAGCTTGCGGAAACCATTTGGGTGCCAGATCTTTATCCCACAAGCTACTCCGCCAAGGGTATTACTGGCCAACGATGCATCATGATTCGATTGAATATGTCAAAAAATGCGATCGGTGCCAGAGATACGCCAACGTCCAGAGACAGCCCGCCACTGAGCTCACACCCCTAAGCGCCCCATGGCCTTTTGCGCAATGGGGGATGGACATCCTTGGCCCCTTTCCCATGGCGTCTGGGCAAAGGAAGTTCCTCCTTGTGGGGATTGACTACTTCACCAAATGGGTTGAAGCCGAACCACTAGCAAAAATCACAGAGGCAAAAGTACAAGATTTCGTCTGGAAGTCAATTGTGTGCAGGTTCGGTCTGCCTAGAACCCTAATCACTGATAACGGACGGTAATTTGCGGGAGCAAGATTCACCGAATTCTGTGAAGATCTAAACATCTCCCACAACTTCACATCTGTAGCCCATCCTCAGGCGAACGGCGAAGTTGAGGTAACTAACAGAACCCTTTTGCAGGGAATTAAGACAAGGCTTGAAAAAGCAAAAGGAACTTGGGCGGACGAGCTTTATCACGTGCTATGGGCGTATCGAACTACCCAGAGGTTACCTACAGGGGAGACTCCCTTTGCTTTAGCCTTTGGTACGGAAGCCGTCATCCCGATCGAGCTTAAACTCTCGTCAGCATGAGTCGTGGCATTCGACGAATCCCAAAATGCACAAAGTCTCAGAGCCAACCTCGACCTGCTGGAAGAAAGACGGGAGATTGCTCAGGTTCGAATGGCAGCCTACAGACAGAAAGTTGCTCGATATTACAACGCCCGGGTCAAGAACAAAGCCTTTAAAGCAGGAGATTTAGTGCTTCGACGAGCTGCTGTCTCGCAACCTCAGGATCGGGGGAAGCTCGCCCCGAACTGGGAGGGACCTTATGAGGTCAAAGAAGTAGTTCGGCCTGGAACTTATTACCTTAAGGAGTTCGGAGGAGCCGACCTCCCATGACCGTGGAGCTCAGAAAACTTACGGATGTACTACCAGTGACTTCGTTTTAATCGAAAATCGCATACCCATGTGTCTTTGGACAATTCAAGCAAACTGTATCAAAAACAAAAAGGCAACCTCATAAAGTCGAAGGCCCGGTTCCTTTTAGACCGGATGGGGGGAGAGGCCTTACAATGCCTATATGTGCCCCCACAGCCCTGTTAGGGACAGGAAGAGAACCTCGCCCTAACTTGAGCAATGTCGAAGACCCGATTCCTTTTAGACCGGATGGGGGGAGAGGCCTTACAACGCCCATATGTGCCCCCACAGCCCTGTTAGGGATAGGAGGAGAACCTCGCCCTAACTTGAGCAATGTCGAAGGCCCGATTCCTTTTAGACCGGATGGGGGGAGAGGCCTTACAACGCCCATATGTGCCCCCACAGCCCTGTTAGGGACAGGAGGAGAACCTCGCCCTAACTTGAGCAATGTCGAAGGCCCGGTTCCTTTTAGACCGGATGGGGGGAGAGGCCTTACAACGCCCATATGTGCCCCCACAGCCCTGTTAGGGACAGGAGGAGAACCTCACCCTAACTTGAGCAAAGTCGAAGGCCCGGTTCCTTTTAGACCGGATGGGGGGAGAGGCCTTACAATGCCCGTATGTGCCCCCACAGCCCTGTTAGGGGCAGGAGGAGAATACTCGCCCTAACTTGAGCAAAGTCAAAGGCCCGATCCTTTTAGACCGGGTGGGGGAAGGCCCTGCAACGCCCATATGCACCCCCCAAGAGGAAAACCTTGCCCTAACTTAAGCTACTCCGACCGATGGTAAGCCCAATCTGGACTCCTACGGGAGCCGAGCTCCAATCGCCGACATCAACTACAGGACAACCCCGCCCGGACTCCTACGGGAGCCGGGCTCTGCTGACAACAGCAATTGCCGATGAGCCTTGTCCGGACTTCTACGGGAGCCGGACTCTGCCTATGACTTTGATTGCAGGAAGACTTCGCCCTGACTCCTACAAGAGCCGGGCTCCGCCCATAACTCCAACTTCAGGAGGGATTCTCCGTTCGGACTCCCAAGGGAGCCGAACTCAGCTTCGACTTCAGCAAAAAAAAAAAAAAAAAAAAACTCCAAGCAAAAAAGGAAAGCAAACAATGTCCGAGGGCAACAAAAGCTCGGATCCCCGAATTCAAGCCCTAGGAGGGACCTCGAGCTCGAGTGGCCCCAAGCGAACCTGCAGCCATCAATGGAACGACAATTGGGTATCTTCGAACGGCGTAAAGGCCAAAAAGGAGCTCGACAAATGACAACCCTACATGGATAGAAGAGGTCGCCGATGACCTCAGGACAACATGGAAAAGAAAAGAAGAAGAGAAGGAAGAAAGAGGAAAGGAAAGTGAAGAAGTTCGACAGACAACTATTTAATGCGAGATGCGGACGAGGTAACAAAATCTTCTTTTCATTTAACAAGAATATACGTTACAAGACCCGGTGGGTCAAGAAAAAAAAAAAGAGAAGATACACATCGTCGCAAGCCTCACGAACACGGTTCGGGAAGGATGAACCGAGGGCCGCTCTGAGCTGCAAACTCCTCTTCCCGTCTCTGTCCTTCTCAACTGTGTTCTTCAGTGCGTGTAACAGCTCTCGCCCCACCTCGCTTCGCTCTATCTCCGAAGTCCCAACCCTAAGGAGAAAAGAGTGGGATAGATCCCCGGGGGCGGTAAGGGCAACGGCGGCAGTGGCGAAGACCTGTTTCAAGAAGAGCTGGAGTCACCTTGGAAGCAGTGGTGATGCCAGAGATATGCTTCATCTCTGAATACTCAGCGACAGCCACCACCCAAAATGCTCTGGCAAGGTCGGCATGCGCTACTTCCACCGTCCCCGCAACAAGTTCCACTGCCCCACCATCGACGCCGATCGCCTCTGGTTTCTCGGCCCCGACGGCATCAAGGATCCCACCACAGCTTATGACGACAGCTTTGCCCTTTTGACCGGTATCACCCCACCTTGCTACTCCGAAATTTGCGGGCAGAATAACTTCACCGACAGCCCCCGTTATTAACCCCCTGTGGTTGAGGGAATTCTTCCTTGAGCCTCCTTTAAAACGACGGAGATTCTCACCGGCCGCCGTTCTCCTCCTCACCTTCCTCCAAGCCCTAGACATCCCTTCAAGAATGGCCTCCGGAGTAGAGGACGTGGCGTAAGAACCCTCATAGAAGAATTGGGGGACTGAGGAAGGGAAGGACTGGTACGAGGGAAGCTGCTGAGGAGCAAGGCTCTCAGGCGAAAGAAAGGCACCAGGATGAAGCCATAAAGGGATTAGGGGGTTTAAATAGCCGACGGGTCCTAGCGCAGTTATGACGGTGGGTGTTCCTGGGCCAACTGGTACGTGCCACGTGTCGCGCATGTCCCCCTCATCGTTATCGAGGGTTGACCGTTTACAAATTCCCGTGGCACGATGCTTGGGATCGCGTTCCGACGGGGGTTCCGAAAAGACTCTTCAGGTCACCTTCACCGGAAAGCGGGCTCTGACGTGCACACATTAAATGCCAAAATATCTGGGGGCGGCGGTGCGCAGGATTCGAAGGGTCGGCTTCGGCTGTGTCCATCTCTCTGAACTTCCTTCGTTCGAAACTCAAACTCGAAAGTAGGGGGACTGGTGTTGGGTATAAAATACCCCCAGCCGAAGTCCTCCATAGAATCAACAGCTCTGCCAACAAGGCCAACCTCAAAAGAGGTCTCCGCCCGGACTCCCACGGGAGCTGGGCTTCATCCTCGACACCAACAACTTCAGCCACAAGCAGACTCCGCCCGGACTCCTACGGGAGCCGGGCTCCGCCGCCGACAACTTCAGCAGCAAGTGGACTCCGCCCGGACTCCTACGGGAGTCGGGCTCCGTCCTCAACGTCAACTACTGGTAAGCCTCGTCCGGACTCCTACGGGAGCCAGACTTCGCCTTTAACCTTGATTGCAGGAAGACTTCGCCCGGACTCCTACGGGAGCCGAACTTCGTCCTCGACTCCAACGACTGCAAGACAGGCTGCGTCCGGACTCCTACGAGAGCTGGACTCCGCCGATAACTTCAACAGCAAGTGGACTCCGCCCGGACTCCTACGGGAGCCAAACTTCATCCTCAACTCCAACGACTGCAAGACAGGCTGCGTCCGAACTCCTACGGGAGCCGGACTCCGCCGATAACTTCAGCAGCAAGTGGACTCCACCCGGACTCCTACGAGAGCTCAACTTCGTCCTCAACTCCAACGACTGCAAGACAGACTGCGTCCGGACTCCTACGGGAGCCGGACTCCGTCGATAACTTCAGCAGCAAGTGGACTCCGCCCCGACTCTTACGGGAGTCGGGCTCCGTCCTCAACGTCAACTACTGGTAAGCCTCGTCCGGACTCTTACGGGAGCCAGACTTCGCCTTTAACCTTGATTGCAGGAAGACTTCGCCCGGACTCCTACGGGAGCCGAACTTCATCCTCAACTCCAACGACTGCAAGACAGACTGCGTCCGGACTCCTACGGGAGTCGGACTCCGTCGATAACTTCAGCAGCAAGTGGACTCCGCCCCTTCTCCTACGGGAGCCGGACTCCTTCCTCAACCTCGACCGCTGGTAAGCCTTGTCCGGACTCCTACGGGAGCCGAACCTCCCCTCTGACTTTAATTGCAGGGAGACTCCACCCAGACTCCTACGGGAGCCGGACTTCGCCCTCAACTCCAATAGCTACAAGCAGACTTCGTCCAGACTCCTATGGGAGCCGGACTCCACCCACGACCCCAACCGCAAGGGGGACTCTGCCCAGACCTCTACAGAGGCCGGACTCCGACCGCTGTCGAGCTTCAACCGACAGATCCGTGCCCCCTGGCAGGTCACAATAACAACCATAATCCTGTTCCACTTCCTGTAGCAGATTCTGTGCGGCTCCATCACGCCCTGCGGCGGACCCACTACTCTCTGACAGGCTGTGTCAACGGCCACGATTCTGCTCCGCTCCCTGCGGTCGGTGCTGCGCGACTCCACTACTCCCTGACAACTAGCGGCAACGGACGTCGCTCCACTACCTGCGACAGGCTCTACGTGGCAGGCCATAGCAATAGCCACGGGTCTACTCCACTACCCTTCGCAATAAATTCCCCTGACCATGGGCGGCCCACTACCAGACGGTTACAAATGTCGCCATCAATCCGTTGCCTCCTCCGCCTATAAAAGGGGAACCCAGATACGTTATTCTATAAGCTCATTTCTTATCTCAAAACTCTGCTAAATTCTCCGTTCGAGCACTCCATTCTTGTTGAGGCAGAGAACTGACTTGAGCATCGGAGGGTCTTGCCGGAGCAACCCCACCTCCGGTTTAGACTTCCTTTGCAGGTCCCGGCGGCGACCGCAACTTCCCCGACTCCAGCTTCTCCGGCGCAAGCAGATTTTTGCACCAACACCTACCAAGGGGGAGCTAATCGGCCTCAGATGACCGTCAAGAGTGGTCATTCTTGAAAAGGCATCGTAGAACAAGATATCGGCCGAACTTTCATTATCGACAAGAATGCGGCAGACGTCATAATTCGCTATATTCAAGGAAACTACGACCTCGTCGTTATGAGGGAATTGGACTTCTTGAGTGTCTTCTTCGATAAAAGTTATGGGCTCTCCAGTCTTTTGTCGCTTGGGAGATACAGGCGGTATGTTGGTCGTTTCCCACCGGGATCCTCCCGAGACGGTGTTGGTGGAATCCGTCGGAGGTCGATTGTCCGGCCACTCCCTGCTGGCGGCCATAGCTGGAGGATGCGGGGCCTGGGAAACCACAGGCATGACCGGGGTCCGGGATACGGCTGCGGAGGCCGTGGGTATTGGTGCGGATGCTTCGCGAGAAGGCATCAAGCGAGGATCCCGTGGGGGAAACAAGGAGTGGGTGCCGGAGGAGGCGATCGGAGGCGGTTCCGTTGAGCCTCCTTTAAGAATAAGGGTACTGCGAAGGTTCAGGCCCTTCCTCTAGCGCCAATCCTGTTGGTGCAGAAATCTGCCTGCGCCGGAGAAGCTGGAGTCGAGGGAGTCGCAGTCACCGTCGGGACCTGCAAAGGAAGTCTAAACCAGAGGTGGGGTTGCTCCGGCAAGACCCTCCGACGCTCAAGTCAGTTCTCTACCTCAACAAGAATGGAGTGCTCGAATGGAGAATTTAGCAGAGTTTAGAGGTAAAAAACTAGAGCCTATTGAATAACGTATCTGGGGCCCCCTTTTATAGGCGGAGGGGGCAACAAATCGATGGCGACATCTATAACCGTCTGGTAGTGGGCTGCCCAGAGTCAGGAGGAATTTATTGCGGAGGGTAGTAGAGTGGGATCGTGGCTATTGCTGTGGCTCGCCACGTGGAATCAGTTACGGGGAGTGGAGCGGCGTCCGCTGTCGTGACTCGTCAGGGAATGGTGGAATCGCGCAGGATCCGCCACAGGGAGTGGAGCAGAATCGTGGCCGTTAATACGGCCTAACAGGGAGTAATGGAGCTGCGTAGGGTTCGCCGCAGGGAGTGGAGCAGTGTTGTCCGTTACTGTGGCCTGCCAAGGGGTCCAGACTGATCGGCCAAAGTTTGGTTAGAGTCAGTAGCGAGGTCCGGTACCCGCAGGAGTTTGGGCGAGGTCTTTCCGCAGTCGGAATAGAAGATGGAGTCTGGCTTCCGTAGGAGTCCGGATGAAGCCTACTTGCAGTTGGGGTCGTGGACGGAGTCCGGCTCCCGTAGGAGTTTGGATGAAGTCTACTTGCAGTTGGGGTCGTAGATGGAGTCCGGCTCCCGTAGGAGTCCGGACGAAGTCTGTCCGCAGCCGTTGGAGTCGAGGGCGAAGCCCGGCTCCCGTAGGAGTCCGGGTGGAGTCTTAAAGTCAAAGGCGAAATCCGACTCCCGTAGGAGTCCGGACAGGGCTTACCAGCAGTTGATGTTGAGGATGGAGCCCGGCTCCCGTAGGAGTCCGGGCGGAGTCTACTTGCGGTTTGAAGTTGTCGGTGGAGTTCGGCTCCTGTAGGAGTCCGGACGAAGTCTTCCTTGCGGCAGAAGTCATGGATGGAGCCTCACGAGGTTCGACCCTGCCAAGAACTTCGGTCGAGGGAATTTTATGCCCAACAGGTAGTTTGACCAGTGGTTTTTAAGCGGGAGCTACTCACAGTGATTTGATCTCTGACGAGTTAATGGCTTATCCCCACCACTGATCTCACTTACTTGGCCAACCTGGTGAATTAGGTTTTGATTAGATCACTTGGTGATTAGGGCTCACCCATGTCATTAGGTAAATCAGTTTGACTGATTTAGGTGCTCCTAATGCCAGCTTTAAGTAAATCCTTTTTTATCTGACTTGGTGAAGTCAGTGGGAGGATTGAAATTGGCTGGATATTTTCTTCTCTTCAATTTTTTAATAAAATCTTCAAAAATTATTAGGTCCTAAAAATGATTAAGTTATATTGATAACTAATTCATAGCCTCCCATTAAGTGAGTGATAATGAGTCCATTAGTTTAATAATCATTGAAGGCCCAAAGGCCTGGTGCTTATTGACTAATGGAATTATCATTCATAGTATGATAATTTGGTTTGAGTCTTTCTGATGGTGGTTAGGTTGGCCGACCAAAGTCGGGCTTGATCATTTATTGGTTTGATTCACCAAATTAAATCATGTTAATGGTTGGACCTAACCAGATTTTTTCAGTGGAGGTCAAAGCCTACTGATTAGGTTCTGGGGCAAAATTAATTACTAGAAGTTGTTTAGAGAAACAACTGGTTATGAACCTACCCATAGATGCATATGGGTTGACCAACCAAAGTTGGGCTCGTGTGTAGTCTGTGTGGATTCTAATACCCACTAAGAAATTAAAGTAATTCCTCGAATTGGAGGTTGAGGCTACCAATTCGTAAAAATACTGGGAGAAATTTTAGACTAAAGTCCAAGTCTTTAGTATTAATAATTTATGTACTAATATAGGTCTGGTTTTTCTTTATGCAGCTATGGCCACTACCCTGTCGCACTGGTCATTATTAGATAATGACAAGCTCATGGGACCTAATTTTGATAGCTGGTATCGAAAATTAAAATCGTCCTTAAGCATGAGTGGATCCTTTATGTAGTAACAGATCTGGCACCTCAGGAGCCAGCCCTGAACGCTAGAGGGATGGTCCGAGATACTTACCAAAAGTGGCTCAACGACTGCACCAACGTCCGGTGCATAATGCTGGCAGCAATGAATGATGAGTTGAGTCGCAGGTTCGAGAATGTCCAGCCATAGGAGATGCTTCAAATGTTGAATGACTCTTTTGTCACGCCTGACGACGTTGAAAGGCACAAAACTAGTTATGTCATTTTCAATGCTCGGATGAGGGATGGAGCCTCAGTCACTGATCATGTACTGTACATGATCGAAATGATTGAGTGCTTAAGTAAACTGGGTTTTCCCCTGCACGAGCAGCTCGGTAAGGATGCGATCCTTAATTCTCTGTCCAAGTCCTTCCTTCCCTTACTCATTTTTGAATGAGGCAGTAAACTACCACGGCTTGTTGGGGTTGCTGCAGAACTTTGAGAAGGATCACCAGCTCCATAAGGAGTCGGTGAATGTTGTGGGAGGGTCTTCTTCTAGTCGTCGACCCTTTAAGAAAGGAAAGAAGAACAAGAAGAAGAAGAATAAGAAGGTGCAGCTGCATGTTGGGACGTCTGCACAGGGTCAGATCCAGAAGCGCAAGCCCGACCAGAGCCAGGCGGAGTGCTTCTTTTGCAAGAAGCAGGGGCACTGGAAGAGGAACTGTCCTCTATACATTGCCTCACTGGACCCGAACAGGCCAAAGAAGAAGCAAGGTACTTATATGATAACACCTTGCAACTTTTCCATTTGTGATACTACTACCTGGGTATTGGATACCGGAAGCCCTTATCATATTTGTAATTCGATGCAGGGTCTGCAGGTCAGTAGGAGATTTGATGAAGGTGAGAGGTTCCTGAACATTGGAGATGGAAGCAAAGTTCCAGTTCTAGCATTAGGAATCATGAACCTTGTAATCAATTCTCGAAATATAATTCTGAGTGAATGTCACTATTATCCAAGCTTTTTATTAAATATTATTTCTGTAGGCCTTTTGGCCATGAACGGTTATCAATTTTTAATAAAAAAAATATTTGCAATATCATTTTGAATGGTGTTACAATATTTATTGGACAACTTTATAATAGAATTTACTTTCTATCATAACCTATTAATATGGTTCAAACCTTCGGTAAACATTCTAGAATAGATAATGTGTCAGAAGTCTACCTTTGGCACTGTAGGCTAGGTCATATCAATAAGAATAGGATAAACAGGTTGGCTCAAGAAGGAATTCTTAAAGTAGGTGATTGTGAATCATTTCCAACCTGTGGTCCTGTCTTCTTGGTAAAATGATCAAGTCACCGTTTATTGGAAAAGATGAGCGAGCCAGTGAACTCTTGGGTTTGGTACATTCTGATGTATGTAGACCCATAAGCTCAAGTGCAAGAGGTGGATATTTCTACTTCATAACCTTCACAGACGACCTATCGAGGTATGGGTATGTCTATTTAATGAAGCATAAGTCAGAGTCATTTGAAATGTTCAAACTATTTCGAAATAAGGTAGAAAAATAAACTGAGAAGTGTATTAAAACTCTTCGATCTGATCGAGGAGGTGAATATCTTTCCAATGAGTTTCTGACATATCTTAGAAAGAATAGGATTCTCTCTCAATGGACTCCTCCTGGAACACCACAGCATAATGGTGTATCTAAAAGGAGGAATCAGACCTTGTTGGACATGGTTCGATCCATGATGGGATTTGCTGGTCTACCGATCTCCTTCTGGGGATATGCGCTCGAATCGGCTTGTTACCTTCTAAATAGAGTTTCGAGTAAGTTGTAACCAAAACACCATATGAGATATGGATAGGACGTAAGCCAGTACTCTCGCACTTAGGGTTTGGGGGTGTCCGGCTTATGTTAAACATTTAATTACAGACAAGCTAGGACCTATGTCTGACAAGTGTAATTTTATAGGATACCCAAAAGAGACCAAAGGATATTATTTTTACCTAGCTGATGAGGAAAAGATATTTGTCAGCCTTAAGGCAATTTTTTTGGAAAAAGAGTTCCTTGGTGAAGGGACTGTTGCCTCTAAGGTCGAACTTGATGAAGTTTGACAGGTGGAAAAACTGACACAAGTTGCTGAACCTGAATCGGATTTGATTAGATCAGATCCAGAGCCCATTGTTCAAGCACCCATAAGGCGATCTGGTAGAGTACCACGTCAACCGGACAGATACTATAGTTTCTTAATCCGGGATGACGATCCTATCGAACTTGATGAAAATGATGAGAATCTGATCACCTACATGGATGCAATGCAGAGACCCGACTCTGAGAAATGGCTAGAGGCCATGAAATCTGAAATGGAGTCCATGAAGATCAACGATGTGTGGACATTGGTTGACCCACCCAAAGGAGTAAAATCCATAGGGTGTAAGTGGGTCTTTAAGAGGAAGAGGGGTGCAGACGGAAAGGTGGAAACCTATAAAGCCCGTCTGGTTGCCAAGGGATATCGTCAATGTTATGGTATAGACTATGACGAGATGTTTTCTCCTATGGCAATGCTCAAATCTATTCGAATTATGCTTGCGATAGCTGTCCATCTGGACTATGAAATCTGACAGATGGATGTGAAGACAGCTTTCCTAAACGAAGAGTTAGATGAAGAGATGTATATGATACAACCTGAAGGATTCACATCCACTGATGAGTCTAAGGTGTGCAGACTACAGAGGTCCATTTATGGACTTAAGCAGGCATCTCAGAGTTGGAACATATATTTTGATAGGACGATCAAGACGTATGGCTTCGTTAAGAACGGAGAAGAGCCCTGCATTTATAAGTGGGCTAATGGTCCAGTAGTGGTATTTCTTGTATTGTATGTGGATGATATTCTCTTAATCGGGAATGATGTCCCTGCATTACAGGGAATAAAAATTTGACTGTCGTCACAGTTCTCCATGAAGGATTTGGGGGAAGCTTCCTACATCTTAGGGATGAGGATCTATAGGGATAGATCTAAAAGGTTGCTTGGTTTATCCCAATCTACATACATAGATACTAGGTTGAAGAGGTTCAGCATGGAGAATTTCAAGAAAGGCCATCTACCGATAGGCCATGAAATTTCTCTCTCGAAGAGAGATTGTCCGACAACACTGTTGCTCCTAGATTGATTTTGATGATTACAAAGCAGATTGAAGGGATACAAATATTTTTATTTGAAAAAGTCTTTATGCTCTTCAGGAGCAAAATCGTAATTTTACTAAAATCCTGATTTGATAGTATCATTTGGTAGAACAAATGATTTGTAATCTATTGGTGAAAATTTCATTATTTTTGGACTTATATTTTTGAAGTTATGAATGTTTGAAGTGCATGAGTCGACTCATGAGTCAACTCATGGCACAATGAGCTGCTTGGCATGCTAAAATTTCCCTTGGCACACTGGTTTTTTGGCTTGGCACGACCTGTGAGTCGACTCATGAGTCGACCCACAAGGCATGAGTCGACTCATGAGTCGACTTCTGCTGTTTTGGGCCAAAATATCCAGAAACCCAAATCTCTGGCTTTTGCAACAGAGGTCGACTCATGAGTCGACCCCTGAAGCATGAGTCGACTCATGAGTCGACCCCTGCGATGGGAATTGTCCGCAACGGCTAGTTTTTTGCCCATTTTAGTTGCTTTTAATGCTCACTTTAAATGCTCTAACGGCTCTTTTTCTGCCTAAAATGTTTTCCCTTGTTTCTTAAAGCTATAAAAGGTTTCAAAAGGTGAAAAACAAAAAGGGAGATCTACAATATACACGAGAGATACAAGGGATCTACAATATACACGAGAGATACAAGGGATCTACAATATACACGAGAGATACAAGAGATCTACAATATACACAAGAGACATACAAGAGATTTTGAAAGGGAAAAGCAAGAGCGTTCAAAAGGGCATTCAAGAGCATTCAAAGAGAGGGTTTTTCAAGCCAACTTTTCAACCTTGATCAAGAGCTCTTTCAAAGCCTTCAAGAAGCCTTCAATCAAAGCTCACCTATTCCTCAAGCGTTCATTCAACTCTTCATCCACCTTGAGGAAATCTAAAAGGAGCTTCTTCATTTGAGTAAAGTGTATTTAATGTTATATTCGCTCATTTAAGGAGCTATTCTTGTACTTATTTGTGCTCTAAACTGTCTTACTCTTTGTGAGTAATTGTTCTTATTTTTGGAGGGTTTCCAAAACAAGGGAAGGTTGATCCGAACCTGAAATCGGAGTATATTGGGTTGGCTTGTACCCGGGAAACAAGTGGACTAGCTTGGGATAGCTAGTGTCGGAGGTTCCGACGTTTGTATTCGGGTTGAATACAAGTATAGTGGATTGGAATTCCCAAGTAGGAGCTTGGGGAGTGGATGTAGGTGCAAGGTTGGCACCGAACCACTATAAATCCTTGTGTTTGTGGTATGCTTTATTGTTTCTCTTTATTTCTTTATTATATCCTTGCATTCTTGCTTTAGGTAATTAATCTTGAACTAAAGTCTTTCTCCTCATTCATCAAGCTTTTAACAAATACTTTTCATAAGTAATTAGTTAAGCTTAAATTTTTTAAAAACCCAATTCACCCCCCCCTCTTGGTTTGCATAGCTGGGCAACAAGTGGTATCAGAGCTCGGTGCTCTAGCCCTTCTTTGATCTAACAATCAAAGAGCCAAAGATCTATGGCAACCCATGTCGGTACTTCTCTAGCCGAGGGGCAATCTACCAACCGACCTCTACTTTTCAATGGGTCTAATTACACCTATTGGAAAGCTCGGATGAAGATATTCATACAAGCACTCGACTATGATATGTGGAGTATCATAGTGAACGGTCCTCACACACTCACCAAGATTATAGATGGTGAGGAGTCAACCAAACCTGAGAAAGAATGGGATGAGGTTGATAAGAAATTGGCACAATTAAATGCTAAAGCTATGAATGTTCTTTATTGTGCACTTGATGCAAATGAATTTAATCGCATTTCTACTTGTGCATCTGCTAAAGAAATATGGGATAGGTTAGAAGTAACCCATGAGGGAACAAATCAAGTAAAAGAGTCTAAAATAAACATGCTTGTGCATAAATATGAATTATTTAAAATGGAGCATGATGAGTCCATAACTGCTATGTTTACTCGTTTTACTGATATAATTAATGGTTTGAAGAGTCTTGGCAAATCTTATACTAACAGTGAGCTTGTAAGGAAGATTCTCAGGTCATTGCCAAGAACTTGGGAAGCCAAAGTGACTACCATCCAAGAAGCTAAGGACTTGAACACTCTACCTCTAGAAGAGCTTCTTGGATCCTTGATGACTCATGAACTTAGCATGAAGCAACATCAAGAGGATGAAGTCAAAAAGAAAAGAACCATTGCCCTCAAATCCACAGCTTCGCCTGATGATGAAACGGATGACACTGAAGATGAAGAACAGGATGAAGAGATGGCACTCATCACCTGGAGATTTAAGAAGTTTCTAAGAAAAAGAAAATAGGGGATGAGAAAGAAGTCATTCACAAAAGGGGAACAAAGCAAAGAGAAAGAGAAAGATCAACCCCTTATATGCTACGAGTGCAAGAAGCCGGGACATTTCAAATCCGAATGTCCACAACTGAAGAAAGGTCCCAAAAAGTTCAAAAAGAAAGCAATGATGGCGACTTGGAGTGCGAGTGATGACTCAAGCTCCGATGAGGAAACCTCAACAGAACAAGCCAACCTGTGCCTTATGGCACACGAAAATGAGGTAACTTCTGAATCTCCTAGTGAATTTACTTTTGAAGAATTGCATGAAGCATTCTATGATTTAATTGATGAATTAAAGAAACTAGGGATGAAAAACAAAGAACTTAAATTGGAAAATTAGTCCTTAGTGAAACAAGCTGAAAACCTTTCAATTGAAAAATCCACCTTGATTCAAGAAAATCAAAGCTTAAAGAATGAAATTAACAAGCTGAAACCTATAGTAGATAAGTTCACCTTAAGTTCAAACAAACTAAATATGATTCTTGATAATCAAAAAGCTGTATATGATAAGGCTGGACTTGGCTATAACCCCTTGAAGAAACAAAAATTTCTGAAGAATATTTATGTAAATTATTCAAGTAACAAGTCTACAAATATTACTTGTTTCAAATATGGTAGAATAGGACATAAATCATACACATGCCTTATTAACAAATCTGCAAACACAACTATAAAGAAAATATGGGTTCCAAAAGGAACCATTTTGACTAACCTAAAAAGACCCAAGAAAGCTTGGGTACCTAAGACAGAAACTTGACTTTTGCTTGCAGGTGTGTCTAGCATCCCAAGGAGGAAACAGGAAATGGTATCTTGATAGTGGATGCTCGAGACACATGACTGGTAATGAATCACAATTCATCACGCTTGATGCTAAGGATGGAGGGATGGTCACCTTTGGAGATAATGGCAAAGGAAAGATCATCGGGATAGGTAACATTGGTATCACTCCCTCCAAATACATTAAAAATATTTTGTTAGTTAAATGTTTAAAGCATAACTTACTTAGCATTAGTCAATTTTATGATAAAGGGTATAAAGTTATTTTTGAATCATCTGTTTGCATTGTGACTAGTCCTATTAACGATGGCATTAAATTTATAGGACATAGGCATGGCAATGTTTATATGGTAGATTTGAATGATTTAGCCAAATTAGACATGCAATGCCTAGTATCCTTGAATGCTAAAGTTAATGAGACTAGTTGGCTGTGGCATCGTAGACTTGCACATATTAGCATGCATTCTCTTTCAAAATTAATTAAGAAAGAATTAGTTCTTGGTTTGCCAAAACTGAATTTTGAAAAGGATAGAATTTGTGATGCATGCCAATTAGGTAAACAAACTAGAGTTTCATTTAAATCCAAAAATATTGTTTCAACTTCTAGACCTTTAGAGCTCTTGCATATGGACTTATTTGGACCAACTAGAACCACTAGTTTAGGAGAAAAACGATATGGATTTGTAATTATAGATGATTACTCTCATTTTACTTGGGTTTTCTTTTTGGCACACAAAGATGAAACTTTTCATATTTTCACTAAATTTCACCGAAAAGTCACTAATGAAAAAGGGTTTTCAATTCAAAATATTAGAAGTGATCATGGAACTGAATTTGAAAATCAAGACTTTGAAAATTTTTGTGATGAAAATAGAATTGGCCATAACTTCTCTGCTCTTAGGACACCCCAACAGAATGGGGTAGTTGAAAGGAAAAACAGAACCTTAGAAGAAATGGCCCGTACCATGCTTTGTGAAAGCAACCTTCCAAGATATTTTTGGGCGGAAGCAATTAACACAGCATGTTACATTTTAAATCGTGCTTTGATTAGACAATTTTTAAAGAAAACCCCCTATGAACTTTGGAAAGGAAGAAAACCAAATATTGCATATTTTCATATTTTTGGTTGCCGATATTTTGTATTAAATAATGGCAAAGAAAGACTTGGTAAATTTGATGCAAAATCAGATGAAGCAATCTTTCTAGGTTACTCCTCCACTAGTAAAGCATTTAGAGTTTTCAACAAAAGAACTTTAGTAGTTGAGGAGTCCATACATGTTGTTTTTGATGAATCTAACGATCTTCCTTCAAGGAAGAATGAGGGTGTTGATGATGCAGATCCACTAATAGAAGGAATGAAGGAGATCACTCTGAAAGATTCAGCAACTCCAGAAGACAAGGATCAAGAAGACAAACAAGATGAGAGAGGTGAAGAAATTCAAGAACAACCTCAAGGTACAAATGACCTACCCAAGGAATGGAGGTATGTTCACAACCACCCTAAGGAGTTAATTATTGGTGATCCTATGCATGGGGTAAAAACCCATTCTTCACTTAGAGATGTAGTTAATCATTATGCTTTTGTATCTCATCTTGAACCTAAAACTTTTGAAGAAGCTGAAAATGATCATAATTGGATTAATGCAATGCAAGAGGAACTTAATCAATTTGAAAGAAATAATGTTTGGACCTTAGTATCAAGACCTAAAAATTATTCAATAATTGGCACAAAATGGGTCTTTAGAAACAAATTAGATGAGCATGGAAATGTAATTAGAAATAAAGCAAGACTGGTTGCTAAGGGATATAATCAAGAAGAAGGAATTGATTTTGATGAAACTTTTGCACCTGTTGCTAGATTAGAAGCTATTAGACTTCTACTTGCATATGCTTGCTTTATGAAATTCAAATTATTTCAAATAGATGTTAAAAGTACATTTTTAAATGGATATATTGCTGAAGAAGTATATGTAGAACAACCCCCTGGATTTGAAAATCATGCTTTTCCTAATCATGTCTTTAGATTAAATAAAGCTTTATATGGATTAAAACAAGCACCTAGAGCATGGTATGATAGACTAAGCAAATTTTTACTAAATAATGGTTTTTCAAGAGGTAATGTAGATACAACCTTCTTTATTAAAAGAAATCAAAATGATATGCTAGTTATACAAATTTATGTTGATGACATAATTTTTGGGTCTACTAATGAATCCCTTTGTCAAGACTTTGCTAAGCTTATGCAGGGGGAGTTCGAGATGAGCATGATGGGAGAACTCACCTTCTTCCTCGGACTCCAAATCAAACAATCAAAAGAGGGAATCTCCATCACCCAAAGCAAGTACACCAAGGAACTACTCAAAAGATTTGGAATGGAGAACTGCAAACCAATTGGCACACCAATGAGTCCCTCATGTAAGCTTGACAAGGATGATGAAGGTAAATGTGTAGACTTAAAATACTATAGAGGTATGATTGGCTCATTATTATATTTAACTGCAAGTAGGCCTGATATCATGTTTAGTATTTGTTTATGTGCTAGATATCAATCTAATCCTAAAGAATCTCATTTGAATGCTGTTAAAAGAATCCTTAGATACTTAAATGGTACTCAAACTCTAGGGTTATGGTACTCTAGGACTCACAAATTAATTTATTAGGATATTCAGATGCTGATTTTGCTGGATGTAAATTAGATAGAAAAAGCACAAGTGGAACTTGCCAATTTCTTGGAGTTAACCTAATCTCATGGTTTAGCAAGAAACAAAATTCGGTGGCACTGTCTACGGCTGAGGTCGAATACATTGCAGCCGGAAGTTGTTGTGCTCAAATCTTGTGGATTAAGCGACAACTCGAAGACTTTGGAATCAAACTTAATGAAACACCAATAAGATGTGATAACACAAGTGCCATAAATCTATCTAAAAATCCAATTCAACACTCAAGATCCAAACATATTGAAATAAGACATCATTTTATAAGAGAACATGTTCAAAACAAAAATATAATTCTTGAATATGTTTGCACTGAAAATCAATTAGCTGATATCTTTACAAAGGCCCTTAGTGAGGATAGATTCTGTGAAATTAGGAGAAATCTAGGAATTCTAGATCCATATGCCTAAATTTTTCTCAATTTCTAAGAATTGATGTCAAAAATTCTTAGAGCTCAATTTCCAACATCTATCCTGGTCCCAAAAGCTTAAGTTTATCATTCTAAAAACTTATCTTTGAGCAAAACTCCTCCCAAAATTTCAAATTTTTCTGGAATTTATTCATATTTTTTTTGAATTTCTGAACTTCATGAGTCGACCCCCATGAGTCGACTCAATGGCAAACTTGTTATTTCCTCAAACTTCCCACGGGCTCATTGTTTTTATATGGGATCCTGTTCGTGAGCCGACTCATCCTTTCATCTTCCTCCTTCCAAAAGCCGACTTCCCCATTTCCTTTTGCTCCAAAACCAAGGATCTAGCTCGAGGCACTTCTCCCTCCTCCTCTCCACCAAAAATTGCCACCTTGGAAAGGGATTTTTGTGCTTTCTCCCATTGTTTGGCACGGTTGGAGCGTGCCCTAGCACTCCACCGTTCTTTCCAAATCCACCTCTTTTCTCCACCAAAATCTCTCTTCACTCTCTTGTGATCCCTCCTCCACTCATTCACTTGTTCCTCCAAGTCTCCTTGCCTGCTACTGTAGTGAATATGGCTCCGAAGATGAAGCTTCCCCAAAGAAGAAAGTCAGTCCGTGAGCTTGAAGAAAATGTCCGAAAGAAAAGGCAAGCTGCTCAGTCTTCCACTGCTCCCACTCCAGCTTCAGTATCTGCTCAAGGTCCCCCTCAATCCTCCCTAAGCCCCAGTAAGAATCCTCTATCTGATAGAAAAGTTGAAACCGGGAAGAATATAGATTTTTGGTTCTTTGAAAAAGAGGGTTTTACATTTGCAACCAAGATTAAAAACCAAGGATGGGGTTTCTACTGCTCCCTTAAGGAAGTCACCTATGTTGACCTAGTTAGAGAATTCTACCAGAATCTACATTATGGAAATGGGTCAGTGACTTCAACAGTCAAGGGTATTGATATTTGCTTGGATTCTAGTATATTGGGAGAAATACTTCATTTGCCTAGTGAGGGTTACTCTTATATGGAACTCCCAGTAAAAGAAGAGGGGATCAGTGTTATTCTAGGGGGAACTTATTCAGAGAGTTTAAATAAATTGGAAGCAAAGATTTTGTCTATTGAGATGAGGATCCTACATCAGATGGTAACGAAGCTCTTCTTTTCTAGGAGTGGTAGGCATGATTTACTTTCCAGCAGAGATGTATGTATCATGTTTCATGTCATCACTCAGACCCCCCTGAACCTCCCTGCACTTATGATAGAGGCCATGAGAGAGACTTTGAACAGATCCAAGGCACACTTGCCTTTTGGTATGGCCCTTACTCGAGTATTTAGGAGGTTTGGAGTCAGCTGTGAGGGGGAGGCATCTACTAAGCTCTCTCATGTGGACACTTTCAACCAACACACCCTGCACCGAATGGGATTTACAAAGACTGATGGTGGTTGGATCAAGGGATCTGAGGAGAGAGCTGAGGAGAGAGCTGGGGAGAGAATTGAAGACAGAGCTGAAGAAGAAGGTCCATCATCTCCTATCCATGACTTCAGGGCAGCATCACCAAATATCCAGTTCATTCCTGATACAGAGGCTGGCCCTTCAGAGTTTACTAGGATGCCCACACCAGTGTATCAGCCAGAGAGCAGAGCACCTCAATCAGAGTTCAGACTGGCTGACGATCAGATCAAGCAGATATCACAGCGTGTGGCCTCTTTGCTATCTAGTCAGTGGAGCAGTACTACTTTTGCACCAGGAGCCACTTCTTCTGATCAGACCATGACTCCCCACATATCCACTGTGTTTCAGATGATATCAGATCAGTCCATCCGGATTCAGCAGCTTGAGGACACCGTCTGGAGACTGACTGGCAGAGTTCTTGACTTGCAGGGGCAAGTCCTTGCCTTAGCCCATCCTCAGCCATAGGAGTCCACTATTGAGGTCACAGACCTCACTGCAGAGGCTGGCAGGCTCAGAGGAGCACTGGAGGGTGGATATGAGTTACTGAGGAGAGAGATCCGAGGATCGAGTGAGCATGTATCCACTCAGTTCACTGCTCTACTTCAGTCTGTTTCCAGGGCACTAAACGTACTTGATTCCATCAGACTCACCCTTTCTGTTCAGTCCTTAGCCTCTCAGCATTCTCAGCCACCCAGTTCATCTCACTCTCCTGCTCATGCCAGAGGCAGACGGGGTAGAGGACGCACTTCTGATCGAGATCCATCAGCTTCTCATCCCATATCTGATGACTCCGATCCATGACTTGTCTTGATCATTACTAGATCCTAGGTGTTAGTGTCTTGTTCTAGGATCTGTATTTTGGGGCCATGTATTGACAATTAGCTGGTTGACTTTTATATTATGAACTATGTATTGAAATAATTATGGTTTTATGGTATCATCTTTTACTTATATTTCTACCTTTTGTAATGATGTCGATCATATTTTGGTTATATATATTCTCCTTGTTGAAATATTATCTTCTCTTTGTTGTTGTTTGCTGTTAATAATTGCTGTATTAAGAGGGAGCAAACATCTGTGATAAACTCTAAAGGGGGAGAAATTAAAGAATGTTTCAGAAAAAGGAGTTAACCATGTTTGATGATGTCAAAAAGAGGGAGAAATTAAACAAAAAAAATCCATCAAAAGCAAAACCATAAATTATGAGCAATTAAAGAAAAAGCAACCCATCAAAAGCAAAACTATAAATTATGAGAAATTAATGAATGAATTGGAGAATTTAAAGAACAATATCAAAAGTACAATGCTAAGTACAATGCAAATAAGTAACTTTTAAATTACTTCTTTACATATGCTCTGATTTGCTTTAAAAATTTAAATATGCTCTGATATACTTCAAAATTCTAACTTGCTCTGATACATCTTTTGAAATTTTATTTACCTTGATACATCTTAAGAAATTCAACTTGCCTTGATACATCTTAAGAAATTTAACTTACTCTGATACATCTTAAAATTTTTAACTTGCTCTGATACATTGTAAAATTTTTTTTCTGATAACATTGTAAAATTATTTTTCTTGCTCCAATACATTACAAAATTTATTTTTCTCTTGCTCTGATACATCTTAAACTCAAAATAATCTAATACACTTTCCAAATCAACTCTTAAACATGCTTTGGCACACATAATTATTTTTTTTGCTCTGATGCTAAAACTAAAATCAAATGAGAATGAGCAAATTTTCAAAATACAGCTTGATCTGATAACAAAAATAAGTTTTCTGCTCTAACACCAAAATCACATAATCCAATGAGCATATCTTCAAATCTTTAAGCAAATGGGCAAACTATTCTTGCATATGACCATTTATATCACATGCCAAAAGAATCATACTCTTTTCAAGCATATAAATCTATAATGCATTCACATAAATGCTTTTGTTCAAGTGTTTTGTCATCATCAAAAAGGGAGAGATTGTTGCTCCTAGATTGATTTTGATGATTACAAAGCAGATTGAAGGGATACAAATATTTTTATTTGAAAAAGTCTTTATGCTCTTCAGGGGCAAAATCATAATTTTACTAAAATTCTGATTTGATAGTATCATTTGGTAGAACAAATGATTTGTAATCTATTGGTGAAAATTTTATTATTTTTGGACTTATATTTTTGAAGTTATGAATGTTTGAAGTGCATGAGTCGACTCATGAGTCAACTCATGGCACAATGAGCTGCTTGGCACGCTAAAATTTCCCTTGGCACGCTGGTTTTTTGGCTTGGCACGACCTGTGAGTCGACTCATGAGTCGACCCACAAGGCATGAGTCGACTCATGAGTCGACTTCTGCTGTTTTGGGCCAAAATATCCAGAAACCCAAATCTCTGGTTTTTGCAACAGAGGTCGACTCATGAGTCGACCCCTGAAGCATGAGTCGACTCATGAGTCGACCCCTGCGACGGGAATTGTCCGCAACGGCTAGTTTTTTGCCCATTTTAGTTGCCTTTAATGCTCACTTTAAATGCTCTAACGGCTCTTTTTCTGCCTAAAATATTTTCCCTTGTTTCTTAAAGCTATAAAAGGTTTCAAAAGGTGAAAAATAAAAAGGGGGATCTACAATATACACGAGAGATACAAGGGATCTACAATATACACGAGAGATACAAGGGATCTACAATATACACGAGAGATACAAGAGATCTACAATATACACAAGAGACATACAAGAGATTTTGAAAGGAAAAAGCAAGAGCGTTCAAAAGGGCATTCAAGAGCATTCAAAGAGAGGGTTTTTCAAGCCAACTTTTCAACCTTGATCAAGAGCTCTTTCAAAGCCTTCAAGAAGCCTTCAATCAAAGCTCACCTATTCCTCAAGCATTCATTCAACTCTTCATCCACCTTGAGAAAATCTAAAAGGGGCTTCTTCATTTGAGTAAAGTGTATTTAATGTTATATTCGCTCATTTAAGGAGCTATTCTTGTACTTATTTGTGCTCTAAACTGTCTTACTCTTTGTGAGTAATTGTTCTTATTTTTGGAGAGTTTCCAAAACAAGGGAAGGTTGATCCGAACCTGAAATCGGAGTATATTGGGTTGGCTTATACCCGGGAAACAAGTGGACTAGCTTGGGATAGCTAGTGTCAGAGGTTCCGACGTTTGTATTCGGGTTGAATACAAGTATAGTGGATTGGAATTCCCAAGTAGGAGCTTGGGGAGTGGATGTAGGTGCAAGGTTGGCATCGAACCACTATAAATCCTTGTGTTTGTGGTGTGCTTTATTGTTTCTCTTTATTTCTTTATTATATCCTTGCATTCTTGCTTTAGGTAATTAATCTTGAACTAAAGTCTTTCTCCTCATTCATCAAGCTTTTAACAAATACTTTTCATAAGTAATTAGTTAAGCTTAAATTTTTTAAAAACCCAATTCACCCCCCCCCCTCTTGGGTTGCATAGCTGGGCAACAAACACCTCAAGAGAGAGAGAGCGTATAGATAGGATTCCATATGCTTCGGCAGTGGGATCTATCATGTACACCATGACATGTACATGACCAGATGTAGCATACTCACTAGGGGTAGTGAGTAGATACCAATCTGATCCAGGGGAGAATCACTGGAAGGTTGTTAAAACCATCCTGAAGTATTTAAGAAATACCAAGGACCAGTGGCTTATTTATGGTGAATCAGACTTGAGACTTATAGGGTTTACAGACTCTAGTTTCTAGTCTGATCACAATGACAGCAAAAGTGTGTCGGGATTTATTTTTACCCTTAATGGTGGGGCTATCTGCTGGAAGAGTTTCAAGCAACACACAGTGGCTGATTCAGTTTGTGAGGCAAAGTATGTCGCTGCATCAGATGCTGCCAAAGAAGCAGTGTGGCTGAGAAAATTCATCACCGAGCTCGGAGTAGCACCCTCCCTTGTTGGTCTAGTTCTGCTCTACTGTGACAGCTCTGGAGCCATTGCTCAGGCGAAGGAACTCAAGGCACATAAGCGGACAAAGCATATTCTGCACCGCTACCATCTCATCCGAAAAATTATGGATCGAGGTGACGTCGACCTTCAGAAGATCGACGGAAAGGAGAATCTGGCCGACCCATTCACTAAAGCCATGCGGTGAAGGAGTTCGACAATTACAAGTCGAAGATGGGTATTAGATACTACACCGATTGGCTTTAGGCCAAGTGGGAGATTGTTGGGAATAGTATCCCAAAGTCAATCGTCAGCCTGTTAACGGTTGTGCTCATTTTTGTATACATACATGAATTATGAATTAATAAAAATTATTTTGGTATTTTTCATTACAAAATATTTCATCTTCTAATGAACTTCTATGTTGTGGTGAAGTCCTTAGGACTATTTAGACTCGACAAAGGAGGATTTATCATTTAGTCCTTAAATCTGTTCGTGATCAAATGAAACATTGTTACCAAGGATGATAACGTTTATCAAGCATAGGTCGTTGTGTGCCATATAGGTTGGTTGTCCTCTTAACCAATGAGTGTGGAGACACTGGTATGGCATACAGGTGAGATGTATGGGTACATCTGCACTGAACGTGACCATATTCACATAGGTTCTGAGTGTTGTGATTGTGACTATTCGACCTATCCAATCATTGGGTACCATTGCTAGATGGTCACTTCGATTAGTATAGAAATTGGTTCCTGTGCTACCAGCTTAGGTTCGAACCTGCGGGGTCACACATATTAGAGGTTCTTATTTGATCTGATGGCTGATGAAGAGTCCTAATGCTCGTGGATTATGAGTCCTACGTGTCTGGGACTCTGTGATCGAGAATCAGGATTCTCTGATCATGAGTCCCACATATTTTGGGTACCGAGGTCAAGAGTCCCATTGGTTTGGGACTCTTCGATCAGGGTTACATATCGATGAATTCTGATGCTCGATTACCCATCGGATTTGGACTCAATATTTATGAGAGATTTAATTAATAATTTGATTGCTAATTAAATCAATTTGATTGAGTAATTATTTTTGAATCAAATCCAATTGAATTGGATTCAGTTGGGTTTGACCCGATTAGGTTAAGAGTTGACCTAATCGTCGAGATGGTTTGGTCCCTAATTTGATCAGGGGTTGGGCTTAATCAATTCCTGATTTGATTAGAATTTTATTGAGCCTAATTAAGCCTAATTTAGTTGGATTTAAATTAGTCTAATTGGGCCTAACTTATTTGGTTCAATTAGGTTGGTTTAAATAATGAAACCACCTTGACCCATTCTCCCTGCGCCATCTCACTTCCACTGCACCCATTTGAATTCACGAAAAGGAAGTTCTCATGAATTTTTTCTCATGCAAAGCCCTCCTCACACCCTACTTTAATGTACCAAATGAGTGGATAAGGATGATTGGTTGGCCATTCAAATTCAAAATAAAGTTTGAATTTGAATGAGCAACCAATCTTGGCGCCTTGACCTTATCCTCTTTTAGCATCCCATTTATTACATGAAAAAATATTTCTCATGAAATCACTCATGCACAAATTAAGTCACGCCCTCCTCTTCTCATGTCCTTAGTGGATAGGGATAAATTAGTTTCCATTTGAATTCAAAATTTGATTTAAATTCAAATATGCAATTACTCATCTTTATCCTCTCACGTGGATAAGATGTTTGACATTATTTTAAAAGGAGGAGAAGAGTGGGGCGTGTGCAAGAAAAATTTTAGAGAGAAAATCTGGGCATGAGGAATCTTTGTGTGTAAGATGAAGGTCTATATCCTTCTGAGAGAAAAAGAAAGAAAAGAAAGAAAAAGTGTGCGCAGGGTTTCAGTGAGTTGTTCAGGGTTTCAGTCTGGAGTTTGGGAAGTGAGAAGGTGAGCTACGAGTGTCGTGAGCCCACCAAATTTTAGAAAGATCTTCAACATCCTCTCAAGCATGTTTGCTGATAATCCAGAGCATCCAAAGAATCAGGAGACATCGATTGAAGAAGTTCGATCAGCATCGGCTATCAAAAGGGCTCTACAACGAGCTAGCACTCGTGAGGAGTCGATCAGACTGGGAGCTTTGTGTGGATGATCCACAGAGGCCAAACATGCTGTGTGGCTACATCATGATGATCAGACTCTCTCGACGGTGATCTGATTGTGGCGATCTACTATCCACACAAAGGTATTATGTTCTGAATACATTACAGTAAAATGTTTACCGTTCAAATTCGAATTTCAAATTTAAATGTATGTATGCTATATATCATATTTAGATCCTAGTGTAGGATAAATTTTTATTAATTAATTAGATTAATTAATAATTTCTACTGTAAAATAGTAATTTTAAAAAAGTTTTAAAATTATCATTTTACCCCTGCACTGAATTTTTCTCACATATTGGGCACATCTGGTCGAAGATTAACTTGTAGATACTCCACAAGTTAAGATAGGATAGTTTATAGATTTTGAACTTCTCAAGTTCAATTATCCTCCCACTGTCTCTTTTTAGAAAATTTTTTTTTCTAAAAGGTGACATACCTACTGACATAACACCTTTTGTCAAGTAAGATGGTAGAAATAGTATCGCATATCATTTTTTTAGGATAACCTATATACTAATAAAAATCTGTTCTAGCACAAACTTATGTACATCAACTCTTTTCACATAAGTTGGATAATCTATTTTTTGCCTTTTCCATATCTCATATGGAGCTCTTGTAATAGATTTTTATAGTATCTAATTCATACAGTAATTTTTAAGATATTTTTTAGAAAGAGATAATAATATTTGTGAAGTATTTTAGAAAATACATCATATCACATATGAAGTGTAATCTCTGGATCGAAATATTATTAGTCTTCAAACATCCATATGTTCAAGACCTAATACCTAGCTTATCCTGAGATATGTGACCTTCACATATTTATTTCTTATTCTCATAAATATGAAGAACATCATCATCGAGTGACTAAAATATAAGACCATTATAATAAAACCATAGCCACAATGTTTACCAGATGCAGAGTAACTTTTACTCTTAACATTAATTTCAAAACTATGCTACAATAGCAAAAGATTTGAAATAATATTTTTGATAAATTTAGACTCATATAAATAATTTATTAGTCTCTAAATAAATATATTCCTACAGTTTTAGCATGAATGGACTATCCATCAGTGCCAAAAATAAGTAGTCATCTCACTTCAACTTTATAGATCTAGTAAACACTTTGTATAAATGAAACCTATATAAGGTATCACATACCTAAAATTTTAAAATTAAAACACTTAATGAATTATTAGTTTGTATCACATGCAAACTATCAGTAGATGCAACAATTGTATCCTGCTACAACTTCACATTTGCAAGATAATTCTTACAATTATTGCTCATCAATCCTGTATCGATATTAGATATCTTTAGTGAAGACATTCTTCACCTTCTATTCCTCAACCATTTCATGACATTCGATCAATTTTAAAGATATCCTAAGTAGTAAATGTAAATATGCAAATGTATATATAAGAACATAAACAGGATTACTCATGATGACATGCACAAGTTAGATGAGGAGTTTTATCTAATTCTGTCTCCCACTATTTTAACGAATTTTCTAGCCCTCAAGTATAAAATTGAAGAATCTTATCATGATGTTTCTTAGTGGGGTTGAGATCCCAATTTCTCATAAAAAATCTTGTGGATAGCACAACAAGCTGTTATGAGTTCAAAGATAAGTAACTCTTTACTAATTGCACTTCATGCAACTCTCAACATAACTTTTGCCTCTAAAATACTTATAACCTTGTGGATAGCATAATAAACTATAGTATTTTAGTTAAGTCATACTCTTCCAACCTATATGGTCATACCTGAATAATACTATCCTTGTGGATAACATAACAAAGCAGCACTACCAGAATATGCCATAGCATCACTAGATCAACATCATACCAATCACTATAGCAAGCCTTGTGGATAGTACAACAAACTCATTACAGTTCTTGATATACTCTATTAACTTAGTATGAGCTAAATATTATTAGCTTCATTATGCACCAAGACAGTATTAAGCTAGTCCCCACAGCAAACCTTGTAGATAGCACAACAAGCCTACTATGGTTCTTGACATAATAGTGACTTAGCATGAAGGAAGGCATGGGTAGAGTTCTCAATACTTCACTATTAAGACTTAATATAATTTAACCGAGGGACTTAGGTCTCAAGCACATCCTAAATATTTAGAGATGCATCATATACAATATAAACTCAGATACTAACTACCAGCATGTAAGAGCAAAATAAGGAAAATAAATAGTTATGCACTTTGAAAAATCATCCGAGCCACAAGATGATCTAAGGGTCTAACTCTAGGTGCATCATAGATTGAATCATATCATGGTCAATCATAATGTGCCTATGCTCTCCAAAAGACTGGTAGTCCAGTCTTCATCACCACGAAGACTACCATGAATGCTTGATCTTTTATTTGAAAATAGAATGAAATAATTTTAATCTATTCTCAAATAAATTTTTTTCTATTATTTTACATCATTATGTAAAAATCTCAATCAACAGTTGAGAATATAGAAAAGAGAGGTACAGCTGATAATATAATGCATCAGGGATGCCCAGCCCTTATTGCAACTCTTGCAAATGCATTATATAATCAACTAATAGGTAAGCATTCATACATATATCCATCACATAGATGTTCCATAGTCCATAACAAATCAACATAATATTTTATAATAATTATAAAATATTATAACAAACAACTCATGTTATTTCAATTGTGATATCATTCAAACACATGTCAATTATGATGTTCAAAAAAATGGGCATAAGATCCATCTAGGATTTCTGATTCAGGTTCAACACTTGACTCAATTTTAACTTTTAAGTAAACCATTTGTCATTTATTTAAGTTGATTTGACCAAATCTTTGGTTAAACCTAATTCAATTAGGTTAACTCAAATTCGATCACCCATAACTCAAACCCTAATCAAATTAGGTAAATGACAAATTTGATTAACCAAAATTAAACTTAGCTTCTAATCAAATTAGAATAATAATTTTGATTTAATCTGTAATCATTAAATTTTAATCGCATTAGAATAATGAATTATAGTTAAATCAATCCATCGACAAAAATTCTATTTGATATCTGATGCATCCTTTTTATGATCAAAAAATTTTTCAACCCCACACACACCTCGGGCAACAACCAAAATAGTCAACCCATAATGGTGAGTGCCTGATAACATGGTGGTCAGCCCTTGGATCTTAAGTAAATGTATCAAATGCAAAAATCTTAATCCTTGGCAATGTACATCCATATGCAACATTCCAAGGCCCCCGTGCATCACATGCACTGAATTTCAATTTCATCAAAAAATAGATCATAGGATCTAAATTAAACTTGTCACACAAGTCTATATACCATGGAATTTCTTATCCAAGGTCCGATCATAGATCGATAATACTTTATCAAAAATAAAAATGCATCAAATCATCAACGAAACATCAATCAGAAAAACTGATTTTGATCTAGTTCAAATTGGATCTAATCCATATCACAAAAATAACATGAAATTTGACTGAATCTTTCAAGGGTGGCTCTGATACCACTGTTAGGTTCCAGTGATGCAGTGAAATATAGATTTTAAAATTTTTTAACATGCATACAATAATAAAAACAAGGTTTAACATTTAAATACAACCACTAAAACTCAAAAACCCAAAAAATCCCTTGATAATTACAATCAAATTACAAAATCAAGTATACAAAGAGAAGACTAGAAGTCATATACCACTATGAAGATCACGAACTGGTGATTTTGAGATGTCCATGAGACTTCAAAACAGAAGCCCTCCAATGGTGATC
This sequence comes from Elaeis guineensis, assembly GCF_000442705.2. Lineage (NCBI taxonomy): Eukaryota > Viridiplantae > Streptophyta > Magnoliopsida > Arecales > Arecaceae > Elaeis > Elaeis guineensis. Next base: position 44,566,151 of record NC_025994.2, read on the forward strand.
CATATAGGATTGGTCAGGGCCCTTCCTAACTTGTCATGGTGCTATAGCCTTCTTCCTAAGTGCGCTACCATCCGTCTTTCGCAAGAACGATGTGCACCACTACTTGTATGCCTTCATGACCTCCACTAGTGCCACTCTAGGAACCCTTTCCCAAAGTATCACACCACACTCTAATCAAATTTTATGTTCAACACATGAACAATCTGATTTTTTAGACAAGTATCTCATACTTTTTTTTTTCTTCCTCTCTTCCTTTCCAATTTCTCTCCTTTTTTTTTCTTATCTTTTTCCTAAATTTTTTTTATTATTTCCACTTATTTTCATGCCCATCCTCAGCAAAAATGGCATGCTAAATCTAGTTGTGGCACCCCCTTTAAATAGAAAACAAGTAGCATACCATGGGATGCCAACTCTTGGTGTCCCTTAATTATTACACACCACAAATAAATTTTTATCCAAGGAATCCAATGAGATGGCATGGAAAAGGAAGTGATTGACCAGTAGAAGGACTCTTCCTCTACCTGAAAAAAATAAATTGTCATCATATGGCGCATGGAATAAAAGGGAGAGCGTGAAATACCAAGAGTCCATGATAATGTAGACTCTTCCATATTCAATGCAAATGTATGATGTCCCATTATTATTTGGCATTCAAACTCCTTCCAGAAGAAGGACTCTCCTTCCTCTCTGCATCCCAAACTTCCAAGGGTCATCTGATGACACGATAAATTTAAAAATGCATAGAAATAAAGGAAAGAAATAAAGAGTTTTAAGTGAATTGAACTCTTTCAATTCAATCGCCAAATAATGTGGTGTCCCACACTTATTTTGGTGTGGAGTTCCTTCCAAGAGAAGGACTCTACTTCCTCTTCCACATCCCATATCCCAAGGCACCATCTAATGGTGCACAAAAATAAGGAATGCATGGAACATGTAAGAGAATTAAGAGGAGTGGAAGAGAAGGACTCCTCTCCTTAACACCAAAAATAAATATGATGGCAATAATTTTTATGCATGTGGTTTTGATGTGGAGGAGGCTGATTCCATATGAAACACTTCCACAAAATCAAATAAAACCAACTAATAAATTAGATAGTTCAAACCTAATCATATTAGGTCAAGACAACAAGACTAGGTTAGCACAAACACCTTTCGCACTGAACCCAATTGGAAAATTGGGTTAATTCATGTGCTAGCAATTTAATTAACCCATTGAATTTATAATAAATTTAAATTGATTGGACCAAGATCAAATCTTTATTGTGTGTGACCCATTGAGTTCCAAATCTAGCCAATAGTGGACCCAAACTCTTGACGAAACCCTAATCCGATTGAACTAGGTCAGCTCAAAAGTCCCAATCAACTAAGACTCTTCCTAATCGATTCTAGAATTAAACTCTTTTAATTCTGTCAAGTCTACAAGTCAAGATTGATGTCTAGCAACGTGTCATGACTATCCAAAAGATTTAAAATTTTGTAGAAATATCAAAATTATCCTTTCATGGCGAGTTACCGTGCAATTCAATCCTTCGATCATACAACATTCCAAAAAGGCTATGAGTATAACAATATGTCAAACCCAAATACCTAACCATATATATCTTGATCCAATAATGATGACTTGATTGATGAATCAGTAGAAATTATTTCTATTGTTCATCCCTGCTCTGGCTAGAGACTCTCAGAGTCACCATCCTATGAGATCACATTGAATATTCTCTCCTCCTACAAGAAGTGACCGATTTCTTATTGATCACTCACAACCTCCATGCACACTTCACCATACCCAGAATATCGCACACACATCTCAAAGTGGTGTGCTAGAGAATAAATCAAAGTAAGGGTCCATACACATAAGGTACCATGGTGATCTCAGGTCAAAGGATCACATGCACCACTCCTACTGAAGAACCATCTGTTGACATACTGTAAGGCTCCGTTAGATATTCTTTTGCAGATCAGTTCAGTGAACTCATTCTCTAATGAGCACCTACATCCTTGTATTAGTGTCACCATACAAGTGATTGTGAGATCAACCACCCTCTTCGTCGAGCATACATAGGATGTACCAATATTATCGAAGTCATCGATCTCTGACTCGATGATCCAATGATTAAAAATATTTTAGATTAGGGCTATCAAGATTTTAGATCTTACTGACATGATCTTATCATGGTCCTAAAATTATTTTTCTAATCTATAAGATTTATCATAATTATATAAAAAATTAATATAGTAAATGATAAAATATAATTCTTCATATAAATAAAATAACTAATATCATATAAATGAGTAAAAGGATAATGAAGAAATATCCCATCGTATCCCATGCGATTGGCTTGTAGGGCACTATTCTTTCAACGCAACAACCTCAAAAAGAAATATGTCGAGGTGCTAAGAATAGACTTCGCAGACAACATGACAGACTCGCTGACTAAGCAGTTGAGCCAACCAAAAATGAAAATCTACCTTGAGAAGATGGGATTTAGATTTGTGACCAATTGACTTTAGTCCAAGTGGAAGATTGTAAGATGTATGTCCTAGAAGTCAATATGACTGACACATTGTAATAATTTTAGGATATAATTTTATATTTAATATATTGATATGATCAATAAAAGGATAATTTTTTTTTCATTCAAATGTAATGTATCCTTGAATCATCCATGAAATTAGTTTCGATACATATTTTCAAGGTGTTGAGAATTAGAGATATGTATTTAATTCCTAAATACTTTCGATCATAGGATCATCATAAGGATGGTGATTGATCTGGATAGACTGACGCACAAATCACTTTCTTTGAGATAGATGAGTCTCTGGCCTACTGTATAGAGACACAAGATGACGAGTGCGGATAGTTGTTAGAGAATAACTAGTACTGAGCATGATCATACAAGAGATCACTTGGATTTCTATTCGATCGTTAGTGATTATCTCGATGCTGTAGTTATGTGACTGATCTTTTGACTTGAGATGGTACTGCTACTTACAGTGAGGCTACTGGAGTTTGACTGACATATAAACATGATCTCAATGAGTCTTTATAGTCGATGTTGGCGACAGTTGGTCACTATAGGAGTGGGGTACGCATCAAGATAAGATCTATCGATCTTGATAAAGAAGAGTAGTCCTATGAGATTTGAGAGGCTAAGTCCAAGAGTCTGTGGCCACAGTAGTGTGATTGATGGAAAGAAGTTTTCATAAAAGTCACAACTAGACTTGAGCTAATCAAATCTATCATATGACTGATGATGAAGTTTGACGATTTATCCATGACTTGCTATTAAGTCGAAACTCATGATAGAGGGACTGAATCACATGTTAACTATACCTAGAGATTCATTTCAGTTCTATTGGATTGTCACTACACACTGCTAGGTGTTACTGGTGGATTGTGAGAGCAACTTAGGATTGTTCTGGATCGACAATCCTTATTGAGTTAGAGTGAAATTGTTCCTATTCATTGAAAAGAGTTTCAATGATACGATGATATAGATCATTATATGTCTCACTATCAGATAGAATTGAACTTATGGGGTCACACAACAAAGAGATTAGTCCTAGAATAAGAAATTGAGCTAATGAAGTATCAATTGGATTTAGAGAAATCTATTAGGTTCATGATAACCTTGCTAGCATATGGTTGGATCCTATTTCTCTTTCTGTTGGGATTGCTTATTTAATAAGATAATTCTAACTTAATTACTTGCTAATAACCTATATGAATAAGATTCATGAAACTTCAATCATTGGGTGTCTAAGATTATGAATCATATAAATTAAGGATGCAAGTCCCTAATTAATTTTCTTGATAGTTATTCTTGGGTGCCACCTTGATTTGATCAAGTTGGGTGTGTCCATTGATTAGAAGGCTTTTAGTTCTCCTATAGAATATCTTTTGGGTATATTTTTGGGTGTCTAATTATGGGTGCAAGGGCTCCAATTGTTGGTGCCTAAAGGATCTCCTAAAGTAAGTTGGATAACTTAAGTCAATAGGAAATCCAATGTAAGTAGGACTTATATTATGTGATTGAATAAGATTCCATCCTTATGCCTATTTAAAGGGACCTCCTCTGAGGTTTCTAGAGCATCCAAACCAGCAACCCACATGCCAAAATAAAAGTCCCATGCCCTCTCTTCCTCTCTTTTTCTCTTCCCTTGGGCATCCCACACCCCCTTTCTCTTGAGATGCGTGTCCTAAGGAGTCCCATGCCCAAAGGCTGTTGGGTGCCTCTTCCTTATTGGTTTCTAGCATCTGATAGCAGTACATAGCAAGGAGAGAAACTTTAGAAAATAGAAGAAGAAAAAGATCAAGAAAAAAGATCAAGCATTGATCGTGATTCAGGCTTCATTCAGATTCAGCAGGCTGAATTTTGGAGAACAAAATTCAAATTAAAGAGGACTGTTCCAGGTTGATCCTGAGTGAATACTCATAGAGGTCGGATACTTGTATGGCTAAGAGAGAACCTCTTCTCTTTCAGATCTAGATTTGAAAAAAAAGATTGTGAAACAGGTATATGATTTGATCACAATCTGAATTTCAGCATATATTAATTTTAGCATATGGGATAGATCCATGTGGTTTTATGTTTTCATGCATGCATAATTCAGATTAAAAATATTTTAATCTTGTTCTCTACTATAGTGTTTAGAAAATAAAATTTTGAAATACATATGCATGCACCAAACCTTGAATTCCAACAATTTTTATTCATATATGCGATATATGAAAGCATGCATAGGTTAGAAATTAAATTTCTGCGATCTAAATTTTTTGCATATGCGATATGTGATATTATGTTTAGATCTGAAATTGATTTCTAAAAATTTTAAAATTTTTTATGTATATGATATATGATTGCATGTATGTTCTGAAAATATTTTGAGAATCAAAAACTTACTTTTTATGCAATTAATTTAGATCTGAAATCTGGTTCAATGATCTGAAACGTGTGCATGAATCATTGGGCATGGGTAGTTTTGCATTAGGTCAATGAATTGCATCTTAGATTATAATTATATTATATTGGATTGAAATTGATGTAGCTATTGATCAAATCAAGTTAAGTGTTGATTTGGATTAGATCAATTGAGCTTATGATTCTATAAATATTGTAGATTGAGTTGATTAAACCCAATATGTAGAATTGAGTTAACCTAAGGACCTAATCCAGCTTTATGGCTTGCATCCAATTTACCTAAGCTAATCAATTGAAACTAATAAGCCATTTGGTGTCTAAGATAAGTCTCGATCGATGATTTTTAATTAAAAGGCTACTCTCCTAGATAATTTTTGCCTACGGTGAGTTAATAGCATTATACCCTCCCATCGATGTCACTTATCTGGCTAATTGGATGATTGGGTTCATTGATTGCTAAGGAGTTTTGTTTTAGCCCATGCTAATTAGATCGTTCGTGTGATGATTGATTAGATGAGACCTTACCTAAATTTCTTTAATTAATATTAAGCCTTATGGTTTTCCCTTATTGTAGAAGTATGGGCGTGGTACTGGCGTTGATTGTTCTCAGCTGGTTACAGTAGTTTAGTTGCATCAAAAAAATGTAACCATTCTACTAGCAAAGAGTTGCTCCAGAGTGAAGATGGGGTTGGGCTCAATATGTGTTATCTAAGGGACACAATGACAGCTTCACACATACTTGTGAATGATGGGTCAGGCTTAACTAAGGAGTTGGGGCAATATGTGTTATCTGAGCTCTCATGACTTAGAGACCAAGTCACTGTAATAAGCTTAGAGAAGCATCTGGACAAAAAGTTACCTATGCATTGATGTACGTATCACTAATAACTATTTGGTGAGGTGCACGACATCAGTGGGATCGTAGCATCCACTAGAAACCTTGCATTGGTCATGTCAGATTTTTATTTTTCATTTGGGGAGTATTAAAATTCAAAAAAATAGTGAAAGTCTATTTGCATCTAAATATTTTTAGAATAAATATAATTTTAAGTATAAATATCTAATTAGAATCTCTACTCTCACAGATAAACAATGTCGGTCTCTAATCCACTAGCTCGCATCCTTGAAACTAATTGACTGATTGGTACAAATTATAAGGACTGGCTCAAAAATCTCAAGATAGTCCTGACATCCAAAAAGATTGGATATGCACTTGATCAAGACCTCTCAGCCTTACCAGCCCATCCTACAACAGAGCAAAGAGCTGCTCTGGATAAGTGGATGGATGATGACCTAAGGATGAAGTGCTAGATGCTAGCTTCGATTTCAAATGAGTTACAGAGTCAATATGAGCACATGCCCACTGCCCGTGCCATGATTACTCACCTACAAGAGTTGTATGATGAGCAGAGTCAGACCATGTGTTTTGAATTGTCCAAGCAGTTGTTTAATATGAAGATGCGATAGGGACAGTCAGTCCATGAACACTGTATGACTATGATCAAGGACCTAGAGGAGTTTGAGAAGCTCAGGTTAAATATGCAGAGGGAGCTAAAGGTACATTTGATTCTCCAATCTCTGATCAGTTTGTTTGGATAGTTTATCATAAATTATCATATGAACAAATTGGACTATAACTTATCCAAATTAGTCAATATGCTGGTCACTACTGAGGATACCTTGGAAAGTTCAAGGGGTTCTATTCTTGCTGTTGAGCGGGCACCTTCCAAGAAAAAATCTTAAGGCAAAAAAAAGAACATGCTTGTAAAGAAGCAGAAGAAGGAGAGCAAATCCAAGAAGGACACTCCAAAGAAAGCTATGGAGAAAGGAAAGTATTTTCACTACAACTCCAATGGCCATTAGAGGAGAAACTATCCTGCTTACCTAGAGAGCCTTAAGATAAAAAAAGATGATCAACCTTTTGAAGGTATGCTCATAATAGAATCTAACCTAATAATTTCTTCTACTTGAAGTTGGGTATTGGACTCTAGTTCTAGTGCTCATATATATATTTTAATACAGGATTTAATAGGAAGTAGGAGGTTGAGGCAAGATGACATGATCCTTCAGATCGGCAATGGAGTAAAAATTACTGCAGAAGCCATTGAAACCTATCCTCTTCGATTACTATCAGGCTTTAGATTAGATTTAAAAGACTGTTATTTTGTTCCTGTAGCTAGCTGAAATTTGATCTCGATCTCTATACTAGCACAGGATGGATATATTTTTTAATTTAATAAAAAAAAATTTATTTATTTATGAAATAAATTAGTTGCATCTGATCTTTTGATTGACTGTCTTTATCACTTGTATGTTGATGCTAATATGAACTTAAATGAGCAAGTAGTGAATGCCGTAGGCCAAAAGAGATCTAAAGAAGAGTTTAACCATAAGTACTTATGGCACCATAGACTTGGCCATATTGGAGAAGATAAGATAAACAGACTGAAAAAAGATGAGATCCTTGACTTAATTAAATTCGAGTCGATTCTGGCTTATGAATCATATCTTCGAGGAAAAATGACTAGGTTATCCTTTGTGGGACAAGGGAAAAGGGCCACTGATTTACAACCCTGGTACACATCGATGTATGTGGCCCATTTGATGTGTAGGCTAGGGGTTGTTATAGCTACTTCATTATTTTTACTGATGATCTATCATGGTATGGATATATGTTTCTTATGAAACACAAGTCTGAAGCCTTTGAAAGATTCAGAGAATTCAAGCATGAGGTAGAGAAGCAAACAGGTAAACCCATAAAAGTCCTACAATCTGATCGAGGATGAAAATATCTGAGTGCTAAATTTTTGAGATATCTTAAGGAGAACGGTATAGTCTCTCAATAGACTCCTCCCGATACATCTCAACTCAATAGAATATCCAAAAGGAGAAATAGGATCCCATTAGATATGGTTCGATCAATGATGAGCTTCACTGACTTATCCTTATTTCTTTGTGGATATGCCTTACTTACCATGACGTATATTTTAAATAAGATTCCTTCTAAGTCTGTTCCTACCACACCATATGAGATATGACATGGTAAGAAATTGAGTCTCAGTTACCTTAAGACTTGGGGATATCCATCCTATGTTAAAAAATAGAAAGCTGACAAGTTAGAGGATAGATCAGTTATAGCTTGGTTTATAGGGTATCCCAAGAAATCCATTGGGTACTACTTTTACTTTCCACATGACCACAATGTGATTGTGAGTCGCAATACCATATTCCTAAAAAAATAATTTATTCAGGACGATGGTAGTGGGAGGTTAATTGAGCTTGATGAGAATGTCTCTCAAGAGCAACGAGCTATATATCCTCAGGAATCCATCCAGGATGAGCCAATAGTTATTGTTCTACATCCATCTCGTAGATCAAATAGAATCTCCCATCCTCTTGAAAGATAAATGGGTATACTGAAAGAGGATGTAGAGGAAGCATTCCTTATGGGAGATGGGGGTCATTATGATGATCCTAATATTTTTGATGAGATGATATCTAACATCGATTCTGAGAAATGGTTAGATGCAACGAAGTCAGAAATTGACTCAATGCACTTGAACCAAGTATGGACCTTAGTGGATCCACTAGAGGGAATTGTTTCCATTGGGTGTAAATGGATCTACAAAAGAAAAATTGATACCGATGGCAAGATAGAGACCTATAAGGCAAGGCTACTGGTGAAGGGTTATAGTCAGTACGAAAGCATTGACTATCATGATATTTTTTCATCTGTAGCCATGCTGAAATCAATCCACACATTGCTTTCTGTTATAGCCTATCATGATTATAAAATCTGGCAGATGGATGTGAAAACTACTTTCCTGAATGGATATCTTGAAAAAGATATCTATATAGAGCAGTCTCTGGGTTTCACATCGGTGATAGTGATCATCGAGTCTGTAAGCTGCAAAGGTCTATCTATGGACTAAAGCAGGCTTTTCAGAGCTGGAATCTTTGTTTCAATGATGCAATCAAATCATTTGGTTTCATAAAAAATAAAAAGAAACCTTGTGTCTACAAAAAGATTAGTGGGAGCGCACTTGTCTTCCTCATACTGTACATCGATGACATCCTCCTTATTAAGAATGATATTCCTATGCTGACTTCGGTCAAGGCTTGGTTATCTAAGAAATTCTCCATGAAAGAAAGCATCCTATATCCTTAGGATAAAGGTCTATAGAGATAGATCTAAGAGGATGCTTGGTCTGTCACAGAAACTGTACATAAAAAAAGTGCTGAAGCGGCTCAGCATGGAAAACTCTAAAAAGGATTTGCTACCCCTTAGGTATGATATTCGATTCTCCAAGATGATGTATCCAAGTACTTCTGAGGAGATCGAGTGTATGAGTAGGATCCCTTATATTTTGATGATTGGGAGCTTCATGTACGTCGTGCTATATACTCGACCTAATATTATCCTTGCTGTGAGTGTCACGAGTAGGTATCAGTTGAATCCAGACGAGGAGCACTGGATAGCTATGAAGAACATCCTTAAGTACTTACGAAGGACTAAGAATTCATTCTTGATCTTTGAAGGAGCACATAAATTACAGATTGAGGGTTATACAGATTCAGACTTCATATCGGATTCCGATGATAGAAAGTCTATATCAAGATATGTGTTTGTATGCAATGGTAGCGCAGTCAGCTGGAAGTATTCTAAGCAGAGCATCATCACAGATTCGACCACAGAGGCTGAGTATGTCGTCACTTCAGATGCTGCAAAAGAAAGCTTTTAGTTCAAAAAATTTATCGTGAAACTTGGTGAAATGACATCAGATGCATACCACTGTACTGCGACAACAATGGACCATAGCACTTGCTAAGGAGTCCCGATCTCATCAAAAATCAAAGCACATTGAACGGCGGTTCTATATCATGCACGACTACATTGAGAAACAATACATAGGCATGCAAAGAGTAGACTCTACGAATAATGTGGCAGATTCACTGATAAAACAGTTGAGCCAACCTAAAATAGAAGCTCATTTTGAGAAGATGGAGCTTAGATTAATGGCCAAGTGACTTTAGTCCAAGTGGGAGATTGTTAGATGTATATCCTATAAGTCAATTATTGGCTAACATATTTTTATTCTATGACACAAATTTATACTTAAACTATTAATTTAATCAATAAAAGGTAATTTTTTTTTATTTAAGTGTTATGTGTCCTTAAATCATCTTTGAAATTGATGTTACGATATATATTCTCAAATATTGAGAATTAGAGACATGTATGATTGATTCATAAATTGCTTCGACATATAGGATAGTCATGGGGACAGTAATTTATCCAGATAAATTAGTGCATGGTTTATTTTCTTTGAGATAGATGAGTCTCTAATCTATGGCGTAGAGATACTGAATGAAAAATACGGGTAGTTGTTAGAGAACAATTAATACTGAGCGTGACCATATGAGAGATTATATAGATTTCTATTCGATTTTCAGTGATCATCTCGATGCTGTAGTGGTGTGACTTGTCCTTTGACTTGTGGAGTCACAGTTGCTCATAGTAAGACTGCTGTATTTTGACTACATATAAATATTAACTTGATCATGAGTTTTTATAGTAGATGTTGGCTTCAGTTGATTGAGCTGTGCGAGTAACGTATACATCTAGATAGGATCTATCGACCTTGCTAGAGAGGAGCAGTCCTATAAGATTTGAGAACTGAGTTCATAAGTCTATGGCCATAGCAGTGTGATTAATGAAAAGGAGTTTGCATTCGAAATCACTATTGGACATGAGCTGATCGAATCTACATAGACTAATGATGGGATTTGATGATTTATCCATGACCTGCCATCTAGTCGGGACTCATAATAGAGGAACTGTATCATACATTAACTATACCTAGAGGTTTTATTTCGATTCTGCTAGGTTGCCACTACATATTGCTAGATGTCACTGGTGGATTGTAGGAGCTCAGTAGGATCATTTTGGATCAATGATCCTTATTGAGTTAGAGTGAAACTGTTCCAACCCATTGAAAGGATTTCAGTGATACTTATGATACAGATAATGATATTTCTCACTACCAGATAGAATTGAATCTATGGGGTCATACATAAAAAGAAAAGATCTGGATTGATTATAATTGGGCTTATGAAGTACTAATTAATATGAATTTAGAAAAATCCTATTGGATTCATGTTAACCTTATTAGCACCTAGGTGAACCTAATTTTTTTTATGGTTGGTTTACTTATATGGTGAGTTTTAATCAATTTCTACACTTGATTTGAATCTAATTAAATTTGATTCAATAAGATCCAATTGTTGAATAATTAATTTATGGCTTGAATTAAATTGAGATAGAGTTTCTTAGGTAAGAATCCTTGAAGAGAATTTATGGAACCATATGGGCTGATTTGTGCATCTAATTGGGTCCCATATGATGGGATGCCTAGAGTAGGATGTGGCTTTGGGTGTATTTTGGATGGTGCCCCATTTAATTGGTCCAACTATATTATGGCTAGAAATTTTAATATAATTAGAATGAGCGATCCTAATTTGATTAAGACATCCTTAAGTTGTCTATATAAAGGACTCTAGGCCTTTAATTCTCACATAACCTCTCCTCCTCCATTTGTGCTGCCACCTTCACTAGGCCCATGCCTCCCTCCTCTTCCTCTCTTTAGCTTACGCCTCATCTCCCTCTAGGCATCCTCCCTTGGAGCCATAGAGAGGGTGGGTAGCATCAAGGGGTGGTGTTAATTAGTTGGCGCCACTTGTTTGGTTCTTGATTCTTTTGCTCTCAAGTTTGTTGAGAGTTAGTTACAACCACTTATTGGTGGTTATTCTTCTTAATTAGTTGAAGGATCAAGAAAGAATTCTTGGTTTCTTCAAGAATCAAGAAAGAAAGATCAAAAGGATTCAAAATTAAAAGCCTCTCTAGGCTTGGTTCAAGCCTATTCAGGCTTTGAGTTCCAGTGAATTGTATCAAGAGAAGCCTATCCAGGTCGGTCCTATAGATATCCATAGAGGCAAGATGCTTGTGCTACTGATTTAGAACCTATCCAGGCCCAGACCCAGGGATTGAATTGGATTCAACCCCAGTTATAGGTTTGAAGCAAAATGGAAAGCGATTTAGGTATGTGAATTGATTACAGACTTTCATTTGTTATTCTTAAAATTAGTTTATGTTAATTTCACCATATGAATTAGATCCATAGATGCTTTCATATGATAGATGTATGATTAGATTAAAAGTATTTTAATCTAATTTTTTTACTGCATTTTAGATTTAAAAAAATTTTAAAATCCACATGCACCAACACCTATAGAAAATCCAACAGATAAGGCAACGACTCATCACATGAGACCGCCCACCCTTATCTCTACACCCTCCTCTTATTCATGCAAACTTTTTCACAGCAAGGGGAGAGAGAGTCCTAGGGAGATAGGACTCTAGGGTTTTCTATTTTGGTTTAAACCAAATCAGATTTAGTTTGACCCAAAAAGAGAATGGAACCTAATCAAATTAGAAACTCAATCTTCTCAATTAAATCCCAATCTAATTAAGAATTAATTGAACCCAAATCTTGATCAAATCAAGAATTAGTCTACCTCGCAATTAGGCTTGATCTAATCAAATCTAATCCAAGTCAAACTGAATCTAATTCAATTAGACTTGATCCAAACCTCATTGCTTAATCAAATTCAGTCAATTAGCAATTTAATTACTAATTAATCCACCTATAATTTTTTAATACTTAGTAAATTATATAATTATAACTTTTGCATAAGGTTAATCATCAATCATATTGATGATTTTATCCTTCAATGATTCATAACTGTTGATCAACCATCTGATCAGACAAGAACCTTTTTTGTGTGTGACCCCATAGGTTTCATTCTGTCTGGTAATAAGATATATTATGATCTCTATCATAATATCTTCGAAACTCTTTTCGATGGGTTGGAACAATTTCAACTCTACCCTTCGAGGGTCATTGATCATTAAGATGACACTCGATGAGTTCCATAATTCACACCTAACAATATGTAGTGGCAATCCAGTAAAATAAAAGTATGAGCCCCTTAGGTGCAGTTATCGTGTGATTCAATCCTTCTATCATGAGTCCCGACTTGATGGAGGTCATAGAGAACTCATCAAATTTTATTGTCAGTTATATGCCAGATGGCTCGACTCGAGTTTACTTTTGAATCTAGTAGAAACTTCTTTCCACCTTTCACACTTACTTCGGTCAAAAACTTTCTGAACTCAGTCTCGCAAATTGTATAGGACTTCTCATTTTCTATCAAGATCGATAGGTTTATTTAGGTGCATCCAACTTCTAATAGTAAACCTGAACCTACTGTAGCCAACATACACAGTAAGGATCCGAATGGCTAGGGACCAAGAGAATGTACAGTCAAACTCAGTAGCCTCGCTGTAAATAATCGATGTACTGTAGGTCAAAGGACCACTCACACTACTACAGCATCGAGAAGATCACTGACAAGTGAGTAGACATTCAAGTAATTTTTCATGTTGGTCACACTCAGTATAAGTTGTTCTCTAACAACCACCTGCACTCTCACCGTAATATCCCTACACTGCAAATATGAGACTCATTTGTCCAGAAAGGAGGTGATCTATGCATCGATCTTAAATGAATTGATCACTATCCTTCATGATGATCTTTTGAACGAAAATATTTAGAAACTAATCACTAATAATGTATGTCCCAAATTTTCAATATCTTAAGAATATATAAAATCATCTTTATTAATTTTTAAGATAAATTATGGACACATAAACATGATTGGAATAAAATTATCTGTTATTAATAATAAAAATATTATAAGTATAAAATTATATACTGGAATTATAAAATATATCAGCCAATAATTGGCTTCTAGGGCACTTATCTAACACCACCAAACACGGTGATATCTCGAAGAATCAAAGGAAAGTGATGAAGAAGGGGTGAAGGGAGAGCCTCAACCCGACTGGAAAGTACTCTTCATAGAGGCTAATCCAGTGCACTGGAGGTTGGCAAACTTGATTGTCCAGTCTTGAAATTTTCAATTGAAACCCTAAAGGAATCTGGTACTGATCGTGGAGCAAATCATGTCTCTCTCTGTCAGCTCAGATCGAAATCCCGATGGCATAAAGTCGGAATTCCTAGAAGCCCTTCCCCTCACAAGAAAAATAAGAAGATTTTAAAGCAGAGGACAATGAAAGAAAATAAGTGACCAAAGAAGGAAAAGACAATCAGTAACCCTAATAAGCTATCTCATCAAGGGTTTATATAGATCTGGAGATAAAATCATCTTCAGACAATTCATATATTCAGAACTAATTATTGAAGGTGTGAATCGATGAAGTACAAGTGGATACTCGATGCGTGGCAACCCTTGACGGGATGTAACTCTTGCCACTGATATGAAAATTAATGCTGGTAGCAAATAAGGTGTACTCTGCACCACTTTCAAAAAGATGTGTGCGGATGTGCAACAGTATTCGCCTTGTGGATATCGTTTGAATTTCAATTTTTTTCCAAAACCTACATAACAAGTATGAGTGGTATGGCTTGGATCATATCTTATTATTATAGTTAAACTTAGTTTAGCTTAAAATATGGATTATGTCATTCGGAATATGGTTTACGCATCCATTCAAATACCAAGTGCCATTAACAAAGATGAATTTTATTTATCCATATCCAACATGAATTACAAAGTTCAAGTTAAAAAAAAAAAAGAAGAAGAAAACACATCACTTCTTCAGAGCACCATCGGCACGACTCACTTTGGAGTGATGTGTTTTGCTGTCGGCAATCTCTTCAATCTGGATGGCTGCATCGACTTTACTTGGCTCAACAAGATACCAAGATTCTCTTGCAAATCTTTCGGTGTTGTCTGCTATTACGGCCTTCAAACTTTCATCCAAGAGGTTAGCCTTCAAAAGCTCTGTACGTGTGGCAAAAAGATGCGGCTTAGCCATTGCTTTGCACCTCTCGAAGCCAGTAAAGAATGCCAATTTGTAGGCTCAGTTTATAATATCAACCCCTCTCTTTGCCAGTCGATCCACCCTCCACTGAGCCTTCTCGATCAGAAGCTCCTAGTCCACAAGTCGACCATGAAGAAGAGCCACCATTTTTCTTTTATCCTTAACTTTCTTTCTCAAGTGCTCCATTTCTGAGAGAGCCACCTAAAGCTCGACCTGAGGTGTGGATGGCTCCGAAGACACTTGAGTCTCTTTAAAGGCAAAGCTTGAAAGAATAATGCCCTACAAGCCAATCACATACGGGATGCGATAGGGTATTTTCTGTAATTTATTTTTCAGACTCATATAATTGACATTAATATTTTAATAAAATAGATATTTTTGATTCATTATATGCTGTATCTTATTATTTTTAAGATTATAATGAACCTCATAGATTTGGATAATGATTTTAGGACTGTGATGAGATCACTCCAGTGAGATCTAAAATTTTGATAGTCATAACTTAAAATATTCTCAGTCATTGGTTTATTGAGTTGGGGATCAATGATACCAGTAAGACTGGTATGCCCTATGTATGCTCAAAGATGAGGGTGGTTCATCTCACAACCATTTATGTGGTGATACTAATACAAGGATATGGATGCTCATTAGAGAATGAGTTCACTAAATAGACCTGCTTGAGAATATCTGATGGAGTCTTATTTACATGTCAGCTGATAATTCTTTAGTGAGAGTTGTGTAAGTGATCCTTTGATCTAAAATCATCATGGTATCTTGTGTACATAAATTCATATTTTGGTTTACTTCCTAATTTGGTTCTTTGATCTTTGTGTGGGGTGTTCTGAATGTGGAGAAGTGTGTATGAAGGTTGTGAGTGATCAATAAGAGATCAGTCACTCCTAATAAGGGGAGCGAACATCTTATGTGATCTCATAGGTCGATAATTTTGAAAGTCTTTGGCCAAAGCAGGATGACAATTAGAAAGAAGTTTTTAATATATCATCCACTGAATCATCATCTTTTGATCGAGATACATATAGATAAGCAATTAAGTTTGACATATTTTCATACCCACAGCTTATCTGAGATGTTGTTTGACTGAAGGATTGAATTACATTGTAACTTACCATTAAAGGGTATTTTGATAATTTTTTACCTAAATTTTAAATCTTTCGAGTAGTCATGATACATTGCTAGCTATCAATATTATCTTATGGACTCATCAAAATTAAAAAAATTTAATTCAAAAATTAATTAAGAAGAATCCTGGTTGATTGGGACTCTTAGGCTGACCTAATATGATCGGATTAGGGTTACGTCGAGAGTCTGTGTCTACTGCTGGCTAGATTTGAAATTCAATGAGTCACACATTTTGGAATTTGATCTTAATTTAATTTAATTAGGATTTAATATAAATTTTAAGAGTTAATTTGATATACTAGCACATTGTATTAACCCAAGTTTCTAAATTAGTTCAGTTCAAAGTGTTTGAGCTAAATTAGACCAGTTATCTTTGACCTAATGGGATTGGATCCAATTTAATTGGATTCTTATCCAACTTGGACTAATTTCAAGTGTGGAAGGACTTCTCTGTGTCCACCAAATTTCATACCAAAATATTAATGCCGCCCACTCTTAATTAGCATTGGAAGATGAAGAGTCCTTCTTAATGAAGGCTCTTATCTTATCTTATCACTTAGTTTTCTCATCTATAACTCTATTTATTTCATGCTGATTTTACATAAGATATTTATAGGGTACAAAAGAAGAGGATTCCTTCTATGTGAAGGCTCTCTTGTGCAAAAAATAAATTACGATGATTTATTTCACTGCGTGAGAAGATGGAGCGCTAAAGGTTGGTTCCCCTTGGTCCTTCCTCACATCCCATGGTCACCTATTTATATGGGGCATCCCATATGGACCAGGTGCTCGATTTTGGATGAAAATTAGAGATAAGTGGTGTGTAAAAGAGAAAAAAAATTTTGAAAAAAAATTTAGAGCAAAGGTAAGAAAAAATTGAGAGGCAAAAATTGTAAGAAGGGTGGTGAGAGAATTAGCAAGTGTTGCTAGTTAGTCCGGTTTGATTTTTCCATATGTTGAAGCTCAAAATCAAATCCTAAATTGTGAGATATATAAAGAGTATCTTCTTGGCATGATTCTGATGGTAAAATTGAAGGTGACTAGGCTTTGGTGTGATCGTACTTTGAGTTCCAAGCCAATAATATTCTTGAGAAGATAAGGCTGCGGCAACGCACCAGTTAGGAAGGATCTTGATCAACTTTTGTGTGGATCACAATCAGAAGACTTCTACTTTGGAGTAGCATGGATATCACCATCATGCCATATTGATTTTTTGTGAAAGTATAAAATTTTATCTCTTTGCATGCTTATTTTTGTTTTGATCGATATCGGTAAGGTGATTCTAGGATTTGAATTTTGATTCGATAATTTTAACTATTAAAGCTATTGATATATTTATTTTAAAAATTTTAAAAATTAATTTTTACTGTGTGATTAGAATCCAACAGTGGTATCAAAGCCATCCTTGTTAGATTCGATTAAATAAGTACAAAGTTGTAGTATAGAATTATTCTTGTTCATATATTGTCAAAAATATTACATCAATTTTCAACATCGATCTTTAAAATTAAAAATTATTTTTGACTTTATATGAACCATGGATTTAAATTTTAGTTTTTAAAATTATAAATTTATGATAATTTAAAATTTATTGTTTCATGGTTGCTAGATGCTTAAATTGATATATGGTTAAGGGTGTTATGCATGCCTAATTTGATTAGGGTTTGCTTTCTTATTTGGATATGCTTAACATATATTAAGTAATTTTATGCATCCTTATATGATTTTTTGGTATGATTATATGATTATTATTATGACTTATAAATGCATGCCGAATTGCATAATATGTATAGCACATTTTATATAGTTGTAGTTAGGAAGTGCCGAGACCAGTTCAAAGACCCTCTTAAAAATTATATTAAGTTGTAATATCGAGATTCACTTTCAAATCAAATATCAAATTCACTTGATCAATTGGTGTCTAGAAAAGTATGAAAGGTGATTTTCTAATTAGGTCTGTATGCTGACCTGGCCAACTTTATTAGTATCTAAGAAAAGCTACAGAGAGCCTCCCACCTACTGACCTGGCCAATTTAATCTTATTGAATTTTGAACTTAGATTGATTAGTGATATAGACGCTACAAGGACCTTCCTTCAAGCTTGGTCAATAGAGTATGTCAAGATCTTAATGAGCTTATTGTGCTATCTATAAAGCTTACTATAAAAATTGATATAATATTGACTAAGTATATATTGATGCTTATGGTATATTTGAATAGTATTGCTTTGTTATGCTATCCACAAGGACAGCATTATTTAAGTATGACCATATAAGATTGAAGAGTTAACTAGAATACTATAGTTTGTTGTGCTATTTACAAGACTATAAGTGATCTAAAGGCAAGAGAGAAAAATATTGAGAATTGTATGAAGTACAATTAGTAAAGAGTTACCTACTCTTGAACTCATGAATGCTTATTATGCTATTCACAAGGTATTTGTGAAGAATAGGGATCTCAATCCTATTAAGAAACACAAGGATATTTCTCATTTTTTATACTTGAGGACTATAAAATTCGTTAAAATAGTGAGAGACACAATTAGACAAAAGTCCTAATCTAGTTGTGCATGTCATCATGAGTTATCCGTTTATATTGTGTTCTTGTTATTATAGATTAACTGCACATATAGTATCCTCACTATCACTTGAGGCATACTAGATGCAAACAAATTGATCCGATTAAACTATATAGAGTGGTTAAAAAATTTGAGAATAGTTCTCACTCAAGAGAAAGTCTTCGATGTACTGGATACATCTGCACCCGATTTGATTGGGAAAGATGCTTTTGAGGAGAAAAGAGCCACATATAAGATGTGAAAAGATGATAATGTGACTATCAAATGCATCATGCTTGCCTCGATGAGCAATAAGCTTCAAAGGCAGCATAAGGACATGGATGTTCCCTTTATACTCTTTGATCTTTAGGAGTATATGGAGAACAAAGTCAAATTGCTAGATATGAAATATCTAAGCAGTTGTTTCATGCCCGCATGACTGAAGGCATCTTTGTGCAAACACATATCCTGAAGATGATTGATTTGATCACTCGTCTGGGATAATTGAGTTTTGCCATAGATAGTGAACTTAGCCAAAATTTGATCCTGTAGTCTCTTTCCTACTCCTTCTCTCAGTTTGTCATAAACTATCATATGAACAAACTGAACATCAGCCTGTCTGAGTAGTTGAACATGTTGAAAATAACAGAGAGCCATTTTAAGGGTGAAAAGGCTCCGATTTTTTTATTGATTAGATCAACAAGAAGAAAGGTAAGAAGGATTCCAAGAAAAAGCTGAACTCTAAGGCTGGCATCTCGAAGAAGAAAGTGAAGAAGGTCTCCATCAAAGGTACTTGCTATCACTGTGGCAAAGAGGGGCACTAGAAGAAGAATTGCAAGGAATACCTTGCAACTGTGAAACAGACAAATATTGCTAAAGATTTATATATGATACCAACTAATTCATCATTAAGTACTTCAATTTTAGATTCTTGGGTATTAGATAACGCCTGTGGCTCACATCTTTGCAAATCATTACAGGATCTACAGAAAATAAAGAATCTGAATAGAGGTGACTTCGAGCTGTTCGACACTAATGGAGAGTCCATTCAGGTCGAAGTCCTGTGAATCAAGATTTTAAAGTTGCCTTCGGATAAAGTTTTGGAATTGAAGACCTATTATTATATTCTTAATATCGTTAGAAATATTATTTCTGTACCTTTGTTATTAGAACAAGATTTTGAAATAAAAGCAAAGAATAATGGTTGTTCCATATATTTTTCTAACAAATTTTATGAAAATACTTATATTGATAATGGTCTTTTATTTCTATTACTTAATAATAGTATATTTCATGTTGATAATATGAAGAAAAAAAAAAGAGCATGTGAATGTCACATACCTCTGGCATTGCCAGCTGGATCATATAAATGAGTCAAGAATTAACAAATTATACAAAGATAAATTTTTTGATCCTTATAATTTGGAATCATATGAAACTTATGAATCTTGTCTCATGGATAAAATGATCAAGAATCTATTTACTGGATATAGAGAAAGGGCGAGTGATATTTTGAACCTTGTACATACTGATATTTGTAGTCCAATATTGACTCAAGCCAGAGGTAGATACTCTTACTTCATCACATTCACTGATGATATATCTAAGTTTAGATATATGTATTTAATGAAATATAAATCCGAAGTCTTTGATAAATTTAAAGAGTATCAAAGAATAGTTGAGAAACAAACTGATAAAAGTATTAAAGCTCTTCAATCTGATCGAAGAGGAGAATACTTAACTAGTGAGTTTCTCAATTATTTAAAATAAAATAGAATACTCTCTCAGTAGACACCTCCTTACACTCCATAATTAAATAGAATTACGAAAAGAAAGAATCACATCTTATTAGATATAGTGCGGTCCATGATGTTTTCACAGATCTTCCGATCTTCTTTTGGGGATATGTTCTCGAGACCACAGCCTATATTTTAAATAAAGTATCTTTCAAATCTATCTCTAGCACTCTATATGAGATACGAAAAGAGAAAAGATCCAGTCTTAAGCATCTTAAGATTTGGGTTTGTCCGGCTTATGGGAACAATATTGATGGACATAAGCTGGATGCTAGATCAAAAAAATATAGGTTTGTGGGTTATCCCAAGGAGAGTATAGGATACTACTTCTACCATCGTACTTAACAAAAGATGTTTGTTGGTAGGCATGCCGTCTTCTTGGAGAAAGAGTTTATCCAAGAAAGGGGCAGTGGGAGGTCTGTTGAACTTGAGAAAGTTCAAAACCTACAATCCATCTAGGATTCATAAAATGATTCTCAACTGGATATGCCCATTGTTAAGGCATAGCCACTACACATACTTCCTCTCTGAAGGTCAAGTAGAATGTATAATATACCACTCAGATATGAATTTATCATTGAGAATGACAACACATCCCACATTATTGAGAATGATGATCCTATGACCTATTTAGAAGCTATCATGAGTAGTGACTCTAACAAATGGCTCAATGCCATAAAATTCGAAATGGACTCCATGTATACCAATTAAGTTTGGACTTTGATTGATGCATCTGAGGGTATGACCCCAATAGGTTTCAAATGGATCTTCAAAAGGAAAATTGGAGCAGATGACCACGTAGAGACCTATAAAGTTAGGCGGGGGCAAAAGATTTCAGACAAAAATAAGGTGTTGATTATGAAGAAACCTTTTCACCAGTAGCCATGCTCATGTCTATTTAGATTATGCTTACTATTACAATATACCATGACTATGAGATATGAGATTTATCTCTAGTAGGAGAGCAAATCAGGTATGCAAGCTGAATAGATCCATTTATGGATTAAAATAAGCATCGAGGAGCTGGAACATCCATTTTAATGAGACAATCAAATCGTTTGGCATTATCAAAAATATGGATGAATCTTATGTGTACAAAAAGACTAGTGAGAGTGCTGCTGTCTTTTTGGTCTTATATGTGGATGATATATTGCTCATTGGGAATGACATTCCGATGCTGCAATCAGTCAAGATATAGCTATCACAAAAGTTTTTCATGAAAGACTTGGATGAAGCATCCTATATACTTGGTATAAAGATCTATAGGGATAGATCAAAAAGGATGCTTGGCTTATCCCAGTCTAGGTACATAGACCTTATGTTGAAGAGGTTCAATATAGAGAAAAGTAAAAGAGGTTACTTGCCCATAGGTCATGACATACAACTCTCTAAAAAGATATCTCCTAAGACACCTGAAGAGAGAAATAAAATGAGTTCTATTCCTTATGCTTCGGCTGTAGGATCAATAATGTATGCTATATTATGTACTGGCCTGATGTGGCTTATGCCCTGGGCATTGTAAGTAGATTTCAGGCTGATCTCAGAGAGGATCATTAAAAAGCTATGAAAAATATACTCAAGTATTTGAGAAGGACTAGAGATATTTTTCTCATATATCGAGGATCTGATTTAAAATTAAAATATTATATACTGATTCTAGTTTTCAATCTGATCTGGATGATAGCAAATCCATATTTGGGTATGTGTTCATCCTGTATGGTGGTGCAGTAAATTGGAAGAGGTCCAAACAGCAAACTGTTGCTGACTCAGTCACTAAAAGCTGAGTACATTGCTGCTAGTGAGGCTGCTAAGAAAATCGTCTGAATGAAAAAATTTATCCCAGAATTGGGTGTGGTTCCAGGGATTGAACAATCAATGCCCCTTTATTGTGATAATATTGGGACAGTTGCTCAAGCTAAAGAACTAAGTTCTCATCATAAATCTAAGCACATCTTAAGATGGTTCCACTTCATTTGAAAGATAATCGAAAGACATGATGTGATCATGGAGTAAGTTGATATCAAGAAGAATATAACAGACCAGTTTACTAAGGTCTTGTCAGTGCAGTAGTTTGACTGCCACCTTGATTACATAGGCACAAGTATAGGAGCGATTGACTTTAGTGCAAGTGGGAGATTGAAAGAATAATACCCTACAAGCCAATCGCATACGAGATGTGATAGAGTATTTTTTGTAATTTATCTTCCAGACTCATGTAATTGATATTAATATTATTAATAAAATAGATATTTTTGATTCATTATATGCTGTATCTTATTATTTTTAATATTATAATGAACTCTATAGGTCTTGATAATGGTTTTAGGGCCATGATGAGATCATGCCAGTGAGATCTAAAACTTTGATAGCCATGACTTAAAATATTCTCAGTTATTGATTCATTGAGTCGAAGATCAATGATATCAATAAGACTGACATATCCTATGTATGCTCAAATATAAGGGTGGTTGATCTCACAACTACTTATGTGGTGACACTAATACAAAGATATGGGTGCTCATTAGAGAATGAGTTCACTGAATAGATCTACAAAAAAATATTTGATAGAGTCTTATTTATATGTTAGCTGATGATTCTCTAGTGGAAGTTGTGTAAGTGATCTTTTGACCTGAGATCGCCATGGTACTTTGTGTACATGAATCCATATTTTGGTTCACTTCTTAACTTGATTCTTTGATCCTTGTATGGGGTGTTCTAGATATAGTGAAGTGTGTATATAGATTGTGAGTGATCAATAAAGGATCAGTTACTCCTAATAAGGGGAGCGAACATCCTATGTGATCTCATAGGTCGATGATTCTGAAAGTTTTTGATCAAAACAGGATGATAATTAAAAAGAGATTTTTAATATATCATCTACTAAATCATCACCTTCTGATCGAAATACATATAAATAAATAATTAGATTTGATATACTTTCATGCCCACAGCTCATCTAGGATATTGTTTGACTGAAGGATTGAATTACACGGTAACTTACCACTGAAGAGTATTTTGATATTTTTTATCAAAATTTTAAATCTTTCAGATAGTCATGATATATTGCTAGACGTCAATCTTGATTTGTGAACTCATCAGAATTAAAAGAGTTTAATCTGAGAATTAATTAGAAAGAGTCCTGGTTGATTGAAACTCTTGGGCTGATCTAATCTAATTAGATTAGATTTACATCAAGAGTCTATGTCCACTGCTGGCTAGATTTGAAATCCAATGGGTCACATACTTTGAGATTTTATCTTGATCTAATTTAATTAAAATTTAATATAAATTTTAAGGATTAATTTGATATGCTAGCATATTGTATTAACCCAAGTTCCTAAATTGGTTCAGTTCAAAGTGTTTGAGCTAAACTAGACTAGTTGTCTTTGACCTAATGAGATTGGGTCCAATTTAATTGGATTCTTATCCAACTTGAAACAATTTCAAGTGTGGAAGCGTTCCTCTATGCCCACTAGGTTTCACACCAAAATATTAATGCTGCCCACTCTTAATTTGCATTGGAAGATGAAGAGTCATTCTTAATGAAGGCTCTTATCTTATCTTATCGCCTAGTTTTCTCATCCAGAACTCTATTTATTTCATGCTGATTTTACATGGAATATTTATGGGGTGTAGAAAAGGAGGAGTCCTTCTGTGTAAAGGCTCTCTTGTACCAAAAATAAATTATGATAATTTATTTCACTGTGTGAGAAGATAGAGCACCAAAAGTTGGTGCCCCTTGGTCCTTCCTCACGTCCCATGGTCACCTATTTATATGGGGCATCCTATATGGACCAGGTGCTTGATTTTGGATGAAAATCAAAGCTAAGTTGCATGTAAAAGAAAAAAAAATTCTAAAAAAAAATCTGAGAAAAAGGTAAGGAAAATTTGAGAGGCAAAAATTATAAGAAGGGTGGTGAGAGAATTAGCAAGTGTTGCTAGTTAGCCCTAGGGTTTGATTTTTTCATATGTTGGAGCTCAAAATCAAATCTTAGATTGTGAGACATCTAAAGAGTATCTTCTTGGCATGATTCTGATGATAAAATCGAAGATGATTGGACTTTGATGTGATCGTACTTCAAGTTCGAAACTGGTAGTGTTCTTGAGAAGATAAGACTGCGATAGCGCATCGATTAGGAAGGACCTTGGCCAACTTTCGCGTGGATCACCATTGGAGAGCTTCTACTTTGGAGTCTTATGGAGATCACCATTATGCCATATTGCTTTTAGGTGAAAGTATAAAATTCTATCTCTTTGCATGCTTGTTTTTATTTTGATCGACATCAGCAAGGTGATTCTAAGGTTTAGATTTTGATTCGATAGTTTTAACTATTAAAGCTATTGATATGTTTGTTTTAAAAATTTTAAAAATTGATTTTCACTACATGATCGAAATCCAACAAAGCCTCCACCCCTCTGCAATGTTTTCTCTCTATGGCCGACCCTATCTAAGATCTTGGCCCTTTTTGTCGAGCCTTTGCTGGGACTTCCTTGAGAACGGGCCTCAGAGGAGGTGTAGTCGCGACCTCTCTTCCCTCTGAATGTTCTCCTCAAGCACTCTACATCATCGTGAGCTCAGCACCAGTCTCTCTCGACCCTAGACCTCTACCTTTCGAGATCTGCAATCCTCCATTCAGCCGTTCTAATCTCATCATCACAATGGTTGATTGTTTCTCGAACTTCTTGAAGGGCCTTCTCAGAAGAGTTGAGCTATCTGGTATGCTCGAAATTAATTCTTTCTACTGTCCTAATTGGTACTTCAGCAAGTCAATCTCTTCCCTCACTGCTGTAAGCTCTAGTGCAGATGCATCAGAAGTAGAGCTGACGAAGCTGGCCAAATGATGCCCAACTTGCACAAAATTAACATCAAGGCTATTAGATGCCACAAGTCGCAAGAGATAGGAAAGAGAGATTCGAAAAATCCCTTATCTGGGCAAGGGACCTGAGGGTGCTCGCCGTCCATTGCTAAGCCTCTTGTTCTTCAAGAAACAATTTCTCGATGGAAGAAAGAAAATTTCTTAGAAACTCAGCAGCAAATTTGAGATTCTCCACCGTGGATGGAGCAACAAGAACAGGTTGTGAGGGACCTGCTTAACAAGCAGCTGGAAGAAGAAGATATGCAACAGGCATTGCTTGCTCTAAAGGATTCTCAGCTTCTGTTACGGCAATCGGAGCCTCTCCCGGATGATCGACTGTTTTCTTCACCCATGT
The DNA here is from genome assembly GCF_000442705.2 of Elaeis guineensis. Lineage (NCBI taxonomy): Eukaryota > Viridiplantae > Streptophyta > Magnoliopsida > Arecales > Arecaceae > Elaeis > Elaeis guineensis. The sequence continues at coordinate 44,591,744 of NC_025994.2, forward strand.
GCCCTCTGCTGGAGCCTTTTCCATCGAGATCTCCATTGCTAGAGTCTCCTCCATCAAGATCTCCCTCATCAAAATCTCCTTCGATAAGACATCCATTGCAACCTCTGGAGGGGGGACCACAGATTCAATGATTGAAGGAGGATTGACATGTTGGAAATTATGTCCTAAAGCTAATCTTTTGATGATTGTGTTAATTATAAATATATATGAATTGATAAATAATAAAAATTATTTGATATTTTTCATCACAAGGTTACATCTTATAACGAACTTTCATATTATGATGAAGTTTTTAGGGCTACTTTGATCGATAAAAGAGGATTTATTATGTAGTTCTTAAATTGGTTCGCGACCAAACGATATACTATTACTAGGGTGATAGCGATATCAAGTATAGGTCATTGTGTGCCATATGCGTTGGTTGTCCTCATAACCAAATGGTATGGAGATACTGATATGGCATGCAAGTGAGGTGTAAGAGTACATCATCATTGAATGTGACCAACTGCGAAGCACTTTGCTGTCAAGGGTAGCTCACGAAGAGTATGGGTATAAGTGTCTCTCCAATCTGAGATCATCATGGTGACTTGCAAGCAACTCACTATACTTTGATGTCAGACTAACTGAATTTTTAATTCAGTGATAGAAGATTTTTGAGTATAGTCAAGTACTTGCCAAATCGGTGCATGAGTCAAGATGGGATTGACCCCTCCAAATTAGTAGGAGATATGTATCAGTGTATTTCAATTTAGCAAAATCTGGGCCCGGATAATCCATGTTATGGATTTGAAAAAGATTGAAATATAATATGGATGACTTATTTAGGATTGACAGTTAAATTCTAGATCAACTTTGAGCATTAGGATCAAAGGAATGAATTATACGGTAACCATATGTCAATAGATTCTTGAATGTTGCTTCACCATCATTCGACCATTCAGACGTTGGGTCATCATTGCTAGATGGTTACATCGATTGATTTAGAAAGTTATTTCTATGCTACCGACTTAGGTTCGAACCTATAGGGTCACACTTAAAAGAAATTTCTGACTGATCATGTGGCTGATCAATAATTGAGAATCGTTTAAGGGCTTAATCGTCAATTCGATTGATGATTCACCTTATGCAAAAATTGTAATAAATCAATTTATCAAGTATTAATGAATTAATAAAAAATTAATTAGTAATTAAATTTTTGATTAGCTCCATTTAATTGAGTAAAGAGGATTAAATAAAATCTAATTGAATTGGATTTAATTAGGTTTGACCCGATTAGGTTATGAAATGATCTAATCGCTAAGAAAAAATTATCCCTGATTTGATTAGGACTTTAGTTCAATCAATTTTTAATTTGATTAAGATTTGATTAAAAATTTATGAGATTAATTAGATTGAATTTTATATATTTTATTTGGGTTAAACTAGATATGATTTGGTTTGGATTCAAATAAGGAAACTTAGAGTCCTTATTGGAATAAGACTCTTCTCCCTGCGCCAACCCAGATTGCACACCATATATCTCCACACACAAAATTATTTTATGTGAGATTTTTCACACCAATGAGTTCTTTCTCTTATATATCTCACATCTAAATATGATTTGGTTTTGATAAAAGAAAGATTCTAAAATTAGATTTCAAAATATTCTTTATTAGGAGAATCTGTTCTCATCTAGATCAACCTTTCCATGCCAATAAATTTTTTTCTCCTTATATGTGTAATTTTTTGAGGATATTTTTCATACAAAATTTGTTAGAGAATTGAACTACTATAAAAAAATATGAAAAGGGGTGTTCCATATTTTTTTGGCATATTTTTGGATGTAGAATTATAAAGGGAGGCAGAATCCTGTAAGAGTCCAAGATCAATAGGACTCTTCACCCTACCTCCTTACATATCTATAAAAGGGGTTTTTGTGGTTTCTTTTATATATATAAGATACTAAAAAAGTACTCTTCACGTGGTAGAAGTTTGGGTATGATTCATGATGTGAAAAATAGAGAGGAGGGTCCTCTCTCTTGGGATATGCGCAAAAATCTGAATTTCAAATTTTTGATCCTTTGGGTTTGGAAAGAGGAAATAAATTAAAAAAAATTATTTTCTTCTCTATCTTTCTTTCACCTCTTCATCTCCTCTAGAAGTCCATCTTCAATCTCTAAAAAAAATTTAGAGATTTGAAGAAAGGATCCAGATCATCCAAGAAGAAGGTCTTCGCGCGAGCTAGCACTCCCGAGAAGATCGATCAGATCGGAGCTTCAAGTGGATTTTTCATAGAGACCGGACGTATGTGCGGCTATGAGCAACCAAAAAAGATTCTCTCCACTATATCTCTCAGCAGTGGAGATCGTCGATCCATGATCAGGTATGGAGTTTTGAACTCAGATTAGAAGTAGATGTGATTTACTGCTCATATGCATGCATGTTGATTTTATCTTTGGATTATTTTAGATTTTATATGTAACATAATATGTCATAGATTCTAGAGTAGATTGATTTGGTGATTAGATCATATGCATGTTCGATTAATTTAATTAATCTAGTTATCTTTCAATATAATTTTTTTGAAAAAATTTTGAAATACATGCATGAAATCGCCTGCGCATCCTAACAATGGTATCAGAGCATAGGTTCATTATGATATGATTTATGTGCATATTAAATCTGAGTTTTAATTTTATTTAGATCTGATATGTGATATTTTGATCTAAATTTAATTAATGGTTGATCGCACAAACTGACATAAGGTTATCCTACTGTAGGGTTTACCCCTTATAATGAAAAAGTTATCCTAGTTTGTGCTGATTTTTGATAAAATCTGATTTTATATCATATATGTGATATTTATAATTTAATTTAGATATGATTTAAGATTTTAATTAGATCTAATATAATTTAGATTAGATCTAAATTCATAAATATATGATATGTGATTAGATTACATGATTCGATTTGTAAGTACTTGGATTGGGTTGATCACCAGGCCATCTGATCATAGGAGCAAGAAGAATTTAAAGGCCCTCTCTTTCCATTCGATGAGGTGCTCTTATGGCATATATGGGTGCCATATGATTAGATCCCATAAAGAAGAAAGCGAAAGGAGAAAACTTACTTTCTTGTAAAACCCTAGATCTTGAAACCCTAGGTGTTGTTGTATGTAATACAAGTTGCAAAGAAGTTAGTTACATCTAATCTTATTTAATCAAAATTATTTTAATTTAAAATTATAAAAGGTTGAGATTTGATCTAGAAAATTTTATGATCTACATATGAAAATTATTTTCAAAACCTTAACCATGTTGATGCAAAACTTAATTGAAAATTAAGTATAGAATCGATTAGATCTAGAATTATGATTTAAGATCTAATGACATTCGTATAAAATATGAGGGCATGGGTTAGCTTAGATCAGATCTTCTTAATTGGGTTAGACCTAAGGTTAGAATCAAAGAGTGAATGGATTAACTAGAGAAATTGATTAAATCTAACTAAATATTGAATTAGATTAAAATCAGGATTTCTCTAGAACTAATATAATAGTTGTAGATGGTCAAGTCTATATCTTTGATTAGACCAAATGGATCTTGATTATCGCTCAGTGGTTGAATCCGAATCATTAGGTTGATCAAATCGAAACTAATTAATCAATTGATGTCTAAGGTAAGTTCGATAATTCGATCGATGGTTCTTAATTGAGAGTGGCTTACTTGACTATTTCGATGGTGTCTAAGGCAAGCTTAGCAGACCCTTCCATCGATCTCACTTACTTGACCAATTTGATAGATTATATCTCGATTAGATCGCTAAGTGATTCGAGTTGACCCATGTTATTAAGATTGATCAGTGTGACTATTCTAGATGCCAGTTCAACCAGCATGACTTTAATCTAATTCAATGACTTAGTGAAGTCAGTGGGAGGATTGTGATTTACTAGTTGATCTCTTCTCATCTCTTCTCTAAACTGATTCTTAAATCCTCTAAATTATTAGGTCCATAAAATGAGCTAGTTATGAGGATAACTAGATCATAGCCTCCCATTAAGATGAATGATAATGGATCTATTATTTCTGATTGATATTATAGGCACTATCCATTTGGTGTTCTCTCTGAATGATAGAACTATCATTCATCATATGATGACTTTATTGTACTATCTGATAATGGTTGGATTGATTGAGCCATCCTTGAGTCTGATTATTCATTAGTTAGAAATACTGAGTAGGTTCATGTTAATAGTTTGACCTAACTAAAACTTTCAATGGAGGCCCATCACCTACTGAAATAAAATTTAAGATAAAATTAATTACTAAAAATTATTTAAAAAAATAATTATTTAAAAACCTATCCATAGATGCATATAGGTTGATCGAGCTATCCTCAGACTTGTATGCAGTCTGTGTAGATTCTAGTACCCGTTAAAGAATTAAGATAATTCTTTGGATTGGAGGTAGAGGCTACCAATTTAACTAAAATAATAGGAGAACCTTTAGACTAAAGTCCAAGTCTTTAGGCTTAATCAATTCATAAATATAGAGGTCTTGTATTTTTCTTTCAGTTATGGCTAGATGTTCGTTGCTCCATTCACTGTTTGACAGTAACTTATTTATAGGATCCAACTTCAATAGATGGTATCAAAAGTTGCAAATAGTTCTAGAGCACGAATGAATCCTAAATATGATTATGGATCTAGCATTAAAAGTTCTCACATCCAATATATGTGATGTGATCAAAGGCACTTATCAGAAGTGGCCACATGATCAAATCACCATGTAGTATTTTTGAGAGTAGCAAAGAATATGAATTTAGTTGTAAATTCGATGATGCTTAGTGGAAGAAAATTTTTCAAATGTTGAAGGAGTTCTTTCGTATCTCTGAAGATGTATCTTCAGTGTAGCAATAATTCTTTGAGAAAGAAAAAGAAAAAGAAGATGCAAAAGAATCATGCTTGGGCTAATGAGCTCGAACTGACAAAAGAGTCTAAGATTAATCTAGTCTGGCAGAGTCCCTAGATCCGAACAGGCTAAGAAAGAAAAATCAGCAAAAGATTGCTAAACAAGATGCTTATATGATAACACCTTATAATTTCTCTATACGTGACACTACTACCTTGGCATTGGATATCGAAAGTCCATGCAAATTATTGCAATGACTTCAGATTAGTAGAAAGATTGAAAAAAATAAGAGATTTCTGAATATTGGAGATGGAAGTTATGTTCCAATCCTGATTTTAGAAATTCTTGAGCCTATTTTCAATTTAAGAATGTCATTTTAGTGATTGTTATTATTGTTTAATAATTTTGTGATATCATTATGAATGATGTTAAATTATGTAGACCACTGAGAAATGATATTTATAAATAGTCATAGCCTGTTAGTATATTGTACACAATCAAATAAACTCTCTAAAGTAGATAATGTCATGAAAGCCTACCTTCGATAATTTAGGCTCAATCATATAAATAAGAATAGGATCAACAAGAGATAATTTTTGAAGTCAATGATTGTGAATCATTATCAATCTATTAATTCTATCTTCTTAATAAGATGACTAAGTCACCTTTTGCTGAAAAAGGTGAACAAGCCAATGATATTTTAAGTCTGATATATATTGATATATTGGATCTACGAACATGTTTGCCATAAATTTAAATTATTTAAAATATTTAAATAATTTTATAATAAGGTAGAGAAATAAACTGTGAAGAGCATTGAAACTCTTTGATCAGATCAAAGAGGAGAATATCCTTTCGATGAGTTTTTTGACATATCTAAAAAAGAATAGGATTCTCTCTTATTGGAATTGACTTTGTTAGACGTAGTTTGATCCATGATAGGGTTTATAAGTCTGTCAGTCTTCTTTTAGGGTTATACTCTTAAGACTGCTTGTTATATTTTGAACTGGATTCCAAATTAATCAGTTGCAAAGACTCCATATGAGATATAGACTAGGCATAACTGATACTTTATTACATTAGGGTTTGGAAGTGCTTATTTTATATTAAGCATTTACAGACAAATTAGCTTGAATCTTGATCCTATATATATATATTATTTTGTAGGATAATCTCAAAAAATCTAGGGGATATAACTTTTATCATGCTAAAGAACAAGAGTTGTTTGGTATTCTTTTCAGAAAAAGAGTACCTTGATGAAGGTAATGATACTTTTAGTGTAAAACTTGTGAAGTTCGATAGATAGAAGAACCAATACAATCTAGTGAATCCATAGAACTGAATTTGATTAGATCAAATTTGGAACCCATTATAGAGGCACCATGAAGGAGATCCGGTAGAGTACTATGTCTGTCGAATAGAGACTTCAGTTTCTAGATCTGGGATGTCATCTTGTTGAACTCGATGAGAACAATAAAGATTTGATCACCTACATAGATGCCACGCAGAGTTTCGACTCTGAATAATGGCTTGGAGCTATAGGTTCGAAATGGAGTCCATGAAGGTTAACAGTGTATGGATACTCGTTGATCCACTCGAAGGGTTAAAACTCATAGAGTGCAAGTGGATCTCCAATAGGATCAGAGTAGCAGAGATGAGAAGGTGGAGATCTACAAAGCTCATTTGGTTGCCTAAGGATATTGTCAACATAATGGTATTGACCATAATAAGATAATTTTCTCCTGTGGTAATGCTAAATATTTTGGATTTGGAACATGTATTTTGATAAGTGATCAAAACACATGGCTTCATTGAGAACGAAGAAGAACCCTGCAAATACAAATGGATTAATAGTTCTATGAGTGTATTTCTTAGCTTGTATGTGAATGAAATTTTTTTAATCGGAAATGATATTCCTTACATTACAAAGAATAAAGGTTTCGCTATTATCATAGTTCTTCATAAAGGACTTAGGAAAAGTATCTCTCATCCTATGGATAAAGATCTATAGAGATAGATCTAAGAGGCTGCTTGAATTTTTTCAGTCCAACATACATAGGGTGTCTATGAGTAGAATTTGATCTATCATTTTACTATGTATGAGATCAGATATGGTATACTCACTAGGGTAGTGAGTGGATACTTGCAAGATCCGAATGAGAATCACTGGAAGGTCATCCTTAAGTATTTGAGCAATACTAAGGACCAGTGAGTCGGTTATAGAGAATCTGACTTAAAACTTGTGGAGTATGACTTCAATTTTTAGTTGGACATAATAATAGCAAGAATGTGTAAGAATACATTCTTATCCTAAATAATGGAGCAATCTGCTGGAAAGGTTCTGAGCAGAAAATATAGCCAAATTCAAATTGCGAGACTGAATGCATTGCAGCATCCGATGCTTGCAAGGAAGCTATGTGATTATATAGGTTTATTGGCAAGCTAGGAGTGGCACCCTTCGATGATAGTCCTACTGTATTGTACAGCATCGGAGCCATAGCTTATGCCAAAGAGCTAAAGTCCCATTAGCTTATAAGGCATTCTGCATCGCTACCATCTTATTCAGAAAAATCTGTTAAGGTTACGTCAATCTTTAGAAGATCGACAGAAAGGAGAACGTGACCCACCTATTTCACTAAAGCCTCGATATCTAGGAGTTCTAAGATGATAAATCGAAGATGGGTATGTGATACTATACTGATTGACTTTAGTCCAAGTGGGAGTTGTTGGAAATTGTGTTCTAAAGCCAATCGTTTGACGATTGTATAAATTATAAATGTATATGAATTGATAAATAATAAAAATTATTTGATATTTTTTATCATAAGGTTACATCTTCTAACGAACTTCTATATTGTGATGAAGTCCTTAGGACTACTTTGATCGATAAAGAAGGATTTATCGCATAATCTTTAAATTGATTCGTGACCAAACGATATGCTATTACTAGGATGATAGCGATATCAAATGTAGGTTGTTGTATGCCATATGCATTGATTGTCCTCGTAACCAATAGTATGGAGATACTGGTATGGCATGCAGATGAGATGTAAGAGTACATCATCACTGAACGTGACCAACTACGAAGCACTCTGCTATCAAGGATAGCTCGCGAAGGGTATGGGTATAAGTGTCCCTCCAACCTGAGATCACCACGGTGACTTGCGAGCAACTCATTGTACTTTGATGCCAGACTAACTGAGTTTTTAATTCAGTGATGGAAGATTTTTGGGTACAGTCAAACACTTGTCAAGTCGGTACGTGAGTCAATATGGATTGATCCCTCCGAATTAGTAGAAGATATGCATCAGTGTATTTCAATTTAGCAAAACCTGGGCCCGGATAATCTATGTTATAGATTTGAAAATGATTAAAATATAATGTGGATGACTTATCTAAGATTGATAATTAAATTTTAGGTCATCCTCGAGCATTAGGATCAAAGGGATGAATTATACGGTAACCATACGCCAATAGGATCTTGAATGTTGCTTTACCATCATTCGACCAATCCGGACGTTGGGTCATCATTGCTAGATGATTACATCGATTGGTTCAGAAAGTTATTTTTATGCTACCAGTTTAGGTTCGAACCTATGGGGTCACACTCAAAAGAAGTTTCTGATTGATCATGTGGCTGATCAACAATTGAGAATCGTTCAAGGGCTTAATCATCAATTCGATTGATGATTAACCTTATGCAAAAGTTGTAATAAATTAATTTATCAAGTATTAGTGAATTAATGAAAGATTAATTAGTAATTAAATTATTGATTAGCTTAATTTAATTGAAAAAAGAGGATTAAATAAAATCTAATTGAATTGGATTCAATTAGGTTTGATCCGATTAGATTATGAGACGATCTAATCGCTAAGGGAGAATTATCCCTGATTTGATCAGAACTTTAATTTAATCAATTCTTAATTTGATTAAGATTTGATTTAAATATTTATGAGCCTAATTAGATTAGATTTCATATATTTTATTTAAGTTAAACCAGATATAATTTGGTTTGGATTCAAATAAGCAAACTTAGAGTCCTTATTGGAATAGGACTCTTCTCCCTCTGCCAATCCAGATTGCACACCATATATCTCCACACATAAAATCATTTTGTGTAAGATTTTTTCACACCAAAAAGTTCTTTCCTTTATCTATCTCACGTCTAAATCTGATTTAGTTTTGATAAAAAGAAGGTTCTAAAATTAAATTTTAAAATATTCCTTATCAGGAGAATCTGTTCTCATCCAAATCAACCTCTCCATACCAATAAATTTTTTTCTCCTTATATGTATAACATTTTGAGAAGATTTTTTATGAAAGATCAGTTGGAGAATACTGTAGAAAAATATGAGAAGGGGTGTCCTATATTTTTTTGGCATATTTTTGGATATAGAATTATGAAGGGAGACAGAATCCTGTAAGAGTCCAGGATCATTAGGACTCTTTACCCCACCTCCTTACATACCTATAAAAGAGGCTTTTGTGGTTTCTTTTATGTGTGTAAGATACCAAAAGAGAACTCTTCATGTGATAGAAGTTTGGACATGATTCATGATGTGAAAAATAGAGAGGAGGGTCCTCTCTCTTTGGGTGTGCGCAAAAATCTAAATTTCATATTTTTGATCCTTTGGATTTGGAAAGAGGGAATAAATTAGAAGAAAATTATTTTCTTCTCTATTTTTTTTTCATCTCTTCATCTCCTCTAGAAGTCCATCTTCAATCTCTGAAAAGATTTTAAAGATTTAAAAAAAAAATCCAGATCAGTCAAGAAGAAGATTTTCGCGCGAGCTAGCACTCCCAAGAAGACCGATCAGATCGAAGCTTCGAGTGGATTTTTCGTAGAGACCAGATGCGTGTGCAGCTATGAGCAACCAGTAAAGATCCTCTCCACCATATCTCTCAGCAGTGGAGATCATCGATCCATGATCAGGTATGGAGTTCTGAACTCAGATTAGAAGTAGATGTGATCTACTGCTTATATGTATGCATGCTGATTTTATCTTCGGATTATTTTAGATTTTATATACAACATAACATGTCATAAATCCTAGAGTAGGTTGATTTGATGATTAGATCATATGCATGTTAGATTAATTTTGATTAATCTAGTTATCTTTCGCTGTATTTTTTTTGAAAAAGTTTCAAAATACATACATGAAATCGCCTGCACATCCCAACAGATTCAATGATTGAAAAAGGATTGACATCCCCAACGACTGCAAAAGTCAATTTTGTGGCCGGAGCCCTGCCATTGCCATCCATCAGAATCGGAGGACCAGCCAGTGGAGCCTTGGTTTGCCTTCTCCCGGTCAATCTCAGTTCAAGCTTTTTTTACAAACTTTGGATTCATCACTTTGTCACTAGGAATCTGCTGGGAGTCTCGACAAAAATCTGGAGTAGAAAAGAGCTTATGACTGTCTTTTGATGCATCTATAAGTCTGATTTAAAAGGAGGGTAGAAGAGAAGATAGAGAACTGCCATTTAAAGAATTAAACCCTTGAAAAAACTGCCAGTCGAGTGGTCCCATCAATCATGATCGTTCGTGACACTTCTTCGTCAGACTGATGTCATCAAACTCAAATGCTGGAGGAGCATGGAAACATGAGCACGCACATCCCCAAATTCGAAGAATCACTTGAAATACTCCTTTCACCTAATTTTCAGATTCAGGAATAGGGAGGTACTGTTACGGTAGTATCCTGAATGCCTCGGATTTGGCATGTTGTCCTTAATACCTCAGATCAGTGGGTTGTCCATACAATCACGGACCCAAGCGCATAATTGAGGTACGTATAGTAGAGCTATTTACCTTCGGTCTGTTGCACAGGCTATTTACCTCGGCCAGCCTTCCATAGCCTCAGCCAATCAGCTCTCGAGCACATGCTACAGCTATCCACCCTGAGTGGATGGGCACAAACATAACCAACTCTCTTGATTTTGTGGGAGTGATTGATGACCGAAATATTTCATCCGCTATGGCATGTTGAACGGCTCTGCAATCTCAGAATTGTACGATCTCATAGCTGTTCAACCAACTATCCAACAACATTCTTTATAAATCACTAAAGCTCCGAGGACCAAAGTAAGTGAAGCAATTCCTCTCAGAGAACCCATTGCTACTTTCTTTGTTCTTTGAATCTGTTTTGAGCATCGAAAGATCCTCACACGAGCGAAATCTCCTGTCCAGACTTTTTTTGCATGTGACTCCAGCACCCCCTGCGTAAAGATCAGACATCCACTTTCCGATCCAGCAGTAACGAGCAGTAATAATACTCAAGTTTGTATTTTATACCTGCAAGTTTAGAATTTGTGGAAGCTTTTTGTTGAAAAAATTTTACTGTTGGGATATAAATACAACGAGAACTGTGGGTTTGCTTGGAAAGCCATTCAAGAACTCATGTATATATAAATATATATATAGAGAGAGAGAGAGAGAGACACGCACACACTTATCTCAAACAAGCACACAAGCCGAAACCGGTTCATAGAGCACACTTGGACCGATTCAATTCGAACCGTTGCGTTTCTCATTCACGAAACGCTTGATTACCCGCATTAACTCGTTGGCCGGCTCGGACCACGGGTCGATGGTGAAGAACCCGTGCTGCTGCCCCTGGAACTCCGCCAGCTCCACCGGCTTTCCCCACTCCTTGAGCCTCTTCGCGTACTCGGCGGCCCGGTCCCTCAGAAGATCCCGCTCCCCGACCACCACCAGCATCGGTTCGAACTCGACCGGCTCGAGGTTCGGGCTCTCCGGCCCGAACGGGTTCACCAACGGGTGGTCCGCCGTCGCGCCACGCGGCAGCGAAAGCCTCCAGTACCGGTCGTTCAGCTCAAGGTTCAAGAACGCGTCCTTGGGGCACTCCGCCTCCGATTTCGTCCGCCGGGTCCCGCCGAAGAACGGCATCAAGTGAACGAACCCGCGGATCCGGACCGGCTCCAGCTTGGCCCGGCCGGTGGCCGAGCCGAACCGGACGGCCAGGTGGTGGGCGATGTTCCCCCCAGCAGAGTCGCCGGAGATGAACACTCGACCGATGTCGGCCGCCTCGGCGAGCCAGGGGTCGGGGTCAGGCGATACGGCCTGGCGGTGGAGCCACTCCACAGAGGCGGCGCCGTCGTCGATGGCGGCGGGGAGGCGGTGCTCGGGGGCGAGGCGGTAGTCGGGGGCGACGACGACGGCGCGGAGCTCGGCAGCTAGGCGGAGGCAGTAGTTCTGGCAGTTGGGCCAGGTGCGGGAGCCGATGCAGAAGCCGCCACCATGGAAGTAGTAGAAGACGGGGAATTTGGGGCCGTCGGAGGGGAGGCGGTAGCGAGGCTTGTAGAGGCGGAGCTGGAGGTCGTGGGCGGCGTCGAACTGGGCGTCCTTCCAGTCGACGGAGCCATCGTCTTGGACGGGAACGGGGAAGCTGGGGTTGGGGGAGCGGACAATGGATCCGTCGCTGAAGACGCGGAGGACACCGCGGCACTCATCGACCTCATAGGCGGCGGAGGAGGACATGGCGCTGGAGGTTGGATTGGGGATTTTTGGGGCGACGTATATAGAAAGGGAGGGGGAGGAGGGGAAGGAATAGGCCTGGAAGGTTGAGAGTTGGGGTGTGGGGGGTGCGGGGAGGAGGGTTGGCGTTTGCGTAGGATTTTAGTGCATGATGTCACTTGCTGTTCATTCTTGTAGTTTGTTCTGGGACATTTGCTTTTGGCAATTATGAACCAATGTGATCGTCCGGCCAACAGTAATTGGATGGGGACCAGAGGAAATGGTGCTAGATTTGGATTATTTTTTTAAATATTATTTTTTTAATATTTTATGTCATAAATATTGCCACTTGAAAATTTTTTTTTGGATCTACCATCTCTCGTCTGCCATGCATCAACTCACATTTTCAACATTAAATCAATTGAAATCATGGGTTGAACTTATAATTTTGACTAAATGAGCTGGCACTCTAAAATCATGAGGTGGAGACATTCGAACTCACGATTTCAAAGTGAAATTATGAGTACTACTCATGATTTCATTAAAATCACAAGTTGAATTTTAAATTTTATTAAAATCATAGGTTCAACTTACGATTTTATTTACTATTTCAATTTTTTGAAAACTCCAATCGAGCCTCTCTTCCTCCAAACTGATCTATCTAAAATTTTTTTCCAAATTCATTTATCCTAACCCCAAACCCTCATCCCAACTCCTTTGCATATGTGTGCTCCATATTTTCAGTTGTATTCATTATGGTGTTTGATGATGATATTAAAAACTTGGTCTTGTTTGACACATAAGTTGTGAGTTTGGTATTGATAGGATAAAATGAAGATTTTAACAATGCATCGGCACTCTAGCATGTGCATAATCCAAGTGAAACTAAAAATATTGCTTTCTTAATAATTGTCGGCAATCAACACTCTTGAACCGATCCTCACTGAGTGGTTGTCAGTGCATATGAGTTGGTATTCAACTGTCCACAACTTTCAGCCTCAAAGATGTTATGCAGCTTCTAATTATATTTCTCCTAATTGATCAGATCAGATACTTGACTAGCGATGAATTTAAATGCTGGCAATCAGTAGACAGCTTCTATAGATTAAGTAACACCATTATGTTGTTAGGTTTTTAAGGTTTAGGATTTAGGGTTTTCAGGTTTTAGGGTTTTAAGGTTTAAGGTTCAGGATTTAGGATTTAGGGTTTCATGTATCAAGTTTTAGGTTTTAGGGTTTTAGGATTTAGAATTTCATAAATATTTAGTAACACAACCATCAAAAAGAAAAAAATAAAATTGTAAAAAAAAATAAAATTAAAAATTTGATCGATCACACCAAAAATGTAGTCAACCGATAATGGTGGTCGACCCTCCGCATCGGTCAGGCTCAACCACCCAACTTGGTCTGGGCCAATCGACCACCTCGGTCTGGGCCAATCGACCACCTCAGGTGGGCCGATCGACCGCCTCAATTGTATCATGCCATGGTAGTCAATCACTTCACTGAGGCAATCAACCGTATCAGACTGAGCTGAGCAATTAGAGAATAAGGAAGAAAGGGGAGACCACGGTGCTGAAAAATCATGGTGAAATTGTAGGTTCAACAAGCGATTTCAAAGAAATTATGGGTTGAACTCATGATTTTGGCCTACGTAGATTTGAAATCATGTATTTAATCCATGATTTTAACCAACATGGCACGCGACATAATAGATCCGAAAATAATTTTCAAGTGGTGGTATTTTTAGAATAAAATATTAAAAAAGTAATATTTCAAAACAAAAATCTGCTAAATTTTGTATTGGGCCAGAGAGATATGCTACAGGATGTAATGCTATAATTAGTCCAACTTTTTTGCTCACGCTATCATTGATTAAGGTGGTTTTTTTTTTTTGGTGGAAGATTAAGGTGGTTTTTGCTATGCTGCTCTTGCAGTATCTGTTGGATTCTGATAATGCAACAGAATATAAATTTAAAAAATTTTAACATACATTCAACGATTAAAAATAAAATTTAACATTTAAACTAGTTTATTGGAACACAAAAGTCCTAAGAACCCCTTGATGATTACAATCAAATATCAAAAGCAAACATATCAGGAAAAAATAAGAAGTCATATACCAACGAGAAGACCACGATCTGATAATTTTGAGACCTTCATAAAACTCCAAAGGAGAAACTCTCTAACGGTGATCCACACAGGATTGATCATGGCCCTTCCCAATTCGATATGGTGCTGTAGCCTTCTTCCTAAGTGCACTGCCAATTATTTTTCGTAAGAACTAGTTGCACCATAGCTTGTATGCCTTCATGAACTCTACTAGGATCTCTTTATGAATCCTTTCTCAAAAGATATCACTATACAAAAATTAAATCAGATGTTTAACACTTGAACAATCTAATTTTAGGACAAGCATCTCATGCTTTCCTTTTTCTCTCTTTCTTTCCTTTCCATTTTTCTTTCTCTTTTTCTTTATCTTTTTCTAGACTTTTTTTCATCTTTTCTTCCTCATTTTCACACCAACTCTCATCCAAAATTGGGCATGGAACCAAGGTGTAGCGCCCCCTATTTAACGCCCCCTTTAAATAGGTAACAAAGGGGTGCCACATCATCTCCATGGGATGCCAACTTTTGGCATCCCAACTTCTCCACACGGTAAAAATAAAATATCACATTAAAATAATGTGTGAGGAAGTCAGGAGTAGAAGGACTCTTCCTTATCTGGTCCCATAAAAATTGATGTGTAATAATTAAGAGCAATAGGAGAAGAAAAATATTTGCCGCAAATAAATCCCATGCATTATCACCTAGTCTTCCACAAAGAATAAATTCTTCATATAGAAGTTCTAGGTGTGGAAGAGCCTTCAAGTAGAAGGACTCCTCCACTTCTGTGCCAACACATCTCCAGGAGCCATCACATGGTGCATGGAGTAAAAGAAATGCGTGGAAAAGAGAGGAATTAAGAGTCCAAAGTGAAATGGACTCTTCCATTTCATCGCCCAAAATAATGTGGCATCTACATGAATTATGACATGGAGTGCCTTCTCAGAGAAGGATTCCCCATCTTCCACACCCACAAATCTCAAGGCATCATCAAATGGTGCACAAAAAATTGAAATGTGTGGAAA
Source organism: Elaeis guineensis (assembly GCF_000442705.2). NCBI lineage: Eukaryota > Viridiplantae > Streptophyta > Magnoliopsida > Arecales > Arecaceae > Elaeis > Elaeis guineensis. Next base: position 44,607,241 of record NC_025994.2, read on the forward strand.
ATGGTAAGAAAATTAAGATAAGTAGATGAGAAGGACTCTTCCTTCTCATCGCCATTTAATTTCAGGCGTGCCAAACATTTTGGCATGTGATTTTTATTGGAGCACGATCCCAGCTCCTCCCACAGACTTTGGGTGCAGTGGAACCAGCAACGAACAAATTTAGAGACTTCTAGACTCGATCGAAGGCCCTTGACGAAATCAGCCTGGTTGCTGTCTTCTTCGTCAGCCTTTCGTTCCAGATGAAGAATGCCTCTAAGATCACCTCTAAAAAATTCAAGATCTGGTACCCAATCAGATCAGGCCTAGACTGAGGTCTTCCAATTTATAGATCTCGAATCGAGGTATTCTAGATAGGAAAGAAGATAGATAGAACCAGACCTTACAGATCTGTCCTACTACAGCCTTTCCTGTAGATCTATTGATGGAGATCTCACCCGCGCCTCAAACGACCTCAGATCAACTCCAGATCTGAGAGAAACTTGTACCAACCTCGTAGCAAGAGATTTCAAGTCCTGGACCTGATGTTTGGGTGGCTGCAAAAGAGGGAGAGGCAATATGGTTGGCGGCACAAAGGGGGAGGGACTAGCGCCTCTCCTGCTTTTCCTGCCTTCTATGGACCTGGCGGCAAGAAACCCTAGGGTTTCTTGCTCCTGGGGCATGGAGAATAGCTGGAGAGAGAGGGAGAAGAGAGAGAGAGAGATTTGGGAGAAAGAGTTTTCGTATTCCTTGGCTTAATCAAACATATACAGTGCATGTATATATAAACACAGGGTCAAGTGACCCAAACCCAAAACTCCCTTGACCAACTCTATGGGAGATTAGATTAACCCAAGCCCATGTACACCCATGACTCGACCTAATCTCACCTATCCTAGGCCCAGACCTGGCCCATAAAGAGTTGGTCCCTTGAGGCCCATATAACCTAGACCTCAAGAACCCGAAAGGCCCACAGCCTTTCAACCTAGGGCCCAACTAGCCCTAGAGCCTCCATGAAGCCCTTATGAATGATGGACCTTGGCCTTAGCCTTGGTCCCCTGGGCCTTGGGCACACCACCTGGATCACAACAGTTTTGATGTGGAGATGGTTTAAACCATATGAAACACTTTCATAAAAATCAAATAAACCAACTAATAAATAGATGGTTCAAACCCAATCACATTAGGTCAAGACAACAAGCAAAGGGTTAGCACAAGCTCATTTGCACTGAACCCAATTGAGAACTTGGGTTAATTCATGTGCTAGCAATTTAATTAACCCATTGAATTTACAATAAATTTAAATAGATTAGATCAAGATCAAATCTCTATTGTGTGTAGCCCATTGGGTTCCAAATCTAGCCAGCAGTGGACCAAGACTCTCAACGTAATCCTAATCCGATTGGATTAGGTTAGCTCAAGAGTTCCAATCAACTAGGACTCTTTCTAATTGATTCTAAAATTAAACTCTTTTAATTTTGATGAGTCCATAAGTCAAGATTGATGTCTAGCAATGTGTCATGACTATCTGAAAGACTTGAAATTTGATAGAAATATCAAAATTATCCTTCCGTGATGAGTTATCGTGCAATTCAATCCTTCGATCACACAACATCCCGAAAAGACCATGCATATAAAATATGTCAAACTCAAATATCTATTCATATGTATCTCGATCTGATGATGATGACTTAGTTGATGAATCAGTAAAAATATTTTCTTTTGTTCATCCCTGCTCTGGCTAGAGACTCTCAGAGTCACCATCCTATGAGATCACATAGGATGTTCTCTCCTCCTTACAAAAAGTGATCGATTCCTTATTGACCATTCACAATCTCCATGCACACTTCACCACACCTAAATATCCCATACACATCTCAAAATGGTGTGTTAGGGAATAAACCAAAGTAAGGGTCCATATACACAAGGTACCATGGTGATCTCAGGTCAAAGGATTACATGCACCACTCCCACTGAAGAACCATCTATTGACATATTGTAAGGCTCCATCAGATATTCTTTTGTGGGCCAGTTCAGCGAACTTATTCTCTAATGAGCATCTACATCTTTGTATTAGTGTCACTACACAAGTGGTTGTGAGATCAACCGTCCTCTCCATCGAGTATACATAGTGAAGCGAAAATTTAGTGCAGGGGCAAAATGGTAATTTTAAAACTTTTTCAAAATTACTATTTTACAGTAGAATTATTAATTAATCTCATTAATTAATACTAATTAACCCTACACTAGGATCTAAATATGATACAACAGCATGCATTTAAATTTGAAATTCAAATTTGAATCAGTAAACATTTTACAGTACTGTGTTCAGAACACATCACCTTTTGCGGGTAGTCGATCACCGCAATCTGATCATCGTCAGAGGGCTCTGATTGTCACGTCATAGCCACCCAACTGTCTGGCCTCTGCAGATCGTCCACATGAAGCTCCCGTCTGATCAGCTCCTCACGAATGCTAGTTCGTGATTTCACCCTTTTGATGGCAGATGTTGATCGAACTCCTTCGATCGATGTGTGCCGACTTCTCGGATGCTCCGGATCATCTGCACAGTTATTTGAGAGGCTGATGGATCTCTCTCTGAAATTTGGTGGACTCACGACACTCGTGGCACACCAATCTCACTTCTCGAACCCTAGGTAGAAACCCTAGGGTACACACCAAAAACCCTGCGCCCAATTTTCTCTTTTTTCTTTCTTTTTCTCTCGGAAGGTTTTGGACCTTCACCTTACGCAGAAGCCTTCCTCACGCCCCAAAGTTTCTCTCCTAATTTTTCTACGCACGTCCCACCTTTCTCCTCTTTTTAAAACAACATCGAACGTGTCTTATCCGCGTGAGAGGATAAAGACAAGAGGTTACACATTTGAATTCAAATCAAATTTGAATTCAAACGAAAATCAACTTATCCCTATCCTTTTGGGCGTGAGAAGAGAAGGGGCGTAGCTCTTTGTGCATGGAAAAGTTTCACGAGAAACCTTTTCTCGTGTAAGTAATGTGGCGCACAAAATGGATAAGGATGAAAGGGCAAGTGATAAGTTATCCATTCAAATTCAAACATGCTTTGAATTTGAATGGCTAACTAATTAATTTATCCATCCATATGGTGCAAAAATGAGGATGTGGGGAAGGGTTTTATGTGAGAAAAATTTCATGAGAAGTTTCTTCTCGTGAATTCAAATGGGTGCAAGAAAATTGGGTGACGCAGGGAATTTAAAACAAGGTGGATTGATTCAAATTAAGCCAACCTAGTTTAAAATAGGTTGAGCATAATTAGACCAAATTAAACCCAACATAATTAGGCTTAATTAGGCTTAATAAAATCTTAATCAAATCAGGAATTAACTAAACCTAACCCCTTATCAAATCAGGGACTAAACCACCTTAGCGATTAGGTCAACATTTAACCTAATCGGGTCAATCCAAACTGAATCCAATTCAATTGGACTTGATCCAAAAATAATTACTCAATCAAATTGAGTTAATTAGTGATTAAATTACTAATTAAACCTCTCATAAATGTTGAGTCCAAATTTGATGGGCAATCAGGCATCAGAGACCATCTATATGAAACCCTGATCAAAGAGTTCAAATTTCAAATTCAAAATTCAAAATTCAAAATTTTGACCCCGGTACCCAAAATGTGTGGAACTCATGATTAGAGAATCCTAATTCTCAATCATAGAGTTCCAGATAGATAAGACTCATAATCAGCCATCAGATCAGAAAGGAACCTCTAATGTGTGTGACCCCGCAGGTTCGAACCTAAACCAGTAGCACAGGAACCAATTTCTGTACTAATCGAAGTGACCATCTAGCAATGGTACCCGACGATCGGATAGGTCGAATAATCGCAATCGCAACATTCAGAACCTACGTGAATATGGTTACCGTATAATTCATCCCTTTTGACCCCTGTGTTTAGGATGACTCAGGGTTAAACTGTCAACCCTGATGATATCATCCGAATCATGCTCAACTCAATTAGTCCTGTGACTCCTCACTAGGACTACCCTGGCCAAGATTTTGCTAAATTGAAACACGACTGTACACAGCTCCTAAACAGGAGTGGTCAATCCCATCTTGACACACGCACCGACAAGTCAAGTACTTGACTACACCCAGCAACCTTCCGTCACTGAATTAGAAATTCAGGTAGTCCAGTGCCTAAGTGCAGTGAGTTGCTTGCAAGTCACCGTGGCGGTCTCAGATCGGAGGGACATTTATACCCATATCCCATCGGAGCAAATCTTGACAGCAGAAATAGCTCCGGAGTTGGTCACGTTCAGTGCAGATGTACCATTACATCTCACCTGTATGCCATACCAGTGTCTCCACACTCTTTGGTTATGAGGACAACCAACCCATATGGCACACAACGACCTATGCTCGATAAATATTATCATCCTTGGTAACAACGTATCATTTGGTCGCGAACATGTTTAAGGACTAAACGACAAATCCTCCTTTGTCGAGTCTAAATAGTCCTAAGGACTTCACCACAACACAGGAGTTCATTAGAAGATGAAACATTTGTGATGAAAAAATACCAAAATAATTTTTATTTATTTATAATTCATGTACTAATACAAAAGGAGCACAACCGTCAACAGGCTGACGATTGGCTTTGGGACACTATTCCCAACAATCTCCCACTTGGCCTAAAGCCTATCGGTGCAGTATCTAATACCCATCTTCGACTTGTAGTCGTTGAACTCCTTCATCGCAATGGCTTTAGTGAATGGGTCGGTCAGGTTCTCCTTCCTGTCGATCTTCTGAAGGTCGACGTCACCTCGATCCACGATCTTCCGGATGAGATGGTAGCGGCGCAGAATATGCTTCGTCCGCTAGTGTGCCTTTGGTTCCTTCGCCTGAGCAATGGCTCCAGAGCTGTCGCAGTAGAGCAGAACTGGACCAACAAGGGAGGGTGCTACTCCGAGCTCGGTGATGAATTTCCTCAGCCACACCGCTTCTTTGGCAGCATCTGATGCAGCAATATACTCCGCCTCGCATACTGAATCAGCCACAGTGTGCTGCTTGGAACTCTTCCAGCAGACAGCCCCACCATTAAGGGTAAAAATAAATCCTGACACACTCTTGCTATCATCTCGATCAGACTGGAAACTAGAGTCTGTAAACCCTATAAGTCTCAAGTCCGATTCACCATATATAAGCCACTGGTCCTTAGTATTTCTCAAATACTTCAGGATGGTTTTAACAACCTTCCAGTGATTCTCTCCTGGATCAGATTGGTATCTACTCACTACCCCTAGTGAGTATGCCACATCTGGTCGTGTACATGTCATGGCGTACATGATAGATCCCACTGCCGAAGCATATGAAATCCTACCCATACGCTCTCTCTCTTGAGGTGTTGTCGGACAATCCCTCTTCGAGAGAGAAATTCCATGGCCTATCGGTAGATAGCCTTTCTTGGAATTTTCCATGCTGAACCTTTTCAGCATAGTATCAATGTACGTGGATTGGGATAAGCCAAGCAACTTTTTGGATCTATCCCTATAGATCCTCATCCCTAGGATGTAGGAAGCTTCTCCCAGATCCTTCATGGAGAACTGTGACGATAGCCAAATCTTTATTCCCTGTAATGCAGGGACATCATTCCCGATTAAGAGAATGTCATCCACATACAATACAAGAAATACTACTGCTGGACCATTAGCCCACTTATAAATGCAGGGTTCTTCTCCGTTCTTAACGAAGCCATACGTTTTGATCGTCCTATCAAAATGTATGTTCCAACTCCGAGATGCCTGCTTAAGTCCATAAATGGACCTCTGTAGCTTGCACACCTTAGACTCATCTGTGGATGTGAACCCTTCAGGTTGTATCATATACACCTCTTCGTCCAGCTCTCCATTTAGGAAAGCTGTCTTCACATCCATCTGCCAGATTTCATAGTCCAGATGGGCAGCTGTCGCAAGCATAATCCGAATGGATTTGAGCATTGCCACAGGAGAAAATATCTCGTCATAGTCTATACCATAACGTTGACGATATCCCTTGGCAACCAGATGGGCTTTATAGGTCTCCACCTTTCCGTCTGCGCCCCTCTTCCTTTTGAAGACCCACTTACACCCTATGGGTTTTACTCCTTCAGGTGGGTCAACCAATGTCCACACATCGTTGACCTTCATGGACTCCATTTCGGATTTCATGGCCTCTAGCCATTTCTCAGAGTCAGGTCTCTGCATTGCATCCATGTAGGTGATCGGATCCTCATCGTTTTCATCAAGTTCGATAGGATCACCATCCCGAACCAAGAAACCATAATATCTGTCCGGTTGATGTGGTACTCTACCAGACCGCCTTAAGGGTGCACAATCAATGGGCTCCGGATCTGATCTAATCAAATCCGGTTCAGGTTCAGTAACATGTGTCGGTTTTTTCACCTGTCGAACTTCATCAAGTTCGACTTTAGAGGCAACAGTTCCTTCACTAAGGAACTCCTTTTCTAAAAAGATTGCCTTAAGGCTGACAAACACCTTTTGCTCATCAGCAAGGTAGAAATAATACCCTTTGGTCTCTTTTGGGTACCCTATAAAATTACACTTGTCAGACCTAGGTCCAAGCTTGTCTGTAATTAAACGTTTAACATAAGCCGGACACCCCCAAACCCTAAGGTGCGAGAGTACTGGCTTACGTCCTATCCATATCTCATATGGCGTTTTGGCTACAGACTTACTCGGAACTCTATTTAGAAGGTAACAAGCCGATTCGAGCGCATATCCCCAGAGGGAGATCGGCAGACCAGCAAACCCCATCATGGATCGAACCATGTCTAACAGGGTCCGATTCCTCCTTTCAGACACACCATTATGCTGTGGTGTTCCAAGAGGAGTCCACTGAGAGAGAATCCCATTCTCTCCTAGATACGTCAGAAACTCATTGGAAAGGTATTCACCTCCTCGATCAGATCGAAGAGTTTTAATACACTTCCCAGTTTATTTTTCTATCTCATTTCGGAATAGTTTGAACATTTCAAATGATTCCGACTTATGCTTCATTAAATAGACATACCCATACCTAGATAGGTCGTCTATGAAGGTTATGAAGTAGAAAAATCCACCTCTTGCACTTGAGCTCATGGGTCCACATACATCAGAATGTACCAGACCTAAGAGTTCACTGGCTCGCTCACCTTTTCCAGTAAAAGGTGACTTGGTCATCTTTCCAAGAAGACAGGACTCACAGGTTGGAAGTGATTCACAATCACTAACTTCAAGAATTCCTTCTTGAGCCAACCTGTTTATCCTGTTCTTATTGATATGACCTAGCCTACAGTGCCAAAGGTAGACTTCTGACACATTATCTATTCTAGAGCGTTTATCGAATTTTTGAACCACATTAACAGGCTGTGATAGTAAGTAAATTCCATTATTTAATTATCCAACAAATATTGTAACACCATTCAAAATGATATTGCAAATATTTCTTTTTATTAAAAAATCATAACCGTACATGGCCAAAAGGCCTACAGAAATAATATTTAATAAAAAACTTGGACAATAGTGACATTCACTCAGAATTACATTACGAGAATTGATTACAAGACTCATGATTCCTAAAGCTAGAACTGGAACTTTGCTTCCATCTCCAACATTCAGGAACCTCTCGCCTTCATCAAATCTTCTACTGACCTGCAGACCCTGCATCGAATTACAAATATGATAAGGGCTTCCAGTATCCAATACCCAGGCAGTAGTATCACAAATCGAAAAGTTGCAAGGAGTTATCATATAATTACCTTGCTTCTTCTTTGGCCTGTTCGGGTCCAGGGAGGCAATGTATTGAGGACAGTTCCTCTTCCAATGCCCATGCTTCTTGCAAAAGAAGCACTCCGCCTGGCTCTGGTCATGCTTGCGCTTCTTGGTCTGACCCCGTGCTACTGTCCCAGCATGAGATTGCACCTTCTTATTTTTCTTCTTCTTGTTCTTCTTCCCCTTCCCAAAGGGTTGACGATGAGAAGAAGACCCTCCCACTACATTCACCGACTCCTTATGGAGTTGGCGATCCTTTTCAAAGTTCTGCAGCAACCCCAACAATCCGTGGTAGTTTACTGCAGGCTTTGTCATTAAAAAATGAGTAAGGAATGGGAGGAAGGACTTGGGCAAGGAATTAAGGATCGCATCCTTACTGAGCTGCTCGTGCAGAGGAAAGCCCATTTGCTTAGACGCTCAATCATCTCGATCATATACAATACATGATCAGTGACTGAGGCCCCATCTCTCATCCAAGCATTGAAAATAGCACAACTAGTTTTGTGCCTTTCAACGTCGTCAGGCATGCCAAAAGAGTCATTCAACATTTGAAGCATCTCCTATGGCTGGGCGTTCTCAAACCTTCGGCTGAACTCGTCATTCATTGCTGCCAGCATAATACATCGAATGGTGGTGCGGTCATTGAGCCACTTCAAGTAAGTGTCTCGGATCGCTTTACTAGCGTTCGGAGCTGGCTCCTCAGGTGTTGGATCCGTTACTACATAAAGGATCCGTTCATGCTCAAGGACGATTTTCAATTTTCGATACCAGCTATCGAAATTGGGTCCCATGAGCTTGTCATTATCTAATAATGACCGGAGCGACAGGGTAGTGGCCATATCTGCTTAAAGGAAAATGAGACTTCTATTAGTACATAAATTAATATTAAAGACTTGGACTTTAGTCTAAAGTTTTTTCCAATATTTTTACGAACTGGTAGCCTCATCCTCCAATTCGAGAAATTACTTTAATTCCTTAATGGGTACTAGAATCCACACAGACTACACATGAGCCCAACTTTGGTTGGTCAACCCATGTGCATCTATGGGTAGGTTCTTAACCAGTTGTTTCTCTAAACAACTTCTAGTAATTTATTTTGCCCCATAACCTAATCAGTAGGCTTTGGCCTCCACTGAAAAGATCTGGTTAGATCCAACCATTAACATGACTTAATTTAGTGAATCAGACCAATAAATGATCAGGCCCGACTTTGGCCGGCCAATTTAACCACCATCAGAAAGACTCAATCAAATTATCATATTATGAATAATAATTCTATTAGCCAATGAGCACCAGGCCTTTGGGCCTCCAATGATCATTGAACTAATGGACTCATTATCATTCACTTAATGGGAGGCTATGACTTAGTTATCATTATAACTTAATCATTTTAGGGACCTAATAATTTTGAGAATTTTATTAAAGAATAGTAGAAAAGAAATCATCCAGCCAATTTCAATCCTCCCACTGACTTCACCAAGTCAGATTAAAAAGGATTTAATTAAAGCTGGCATTAGGAGCACCTAAATCAGTCATACTGATTTACCTAATGACATGGGTGAGCTCTAATCACCAAGTGATCTAATCAAAATCTAACTTACCAGATTAGCCAGGTAAGTGAGATCAGTGGTGGAGATTTGCCATTAACTCGTCAATGATCGAATCAATGCGAGTAGCTCCCGCTTAAGAACCACTGGTCAAAACTGCCGAACTTACCTTAGACACCAACCGGTTCATTAGTTTTAATTTTGATCAACTTAGTAAATAGAGCTCCACCGCGTAGCCATGAATTAAGTCCATCTTGGTCTAGTTAAAGACATGGACCCATTCAACTACAACTATTGAAGTTGAGTCTAGAGTATCCTTGACCTAATCTAATTCAACTTTTGATTAGATTTGACCAATTACTCCAATTCGTCCATTTTTTAAACTAACCGTAGGTCTAACCCAATTATGGACCTAATTCATCTAATCCATTGATCCAAAAGTTTATGCAATTGTCTTAGGTCTTAATTCACAATTCTAGACCTACTAGACAACACTTAATTCGTTTAATTAAGTACTTGGGCTGATGGGTCAAGGTTTGGCATTTCGAAAATAATTTTTAAATTTGAAAGATTTTATTTTCTGTTCACCAAATGTGTTAACTCATTTCACAAACGGATCAGCACATTTCATAAACAGTAATTCTATTGCTCATTTCATAACAGAAAATAACTCAAAATAAATCATAAATTTTCTTTTAGATCTAATCTAACACATTCATGATAAATTTCTTAATTAAGTCCTTTCGCTGCTTCATCGGCATGGGATATAATTGCATCGGCACCCCTACCGCCATAGGAGACCCCATCGAATGGAAAGAGTGGGCCTTTAAACCCTACTTTTCTCCTATGACCGGACGGCCATGGCAACCAACCCAATTAGATTACTTGCTACTTGGATCATGTATATCTAAATATACAAATTTCAAAATTTAAATTTTGAATTTCAAATTTCAAATTTCAAATTTCAAATTTTAAATTTCAAATTTGAGATTTCAACCAAATTTCAAATTTCAAATTTTCAATCTTTGAATTTTAAATTTTGAATTTTGAATTTCAAATTTCAAATTTCGAATTTCAAATTTCAAATTTGAGATTTCAACCAAATTTCAAATTTCAAATTTTGAATTTTAAATTTCAAATTTCAAATTTCGAATTTCAAATTTCAAATTTCAAATTTGAGATTTCAACCAAATTTCAAATTTCAAATTTTGAATTTCAAATTTGAAACTTCTAACAAATTTCAAATTTCAAATTTCAAATCCTTTTGAATTTTGAATTTTGAATTTTGAATTTCAAATTTAAACTTATAGATTACACCTTAATCTACGCATGCATATGTATATCATATTCTAGAACCTGCTCTGATACCAATTGAAGCAAAAATTTAGTGCAGGGGCAAAATGGTAATTTTAAAACTTTTTCAAAATTACTATTTTACAGTGGAATTATTAATTAATCTCATTAATTAATACTAATTAACCCTACACTAGGATCTAAATATGATACAACAGCATGCATTTAAATTTGAAATTTAAATTTGAATCAGTAAACGTTTTACAGTACTGTGTTCAGAACACATCACCTTTTGCGGGTAGTCGATCACCGCAATCTGATCACCGTCAGAGGGCTCTGATTATCACGTCGTAGCCACCCAACTATCTGACCTCTGCGGATCATCCACACGAAGCTTCCGTCTGATCAGCTCCTCACGAATGCTAGTTCATGATTTCACCCTTTTGATGGCAGATGTTGATCGAACTCCTTCGATCGATGTGTGCCGACTTCTCAGATGCTCCGGATCATTTGCACAGTTACTTGAGAGGCTGATGGATCTCTCTCTGAAATTTGGTGGACTCACGACACTCGTGGCACACCAATCTCACTTCCCGAACCCTAGGTAGAAACCCTAGGGTACACACCAAAAACCCTGTGCCCAATTTTCTCTTTTTTCTTTCTTTTTCTCTCGGAAGGTTTTGGACCTTCACCTTACGCAGAAGCCTTCCTCACACCCCAAAGTTTCTCTCCTAATTTTTCTACGCACGTCCCACCTTTCTCCTCTTTTTAAAACAACGTCGAACGTGTCTTATCCGCGTGAGAGGATAAAGACAAGAGGTTACACATTTGAATTCAAATCAAATTTGAATTCAAATGAAAACCATTTTATCCCTATCCTTTTGGGCGTGAGAAGAGAAGGGGCGTGGCTCTTTGTGCGTGGAAAAGTTTCATGAGAAACCTTTTCTCGTGTAAGTAATGTGGCGCACAAAATGGATAAGGATGAAAGGGCAAGTGATAAGTTATCCATTCAAATTCAAACATGCTTTGAATTTGAATGGCTAACTAATTAATTTATCCATCCATATGGTGCACAAATAAGGATGTGGGGAAGGGTTTTACGTGAGAAAAATTTCACGAGAAGTTTCTTCTCGTGAATTCAAATGGGTGCAAGGAAATTGGGTGACGCAGGGAATTTAAAACAAGGTGGTTTGATTCAAATTGAGCCAACCTAGTTTAAAATAGGTTGAGCACAATTAGACCAAATTAAACCCAACATAATTAGGCTTAATTAGGCTTAATAAAATCCTAATCAAATCAGGAATTAACTAAACCTAACCCCTGATCAAATCAGGGACTAAACCACCTTAGCGATTAGGTCAACATTTAACCTAATCGGGTCAATCCAAACTGAATCCAATTCAATTGGACTTGATCCAAAAATAATTACTCAATCAAATTGAGTTAATTAGTGATTAAATTACTAATTAAACCTCTCATAAATATTGAGTCCAAATCCGATGGGCAATCAGGCATCAGAGACCATCGATATGAAACCCTGATCAAAGAGTTCAAATTTCAAATTCAAAATTCGAAATTCAAAATTTTGACCCCGGTATCCAAAATGTGTGGAACTCATGATTAGAGAATCCTAATTCTCAATCATAGAGTTCCAGATAGATAAGACTCATAATCAGCCATCAGATCAGAAAGGAACCTCTAATGTGTGTGACCCCGCAGGTTCGAACCTAAACCGGTAGCACAGGAACCAATTTTTGTACTAATCGAAGTGACCATCTAGTAATGGTACCCGACGATCGGATAGGTCGAATAATCACAATCGCAACATTCAGAACCTACGTGAATATGGTTACCGTATAATTCATCCCTTTTGACCCTTGTGTTTAGGATGACTCAGGGTTAAACTGTCAACCCTGATGATATCATCCGAATCGTGCTCAACTCAATTAGTCCTGTGACTCCTCACTAGGACTACCCTAGCCAAGGTTTTGCTAAATTGAAACACGACTGTACACAGCTCCTAAACAGGAGTGGTCAATCCCATCTTGACACACGCACCGACAAGTCAAGTACTTGACTACACCCAGCAACCTTCCGTCACTGAATTAGAAATTCAGGTAGTCCAGTGCCTAAGTGCAGTGAGTTGCTTGCAAGTCACCGTGGCGGTCTCAGGTCGGAGGGACATTTATACCCATATCCCATCGGAGCAAATCTTGACAGTAGAAATAGCTCCGGAGTTGGTCATGTTCAGTGCAGATGTACCATTACATCTCACCTGTATGACATACCAGTGTCTCCACACTCTTTGGTTATGAGGACAACCAACCCATATGGCACACAACGACCTATGCTCGATAAATGTTGTCGTCCTTGGTAACAACGTATCATTTGGTCGCGAACATGTTTAAGGACTAAACGACAAATCCTCCTTTGTCGAGTCTAAATAGTCCTAAGGACTTCACCACAACACAGGAGTTCATTAGAAGATGAAATATTTGTGATGAAAAAATATCAAAATAACTTTTATTTATTTATAATTCATGTACTAATACAAAAGGAGCACAACCGTCAATAGGCTGACGATTGGCTTTGGGATACTATTCCCAACACATAGGATGTACCAGTCTTATCGGTATCATCGATCTTTGACTCAATGATCCAACGAGTATGAATATTTTAGATTGGGACTATCAAGATTTTAGATCTCACTGGTATGATCTCAGCGTGGCCCTAAAATCATTATCCTAATCTATGGAGTTTATCATAATCATAAAAAAAATGATGCAGCAAATGATAAAACATAATACCTCATAAATAAAAAATAACTAATATCATGCAAATAAGTAGGAAGAAAATAAAAAAAAGTTCCTTCGCATCTCTATGCGATTGGCTTGTAGGGTACTATTCTTTCAATCTTCCACTTATACTAAAGCCAATCGCCCCTGTACCTAATGCCTATGTAATCAGGATGGTGATTACATTGCTGCTATGTAAAGCTTAGTAAACTGATCTATTATAATATTCTCAATATTTACTCATTTTATAATTTAATCATAAATGAGGTGAAAGTGCCTAGGATGTGCGTGGGTTTCTAGAGAGACCAGACCCAACTCAATGATAAACCCTTTCATCTAGCAATTTTCTTTAGTAATCTTTACTAACAACATTTAACTGAAACAAATACAGTTAGCTGTTTGAAACTTTTTCAATTCACTGCTCCTCTAGTACTTCTTAAGTACTTTGAGAATATTTTTTATAGTTTTCAAAAGATCCTATCAAGGATCTGCCTGAAATCAATGATTATGCACAGAACATAATTCACATTAGGCTTGGTACATTGTATGTATCGATAAGTAAACTCTTTTACACCCATTCATGTTGAACCCCTTCAATATAAATTTTATGTACTTAGATTAGGACAAGCCTAACATCCACTTACATCTATTCCTATAGATGCTAAATATATTGGATGCTTAATCCAAGTCTTTTCCATAAAAATATTTGTAATAAGCACGTCATTGATCGAGTATAATATCGGGATACCTTCCCAATATGCTGTATGTCATCCACATACATAACCAAGAAGTTAGTGGGAGTCCCTCTTATCTTCTTGCACATACACATGGTTCATCTATATTTGATAAAGTTAAATATTTTGACTATCTTATTAAAAATAGAAGTACCTACTCCTCAATATCTGCTTGAATCCATAAATACATTTGCCCTCCCACTAGAAACAAGCTCTCTAGATGGTATGTGGCAATAACAAAAATCTAGATTGATATCCTTGTTAGCAACCTGTTGAGTCATACCCACAGATGCTTCAACTATAGTCCATACTTGGTTGATGTACAGAGAGTTCATTTTGGATATTATGATTTCAAGCAACTGTCAGAGTCTCTACTCATGACGATCTCTGAATAGGTCAAGAAAACATCATTTTCAATGATGTATGATGTATCATCATTCTTAATGATAAACTATATTTGAATGGTACATTATACACTCGAATTGATCTTTGGTGAGGAGGTATGTATTATGGTAGTGCCTCATCAATGAACACATCTGGTCGAGAATCAACTTATGGACACTCCACAGGTTATGATAAGATAGTTCATAGGTCTTGAACTTTTCAAGTTCAATTATCCTCCCACTATCCCTTTCTTAGAAAAATTTTTTTTCCTAAAATGTGGCATATTTACTGTCAAAATATTTTTATCAAGTAGTGTGGTAGTAGTATCACATACTACTCTTAGGATAATCTATAAACTAATATATATTAACCTATTTTAGCATAAAACTTATGTACATCAGTATTTTTCATATAAGTTGGGCAACCTGACTTTTGCTTTTTTCATATCTCATATGGAGTGCTCGTAACAAATTTTGATGATATCTAACATATACAATAATTTCTAGGATATTTCTCAGAATGAGACAATAAGATTTGTAAAGTATTTTATAGAACACATCATATCACAAATAAAGTGTCAATCTCTGGATCGAGATATTATTAATCTTTGAACATCCATATGTTCAGGACCTAATACCTTGCTTGCTTTGAGATATGTGACTATCACATATTTCTTTCTTATTCTCATTAATTATGAAGAACAACATTATTAAGTGATAGAAATATGAGACCATAGTCCTAAAATTTATCAGAATGAGAGTAACTTTTACTCTTTACATTAATCTCAAAACTATGCTATATTAGCAAAAGATTTGAAATAATATTTCTGATAAATTCAGACACATAACAATGATCTACTAGTTTTAAAATCTTACTATAAGGTTACATAGGATCCTATAGCCTTAGCATGAATAGACTATCCATCAGTACCAAAAAGCAAGCAGTCACCTTACTTTAGCTTTATAGTTCCAGCAACACTTTACATAAGTAGAACCTATATAAAGTATCACATACCCAATATTTTAAAGCTGAAATACTCAATGATAATTAATTTATATCTCATACAAATTATTAGCGGATGCAACTTTTGCATCCTGCTCTTGCTTCACACTTGCAACATAACTTTTGCAACTTAATTCTAATATTTATTATTACTGTAATACTAAATTAGATACCCTAGTGAAGATATTCTTCACTTTCTTTTTCTCAACCATTCCATGATGTTCAGTCTATTTAAAAATTTACTATACAGTGATAGTAAAGATATATATGAGTATATAAGAATATTCAAGAACTACTCATGATGACATGCACAAGTTAGACCAGATTTTTATCTAATTGTGTCTTCTATTATTTTAACAAATTTTATAGCCCTCAAGTATGAAATCAAGAAATCTTATCATAAAATTTCTTAATGGGATTGAGATCCCAATTCTTCATAAAAATCTTGTGGATAGCAAAACAAGCTCCTATGAGTTCAAAGATAAGTAACTTTTTACTAATTGCATCTCATACAACTCTCAACGTAACTTTTGCCTCTAAAATACTTATAGCCTTATGGATAGTACAATAAACTATAGTATTTTAGTTAAATCATACCTTTCAATTCTATATGGTCATATCTAAATAATACTATCTTTGTGGATAGCACAACAAGGCAACACTACCAGAATATGCTATAAGCATCACTAAGTCAATATCATACCAATCACTATAGCAAGCCTTGTGGATAATACAACAAACTCACTACAGTTTTTGACATACTCTATTGATCTAGTATGAGCTAAGTATAATTAGCTTCATTATGTACCAGACAGTATCAAATCAATCTCCGACAGCAAACTTTGTGGATAGCACAACAAGCCTACTATGGTTCTTGACATAATAAAGTCTTAATATGAAGGTATGGATAGTATTCTTAACACTTCACTATTATGTCTTAATATAATTTGAATGAGGGACTTAGGTCTCAAGCACATTCTAAATATATACATACATCATATGCTTTGTAAATTCTAATTTCTAACTACCAGCAAGTAAGAGCATATAGAAAAAAATAAATAGTTATGGGCTTTTAAAAAAATCATCTGAGTCACAAGATGATCTATGGGTCTAACCTAGATGCATCATAGATTGAACCATCTCATGATCAATCTTAATGTACCTCAGCTCTCCAAAAGTCTGGTAGTCTAGTCTTTATCACCATGAAGACTACTATGAATGCTTGATCTTTATTTGAAAATAGAAAGAAATAATTTTTATCTATTCTCAAATAATTTTTTTCTATTATTTTACATCAATATATAAAAATCTCAATCAACAGTTAAAAATATAGAAAAAAATATTCAGCTAATAATATAATACATCAAGGACACCCAGCCTCTATTGCAACTCTTGCAAATGCATTAATATAATCAACTAGCATGAAAGCATTCATGTATACATCCAACACATGGATGTACCATAGTCCATAACCACTTAACATATATTTTATAATAATTATAAAATATAATAATAAACTACTCATGTTATTTCAATTACAATATCATTCAAACACATGTCAATGGAGATGTTTAAATATATGGGTATAAGACCCATCTTAGGATTTTCGATTCAGGTTCAACACTTGACCCAATTTTAACTTTAAGTCAATCATTTGTCATTCATTTGAGTTGACCAATTCTTAGGTTAATCCTAATCCAATTAGGTTAGCATAAATTCGATCAACCATGATTCAAGCCCTAATCAAATTAGATAAATGACAATTTGATCAACCTAATTTTAAACATGAATTCTAATCAAATTAGAATCATAAATTTGATTTAATCTATAATTATTAACTCTAATCATATTAGAATAATAAATTATAGTTAAACCAATTCATTGACAGAAATGCTAATTCATGTCTGATGCTTCTTTTCCATGATTAAGTTTTTTCTGGCACCACACATTCCTCAGACAACAACTAAAATGGACGACCCACCATGGTGAGTGCCCAATAACATGGTGGTTAGCCTTTGGATCTTAGGCCAATGCATCAAATGCATAAACCTTAAGTCCTGACAATCTACATTCATATGTAGTATTCCAAGGCTCCGCACATCACATGCACTGGATTTCAATTCTATCGAAAATTAGATTATGGAATCTAAACTAAACTTGTCATACAAGTCCAAAGACTATAAAATTTTATATCCAAAATTTGAACATAGATTAATAATACTTTATCATAAACAAAAATGCATCAAGAATATCAATTAAATATTAATCAGAAAATCTGATTTTGACATAGTTTGAACTGGATCTAATCCATATCACAAAAATAACATAAAATTTGATTGAATCAATCAAGGATGGCTCTGATACCAATGTTAGATTTTGGTGATGCTGCGAAAGATGAATTTGAAAAATTTTAACATGCATTCAATGATTGAAAATAAAGTTTAACATTTAAACTAGTCTACCAGAATACAGAAGCACTAGAAACTCCTTGATGATTACAATCAAACATCAAAAGCAAACATATCAGAAAGAAACCAAAAGTCATATACCAATGAAAAGATCATGATCTGATAATTTTGAGACCTCTACGAGACTCCAAAGCAGAAGCTCTCCAACAGTGATCCACACATGATTGATCATGGCCCTTCCCAATTCAATATGGTGCTGCAGCCTTCTTTCTAAGTACGCTGTCGATTATCCTTCATAAGAATTGATTGCACCACAGCTTGTATGCCTTCATGACCTCCACTAGGATCTTTTCAGAAATCTTTTCTCAAAAGATCTCATCACACAAAAATTAAATCAGATGTTCAACACTTGAACAATCTGATTTTTGGACAAGCATCTCATACTTTCCTTTTCATCTCTCCCTTTCCTTTCTATTTTTCTTCCTCTTTTTTTTGTCTTTTTCCAAATTTTTTCCCACCTTTTCCTCCTCATTTTCATGCCAACTCTCATCCAAAATTGGGTGTGGAACCAAGGTGTAGCACCCCCTTTAAATAGGTAACAAAGGGGCACCACATCATCTCCAAGGGATGCCAACTTTTGGCGTCCCAACTTCTTCACATGGTAAAAATAAAATACCACATTAAAATGATATGTGAGAAAGTTTAGAAGCAGAAGGACTCTTCTTTCTCTAGTCCCATAAAAATTGGCATGTAATAATTAAGAGCAATGGGAGAAGAAAAATGTTTGGGGCAAATAAATCCCACACGTTATCCCCTAGTCTTCCACAAAGAATAAAATCTTCATATAGAAGTTCTTGGTGTGGAAGAGCCTTCAAGCAGAAGGACTCCTCCACTTCTGCACAAACACATCTCCAGGAGCCATCACATAGCGCGTGGAGTAAAGGAAATGCATGGAAAAGAGAGGAATTAAGAGTCCAAAGTGAAATAGACTCTTCCATTTCATCGTCCAAAATAATATGGCATCCACATGAATTATGGCATAGAGTTCCTTCTCAGAGAAGGACTCATTCTCTTCTTCTACACCCATAAATCCCAAAGCACCATCAGATGGCGCACAAAAAAATAGAAGGTGTGGAACATGGTAAGAAAATTAAGATAAGTAGATGAGGACTCTTCCTTCTCATCGCCATTTAATTTCGGGTGTGCCAAACATTTTGGCATGTGGTTTTGGCATGGAGATGGTTTAAACCATATGGAACACTTTCATAAAAATCAGATAAACCAACTAATAAATAGATAGTTCAAATCCAATCACATTAGGTCAAGGCAACAAGCAAAGGGTTAGCACAAACTCATTTGCGCTAAATCCAATTGGGAACTTGGGTTAATTCATGTGCTAGCAATTTAATTAGCCCATTGAATTTACAATAAATTCAAATAGATTGGATCAAGATCAAATCTCTATTATGTGTAATCCATTGGGTTCAAAATCTAGCTAGCAATGGATTAAGACTCCTAATATAACCCTAATTCGATTGGATTAGTTAGCTCAAGAGTCCCAATCAACTAGTACTCTTTCTAATTGATTCTAGAATTAAACTCTTTTAATTCTGATGAGTCTACAAGTCAAGAGTGATGTCTAGCAACATGTCATGACTATCTGAAAGATTTAAAATTTGATAAAAATATTAAAATTATCCTTCCGTGGTGAGTTACCGTGCAATTCAATCCTTCGATTATACAACATCTCGGAAAGGCCATAGGTATGAAAATATGTCAAATCCAAGTACCTATCCATATATATCTCGATCTGATAATGATGACTCAGTTAATAAACTAGTAGAAATCTTTTCTACTGTTCATCCCTGCTTTGGCTAGAGACTCTCAGAGTCACCATCCTATGAGATCACATAGAATGTTCTCTCCTCCTTACATGTTCTCTCCTCCTTACAAGAAGTGATCGATTCCTTATTGACCATTCATAACCTCCATACACACTTCGTCATACCCAGAATATCCCACACATATCTCTAAGTGATGTGTTAGGGAATAAACCAAAGTAAGGATCCATATACACAATGTACCATAGTGATCTCAGATCAAAGGATCACATGCACCACTCCCACTGAAGAACTATCTGTTGATATATTGTAAGGCTCCATCAGATATTCTTTTGCACATCAGTTTAGTGAACTTATTCTCTAATGAGCACCTACATCCTTGTATTAGTGTCATTGCACAAGTGGTTATGAGATCAACTATCCTCTCCATCGAACATATATAGGATGTACCAGTCTTATCAGTATCATTGATCTCCGACTCAATGATCTAACAACTAAAAATATTTAGATTGGGGCTATCAAGATTTTAGGTCTCACTGGCATGATCTCATTATGATCCTAAAATTATTGCCCTAATCTATGGGGTTTATCCTAATCATAAAAAAAATGATGTAGCAAATGATAAAACATAATATCTGATAAATAAAAAATAACTAATGTCATGCAAATGAGTAGAAAAAAAATAAAAAAAAGTGTTGGAAAAGGTGTAGGATTTCATGCATGAATTTCAAAACTTTTTTGAAATATAACGTAGTGGAACATGTAAATTAAATAATTTAATCTACAAATGCATGTAATCAAATTACTAAACCCTATAATTAGGACCTATAACATGTCATATTATATTTATAAATCAGAAAATAAATAATTTGGTATTGATCAAATCAATACCCTAGATCTAAAATAGTTTCAGATCTAAAACCTAGATCATATCTAGATAAAAGAAGAGATCAGATCTCTTACCTTCATTTGGGTCGAGAACTTCATAGTTAATTTTTTTTATTATCTTTGAAGCTACACATGCGTCTGACCTCTACAGGTGATCCACATGAGGCTGCAACAAAATCGGGGTTCATCGAACGAAGATCTGCTCGAAGTGCTAGCTTCTTGCAGATCCCTCCAGATGGTTAATCTAAAAAATATTCTTTGAATCTCTTGGATATTCTAAGAGATGAAAAATATGAGGAGGAATAAGGGAGAAGTCAAATCTTTTGATCTTCTTAAAATCAAAATTAATATTTAATAGAAAAGGGTCCTAAGAGAAGACAGATCTTCTCCTTCAGTACATCAACAATTGATATCCTGAAAATATCTCTATGCTAGGACTTGGGAAGACCTTCTTCTCTTGATATTTTTTTAGTTTTTAGATCTTATGATATCTGATTTTTCTCATAGAAAAATCTCATGATTTATGGAGAAGAAGGGTTCTAAAATAAATCTTAAGAAAAGACCTTCTTTTCTTCTTCTTCTTCCATTAGAACATGATCATATCATGTCCAAAATAAGATCACCATGCTCCAACTCTTTGGAGCATGAATTTACTATGCCATCCCTCTTTCTCTTTTAAATTTTTTATCATATAAAAAAAAATAAAACAAAGAGATATTAATATGAAAGAAAAAATAATAAGAGAAGACAATCTTCTCTCTTACCTTTCTCTCTACAAGACATCAACCTTTGATCTCTTGATTGAAGAATTTCCTCCAAGAATTTTGGTACCTCAAACCACCCATGTAATCCTTCTTTCTCTCTCATATTTTTATCATATAAAAACATAAAAATAAAGAGGAAAAAAATAAGAGAGAAAACCAATAAGAGAAGACAATCTTCTCTCTTACCTTTCTTCTCTACAAGATATCAACTTTTGATCTCTTGTTAAAGGACTCTCCTCCATAGATTTTAGTGCCTCAAACCTCCTAGGTCTTCCTCATTCTCCTCTGGTATTTCTCTCAATTTTCCATGAATTTTTGACTCCTATTTCATGGTGGGGCGGCCTCCTTTTATATGGCAGACTAGGTCATAAGACCTAGTCTAACAAGGAGTCCTTGGGGCATCCAAGAGTTGGATGCCCCCTATCTCATTTATTTCATGGATAGCATGAAAATAACCACAAAATGGGCAACAAAAATGAGAATAAATATGGGGGAAGTTGGCACAAGAGAGGGAGGGAAGAGTCCTTGTGAAGAGGGACTCTTTCAAAAAGAGAAATAGGCTAAACCACTTTTCATAATGGACCAAATTAATTTTCATATTGAATCAGATCAAATCTAATTTAAATCTCTAAAATAAGTAGTATGAGATTACTTCCCTTAGATATAAAAATCATAAAAAAATTATCTGGAATTAATTAGTGGGCATGGGCTTTGATTTTCTTAGGTGGCGCAAGAGAAGATGGAATCCTAGTCTAACCAGGATTCTTATTTAGATTAGGTCAAATACTTTGAACCTAATTTAAATTAATTATAACCTAATTAATGATAATCCTAGTCCAACTAGGAGTTCAATTAAATTAGATTAAATCATATTTAATTTAAATTCTAACTTAATTAGAAATTAGGTGCATACAAGTCCTAGTCAAATAGGGACTTGTTCTCCCTTGCAACTGGCTTATCCAATAAACCAATTAGACTTAATCCAATTAAATCCAAACCAATTGAATCATATTAAATTAGACTTGATCTCAACCCAAATGCTCAATCAGATTGAGCCAATTAGCAATCCAATTGCTAATGATCTTCCTGCAACACTTGCATTAGGTCAAACATCAATCACATTGATTATTTAACCTTAGAACGATTCTCAATCATCGATTAATCATCTGATTAGATTACAACCTCTTATATGTGTGACCCTATAGGTTTGAACCTAAGCTGGTAGCACAGAAACTAATTTCTGTACCAGTCGAAGTAACCATCTAGCAATGATTCCCGATGTCCAGATAGGTCGAATGTATGCAAAGCAACATTCTAAGAACCCTGACCGATGGTTACCATATAATTCATCTTTTTGATCAATAATACTCAAGATGACTTCGAGTATGCTGTCAATCACTGATACAAGTCATCTCTATTGTGTCTCAAAATTTTGCAAATCCCGTGACTCCTCACAAGGATTACCCAGGCCTAGATTTTGCTAAATTGAAACACAGCGAGATATTCTCTTTCTGAAGTTAATCAGGAGTGGTCAATCCCATCTTGACTCACACCGACTTCACAAGTATTTGACTGTACCCAAAAATCTTTCAAACTTATATTAAAAATACAGGCAGTCCGGCACCAAAGCACAGTGAGTTGCTTGTAAGTTTTCGTGGTGATCTCAGGTCGGAGGGACACTTATACCCATTGGTCTTAACTAACTACTCTTGACAGTAGAGTATTATATTAGTCACGTTCAATGTAGATGTACTCCTACATCTCACCTGGATGCCATACTAGTGTCTCCACACTACTTGGTTACGAGGACAACCAACGCATATGGCATACAGTGACCTACACTTGATAAGTTATCGTCCTTGTTAATAACTTATCATTTGGTCATGAATAATTTAAGAACCATCTGATAAATCCTTCTTTATCGATTGATTGTGGTTCTAAAGACTTCATCATAATTTAGGAGTTCATTTAAGGAAGATAAAACTTTTATGATGAATCTTCCAAATAACTATTATTATTAGATAATTCATATACTAATTCCAATCATCTACCACTTAGATGATTGGTTTTAGAACATATTTTCCAACAATTCCTACTTGTACTAAAGTCAATCAAAATGATATCAAATATCCTATCTTTCACTTGAGTTCGTAGAACTTCTTAGTTCCGTGGCCTCAGCAAATAGGTCGGTCAAGTTCTCTTTTTTCATCGATCTTTTAAAGATCGATGTCACCCTGATCTAAAATCAAAAGTGATAGTAATACAGAGTATGCTGGTCCTTCGATTCTTTAGCCATATTTATGGCTCCAGTGCTATGATAGGACTGGACCATCGGTGGAGGGTGCCACTCCAAACCTGTTAATGAAGCTCAGCAATTACACAGCTTACATGGCAGCATCATATGCTGTGATGTACTCTACATCACTAATTGAGTAGACTAAAGTATCATGCTTGGAACCTTTGCAGCAGATTGCTCCTACAATTAGGGTATGATCTGACACTTTCTTGTTGTCATCTTGATTTGACTAAAATCGAAACATCCATATGTTTAAAGTCAGTATTTTCATATTTGAGTCACTGGATCTTAGTATTTTCTAAATACTTAAGGATTGTCTATACAATCTTCCAGTGGTTTTTACTTAGATCAGACTGGTATCTGCTCACTACCATTAGTGAGCATACCATATCTGATCTTGAACATGGAGAAATTAGATGACACCCAAACCTTTATTCCTTGCAATGCTGGAATGCCATTCCCGATTGAGAGAATTTCATCCATAGACAACACAAGGAATAACACTACAAAATATTTTGCCCACTTGTAAATGCAGAGCTCCTCTTTATTCATAACAATGACATATGTTCAAAACGTATGTTCTAACTCTGGGATAATAGCAAAACGAGCTTTATAGGTCTCCACCTTTCCATCTGTGCTACTCTGATCCTTTTGAAAAATCCATTAACACCCAATGAGTTTTATTCCTTCAGGTGAATCATCTAGTGTCCATACACTATTGATTTCTATGGACTTCAATTTGAATTTAATGGCTCCAAGTCACTTTTCAGAGTTAGACCACTGCATTGCATTTACTTTAATGGGCTTCGAGTTTGATCTAATCAAATCTGGTTTTGTAGGTTTACTAGATTATGTCGGTTCATTTTCTACCAGTCAAACTTTCAAGTTCAACTTGATAGGCATCAGTTCCTTCTCTAAGAAACTCCTTTCCAAAAGGAATATCCTATTGCTGATGAGCATCTTATGTTCTTCAGCATGATAGAATTAGTAACCCTTAAACACCTATTGGACCATGAACCAAGTTTATCTGTATGCAAACCTTTGACATAGGTCGATCAACTCCAAACCCAAAGGTGAGAGAGTCTAGGTCTATGCTCGATCCATATCTCATATGGAATCTACACAACAGACTTACTTAGTATATTTTCAGAGTAAAACAAGTAATCACATAAGAGCACAATCATGAAACAGGTAGATTAGTGAACCCTATCATGGATTGAATTATGTCTAACAAAGTTCAACTTCTCCTTTCAGATACACTGTGTTCTAAAAAAGAATCCACTAAGAGAGAATCCAATTCTCTTTTAGATATGTCATTCTTTTCATCATTTCAATCATTTGAACATTTCAAATGATTTGGCCAGACGCACCTATGCCCAGATAGGTCGTCTGTAATAAAATATTAATATCTTCCTCTGGCACTTAAGTTCACAGGTCTACATACATCACTATGTATGAGACTTAAAACTTTATCAGCTCCTTCACATTTTTTATTAAAAGGTGATTTTGTCATCTTTCCAAGAAGATAAGACTCACAGGCTATCAATGATTCACAATCATTGATGTCGAGATTTTTCTCTCAAGCTAACCCATTTATCCTGTTCTTGTCAAGATGACTAAGCCTATAATGCCAAAGATAGATATTCATGACATTATCTAACTTGGGTGTATACATTACATTTAACAGGCTGTGTAAATGTCATTTCTTTATTGTCTATGTATTATTGTAACATTATTCATAATAATATCATAATAATCTTCCTTTATGAATGATGATCATCTTTAGCCAAAAGGCCAACAAAGATTATAAACAATGGATAATAGTAACAATTACTTTAAATGACAATATTTGAAAATAAGCTCTACAATTCCTAAAGTTAGGATTGGAATAAGGCTTCCATCCTTAACATTCAAGAATTTCTCATCATTTTTAAATATTCTACTTACTTGTACTCCTAGCAATAAATTACATAAAACCATCGGTATCTAATACCTAGGTAGTGAAATTACATAGAGAAACTTTAAGGTGTTATCATATAACATCCTTGATGAGCAACCCTTGCTCTTTTCTCTTGTTCAGCCTATTATGGTCAAGGGAAGCAAAATAATTCTTCTTCCTATGACCCTATGCTTTTGCCTGATTTGGATCAATTTTGGATTAATTATTTTGATTGGACTAAGAAGCCCCAATATGAACCCATTCGTACTGCTGAATTAAATTCAACTTTTGATACTAATTAACGAAGTTGGATCCCATAAGTCATCACTGTCTAACAGCGATTGGAGCAATTAAGGTTTAGCTTTATTTTGAGAAAAGAGAACAATGACCTAATGTATATGAATTATTTTAAGCCTAGAGATTTGGACTTTAGTCTCAAGGTTCTCCCACTATTTTATTTAAATTGGTAGCCTTTACCTCCAATTCGAAAAATTACTTTAATTTTCTAGTAGGTACTAGAATCTACATAGACTACACACAAGCCTAACTTTGATCGACCAACCTATGTGCATCTACCGACCAACCCATGTGCATCTACCGACCAACCCATGTGCATCTACAGGTAGGTTCATCAATCAATTATTTCTCCAAACAACTTCTAGTAATTTAATTTTGCCCAGAAACCTAATCAGTAGGCTTTGGCCTCCACTGTAAGGATCCAGTTAGGTCTCCAAACAACTTCTAGTAATTTAATTTTGCCCCAGAAATCTAATCAGTAGGCTTTGGCCTCCACTGTAAGGATCCGGTTAGGTCTCCAAACAACTTCTAGTAATTTAATTTTGCCCCAGAAACTTAATCAGTAGGCTTTGGCCTCCACTGTAAGGATCCGGTTAGGTCCAACCATTAACATGACCATACTTGGTGCATCTAACCAATAAATGATTAAGCTCAACTTTGGTTGGCTAACCTAACCACCATTAGAGAGACACATTCAAGTCGTCATATGATGAGTGATAATTCCATTAGTCAACAAGCACCAGGCCTTTGGGTCTGCAATGATTATTGAGTTAATGGACTCATTATCAAATACCTTAACGGGAGGCTATGACTCAGTTATCTCCATAACTTTATCATTTTAAGGATCTAATAATTTTAGAAGATTTAAAATTATTAGTGATTTAAGGATAGAAAAGACATAGACCAATTCGCTCCCACTGACTTCATCAAGTCAAGTCCTCCCACCGACTTCTCAAGTCATTAACAAGGACTAGAATCAAATTTGATCCATGGGCACCTAGATCAGTCTCACTGAATGAAATCAGACTCTCTGATTTCCTATGTGACATGGGTTAGCATGAATCAATGAGCAACCTAATCAAGACCTGATTAACCACATTGGCCAGGTAAGTATAATCGATGGGAGGGTCTGCCAATGCTTACCTTAGACACCATAAGAAATGGTCAGATAAGTATGCTCCCAATTAAAAACCACCAGTCAAGTTTACCTTAGACACCAACTGGTTTATCAGTTTTGATTTGGTCTGCCTAAAGACTCGGGCTTAGCCGCTGAGCTACGATCAGTGTCCATTTGTTAGATATATGGACTTTGATCAACTACAACTATTGAAGTGATCTATAGAAATGACATAATCCTAATTAACTTTTAATTAAGTTTGATCAATTTCTTAACTTAGTCCATATTTAATCTAACCCTAGGTCTAACTCAGTTAATGATCTGATCAAAGCTAACCCATTACCCTTTAACCCATGTTTTATGAAATTATCTTAGGATCTTTAAATCACAAACCTAGATCCTAAACAATCACTTAATTCTTTTAATTAAGTTCATGGCTGAAGGTTGGGGTTTGGCATTTTAAAAAATATTTTCAACTTTTGAAAGGTTTAATACAATCTAGTGTTGTTTCACTAAATAGGTCGACTCATTTCAAAAATGGGTCGGCTTATTTCACTAATAAACACTAACAATTAAAATCAGTTAGAAATATAATTCAGTCAACTTTTCAGTCGAGCTGGCATGCTGGTCGAGCTAGTCCGATCAGCAAATAGAACCTTCACAAGATCCTGTTCTAGGCTGATTTTAATCTATGTACATTACATAAAAATTTATGAAATAAAATAAACTTAATCTAAAATATTCATGACAAGATTTATTTAAACTCTTTTAAATTTTCTAGATCGCAACGTATCAGGACAACCTTTGCACTGTATGGGGTAAACCTTACAGCAGGACAACCTACAGTTCGTGCGATCATTATTTTATTTTTTAGATTTATTTTAATATAATTATGAATATGTTATAAAAGAACCTAAATGCTCTGATACCACTGTTGAAAAAGGTACAGGGTTTCATGCATGAATTTTAAAACTTTTTTGAAATATAACGCAGTGGAAAATATAAATTAAATAATTTAATCTACAAATGCATATAATCAAATTACTAAACTCTATAATTAGGATCTATAATATATTATATTATATTTATAAATTAAAAAATAAAAGATTTGGTATTGATCAAATTAATATCCTAGATCTGAAATAGTTTCAGATCTAAAACTTAGATCATATCTAGATAAAAGAAGAGATCAGATCTCTTACCTTCATTCGGGTCGAGAACTCCATGATTGATTTTTTTTATTGTCTTTGGAGCTGCACATGCATCCGGCCTCTACAGATGATCCACATGAGACTGCAATAAAATCGGAGGTTCATCGAACGAAGATCCGCTTGAAGTGCTAGCTTCTTGTAGATCCCTCTGGATGGTTAATCTAAAAAATATTCTTCAGATCTTTTGAATATTTCAAGAGATGAAGAATATAAGGAGGAATAAGGGAGAAGTCAAACCTTTTGACCTCCCTAAAATCAAAATTAATTTTAATAGAAAAGGATCCTAAGAGAAGACAGATCTTCTCCTTTAGTACATCAACAATTAATATCCTGAAAACATCTCTATGCTAGGATTTGAGAAGACCTTCTTCTCTAGATATTTTTTTAGTTTCTAAATCTTATGATATCTGATTTTTCTCATAGAAAAATCTCATGATTTATAGAGAAGAAGGGTTCTAAAAGAAACCTTAAGAAAAGATCTTCTTTTCTTCTTCTTCTTCCATCAGAACATGATCATATCATGTCCAAAATAAGATCACCATGCTCCAACTCTTTGGAGCATGAATTCACCATGCCATCCCTCTTTCTCTTTCAAATTTTTTATCATATAAAAAAAAATAAAACAAAGAGATATTAATATAAAAGGAAAAATAATAAGAGAAGACAATCTTTTCTCTTACCTTTCTCTCTACAAGACATCAACCTTTGATCTCTTGATTGAAGAATTTCCTCTAAGGATTTTGGCACCTCAAACCACCCATGTAATCTTTCTTTCTCTCTCATATTTTTATCACATAAAAACATAAAAATAAAGAAAAAAAATTAGAAAGAAAACCAATAAGAGAAGACAATCTTCCCTCTTACCTTTCTTCTCTACAAGACATCAACTTTTGATCTCTTGTTAGAGGACTCTCCTCCATGGATTTTGATGCATAAAACCTCCCATGTCTTCCTCATTCTCCTCTGGTATTTCTTTCAATTTTTCATGAATTTTTGACTCCTATTTCATGGCATATGGGGCAGCCTCCTTTTATATGGTAGACTAGGTCATAAGACCTATTCTAACAAGGAGTCCTTGGGGTGTCCAACTCTTGGACGCCCCCTATCTCATTTATTTTGTGGATAGCATGAAAATAACCACAAAAGGGGCAACAAAAGGAAAGATAAACAAGGGAAAAGTTGGTGCAAGAGAGGGAGGAAAGAGTCCTTGTGAAGAGGGACTCTTTCAAAAAGAGAAATAGGCTAAACCACTTTCCATAATGAATCAAATTAATTTTTATATTGAATCAGATCAAATATGATTCAAAATTTTAAAATAAGTGGTGTGAGATTACTTTCCTTAGATGAAAAAATCATAAAAAAATTATCTAAAATTAATTATTGGGTGTGGGCTTTGATTTTCTTAGGTGGCGCAAGAGAAGATGGAATCCTAGTCTAACTAAGATTCTTATTTAGATTAGGTCAAATACTTTGAATCTAATTTAAATTAATTATAACCTAATTAATGGTGATCCTAGTCCAACTAGGAGTCCAATTAAATCAGATTAAATCATATTTAATTTAAATCCTAACTTAATTAGGAATTAGGTGCATACAAGTCCTAGTCAAATAGGGACTTGTTCTCCCTTGCAACTGGCTTATCCAATAAACCAATTAGACTTAATCCAATTAAATTCAAACCAATTGAATCATATTCAATTAGACTTGATCTCAGCCTAATTGCTCAATCAGATTGAGCCAATTAGCAATCTAATTGCTAATGATCCTCTTGCAACACTTGAGTGTTTAACCTTAGAATGATTCTCAATCGTCGATTAACCATCTGATTAGGTTACAATCTCTTATGTGTATGATCCTATAGGTTCGAACCTAAGCTGGTAGTACAGGACCAATTTCTGTACCAGTCGAAGTAACCATCTAGTAATGACTCCCGACGTCCAGATAGGTCGAATGTATGCAAAGCAATATTTTAAGAACTTTGACCGATGGTTACCATATAATTCATCTTTTTGATCAATAATGCTCAAGACGACTTTGAGTATGCTGTCAATCACTCATACAAGTCATCTCTATTGTGTCTCAAAATTTTGCAAATCTCGTGACTCCTCACGAGGATTACCTAGGCCTAGGTTTTGCTAAATTGAAACACAGCGAGACATTCTCTTCCTGAAGTTAATCAGGAGTGGTCAATCCCATCTTGACTCACACACCGACTTCATAAGTACTTGACTGTATCCAGAAACTTTTCGAACCTATATTAAAAATATAGGCAGTCCGGCACCTAAGCACAATGAGTTGCTTTCAAGTCACCATGATGATCTCAGGTCGGAGGGACACTTATACCTATTGATCTTAGCTAACTACTCTTGACAGTAGAGTGTTATATTGGTCACATTCAATGCAGATGTTCTCCTACATCTCATCTGGATGCCATACCAGTGTCTCCACACTACTTGGTTACGAGGACAACCAACGCATATGGCATACAACGATCTACACTTGATAAGTTATCATCCTTGTTAATAACTTATCATTTGATCGTGAATAATTTAAGAACCATCCGATAAATCCTCCTTTATCGATTGATTGTGGTTCTAAGGACTTCATCATAATTTAGGAGTTCATTTAAGGAAGATAAAATTTTTATGATGAATTTGCCAAATAACTATTATTATTAGATAATTTATATACTAATTCCAATTATCTACCACTTAGATGATTGGCTTTAGGATACATTTCCCAACAAAAAGTTCCTTCGCATCCTTATGCGATTGGCTTATAGGGCACTATTCTTTCAGTACCCTTGCATGCTTGGTGTTGACGCCAAAATCTGGCTTGACAAAACTTGCTGGGCTGGCACTAAGATCCAACCCGATGAGATAGGATTGTTCATCTCATCAAATGGTGAGTGATGGTTGTTCAACTTCTAATTTGCTCTGACTTGACCTGCAGATTGAAAGAAGAAATACCGAAGCTTCCCAAACTTGATCCAGCAAGGAACACTCTAATGCGCTGATCTTTGATAGAATGGTAAAGATCTAAGAATACAAACCAAGTAGAGTGTAGGAGAGAAGCATGCCTAGAAGTCCTCCAGCTTTTATGTACATAGAAGTGAGGATATGGAGCCATTATTCGGAAAGGACGGGCATGCTGTGACCGTCGAACATCAACAACTCCTTGGATGTGCTCGACGAGTTATAACCATCCAGTAACATATTTCGTAAGTGCATGGGACCATAACCATCTCTTTAATAAGCTTTAATTGCTTATAATTCATTACGATTCAGAGATCACGACACTCTATTACTCAGACACATGGCACTATACTACTAGTAGGTTGGTTCAGTTAGTTACAATCATAACTCGATGAATCTGGGCCACATCATCTGGCGTCAAGGATGGTCCTTTCAAATCCTTCATTATCTCATACTGCATGCGGGCATTGCAGTTATATTTTAAATTTGTAATTTCCATTGAGTCTTCTTTGGAATTTAGATTTTGAACATTGCAAATAATCAACGTTATGCATTTCCTTGCAGAGGTTATTTATGTTCTCCCTATTTTCTAGGGATTGTGCAATCTCAAGATTGTTTGATTGGTAGCATCTTCTCATCCATGCTATACAATGAAGATTTAGTTGAATAGGTTGTGAAAGCATCCAGTGGACTGTTAGTTTCTTCTTGTAGTCTTATTGTTGCAGAAGTTGCTGCAACTTCAGCAAGTATGAGTGTACGACTGCTACGATTTGAATGGCAGACATTTGTGGTAACGAATTATAATTTAAATGGCAGAGATTTAAATAACTATTGGTAAAATAGATATATCATCAAATTTATAGACATAAATATATTTCTAATGACATTTATTCAAGTAAACATATCTTTTGTTTCTTATATTTTGAATTATGATTGCAAATCTAGATTGTAAAGCTAATTCGCCTTAGCTAGCTGTAACATGTGATGCTGCCAT
Source organism: Elaeis guineensis (assembly GCF_000442705.2). Taxonomy (NCBI): domain Eukaryota; kingdom Viridiplantae; phylum Streptophyta; class Magnoliopsida; order Arecales; family Arecaceae; genus Elaeis; species Elaeis guineensis. The sequence continues at coordinate 44,639,495 of NC_025994.2, forward strand.
TTCTTCTACTGAACGTTAAAGAAGAATTAACTGGAGACGATTTGAAAAAAAATTAAAAAAGGTGTAGAATAGCGAGGCAGACATGAAACTAACTGTGCAAAAGTAAAATTAGCAATATTCAGTAATGCAAATAAAGTATATAGTTTTAGCATCGGTAGATGCTGCAAAGTGTCACCTTTGCATGGCAAAGGGATTGGAGTACCTGGAACCTCTGGTAACCAGAGGAAATGAATCCGTGAGTATTACAATTGCGCAATAAGAGAGCTAAAATATTCATATAACTTCTGCATGCATTAAAAGTTTGCTTTTGCTGTCCAATTGCTGCTACATTAGTCACAATGGTGATGGTCGCTCTTCAATTTCTGAGTTTACATACCACTCCTTTTTTGCGATCCTGTCCTTTTTCAGATCTGATTAGAAGTGCTTTAAAGTTTTTGATAAATCATATTTATGTTAGATTTCAGTGACGTAGCATAATATAAATTTTAAAAATTTTTATATACATTCAATAATTAAAAATAAGTTTAACAATTAAACTAGACTACTGAAATATAAAAATCCTAGGAATACCTCGATAATTACAATCAAATAACATAAGCATGAATAACAAGAAGAGATCAGATGTTATATATCAATATGAAGATGACGATCTGATAATTTTGAGATCTCTACAAGATTTCAAAGTAGAAACCCTCCAACGGTGATCCACAGGGGACTGATCAGGGCCCTTTCCAATTCGACGTAGTGCTGCAGCCTTCTTCGCAAGTTCGCTGTTGATCGTCCTTCACAAGAACGGTTTGCACCAGTGCTTGTATACATTCGAGACCTCCACTAGGACCACTCTAAGAACCTTTCCTCAAATGATCTCACCATATAAAAATCAGATTTGATGTTCAACACATGAACAACCTGATTTTAGAACAAACATCACATGCTTTCCTTTTTTCTTCTCCCTTCCTTTCTATTTTTCTTTCTCCTTTTTCTTTGTCTTTATCCTAGATTTTTTTTTTGTTTTTTTCCTCTCATTCTCATGCCAAAATCACTAGGGAATTATCCATATGGGGAGCCCCTTATATAAGGAATGAAGGGGCGCCACAAAATTCCTAAGGGGCGCCAACTCTTGGCATCCCTTATCCCTTACACACAATAATTTTTGCATGGAAACCAATGGGTTAAGGCATGGAATAAGAGGTCTTTAGTAAGGAGAAGGGCTCTTTCTCTGCATAGAAAAAATTAAGACACCATCTTATGGCACGTGGGAGAAAGAGAATGGCGTGAAACTAAGAGTCCATAACATTAAGGACTCTACTAATTCAATGCAAATAATAAAAGGGCGTCCCAATTATTTTGTAGTGTGGAGTTCTTTCTCAGAGAAGGACTCTTCCTTCTCTTCTGCACCCATAATTTCCAAGAGCCATCACATGACATGAGGAGAAAAGAAATGTATGGAAACAAAGAAGGAAATTTAAGAGGAGTAAAAGAGGACTCCTCTTCCTTAACGCCAAAATTAAATGGGGCGTGGATTTAATTTTGTGCATGTAGTGTTGGTGTGGAGGAGGTTGATCTGATATGAAATACTTTCATAAAAATCAGATAAGCCACCTATTTAATTATAGGTTCAAATCCAATCATATTAGGTCAAGGCAACAAGTTAAGGGTTAGCACAAACACCTTTGCACTGAACCCAATTGGAAACTTGGGTTAATTCATGTGCTAGCAATTTAATTAACCCATTAGATTTATAATAAATCTAAATAGATTGGACCAAGACCAAATTTTTATTGTGTGTACCCCATTGGGTTCCAAATCTAGCTAACAGTGGATCCAAACTCTCGATGTAACCCAAATCCGATTAGATTAGATCAAGTCAAGAGTTCCAATCAACTAGAACTCTTCCTAATTAATTCTTGAATTAAACTCTTTTAATTTTGACGAGTCCATAAGTCAAGATTGACGTCTAGCAACGTGTCATGACTACCCGAAGATTTAAAATTTAATAAAAATATCAAAATTATCCTTCTATAATGAGTTACCGTGTAATTCAATCTTTCGATCACACAACATCCCAGACAGGCCATGGGCATGCAATCATGTCAAGCCCAAATATCTATCCATATGTATCTCGATCCGATGATAATGACTCAATTAGTGAATCAGTAAAAATTTTTTCTACTGTTCATCACTGCTCTAGTCAGAGACTCTTAGAGTCATCATCTTATGAGATTAAATAGGATGTTCTCTCCTCCTATAAAGAGTCATCGATTCCTTATTGACCATTCACAATCTTTATGCATACTTCACCATATCCAGAATATTTCACACATATCTCAAAGTGGTGTATTAGAGAATAAACCAAAGTAAGGATCCATATACACAAGGTACTATGGTGATCTCAGGTCAAAGGATCATATGCACCACTCTTACTGGAGAATCATCTGTCAACATATTATAAGGCTCCATCAAATATTCTTTGTGTGGGTCAGTTCAGTGAACTCATTCTCCAATAAGCACCTATATCCTTGTATTAGTGTCACTATACAAGTGATTGTGAGATCAACCATCCTCTCCATCGAGCATACATAGGATGTACCAGTCTTACCAGCATCATCGATCTCCAACTCGATGTCCAATGACTAAAAATACTTTAGATTGAGGCTATCAAGATTTTAGGTCTCACTGACATGATCTCATCATGGTCCTAAAATCATTGTTCTAATCTATGGGGTTTATCATAATCATAAAAAAATATGATGCAACAAATCATAAAATACAATACCTCATGAACAAAATAACTAATATCATGCAAATAAGTAGGAAGATATCATAGAAGATCTACCTGAAATCAATAATTATGCACCAAGGCATAAACCATATCAGGCTTGGTACATGAATATATAGGTAAGTAAATACTTTTACACCCATTCATGTTGAACCACTTCAATATAAAATCTATGTACCTAGACTGGGACAAGCCTAACATCTACTTACATCTACCCCTATAGATGCCAAGTAAATTAGATGCTATACCCAAGTCTTTCCATGAAAACTTTTGTGATAAGCATGTCATTGACCGAATGCAATATTGGGACTAGATTTCCAATATACTGTATGTCTTCCACATACTTAAGAAGTTAGTGGGACTCTTACTTATCTTCTCACACATACAGTTCATCCATATTTGATAAAGTCAAATATTTTGACTATCTCATTAAAAATAGAAGTACCAACTCCTCATTACCTGCTATAATTCATAAATAGATTTGCCCTCCCACTAGAGACAAATTCTCTAGATAGTGTGTGGTAATAGCAAGCAAAAATTTAGATTGATATTCCTGTTAGCAACCAGTTGGGTCACACCCATAGGTACTTTAACCATAGTCTATACTTGGTTGATGTACGGAGAGTTCATTTTGAATATCATGGTTTCAAGCCATTTGTCAGTCTCTACTCATAACGATCTCCGAATAGATCAAGAAAATATCATTCTCAATGATGTATGGTATACAGTCATTCACAATGACAAACCCATATTTTGAGAGATATATTACATACTCAGATTGACTTTCGGTGAGGAGGTGTGTGTCATGGTTGTGCTGTTGGGATGTGTAGGCAATTTCATGCATGTATTTCAAGATTTTTTCAAAAAAATTACAGTGGAAGATAACTAGATTAATCAAATTAATCTAACATGCATATGATCTAATCATCAAATCAACCTACTCTAGGATCTATGACATGTTATGTTACATATAAAATCTAAAATAATCTGAAGATAAAATCAATATGCATGCATATGAGTAGTAGATCACATCTACTTCTAATATGAGTTCAAAACTTCATACATGATCACTGGTCGATGATCTCTGCTGCTGAGAGACATGTGTTGGAAATAGTATCCCAAAACTAATCGTCAGCCTGTTGACGGTTGTGCTCATTTTTATATTTGTACATGAATTATAAATTAATAAAAATTATTTTGGTATTTTTCATCATAAAATATTTCATCTTCTAATGAACTCCTATGAAGTCCTTAGGACTATTTAGACTTGACAAAGAAGGATTTGTCATTTAGTCCTTAAATCTATTCGCGATCAAATAATACGTTGTTACCAAGGACGACAACGTTTATCAAGCATAGGTCGTTGTATGCCATATAGGTTGGTTGTCCTCTTAACTAATGAGTGTGAAGACACTGGTATGGCATACAGGTGAGATGTAAGGGTACATCTGCACTGAACGTGACCGACTCTAGAGCTATTTCTGCTATCAAGATTTGCTCTGATAGAATATGGGTATAAATATCCCTCCAACCTGAGACCGCCATGGTGACTTGCAAGCAACTCACTGCACTTAGACACTAGACTACCTGAATTTTTAATTCAGTGATGGAAGGCTGCTGGGTGTAGTCAAGTACTTGACTTGTCGGTGCGTGTGTCAAGATGGGATTGACCACTCCAGTTTAGAAACTGTGTACAGTCGTGTTTCAATTTAGCAAAACCTTGACCAGGGTAGTCCTTATGAGGAGTCACAGGACTGTTTGAGTTGAGCACGATTCGGATGATCTGATCCGGGTTGACAGTTTAACCCTGAGTCATCCTAAACACAGGGGTCAAAAGGATGAATTATACAGTAACCATATTCATGTAGGTTCTGAGTGTTGCAATTGTGACTCTTCGACCTATCCAGACATCGGATACCATTGCTAGATGGTCACTTCGATTAGTACAGAAATTGGTTCTTGTGCTACCGGCTTAAGTTTGAACCTACGGGGTCATACACATTAGAGGTTCCTATCTGATCTGATGGCTGATGTAGAATCCTATATGTTTGAGACTCAGTGATCGAGAATCAGGATTCTCTGATCATGAGTTCCACACATTATGGGTACCGGGGTCAAGAGTCCCACTGGTTGGGACTTTTCGATCAGGGTTACATATCGATGAATTCTGATGCCCGATTGCCCATCGAATTTGGACTCAGTATTTATGAGAGGTTTAATTAATGATTTGATCACTAATTAACTCAATTTGATTGAGTAATTATTTTTGGATCAAGTCCAATTGAATTGGATTTAGTTGGGTTTGACCCGATTAGGTTAAGAGTTGACCTAATTGTCAAGATGGTTTGGTCCCTGATTTGATCAGGGGTTGGACTTAGTCAATTCCTAATTTGATTAGGATTTTATTGAGTCTAATTAAGCCTAATTAAGTTGGATTTAAATTAGTCTAATTGGACCTAACTTATTTGGTTCAATTAGGTTGGTTTAAATAATTAAACCACCTTGACCCAATCTCCATGCACCACCTCACTTCCATTGCACCCATTTGAATTCATGAGAAGGAACTTCTCATAAATTTTTTTCTCATGCCAAGCCCTCTCCATGCCCCACTTTAATGTGCCAAATGGATGGATAAGGATGATTGGTTGGCCATTCAAATTCAAAATAAAGTTTGAATTTGAATGGGCAATCAATCTTTGCGCCTTATCCCTTTTTTTTACGCCCCATTTATTACATGAGAAAATATTTCTCATGAAATCACTCCATGCACAATTTAAGCCATGCCTCACGCCTTTAGTGGATAAGGGATGAGTTGGTGTCCATTTGAACTCAAAATTTGATTTGAATTCAAATGTGCAATTACTCATCTTTATCCTTTCTTTTGGATAAAATGTTTGACGTTGTTATAAAAGGAGGAGAAGAGTGGGGCGTGCAAGAAGAAGATTTTTGGAGAAAAATTCTGGAACGTGAGAAATCTTGTGCATGAGAAGAAAGTCCATATCCTTCCAAGAGAAAAAGAAAGAAAAGAAAGAAAAGTGGGTGCAAGGTTTCCAGTGAATTCCCTAAAGTTTTAACTTGGGGTTCGGGAAGTGAGAAAGTGAGCTACGAGTGTCGTGAGCCCACAAAATCTTAGGAAGATCTTCAACATCCTCTCAAGCACATCTGTTGATGATCTGAAGTGTCTGAAGAATCGACAGATATCGATCAAAGGAGTTCGATCAGCATCCACCATTAAAAGGGCTCTACAATGAGCTAGCACTCGTGAGGAGTCGATCAGATCGAAAACTTTGTGTGGATGATCCGTAGAGGTCAGAAATACTGTGTGGCTGCATCACGATGATCAGACTCTCTCGACGGTGATCAGATTGCGGTGATTTACTACCTGCACAAAGGTATTGTGTTCTGAACACATTACAGTAAAGTGTTTGCTGTTCGAATTTGAATTTCAAATTTAAATGAATACATGCTATATATCATATTTAGATCCTAGTGTAGGATAAATTTATATTAATTAATTAGATTAATTAATATTTTTTCACTATAAAATCATAATTTTGAAAAAGTTTTAAAATTATCATTTTACCCCTGCACTGAATTTTCTTCACAAATGGTATCAGAGCGGGTTCTTAGATATGATATATATATTTGCATGTGTAGATTAAGTTGTAATCTAAAAGTTTAAATTTAAAATTTAAAATTTAAAATTTGAATTTTGAAAGTTATTCGAAATTCAAAATTCAAAAATTTGAAATTTAAAATTTGAAATTTAAAATTTGAAATTTGAATTTTAAAATTCGAAATTCAAAATTCAAAAATTTGAAATTCAAAATTCAAAAATTTGAAATTCAAAATTTGAAATTTGAAATTTGATTGAAATTTCAAATTTGAAATTCAAAATTTAAAATTCAAAATTTGAAATTCAAAAATTGAAATTCAAAATTTGAAATTCAAAATTTTGAAATTTGTTTGAAATTTGAAATTCAAAATTCAAAATTCAAAATTCAAAATTTAAATTTTAAAATTGGTATACAAAGATATACTTGATCCAAGTAGCAAATAATCGAATTGGGTTGGTTGCCATGGCCGTCCGGTCATAGGAGAAAAGTAGGGTTTAAAGGCCCTCTCCTCCCATTCGATGGGGTCTTCTATGGCGGTAAGGGTGCCGCTGCAATTATATCCCATGAAGATGAAGCAGCGAAAGGAATTAATTATAAATATTTCATTGTGAAATTTATCATGAATGTGTTAGATTAGATCTAAAGGAATATTCATGATTTATTTTGATTGAGTTATTTTCTGTTAGGTAATTAGCAATAGGATTGCTATTTATGAAATGTGCTGATCTATTTGTGAAATGAGTCAACATATTTGATGAACAAAAAATAAAACTTTTCCAATTTAAAAATTATTTTCAAAATACCAAACCCTGACCCATCAGCCCAAATACTTAATTAAAAGAATTAAGTGTTGTCTAGTAGGTCTAGAATTGTGAATTAAGACCTAAGATAATTGCATAAACTTATGGATCAATGGGTTAGATGGATTAGGTCCATAATTGGGTTAGACCTAAGGTTAGCTTAAAGAAATGGACTAAATTAGAGTAATTGATCAAATCTAATCAAAAGTTGAATTAGATTAGGTCAAGGATACTCTAGACTCAACTCCAATAGTTGTAGTTGAATGGGTCCATGTCTTTAACTAGACCAAGATGGACTTAATTCATGGCTATGCGGTGGAACCCTATTTACTAAGTTGATCAAATTAAAACTAATGAACCGGTTGGTGTCTAAGGTAAGTTTGGCAGTTTGACCAGTGGTTTTTAAGCAGGAGCTACTCGCAGTGATTCGATCTCTGACGAGTTAATGGCTTATCCCCACCACTGATCTCACTTACCTGGCCAACTTGGTGAATTAGGTTTTGATTAGATCACTTGATAATTAGGGCTCACCCATGTCATTAGGTAAATCAGTTTGACTGATTTAGGTGCTCCTAATGCCAGCTTTAAGTAAATCCTTTTTAATCTGACTTGGCGAAGTCAGTGGGAGGATTTAAATTGGCTAGATATTTTTTTCTCATCTATCCTTTAATAAAATCCTCAAAAAAAAAATATTAGATCCTTAAAAATGATTAAGTTATATTGATAACTAAGTCATAGCCTCCCATTAAGTGAGTGATAATGAGTCTATTAGTTTAATAATCATTGGAGGCCCAAAGGCCTAATGCTTATTGATTAATGGAATTATCATTCATAATATGATAATTTGGTTTGAGTCTTTCTGATGGTGGTCAGGTTGGCCGGCCAAAGTCGGGTCTGATCATTTATTGGTCTGATTCATCAAATCAAATTATGTTAATGGTTAGACCTAACCAGATCTTTTCAGTGGAGGCCAAAGCCTACTGATTAGGTTCTGGGGCAAAATCAATTACTAGAAGTTGTTTAGAGAAACAACTGGTTATGAACCTACCCATAGATACACATGGGTTGACCAACCAAAGTTGGGCTCGTGTGTAGTCTGTGTGGATTCTAGTACCCACTAAGGAATTAAAGTAATTTTTTGAATTGGAGGTTGAGGCTACCAGTTCGTAAAAATACTGGGAGAAATTTTAGACTAAAGTCCAAGTCTTTAGTATTTATAATTTATGTACTAATAGAGGTCTGATTTTCCTTTATGCAGCTATGGCCACTATCCTGTCCCTCCGATCATTATTAGATAATGACAAGCTCATGAGACCTAATTTTGATAGCTGGTATCGAAAATTAAAAATCATCCTTGAGCATGAGCGGATCCTTTATGTAGTAACGGATCCGACACCTGAGGAGCCAGCCTCAAACGTTAGAGGGACGGTCCGAGACACTTATCAGAAGTGGCTCAACGACTGCACCACCGTTCGGTGCATTATGCTGGCGGCAATGAATGATGTGTTCAGTCACAGGTTCGAGAATGTCCAGCCACAGGAGATGCTTCAAATGTTGAACGACTCCTTTGGCACGCCTGATGACGTTGAAAGGTACAAAACTAGTTGTGCCATTTTCAATGCTCGGATGAGGCATGGAGCCTCAGTCACTGATCATGTACTGTACATGATCGAAATGATTGAGCACCTAACTAAACTGGGCTTTCCCCTACACGAGTAGCTCGGTAAGGATGCGATTCTTAATTCATTGCCCAAGTCCTTCCTCCCCTTCCTTACTCATTTTCGGATGACAAAGCCTGTAGTGAACTACCATGGTTTGTTGGGGTTGCTGCAAAACTTTGAGAAGGATCACCAGCTCCATAAGGAGTCAGTGAATGTTGTGGGAGGGTCTTTTTCTGGTCGTCGACCCTTTAAGAAAGGGAAGAAGAAGAATAAGAAGAAGAAGAATAAGAAGGTGCAGCTGCATGCTGGGACGTCTGCACAGGGTCAGACCAAGAAATGCAAGCCCGATCAGAGCCAGGTGGAGTGCTTCTTTTGCAAGAAGCAGGGACACTGGAAGAGGAACTGTCCTCTATACATTGCCTCCCTGGACCCGAATAGGCCAAAGAAGAAGCAAGGTACTTATATGATAACACCTTGCAACTTTTTCATTTGTGATACTACTGCCTGGGTATTGGATACCGGAAGCCCTTATCATATTTGCAATTCGATGCAGGGTCTGCAGGTCAGTAGGAGATTTGATAAAGGCGATAGATTCCTGAACGTTGGAGATAGAAGCAAAGTTCCAATTCTAGCATTAGGAATCATGAACCTTGTAATCAATTCTCGAAATATAATTCTGAGTGAATGTCACTATTATCCAAGCTTTTTATTAAATATTATTTCTGTAGGCCTTTTGGCCATGAACGGTTATCAATTTTTAATAAAAAGAAACGTTTGCAATATCATTTTGAATGGTGTTACAATATTTGTTGGACAACTTAATAATAGAATTTACTTTCTATCACAACCTGTTAATGTGGTTCAAACCTTCGGTAAACGCTCTAGAATAGATAATGTGTCAGAAGTCTACCTTTGTCACTATAGACTAGGTCATATTAATAAGAACAGGATAAACAGGTTGGCTCAAGAAGAAATTATTGAAGTAGGTGATTGTGAATCACTTCCAACCTGTGAGTCCTGTCTTCTTGGTAAAATGACCAAATCACCTTTTACTGAAAAAGGTGAGCAAGCCAGTGAACTCTTGGGTTTGGTACATTCTGATGTATGTGGACCCATGAGCTCAAGTGCAAGAGATGAATATTTCTACTTCATAACTTTCATAGACGACCTATCGAGGTATGGGTATGTCTATTTAATGAAGCATAAATCAGAGTCGTTTGAAATGTTCAAACTATTCTGAAATGAGGTAGAAAAATAAACTGAAAAGTGTATTAGAATTCTTCAATCTAATTGAGGAGGTGAATACCTTTCCAATGATTTTCTGACATATCTTGAGAAGAATGGGATTCTCTCTCAGTGGACTCCTTCTGGAACACCACAACATAATGGTGTATCTGAAAGGAGGAATCGGACCTTGTTGGACATGGTTCGATCCATGATGGGGTTTGCTGGTCTATAGATCTTCCTCTGGGAATATGCGCTCGAATCGGCTTGTTACCTTCTAAATAGAGTTTCGAGTAAGTCTGTAACCAAAATACCATATGAGATATGGATAGGACGTAAGCCAGTACTCTCGCACCTTAGGGTTTGGGGGTGTCCGGCTTATGTTAAATGTTTAATTACGGACAAGCTTGGACCTAGGTCTGACAAGTGTAATCTTATAGGGTACCCAAAAGAGACCAAAGGGTATTACTTCTACCTCGTTGATGAGCAAAAAGTGTTTGTCAGCCTTAAGGCAATCTTTTTGGAAAAGGAGTTCCTTGGTGAAGGGACTGTTGCCTCTAAGATAGAACTTGACGAAGTTCGGTAGGTAGAAAAATCGACACAAGTTGCTGAACCTGAACTGGATTTGGTTAGATCAGATCCGGAGCCCATTGTTCAAGCACCTTTAAGGCGATCTGGTAGAGTACCACGTCAATCGGACAGATACTATGGTTTCTTGGTCCGGGACGGTGATCCTATCGAACTTGATAAAAATAATGAGGATCCGATCACCTACATGGATGCAATACAGAGACCCGACTCTGAGAAATGACTGAAGGCCATGAAATCCGAAATGGAGTCTATGAAGGTTAACGATGTGTGGACATTGGTTGACTCACCCGAAGGAGTAAAACCCATAGGATGTAAGTGGGTCTTCAAGAGGAAGAGAGGCACAGACGGAAAGGTGGAAACCTATAAAGCCCGTCTGATTGCCAAGGGATATCGTCAACGTTATGGTATAGACTATGATGAGATATTTTCTCCTGTGGCAATGCTCAAATCCATTCGAATTATGCTTGCGATAGCTGCCCATCTGGACTATGAAATCTGACAGATGGATGTGAAGACAGCTTTCTTAAATGGAGAGTTGGATGAAGAGGTGTATATGATACAACCTGAATGATTCACATCCACTGATGAGTCTAAGGTGTGCAGACTACAGAGGTCCATTTATGGACTTAAGTTGGCATCCCAGAGTTGGAACATACATTTTGATAGGATGATCAAGATGTATGGCTTCGTTAGGAACGAAGAAGAGCCCTGTATTTATAAGTGGGCTAATGGTCCAGTAGTGGTATTTCTTGTATTGTATGTGGATGATATTCTCTTAATCGAAAATGATGTCCCTGCATTATAGGGAATAAAGATTTGACTGTCGTCACAGTTCTCCATAAAGGATTTGGAAGAAGCTTCCTACATCCTAGGGATGAGGATCTATAGGGATGATCTAAAAGGTTGCTTGGTTTATCCCAGTCTACATACATAGATACTATGTTGAAGAGGTTCAACATGGAGAATTTCAAGAAAGGCTATCTACCAATAGGCCATGAAATTTCTCTCTCGAAGAGGGATTGTCCGACAACACCTCAAGAGAGAGAGCGTATGGGTAGGATTCTATATGCTTCGGCAGTGGGATCTATCATGTACACCATGACATGTACACGATCAGATGTGGCATACTCACTAGGGGTAGTGAGTAGATACCAATCTGATCCAGGGGAGAATCACTGGAAGGTTGTTAAAATCATCCTGAAGTATTTAAAAAATACTAAAGACCAGTGGCTTGTTTATGGTGAATCGGACTTGAGACTTATAGGGTTTATAGACTCTAGTTTTTAGTCTGATCATGATGACAGTAAAAGTGTGTCAGAATTTATTTTTACCCTTAATGGTGGAGCTATCTGCTGGAAAAGTTTCAAGCAACACACAGTGGCTGATTCAGTTTGCGAGGTGGAGTATGTCGCCGCATCAGATGCTGCCAAAGAAGCGGTGTGGCTGAGAAAATTTATCATCGAGCTTGGAGTAGCACCCTCCCTTATTGGTCCAGTTCTGCTCTACTGTGACAGCTCTGGAGCCATTGCTCAGGCGAAGAAACCAAAGGCACACCAGCGGATGAAGCATATTCTGCACCGCTACCATCTCATCCGAAAAATTATGGATCGAGGTGACGTCGATCTTCAGAAGATCGATGGGAAGGAGAACTTGGCTGACCCATTCACTAAAGCCATTGCGGTGAAGGAGTTCGACAACTACAAGTCGAAGATGGGTATTAGATACTGCACTGATTAGCTTTAGGCCAAGTGAAAGATTATTGGGAATAGTGTCCCAAAGCCAATCGTCAGCCTGTTGATGGTTGTGCTCATTTTTGTATTTATACATGAATTATGAATTAATAAAAATTATTTTGATATTTTTTATCATAAAATGTTTCATCTTCTAATGAACTCCTATATTGTGGTGAAGTCCTTAGGACTATTTAGACTCGACAAAGGAGGATTTGTCGTTTAGTCCTTAAATCTGTTCGTGACCAAATGATACGTTGTTACCAAGGATGACAATATTTATCAAGCATAGGTCATTGTGTGCCATATAGATTGGTTGTCCTCTTAACTAATGAGTGTGGAGACACTGGTATGGCATACAAGTGAGATGTAAGGGTACATCTGCACTGAACGTGACTGACTCCGGAGCTATTTTTGCTGTCAAGATTTGCTCTGATGAAATATGAGTATAAATATCCCTCCAACCTGAGACCGCCACGGTGACTTGCAAGCAACTCACTGCACTTAGGCACTGGACTACCTGAATATTTAATTCAGTGACGGAAGGCTGCTGGGTGTAGTCAAGTACTTGATTTATCGGTGCGTGTGTCAAGATGGGATTGACCACTCCAGTTTAGGAACTGTGTACAGTCATGTTTCAATTTAGCAAAACCTTGGTCAGGGTAGTCCTTGTGAGGAGTCACAGGACTGTTTGAGTTGAGCATGATTCGGATGATCTGATCAGGGTTGACAGTTTAACCCTGAGTCATCCTAAACACAGGGGTCAAAAGGATGAATTATACAGTAACTATATTCATGTAGGTTTTGAGTATTGCGATTGTGACTCTTCGACCTATCCAGATATCGGGTACCATTGCTAGATGGTCACTTCGATTAGTACAAGAATTGGTTCCTGTGCTACCGGCTTAGGTTCGAACCTGTGGGGTCACACACATTAGAGGTTCCTATCTGATCTGATGGCTGATGTAGAATCCTACATGTTTGGGACTCAGTGATCGAGAATCAAGATTCTTTGATCACGAGTTCCACACATTATGGGTACCGGGGTCAAGAGTCCCACTGGTTGGGACTTTTTGATCAGGGTTACATATCGATGAATTCTGATGCCCGATTGCCCATCGGATTTGGACTCAGTATTTATGAGAGGTTTAATTAGTGATTTGATCACTAATTGACTCAATTTGATTGAGTAATTATTTTTGGATCAAGTCCAATTGAATTGGACTCAGTTGGGTTTGACCCGATTAGGTTAAGAGTTGACCTAATCGTCAAGATGGTTTGGTCCCTGATTTGATCGGGGGTTGGCTTAGTCAATTCCTGATTTGATTAGAATTTTATTGAGCCTAATTAAGCCTAATTAAGTTGGGTTTAAATTAGTCTAATTGGACCTAACTTATTTGGTTCAATTAGGTTGGTTTAAATAATTAAACCACCTTGACCCAATCTCCATGCGCCACCTCACTTCCATTGCACTCATTTGAATTCATGAGAAGCAACTTCTCATGAATTTTTTTCTCACACCAAGCCCTCTCCATGCCCCACTTTAATGTGCCAAATGGATGGATAAGGATGATTGGTTGGCCATTCAAATTCAAAATAAAGTTTGAATTTGAATGGGCAATCAATCTTTGCGCCTTATCCCTTTTTTTTACGTCCCATTTGTTATATGAGAAAAGGTTTCTCATGAAATCACTCCATGCACAATTTAAGCCACGTCTCACGCCTTTAGTGGATAAGGGATGAGTTGGTGTCCATTTGAATTCAAAATTTGATTTGAATTCAAATGTGCAATTACTCATCTTTATTCTTTCTTTTGGATAAGACGTTTGACGTTGTTATAAAAGGAGGAGAAGAGTGGGGCGTGCAAGAAGAAGATTTTTGGAGAAAAATTCTGGAGCATGAGAAGTCTTGTGCATGAGAAGGAAGTCCATATCCTTCCAAGAGAAAAAGAAAAAAAAGAAAGAAAAGTGGGTGCAAGGTTTTCGATGAATTCCTTAAAGTTTTAACCTGGGGTTCGGGAAGTGAGAAAGTGAGCTACGAGTGTCGTGAGCCCACAAAATCTCTGAGAGATCTTCAACATCCTCTCAAGCATGTCTGTTGATGATCCAGAGTATCCGAAGGATCGACAAACATCGATCGAAGGAGTTCGATCAGCATCCGTCGTTGAAAGGGCTCTACAACGAGCTAGCACTCGTGAGGAGTCGATCAGATCGGAAGCTTCATGTGGACGATCCACAGAGGCCAGACATGTTGTGTGGCTGCATCATGATGATCAGACTCTCCCGACGGTGATCAGATTGCGGTGATTTACTACCCGCACAAAGGTATTGTGTTCTGAACACATTACAGTAAAATGTTTACTGTTCAAATTTGAATTTCAAATTTAAATGAATGCATGCTATATATCATATTTAGATCCTAGTGTAGGATAAATTTATGTTAATTAATTAGATTAATTAATATCTTTTCACTGTAAAATCATAATTTTGAAAAAGTTTTAAAATTACCATTTTACCCCTGCACTGAATTTTCTTCACAACATGGTGGAGAGGATCTTTGCTGGTTGCTCACAGCCACACATGCATCCAGCCTCTACAAAAAATTCACTTAAAGTTTCGATATGATCGGTCTTCTCAGGAGTGCTCGCTCGCGTGAAAACCTTCATCTTGACTGATCTAGATTCTTTTTTCAAATCTCTGAAACCTTTTCAGAGGTTGAAGATGGATTTCTGGAGGAGATGAAGATGTAGAAGAAAGATGGAGAAAAAATTAATTTTCTTCTAATTTATTCTCTCTTCCCAAATCTAAAAGATCAAAAATCTGAAATTCAGATTTTTGCACACACCCCAAGAGAGAGGACCCTCCTCTCTATTTTTTATACCATGAACTATGCCCAAACTTCCACCACATGAAGAACTCTCTTCTCGTATCTTACACACACAAAAGAAATCACAAAAGCCCCTTTTATAAGCATGTAAGGAGGTGGGGTGAAGAGTCCTAATGATCCTGGACTCTTACAGGATTCCACCTCTCTTCACAATTCCACTAAAGTCCTGATCAAATCAGGGATAATTCTCTTTTAGCGATTAGATCATCTCATAATCTAATCAGATGAAACCTAATTGAATCTAATTCAATTAGATTTTATTTAATCCTCTTTGCTCAATCAAATTGAGCTAATCAACAATCTAATGTTAATTAATCCTCTATTAATTCACTAATACTTGGTGAATTAATTTATTGTGACTTTTGTATAAGGTTAATTATCAGTCGAATTGATGATTAAGCCCTTGAACAATTCTCAATCATTGATCAGCCACATAATCAGTCAGAAACTTTTTTGAGTGTGACCCCATAGGTTCGAACCTAAGTCGGTAGCACAGGAACATCTTCCTAAACCAATCGATGTAACCATCTAGCAATGATGACCTGATGTTCGGATAGGTCGAATGAAGGCGAAGCAACATTCAAGAACCTATTGATGTATGGTTATCGTATAATTCATCCCTTTAATCCTAATGCTTGAGGACGACCTAGGATTTAACTATCAATCCTAGATAAATCATCCACATTATATTTCAATCTTTTTCAAATCCATCACATGGATTATCCGGGCCTAGGTTTTGCTAAATTGAAATACACTGATGCATATCTCCTACTAATTCAGAGGGATCAATCTCATCTTGACTCACGCACCGACTTGACAAGTATTTGACTATACTCAAAAATCTTTCATTACTGAATTAAAAACTCAGTTAGTCCGGCACTAAAGTACAGTGAGTTGCTTGCAAGTCACCGTGGTGATCTCAGGTCGGAGAGACACTTATACCCATACCCTTCACGAGCTACCCTTGATAGTAGAGTGCTCCACAGTTGGTCATGTTCAGTGACGATGTACTCCTACATCTCACCTACATGCCATACTAGTGTCTCTACATTATTTGGTTACAAGAATAACCAACGCATATGACATACAACAACCTACATTTGATATCATTATCGTCCTAATAACAGGTGTTGGGTATAAAGTACCCCCCAGTCAAAGTTCGTGACGGGAATGACCCTTCAGGGATTCTACTGACTTTCGACCTTCGACGACATCTCTCCGACCCCCTCTAGCGGCGAGCCTCCGCAATACTCCCAAGTTTTGCCGACAGATAAACCCCCACCAGCATCGACCGGATTCTTCGTGGCGGACGGACTCCACCCAAGTTTCCACGTTGATCGACCACCTTCTAGACTTCGCCCGGACTCCTATGGGAGCCGGACCTCATCCCTGACTTCGGCTGCAGGCAGACTTCGTCTGGACTCCTACGAGAGCCAGACTCCGCCCACGACTTCAATCACAGGTAGACTTCGTCCGGACTCCTACGGGAGCTGGACTTCGCCCCCGACTTCACTTGCAGGCAGACTTCATCCGGACTCCTATGGGAGCCAGACTCCGCCCACGACGTCACTTGCAGATAGACTTCGCCCGGACTCCTATGGGAGCTAGACCTCATCCCCAACTCCGGCTGCAGGCAGACTTCGTCCGGACTCCTATGGGGCCGGACTCCGCCTATGACTTCAATCACAGGTAGACTTCGTCCGAACTCCTACGGGAGCCGGACTTTGCCCCCAACTTCACTTGCAGGCAGACCTCATCCAGACTCCTATGGGAGCCGGACCTCATCCCCGACTCTGGCTACAGGAAGACTTCGTCCGGACTCCTACGAAAACTGGACCTCGTCCCCGACTCCGGCTGCAGGCAGACTTCGTCCGGACTCCTACGGGAGCCGGACTCCGCTCACGACTTCAATCACAGGTAGGCTTCGTCCGGACTCCTACGGGAGCTAGACTTCACCCCCGACTTCACTTGCAGGCAGACTTCGTCTGGACTCCTACGGGAGCCGGACTCCGCCCACGACATCACTTGCAGATAGACTTCGCCCGGACTCCTATGGGAGCCGGACCTCGTCCCCGACTCCGGCTGCAGACAGACTTCGTCTGGACTCCTACGAGAGCCGGACTCCGCCCACGACTTCAATCATAGGTAGACTTCATCCGGACTCCTACGGGAGTCGGACTTCACCCCCAACTTCACTTGCAGGTAGACCTCGTCCGGACTCCTATGGGAGTCGGACCTCGTCTCCGACTCCGGCTGCAGGAAGACTTCGTCCGGACTCCTACGGGAACCGAACCTCATCCCTGACTCTGGCTGCAGGCAGAATTTATCCAGACTTCTATGGGAGCCGGACTCCGCCCACGACTTCAATCACAGGTAGACTTCGTCCGGACTCCTACGGGAGCCGGACTTCGCCCCCAACTTCAATTGCAGGTAGACTTCGCCCGAACTCCTATGGGAACCGAACCTCGTCCCCGACTCCGACTGTAGGCAGACTTCGTTCGGACTCCTACGGGAGCCGGACTCCACCCATGACTTCACTTGCAGGCAGAATTCGTCCGGACTCCTACGGGAACCGGATATCGTCCCCGACTCCGGTTGCAGGCAGACTTCGTACGAACTCCTACGGGAGCCAGACTCCGCCCATGACTTCAATCACAGGTAGACTTCATTCGAACTCTTACGGGAGCCGGACTTCGCCCCCAACTTCAATTGCAGGTAGACTTCACCCGGACTCCTATGGGAACCGGACCTCATCCCCGACTCCGACTGCAGACAGACTTCGTCCGGACTCCTACGGGAGCCAGACTCCGCCCACGACTTCACTTGCAGGCAAACTTCGTCCGGACTCCTATGGAAATCGGACCTCATCCCCGACTCCGGCTGCAGGCAGACTTCGTCCGGACTCCTACGGGAGCCGGACTCCGCCCACGACTTCAATCACAGGTAGACTTCGTCCGGACTCCTACGGGAGCCGGATTTCACCCCCGACTTCAATTGCAGATAGACTTCGTCCGGACTCCTACGGGAGTCAGACTTCATCCCCGACTGCAGGAAGACTTCGTCCGAACTCCTACGGGAGCCAGACTTCGAGCTCCTATTGCAAGCGACCCACTTCGAGTTACTGCTGCAAATGATCTACTTCAAGTTCCTACCACGAGCGGCCTTGGCCGAGACTCCTCGATAAATGATCCCCGTCTGGGCTTCTACGGAGACCGGACTCCAACCAAACTTCGACCGACAGGCCTGGACCCTCTGGCAGGCTGCAGCAACGGCCACAACTCTGCTCCACTTCTCGCAACGGACTCTGCGAGGCTCCATCACTCCCTGGCAGGCCACAGTAACGGCCATGACTCTGCTCCACTTCCTGCGACAGATTTCATGCGGCTCCATCACTCCCTGACAGACCACAATAATGGCCACGATCCTGCTCCACTTCCTGTGACAGATACCGTGCGGTTCCTCCATCCTCTGGCAAGTCACGACAACGGACGCCGCTCCACTCCCCGCAACAGACTCCACGTGGCATGTCCCATTGATAGCCATGATTCCACTCCACTACTCTTCACAATAAACTCCTCCTGACCCTGGGCAGCCCACTGCCAGATGGTTAAAAACATCGCTATCAGTCTGTTGCCCCCTCCACCTATAAAAAGGAGACCCCAGATACGTTATTCTCTAAGCTCTCATTTCTTACCTAAAAACTCTGCTAAAATTTTTGTTCGAGCACTCCATTCTTGTTGAGGCAGAGAACTGACTTGAGCGTCGGTGGGTCTTGCCGGAGCAACCCCACCTCCGGTTTAGACTTCTTTTGCAGGTCCCGAAGGCGACCGCGACTCCCTTGACTCCAGCTTCTCCAATGCAGACGGATTTTTGCACCAACAGGATTGGCGCTAGAAGAAGGGGCTGTGTCTTCACAGTACCCTTATTCTTAAAGGAGCTCTCAATGGGACCGCCTCTGATCATCTTTTCCGACGTCCTCTCCTCCTTCCTCCACTAGGTCCTCACCCGATGCCTCCCCGCAAAGCATCCACGCGACGATCCATGGCCTCCATGGCCAGATCTCAGGCTTCGACCTCACCTCCAGTTTCCTAGCCTCCCCCTCCTCTTCCGGCAACGGCGATTGGTGCAGAGCAATTTGACCTACTGGTGCAGCAGGTCAGAGGCCTCACTGAAGCTGTGCAAGCCATGCAACAGCAGCAGCAGCCGCAGGCATCAGTGCGACTGGAAAGAGCATCATCGGAACCCCAAAATTCGATGGTGGGATGGGCCACTTGGGCCAGCCACCCCATCTTTCCTGGAAAGATGAATCCAAGGGTGGAGAGCCCTCAATCAGACCACGATTCCACCCCTGAAAGATCTCTACCTCCATTCTGCCAGAAGACCCTCGAGACCCGTAGTCGAGAGGATTTCCTGGATCGGAGGCTCCAGGAGATGAACAGGTGGATCGAAGAGCTCCGCCATGCTCCCCCCACTTATGGTGAGGACATTTACACTGACCCTCCCTTTTCTCAAATGATCATGCAGGAATCGATCCCGCCGAACTTCAAACTCCCTCAATTCGAAAGCTATGACGGGACTTTAGACCCAGTTGACCACTTGGAGGCCTTCCAGACAATGATGCTGCTTCATGGCATGCCCGATGCCATTCTATGCCGAGCCTTCCCATCCACCTTGAAGGGAGCGGCGAGAAACTGGTACTCGGCGCTAAAGTCGGGTACCATCTTTTCCTTTGATCAGATGAGCCACCAATTTATGGCTCATTTTGTCAGCAGCCAGTGCCCCCGGAAGGGTTCGGAGTCCCTCATCAACATCAAGCAGAGGGAGGGGGAGTCCATTCGGGCCTACATCAACCATTTCAATGTTGCCGCACTGGAGGTCCGGAACTTGGACCAATCGATAGCGATGGCCGCCCTGAAAGGCGGCCTCCAGAAGAACGACCTTTTATTCTCCCTGAAAAAGAAGTTCCCCAAGGATTTTGCTGACCTGTTGGCTCGGGCCGAAGGGTACGCCCGAGCGGAAGAAGCCTTCAAAATGAAGGACGAGAAGACCACGAGAGAGCGGCAGGCGGGAGACTCGAGTAAGCCCGCGGTTGAAAAAGGGCCGAGGGAAGCTCGACCACGTTCTCGAACTCCTTTTGGGCACAAGCACGTCCAGTCTCCTCCCCAAGCATGCAGGCAGGGAAGCTCGAAGCACCGAGCTCGATGGGGCTCTCCCCCGGGAAGATTCTGCAGCTATGCCCCCCTCAATGCATCAAAAACCCAGGTGCTGATGGAGGTCAGAGAGTAGCTCCTAAGGCCAGAGAGGATGCGCACGCACCCAGGGAAACGCAATCCTAACAAGTTCTGCCTCTACCATCGCGACCACGGCCATGACACGGAGGAATGCATCCAGCTCCGAGACGAGATCGAGGAGCTCATCCGACGGGGTCAACTTGATAGGTTCATTCGGCGTCGGCCTGAAGGTAGAGAAGATCGGCCAAGGGCCCTGCCACAGCCTGAGCCGCCAAGGAGGGAAGAGCAGCCCGGAGATCGGCCTCCAATCGAGATTATCAACTCCGTCTCTGGAGGACCTTGACAGGAAGCAGACCTTCCATAGTGCCAGGATTTGAAAACTTGTAAATGTATAACGAACGACTCTATTTTAAATCAAGATTCCATTCAGATCTGTACATCTTTTCCTTTTTGGCACGGACCTGTAACGACAGGGGACGACCCCTTCGGACAACAAAAATAAACCCTAATGTGGGCGAAGTCGAAGGCTTGGTTACCCTTAGATCGGATGGGGGGAGAGGCCAAACAGCACCCATATGTGCCCCCACAGTCATGTTAGGGATAGGAGGAGAACCTCGCCCTAACATGAGCAAAGTCGAAGGCTCGGTTTCTCTTAGACCGGATGGGGGGAGAGGCCAAACAACACCCACATGCACCCCACAGCCATGTTAGGGATAGGAGGAGAACCTCGCCCTAACATGAGCAAAGTCGAAGGCCCGGTTCCTCTTAGACCGGATGGGGGGAGAGGCCAAACAGCACCCACATGCACCCCCACAGCCATGTTAGGGATAGGAGGAGAACCTCGCCCTAACATGAGTAAAGTCGAAGGCCCGGTTCTCCTTAGACCGGATGGGGGGAGAGGCCCTGCAACGCCCACATGTGCCCCCACAGCCATGTTAGGGACAAGAGGAGAACCTCGCCCTAACATGAGCAAAGTCGAAGGCCCGGTTACACTCAGACCGGATGGGGGGAGAGGCCCCACAGTGCCCATATGCACCCCCATAGCCCTGTTAGAGACAAGAGGAGGACCTCGTCCTAACCTGGGCTAAAATCGATTATGTCAGAAATAGGGGAAGAACTCCGTCCTAATGTCAGTCGAGATCTGGTCCTTTAAGACCAGATAGGAAGAAGGGATCCTTCCCAGCGACCCCTTCGCGCTCCCACGACCCCACCAAGAGTAGAGGGAAAACCCTCACTCGGAAAAAGAAAAGGAAAAAGGGGAGGGGAGTTAAGAAGGAAAGCGACAGACTGCATCAGCGATGAATGGGAAACAAATTGCATCAAAGATGCAAGGAACCTCATCTCAGCAAGGATTGGGGTTCTTATCAAAATCCCCGACCTTCAAGAAAGCTCTAAACACGAGCCAGAGATAAGGCTACTTCCTCAGGGCGACGATAAGCCCGAACCTCCAAGCTTGAACTCCGAAAGGAGGCGTCAGACCTGAGTGGTCCCGGACAAATCAGCAGCCATAAATAGAAGGGCGGGTCAATGCGACGGTGATCGGGTACTTTCGAGCGGCATCGATATCGGATAATGCAAAAGCCGAAGGAAGCTCGGCAAATGACAATTCAACACATGAGTAAAGGAGGTAATGAAAAATTTCCTTTGCATTAATTAAGTATATATTACAGAGCCCTTGAGGCTGAAGAAGAAAGATGACAAGACAAGCAAGCCGATGCGATGACGACCAAGAACCTCTAGACGACATCGGCATCAAAAAGAAAAAGAAAAGCTACAACACCAACAAACAAACAAGCGGCAAAAGGAGACATATAGGAGGACGAAAGACAAAAAGAGCCCTAAGGGGGTCCGGCTTCCTCCGACCTCGAGCTTTCGGCTTCGACCCTCGACAGGGAGCACCTTAAACTTTCGACTTCTGCTTCTAATTCTTTCTCTCTCATTAGTATCTCCATGTATCTTCGGTGAAATCGCTGGCTTTCATTCTCTGCCTCTCGATGCCTTTTTCTCAGGACCTCAGATTCTGCCTCTGCATCCTTGATGGCCTGCTGCTCGCATACCAGCTGGATCTTCAATTGCTGCAGCTCGGCCTTCCCCTCCCCAAGGGCGACAGATAGCTCTTCTACGATTCTTCTCAGGGATTGGAGTTCACTGGAATCCAGAGGGGGAGCAAGCTGAGCCCCTCCAGCTAGCTACCTCTGAAGGCGGGCAACCTCATCGGTCGCCATCCTGAGCTTTCCCCTGTATTCGTCCACCTGCCTGCACCAGCTGGCCTGGTACGCATCATAGCTCGCCTCGGCATCCTGGAGTTGCTGCTGAAGGTCGGAGACTTTCTTTGACCATTCTCGATCGCTATCGGCCCAAGTAGGAAGCCGGGATGAGCTTCCTTCCAACTGGCTAATCCTCTCCTGTGCAACCGACAGCTCCACTCTGAGGGAACTGATCTTGGCAGCTTGAGCCCAAGATCGATTGCTAGTGCACTTCTTGTGTTCCTCAAGCTCCTTCTTGAAGTTCGCTTTTCTCTGACTGTACTCCATGATCCCCTTCACGTGGAGGTTCCGAAAGTGGGTGGCCTCCGTGGTGGCTTCAGAGTGGCTCTCCCTCAACCTGCAAAGTTTGCCATCCATCTTCTTCAACCTCTTTGTCAAATGATGAACTTTCTTCTTCAGACGTTGGATCATGGATTTCAGCGGAATTCCCTGTAGCAGGGGAAGCGCTTCGGCAGGACACAGCCATCGAGAGGCAAAAGCATCAAGGCGCATCTCATCGCAAAAAAAAAAAAAAAGAGAGAGAGAGGGGGAGCAGAGTGGAGAAGCCCTCCAAAAGGAGAAATCCGATTTTATTGAATAAATATTTCTTAAGGACAAGAGGGAAAAGAAAAAAAATTGTAATAAAGAAAAAATACAAGGTCAGAGGTCTCAGACCTCTGAGGTAGGGGTTGGAGAGCTCGGTGTTCCCGGAAGGGGAGCTGCGGTGGCAGTAGCAGTGGGAGAGGGACCGGCTTCATCTTTAGACGCCTCGCCCAGGAAGCTGAGGTCGAGCTCGAGAAATTTCTGGACTACCTTCTCCTGGCAGAGCTCGAATCCTTTGATGAATGCTTCTTGGCCAAACTTGACGTTCAGATCCCTCATCTCCGTAGAGGCCTTGAACTCCTCCACCACTAGAGCCCTGGCCTTTGAGACCAGGATCGGGATTTGCTCTGCCAAGTTTGCGACCTCGGCCTCCGCCTTCCTCACCGTCTCCTCTAAGGTCTGCTTCTCTTTCTCTAGGGCCTGCTTTTCTTTCTCCAGGGCCTCTTGGAGGGTGACTACCTCGACTGCCTTCTCTTTGAGGCGGGCAGCTTCAGCCCGATGACTCTCCTCCGCCTGGATGGCATCCCTCCTCGCCTGGTTCATCACCTCGATATTGGCAAGGAGCTGGTGCCCGATCTACAAGGGCGGCTAGGAGGTCAGAACGAAGGTCGAGAAGCTAATTAAACAAAGGAGCGAGGAGGGGGCAAAAGGTGAATCTGTTTACCTCGAGAAAGGACCCAAGGGAATCCCAAACCCACTGTTCGGGATCGACGTGATCAATCCTCTCGATGACCTCGGGCAGGATGCAGCCGTCAATCAACCACTTTATCAAGTCCCTATCATTGAAGGAATTCTCCTCTGGCTCTTCGTTGGAACCGTGGGATTCTTCGATGGCGGCCCGACGGCTACTCACCCTGCGGGCCACCGACTTCCTTCTCCTCCCCCTCTCGGCCCCAGGCACCATCTCGATGCGGTCCCCTGAGGCTGGAACCTCAGTGGGAGAGCTCCTTGAAAAGGCCTGGGGAGCTGGGGGATCGGCGTCTGAAAGAACGTCGATCGTGGGGGCTGCCTGGGCAGGTGCGACTGAGCTCGTCTCCTCCGTTCTGGCCTTCTTTGCTGATCCGAAGGCCGCGGCACCTTTTCTTTTGTGGGCCTTGAGGCCCTTGACGAGCATCCGTGCTGCTTCGGCGTTCATTCCTAAAAAAAAAAAAAAAAGAAAGAAAAGAAGAGAGAGAAAGAAGATCAGTGATGGGGTGAAAAAGGAAGAAGCGACATGCAAAAAAAAAAAAAGAGAAGAAGAAGAAGAGCAGGAGAAAAGAAGAGGAAAGGAAAGGTGGGATACTCGCAGGATCCTGGGGACTCAAGCTGATGTTGAACAAAAACTGCTCCTTCAGAAGGTTGGGAAGGGAAGGAGCCGAATAACCAAGAAGCTTCCGGGTGGCCTGAAGGTCGTCCTCCCCCAGGCTAGGAGCCCGACGGACAGAGTCCCTCAGAGAGCCCCAAGGAGGCAATCCCAGCCTCAAAGTCGGGCAGTGGACGAAGAGGTACTTTCCCTTCCAGTTGTGGATTGAAGAGGGAGCACCTTTCAGCAACCCTTTCTTACCAAACTGGAGGGAGAAATACCACCAGTCCTTCACCGAGGGGTGGTGCTTGAAGGTGTAAAAATACCTAAACAAAGAAAGAGATAGCTGGACTTCGACTACATGGCAAAGGGAGAGGAACCCCATCAAAAACCTAAAGAAATTCGGCACTACTGAAGCTAAAGAAATATCTAAGAAACGGAAGAGGGCAACGACGAAAGGCGGAAGCGGAAGCCAGAGTCCGACACAGAAGGCCTCCTGATACAGGCAGAAACAACCAGGTTGGGGGGTGCTAGCCCGGTCGGAGGGATCAGAAAGCTCCAGATCATACTCCGGAGGAACTCCATACTGAACCCTTATCAGTAGAAGTTCGTCCGGAGTCAGAGAACAAGGTATGGCACCTGACGCAAAAATCGGACGAGGCCCAGCCCTAGATGTGGGTTCGTCTACAGTGTGGGGATCTTAGGGGGCTGACGCGGACGAACTCCTGGAACCACTAGAGGCGGAGGTGTCGGAAGACATTTCAAACGAAGACCCTAAAGATCTCAAAGAAATCAGGCAGGACAAGAGGCGAAAGGCTTGCAGGAGACCAAACCAGAGGAAGGCGGCAGAAGAAAAATGGAGGAGAAAAGGCCCTTAAATGGCAAGAAGAAAAATGAAGGTTTCGGGACCAACCTAGATTGCTCTGAAGGATGTAGAGGGACGAGGACAGGGACGACTCGAAGAACGCTTAGGGCCAAGGCGGACGCCAAAGAGGGTCAGAGCTCTCGGAGAGAAGGCAGACACCCACGGAACTCTCAGGCGGAATGGGACTCCTGAAGGTGGAAAGATGGATTTAAATAGACCCTGGGATCCGACGCTATAATGATCACGGATCTCCCTAGGCCGACCCACGCTCGCCACGTGTCCCACTCACCACCGCAGGCAGCTAAAAGCTGCTGACAGCTGACAGAGCCATTACTGCACCATGCTTGGGCCAACATACCAACGGGAATTCTGAAAGGTCCCTTCGGATCGCCCCGATTTGAAAAGACTCCAGCACGCGTGCATTTAATGCCAGAACATCCGAGGGCGATCGTGCACGGGATTCAAGGGGATAACTTCGGCTGCAAAAATTTTTCTGTACTTCCTTCGTTCGAAATTCGAACTCGGAAGTAGGAGGACTGGTGTTGGGTATAAAGTACCCCCTAGCCGAAGTTCGTGACGGGAATGACCCTTCAGGGATTCTACTGACTTCCGACCTTCGGCGACATCTCTCCGAACCCCTCTGGTGGTCGAGCCTCCGCAACACTCCCAAGTTTTGCCGATGGATAAACCCCCACCAGCGTCGATCGGATTCTTCATGGCGGACGGACTCCACCCAAGTTTCCATGTTGATCGACCACCTTCTAGACTTCGCTCGGACTCCTATGGGAGTCGGACCTCATCCCCGACTCCGGCTGCAGGCAGACTTCGTCCGGACTCCTACGGGAGTCGGACTCCGCCCACGACTTCAATCAGAGGTAGACTTCGTCTGGACTCCTACGGGAGCCGAACTTCGCCCCCGACTTCACTTGCAGGCAGATTTCATCTGGACTCCTACGGGAGCCGGACTCCACCCACGACGTCACTTGCAGATAGACTTCGCCCAGACTCTGGCTGCAGGCAGACTTCGTCCAGACTCCTACGGGAGCCGGACTCCGCCCACGACTTCAATCACAGGTAGACTTCGTCCGGACTCCTACGGGAGCTGGACTTCGCCCCCAACTTCACTTGCAGGCAGACCTCGTCAAGACTCCTACGGGAGCTAGACCTCGTCCCTGACTCCAGCTGCAGGAAGACTTCGTCCGGACTCCTACGGGAACCGGACCTCATCCCCGACTCTGGCTGCAGGCAGACTTCGTCCAGACTCCTACGGGAGCCGGACTCCGCCCATGACTTCAATCATAGGTAGACTTCGTTCGAACTCCTACGGGAGCCGGACTTCACCCCCGACTTCACTTGCAGGAAGACTTCGTCTGGACTCCTATGGGAGTCAGACTCCGCCCACGATGTCACTTGCAGATAGACTTTGCCCGGACTCCTATGGGAGCCAGACCTCATCCCCGACTCTGGCTGCAGGCAGACTTCGTCCGGACTCCTACGGGAGCCGGACTCCGCCCACGACTTCAATCACAGGTAGACTTCGTCCGAACTCCTACGGGAGCCGAACTTCTCCCCCAACTTTACTTGCAGGCAGACCTCGTCCGGACTCCTACGGGAGCCGAGCCTCATCCCCGACTCCAGCTGCAGGAAGACTTCATCCAGACTCCTACGGGAATCGGACCTCGTCCCCGACTCCGACTGCAGGCAGACTTCGTCCAGACTCCTACGGGAGCTGGACTCCGCCCATGACTTCAATCACAGGTAGACTTCGTCCGGACTCCTACGAGAGCTGGACTTCGCCCCCAACTTCAATTGCAGGTAGACTTCGCCCGGACTCCTACGGGAACCGAACCTCATCCCCGACTCCGGCTGCAGGCAGACTTCATCCAGACTCCTACGGGAGCCGGACTCCGTTAATCATTGATCAGCCACATGATCAGTCAGAAACTTCTTTTGAGTATGACCCCATAGGTTCGAACCTAAGTCGGTAGCATAAGAATACCTTTCTGAATCAATCGATGTAACCATCTAGTAATGATGACCCGACATCCAGATAGGTCGAATGAAGGTGAAGCAACATTTAAGAATCTATTGGCATATGGTTACCGTATAATCATCTCTTTGATCCTAATGCTTGAGGACGACCTAGAATTTAACTATCAATCCTAGATAAGTCATTCATATTATATTTTAATCTTTTTTAAATCCATCATATGGATTATCCGAATCTAGATTTTGCTAAATTGAAATACACTGATGCATATCTCCTACTAATTTAGAGGGATCAATCCCATCTTGACTCACGCACCAACTTGACAAGTACTTGACTATATCAAAAAATTATCCATTACTAAATTAGAAACTCAATTAGTTTATTATCAAAGTACAGTGAGTTACTTGTAAATCACCATGGTGATCTCAAGTCGAAGGGATATTTATACCTATACCCTTTACGAGCTATCCTTGACAGTAGAGTGCTCCGCAATTGGTCACGTTCAGTGACGATGTACTCCTACATCTCATCTGCATGTCATACCAGTGTCTCCACACTATTTGGTTATGAGGACAACCAATGCATATGGCATACAATGACCTACACTTGAAATCACTATCATCGTAATAATAGCGTATCGTTTGATCATGAATCAGTTTAAGGACTATGCGATAAATCTTTCTTTATCGATCAAAATAGTCCTAAAGACTTCATCACAATATAGGAGTTCATTAGAAGATATAATCTTATGATTAAAAATATCAAATAATTTTTATTATTTATAAATTTATATATATTTATAATTAGCACAATCGTCAAACGATTGGTTTTAGGACATAATTCCTAACATGTGCCTCATTAATGAGCACACCTGATCAAGGATCAACTTGTAGGCACTCCACAGGTTATGACAGGATAGTTCATAGGTCTTGAACTTCTTAAGTTCAATTATCCTTCCACTATCTCTTTAGAAATTTTTTTTTTCCAAAAGGAGGCATACCTACTGACAAAATGCCTTTTATCTAGTAGGGTGGTAGAAGTAGTATCATATACTATTCTTTAAGATAACCTATAAACTTATATAAACTTATTCTAGCATAAAACTTATGTACATCAACTTTTTTCACATAAGTTGGGCAACCTGCCTCTTTCCATATCTGATATGGAGTGCTAGTAACAGATATTGATGGTATCTAATTCAAAACACATGCAGCAATTTTTAGGGCATTTCCTTAGAATGAGATAAGAAGTTTTGTGAAGCATATTAAGGAACACACCATATCTCATATGGGGTATCCATCTTTGGATTGAGATATTATTAGTCTTCGAACATCTATATGTTTAAGATCTAATACTTTCGCTCACATCTTTTTTCATGTCCAGTAAATGGGATCTTGGTTATTTGTCTATGAAACAAGATTTACAAGTTCTATATGATTCAAAATCATATAGACAAAAAACTCTTCTTTGTATTATTTGTTTATCTTTGACTCACAAAAATAGTCAAGTTAGCAATGCCAGAGATATGTGACCATCACATATTCTTTTCTTGTTTTTATCAACATGAAGAACAACAACATTGAGTGATAGAAATATAAGACCATAAATCCATAGCCTTAAAATTTATCAAAGTAGAGCAACTTTTACTCTACATATTAATTTCAAAATCATACTACAATAGCAAAGAAATTAAAATAATATTTCTGATAAATTCAAGTATATAATAATGGTCTATTAGTTTCAAAATCTTACTAGAAGGTTACATAGGTTCCTACCATCTTAGCATGAATGGACTATCCATTAGTACTAAAAAGCATGTAGTCATCTGACTTCAACTTTATAGGTTCAGCAATACTTTGCATAAGTCAAACCTATATAAGATATCATATATCCCAAATTTTAAAGCTGAAGCACTCAATGATAAAAATTAGTTTGTATCATATATAAACTATTAGCAGATGCAACCTTTGCATCTTGCCACTGCTTCATATTTGTAAGACAACTCTTGTAATTTATCTTTAACACTCATTATTACTGTAATGATAATAGATACCTATGGTGAAGATAATCTTCACTTTTCTTTTCCTAGAAGATACTAAAGAAGGAATCCAGGAGAGTTAATAGGATCACATCTTGGATTAACTGACTATCCTTGATAAAGACTTAATCACATGATTAAATTAATTAGGATATATTTGACAGTCATACTGTCATCCCATAATATCGCATATGCGATTTTTTCTTCTTTATAGTATCATCTTTAAACAAATCAGACTCAGGAGAATAGGAGACTATCTCATATGTGAGAATTATTCTCAGATTTCTCAACCAGTTTATGAAGTTCGATCAATTTAAAAAAGTATCAAATATACATGATGTGATAGTGAAGATGCAAATAAATATATAAGAACATAAAAGGATCACTCATGATAACATGCACAACTTAGATGAGATTTTTATCTAAATATGTCTCTCATTATTTTAATAAATTTCATAGCCCTCAAGTATAAAAAATGAGGAGACCTACCATTTAGTTTCTTAGTGGGCTTGAGATCTCAATTCTTCATAAAAAGTCTTGTGACTAGCACAACAAGCTCCTATAAGTTCAAGGATAGGTAATTTTTTACCAATTGTATCTCATGCAATTCTCAACATAACTTTTATCTCTAAAATACTTATAGCCTTATGGATAGCACAATAAACTATAGTAGCTTAGTCAAGTCATATCCTTCAATCTTATATGGTCATATCTGATAATACTATCCTTGTGTATAGCACAATAAGGCAGCACTATCAGAATATGCCATAAGCATCACTTTGTCAACATCCTATCAATCCCTATAGCAAGCCTTGTGGATAGCACAATAAACTCACTACAATTTTTGACATACTCTACTTACTTAGTATGAGCTAAGTACTATTAGCTTCATTATGTACCAAGACAATATTAAATCAGTCTCCACAGCAAGTCTTGTGGATAGCACAATAAGCTTACTATAGTTCTTGACATAATATTGGCTTAGCATGAAAGAAGGCATGGGTAGTGTTCTTAATACTTCACCATTATGATTTAATATAATTTAAATGAGAAACTTAGATCTCATATACATCCAAGAATATATTATTTTAAAAATACATCATATATAATTTTAAATTCTAACTACCAGCATGTAAAAAAAAAAAAATCTAATGGTTATGGACTTCTAAAAAAATTATCCGAGCCACAGGATGGTTTATGGGTCTAACCCTAGGTGTATTCTAGATGGAACCATCTCATGGTCAATTTTAATATGCCTTTGCTCTACAAATGACTGGTAGTCCAGTCTTCATGTTCATGAAGACTATCATGAATACTCGATTTTTATCTAAAAATAGAAAGAAATAATTTTTATCTATTTTCTAAATAATTTTTTTCTATAATTTTACATCAATATGTAAAATTTCCAATCAATAGTTGGGAATATACAAAAGAAAGATATGGCTGATAATATAATACATTAGGGGCACCCAGTCCTGATTGCAACTCTTGCAGATGCATTTAACATGAAAGCATTCATGCATACACCCATCACATGGATGTACCATAGTCCATAACCACTCAACATGTATTTTATAATAATTATAAAATATGATAATTAACTTCTCATGTTATCTTAATTATGATATCATTCATAAACATGTCATGGAGATGTTTAAATATTCGGGCATAAGGCCCATCTAGAGTTTTTGATTCAGGTTCAACTCTTGATCCAAATTTAATTTTAAGTCAATCATTTGTCATCCTATTTGAGTTGGGTTGATCAATTCTTAGATTAACCTAAATCAATTAGGTTAGCATAGACTCGGTCAACTATGACTCAAACCCTAATCAAATTTCGTAAATGATAATTTGATTAACTTAAAATAAGCATAACTTTTAATCAAATTAGAACTATGAATTTGATTTAATCTATAATCATTAATTTTAATCACATTAGACCAATGAATTATAGTTAAACAAATTCATCGATAAAAATTTTAATCCATGTCAGATACATCCTTTCCATGATTGATCAAATTTTTTTAGCTCCACACATACCTTGGACAACAACCAAGATGGAAGATCCACAATGGTGAGTGCCCAATAACATGGTGATCGACCTTTGAATCTTAGGTGAATGCATCAAATGCAAGAACCCTAAGTCTTGATAATGTACATCCAATGTATCATTTCAAGGCTTCGCACATCACATGCATTGGATTTATAATTCCATCGATAATTAGATCATGGGATCTAACTTAAACTTGTCTCACAAGTCTAAAGATCATAAATTTTATATCCAAGTTTGATCATGGATTGATAATATTTTATCTTTAACAAAAATACATCAAGAACATCAATCAAACATCAATCAGAAAATCTGATTTTGACATAGTTTGAACTGGATCTAATCCATATCACAATAATAATATAATATTTGATTGAATCAATCAAGAGTGGCTCTGATACCACTGTTGAATTTTGATGACATAGTATAATATAAATTTTAAAATTTTTTATATGCATTCAATAATTAAAAATAAGTTTAATAATTAAACTAGACTATCCGAATACAAAAGTCCTAGGAACACCTTGATGATTGCAATCAAACAACATAAGCATGAATAACAAGAAGAGATCAGATGTCATATACCAACATGAAGATGATGATCTAGTAATTTTGAGATCTCCATAAGACTTCAAAGTAGAAACCCTCCAACAGTGATCCACATGAGACTGATCAGGGCCCTTTCCAATTCGACATAGTGCTGCAGCCTTCTTCGTAATTTTGCTGCTGATCATCCTTCGCAAGATCGGGTTGCACCAGTGCTTGTATGCCTTCGAGACCTCCACTAGGACTACTCTAAAAATATTTTCTCAAATGATCTCACCACATAAAAGTCAGATTTAATGTTCAACATATGAACAACCTGATTTTAGGACAAACATCGCATGCTTTTCTTTTTTTCATCTCCCTTCCTTTCTATTTTTCTTTCTCTCTTTTTCTTGTCTTTATCCCAAATTTTTTCTTTATCTCTTTCCTCTCATTCTCATGCCAAAATTACCAGGGAATTATCCATATGGGTTGCCCCTTATATAAGGAATGAAGGGGTGCTACAAAATTCCTAAGGGGCACCAACTCTTGGGATCCCTCATCCCTTACACGCAATGAAATAATTTTTGCATGAAAACCAATGGGTTAAGGGGTGGAATAAGAAGTCTTTAACAAGTAGAAGGACTCTTCCTCTCCATAGAAAAATTAAGATGCCATCTTATGGTGTGTGGGATAAGGAGAATGACATGAAACTAAGAGTCCATAATGTTAAGGACTCTACCAATTCAATGCAAATAATAAAGGGGCATCCCAATTATTTTATGGCATGGAGTTCTTTCTCAGAGAAGGACTCTTCCTTCTTTTCTGCACCCATAATTCTCAAGAGTCATCACATGACACAAGGAGAAAAGAAATGCATGGAAATATGGAAGGAAATTTAAGAGGAGTAAAAGAGAAGGACTCCTCTTCCTTAACGTCAAAATTAAATGGGGTGTGGATTTAATTTTGTGCATGTGGTGTTGGCATGGAGGAGGTTGATCTGATATGAAATACATCCATAAAAATTAGATAAGCCACCTATTTAATTATAGGTTCAAACCCAATCATATTAGATCAAGGCAACAAGTTAAGGGTTAGTACAAACACCTTTGCACTGAACCCAATTAGGAACTTGAGTTAATTCATGTGCTAGCAATTTAATTAACCTATTAAATTTATAATAAATTGAATCAAGATCAAATCTCTATTGTGTGTAATCTATTGGATTTCAAATCTAGCCAGCAGTGGACCCAAACTCTCGATGTAATCCAAATCTGATTAGATTAGGTCAAGTCAAGAGTCCCAATCAACTAAGACTCTTTTTAATTAATTTTTGAATTAAATTCTTTTAATTCTGATGAGTCCATAAGTCAAAATTGATATCTAACAATGTGTCATGACTATCTGAAAGATTTAAAATTTGATAAAAATATCAAAATTATGCTTTCATGGTGAGTTACCATATAATTTAATCTTTTGATCACACAACATCCCAGATAGGCCATGGGCATGAAATTATATCAAGTTTAAATATCCATCTATATGTATCTCGATTCGATAATTGTTGGTGCAGAAATCCGCCTGCGCCGGAGAAGTTGGAGTTGAGGAAGCCGCGGTCGCCGCCGGGACCTGCAAGGGAAGTCTAAACCGGAGGTGGGGTTGCTCCGGCAAGACCCTCCGACGCTCAAGTCAGTTCTCTGCCTCAACAAGAATGGAGTGCTCGAACGGAGAGTTCAGTAGAGTTTTGAGATAAGGCAAAAGGGCTTAAAGAATAACGTATCTGAGTCCCCCTTTTATAGGCGGGGGAGGCAACGGACTGATGGCGACGTTTGTAACCGCCTGGTAGTGGGCCACCCATGGTCAGGGGAATTGATTGCGAAAGATAATGGAGCAGACACATGGCCATCATCATGGCCCGCCACATAGGGCCTGTTGCAGGTAGTGGAGTGGCGTCCGTTACTGCTAGTTGTCAGCGAGTAGTGGGATCGTGCAGCACCTGCCGCAGGGAGCGAAGCAGCATCATAGCTGTTGACACAGCCTGTCAGAGGGTAGTGGGATCGTGCAGCACCTGTCGCAGGGAGCGGAGCAGCATCATAGCTGTTGACACAGCCTGTCAGAGGGTAGTGGGATCGTGCAGCACCTATCGTAGGGGGAGGTGGAGCCGCATGGAATCCGCTACAGGAAGTGGAACAGGATCATGGCCATTATTGTTATCTGCCAAGGGACACGGATCTGTTGATCATGGCTCGGCAGTAGTCGGAGTTCGGCCTATGTAGGAGTCCGGGAGGAGTCCCCCTTTCGGACGAGGTCGTGGGTGGAGTCCGGCTCCAGCAGCTGATACTGAGGTCGGAGACTAAGGACGGAGCTTGGCTCCCATAGGGATCCGGACGGAGCCACCCTGCTGTCGATGGCAGAGCCCGGCTCCCGTAGGAGTCCGAGCAGAGCTGTTCTGCTGTTGATGGAGGAGCCCGGCTCCCGTAGGGGTCCGGGTGGAGCCGTTCTGCTGTTGAAGGAGGAGCCCGGCTCCCGTAGGAGTCCGGGCGGAGCCGTTCTGCTGTTGATGGAGGAGCCCGACTCCCGTAGGAGTCCGGGTGGAGCCGTTCTGCTGTTGAAGGAGGAGCCCGGCTCCCGTAGGAGTTCGGGCGGAGCCGTTCTGCTATTGAAGGAGGAGCCCGGCTCCCGTAGGAGTCCGGGCGGAGCCGTTCTGCTGTTGATGGAGGAGCCCGACTCCCGTAGGAGTCCGGGCGGAGCCGTTCTGCTGTTGATGGAGGAGCCCGGCTCCCGTAGGAGTCCAGGCGGAGCCGTTCTGCTGTTGATGGAGGGGCCCGGCTCCCGTAGGAGTCCGGGCAGAGCCATTCTGCTGTTGAAGGAGGAGCAAGGCTCCCGTAGGAGTCCGGGCGGAGCCGTTCTGCTGTTGATGGAGGCGCTCGGCTCCCGTAGGAGTCTGGGCGGAGCCGTTCTGCTGTTGATGGAGGGGCCCGGCTCCCGTAGGAGTCCGGGCGGAGCCATTCTGCTGTTGAAGGAGGAGCCCGACTCCCGTAGGAGTCCGGGCGGAGCCGTTCTGCTGTTGATGGAGGAGCCCGGCTCCCGTAGGAGTCCGGGCGGAGCCGTTCTGCTGTTGATGGAGGAGCCCGGCTCCCGTAGGAGTCCGGGCGGAGCCGTTCTGCTGTTGATGGAGGAGCCCGGCTCCCGTAGGAGTCCGAGCGGAGCCGTTCTGCTGTTGAAGGAGGAGCCCGGCTCCCGTAGGAGTCCGGGCGGAGCCGTTCTGCTGTTGAAGGAGGAGCCCGGCTCCCGTAGGAGTCCGGGCGGAGCCGTTCTGCTGTTGATGGAGGAGCCCGGCTCCCGTAGGAGTCCGGGCGGAGCCGTTCTGCTGTTGATGGAGGAGCCCGGCTCCCGTAGGAGTCCGAGCGGAGCCATTCTGCTGTTGAAGGAGGAGCCCGGCTCCCGTAGGAGTCTGGACAGAGCCGTTCTGCTGTTGATGGAGGAGCCCGGCTCCCGTAGGAGTCCGGGCGGAGCCATTCTGCTGTTGAAGGAGGAGCCCGGCTCCCGTAGGAGTCCGGGCGGAGCCATTCTGCTGTTGAAGGAGGAGCCCGGCTCCCGTAGGAGTCCGGGCGGAGCCGTTCTGCTGTTGATGGAGGAGCCCGGCTCCCGTAGGAGTCCGAGCGGAGCCATTCTGCTGTTGAAGGAGGAGCCCGGCTCCCGTAGGAGTCCGGGCGGAGCCGTTCTGCTGTTGATGGAGGAGCCGAGCTCCCGTAGGAGTCCGGGCGGAGTCGTTCTGCTGTTGATGGAGGAGCCCGGCTCCCGTAGGAGTCCGGGCGGAGCCGTTCTGCTGTTGAAGGAGGAGCCCGGCTCCCGTAGGAGTCCGGGCGGAGCCGTTCTGCTGTCGATTTCGGCTGCGGATAATTTATACCCAACACCAGTCCCCCTACTTCCGAGTTTGAATTTCAAGCGAAGAAAGTATGCAGAGAGAGATGTGCACAGCCGAAATCGTCCCTTCGAATCCTGCGCACTGCCGCCCCTATTTAATGCGTGCACGTCAGAGTCCGTTTTTTGGTGAAGGTGACTTGAAAAGTCTTTTCGGAACCCCCGCTGAAACGCGATCCCAAGCGTCGCTTTGCGAGAATTTGTGAGCGGTCAACCCTCGACGGCGGTGAAGGGGATAAGCGCGCCACGCGGCACACCTTAGTTGGCCCAGGTATACCTGCCGCCATAACTGCGCCAGGATCCATCGGCTATTTAAACCCCTCGGCCCCTTCGTAGCTTCATTCTGGCATTGTTCTTTCATCTGAGAGCCCTGCTTCTCTCACCCCAGTCCCTGTTTCCTTCCCTTAAACCATGTTATCTACTCGGGAGGCTGTCTTCGAGGGAATTCTTTGGGTTTGGAGGAAGGAGAGAAGGAGAATGGCGGCCGGTGAGAATCTCCGTCGCTCTAGAGGGAGCCCAAGGAAGAATTCCTTCAACAACAGGAGTTTAATAACGGGGGCTGTCGGGGAAGCTATTCTGCCCGCGAATCTTGGGGCAGCAAGGCGGGGTGATACCGGTCAAGAGGGCAGAATAGACGTCACAAGCCATGACGGGATCCTTGACGCCGTCGGGGCCGAGAGACCAGAGGCGGTCGGCATTGACGGTGGGGCAGTAGAACTTGTTGCGGGGGCGGTGGAAGTAACGCATGCCGACCTTGCCGGAGCGTCTCGGGTGGTGGCCGTCGTTGCCCCCTCCGCCTCCGGGGATCCACCCCACCCCTTTTCTGCCAAGGTTGGGACCTCGGGAACAGAATGAGGCGAGATGGGCGAGAGCTGTTACACGCACTGGAGAATGCGATTGAGAAGGATAGAGACGGAGTTCGTAGCTCGGAGCGGTCTTCGGTTCGTCCTGCCCGAACCGTGCCCGCGATACTTGCGATGACGTGTATCTTCTTTTTTCCTGACCCATCGGGTCCTGTAATGTGTACTTCTGTTAAATGAAAAAGTGATTTCAGTACCTTGTTTGCATCTTGTGTTAAATAGTTGTCTGCCGGACTTCTTCATTTTCCTTTCGTTCTCTTTGTCTGTGTCACGTTGTTCCAAGGTCGTCGGCGACTTTTTCAGTTCACGTGGGGTCGTCATTTGTCGAGCTCCTTTTCGGC
This sequence comes from Elaeis guineensis, assembly GCF_000442705.2. Classification (NCBI taxonomy): domain Eukaryota; kingdom Viridiplantae; phylum Streptophyta; class Magnoliopsida; order Arecales; family Arecaceae; genus Elaeis; species Elaeis guineensis. The sequence goes on from NC_025994.2 coordinate 44,676,738, forward strand.
TTTTGTGCCGTTCGGGGATACCCACTTGTCAGGTTCGCCCGGATTCTTCTCCGCTGAAGTCGGGGCTAAGTTCGGCTCCCTTGATAGTCCGAACGGAGAAGCCCTCCGGGAGTTGGAGTAGCTCGATTCTCGTAAGAGCCGGGGCAAAGTTTTTCTGCAATCAAAGTCATAAGTAAAGTCCGACTTTCGTAGAAGTCCGGGCGGAGTTGTTCTGTAGCTGTTGTTGGTGGTGGAGCCCGGCTCCCGTAGGAGTCCGGGCGAAGCCTTTGTTGCTGTCGATGGCGGGGCCCGGCTCCCGTTGGAGTCCGGGCGAAGCCTTCTTAGCAGCGGAACCCGGCTCCCGTAGGAGTCCGGGCGAAGTCTTTTTTGCGGCGGAACCCGGCTCCCGTAGGAGTCCGGGTGAAGTTTTTTTTGCGGCGAAACCCGGCTCCCATAGGAGTCCGGGTGAAGTTTTCTTGGCGTAGGGACCCGACTCCCGTAGGAGTCCGGGCGAAGTCTTTGCTCATGTCAGGATGAGGTTCTTCTCCTGTTCCTGACAGGGCCGTGGGGGCACATATGGGCGTTGCAAGGCCTCTCCCCCCATCCGGTCTAAAAGAACCGGGCCTTCGACTTTGCTCAAGTTAGGGCGAGGTTCTCCTCCTGTCCCTAACAGGGCTGCGGGGGCACATATGGGCGTTGCAAGGCCTCTCCCCCCATCCGGTCTAAAAGAACCGGGCCTTCGACTTTGCTCAAGTTAGGGCAAGGTTCTCCTCCTGTCCCTAACAGGGCTGTGGGGGCACATATGGGCGTTGCAAGGCCTCTCCCCCCATCCGATCTAAAAGAACCGGGCCTTCGACTTTGCTCAAGTTAGGGCGAGGTTCTCCTCCTGTCCCTAACAGGGCTGTGGGGGCACATATGGGCGTTGCAAGGCCTCTCCCCCCATCCGGTCTAAAAGAACCGGGCCTTCGACTTTGCTCAAGTTAGGGCGAGGTTCTCCTCCTGTCCCTAACAGGGCTGTGGGGGCACATATGGGCGTTGCAAGGCCTCTCCCCCCATCCGATCTAAAAGAACCGGGCCTTCGACTTTTATAAGGTTGCCCTCTCGTTTTTGATACCGCCTGCTTGAATTGTCCTAAGACAAATGGGCACGCATTTTTTGATTAGGACGAAATCACTGGTAGTACATCCGCAAGTTTTCTGAGCTCCACGGTCGCGGGAGGTCAGCTCCCCCGAGTTCCCTGAGATAATAAGTTCCAGGTCGGACTACTTCCTTGACCTCATAAGGTCCCTCCCAGTTTGGGGCAAGCTTCCCCCGGTCCGGAGGTTGTGAGACAGCAGCTCGTCGGAGCACCAGATCCCCTGCTTTGAATGCCTTGTTCTTCACTCGGGCGTTGTAATATCGGGCAACTTTCTGTCTGTAGGCTGCCATTCGAACCTGAGCAATCTCCCACCTTTCTTCCAGTAGGTCGAGGTTGGCTCTGAGACTTTGCGCGCTTTGGGGTTCGTCGAATGCCACGACTCGTGCTGACGGGAGTTTAAGCTCGATCGGGATGACGGCTTCCGTACCAAAGGCTAGAGCAAAGGGAGTTTCTCCTGTAGGCAACCTCTGGGTGGTCCGATAAGCCCATAGTACATGATAAAGTTCGTCCGCCCAAGTCCCTTTTGCTCTTTCGAGCCTGGTCTTAATCCCTTGCAAAAGGGTTCTGTTTGTTACCTCAGCTCCGCCGTTCGCCTGGGGATGGGCCACTGATGTGAATTTGTGGGAGATGTTTAGGTCTTCACAGAATTCAGCAAATCTGGCTCTCGCGAATTGCCGCCCATTATCAGTGATGAGGGTTTTAGGCAAACCGAACCTGCACACGATCGATTTCCAGACAAAATCCTGCACTTTCGCTTCTGTGATTTTGGCTAGTGGCTCGGCCTCGACCCATTTGGTGAAGTAGTCGATCGCTACAAGGAGGAATTTCCTTTGACCAGACACCATGGGAAAGGGGCCAAGAATATCCATTCCCCATTGCGCAAAAGGCCATGGGGCGCTCAAGGGAGTAAGCTCGGTAGCAGGTTGTCTCTGGATGTTGGCGTACCTCTGGCATCGATCACACTTTTTGACATATTCAATTGAATCATGGTGCATTGTTGGCCAGTAATACCCTTGGCGGAGCAGCTTGTGGGATAGAGATCTGGCACCTAAATGGCTTCCGCAAGCTCCCTCATGCACTTCCCATAAAGCGCAGTCAGCTTCTGGGGGTCGGAGGCATCTCAAGAGAGGCAAGGAGTACGATCTTTTGTATAATTTGCCTTCATAAAGAATGTATCGGGAGGCTTGATTTCGGAGTTTTTGGGCTTCTTTCGCATCCCGGGGGAGAATCCCATCTCTAAGATAAGTTATTAGCGGGTCGACCCAGCTGGGCTCGTGGTCGATCTCCATTACGAGTCACGGTTCTCCCGTACTTGGTTGTTTTAAAACTTCAAAGAGGATGCCCTTTGGCAATTCGGTCGGAACCGATGTCGCCAGTTTGGAGAGAAGATCGGCTCTGATGTTCTCCGACCTTGGAATTTGCCTGATGTCGAAACTGCCAAAGGCAGGGATGAACTCCTTCACCTTTTCGAGATATTTGGCCATACTGTCCTCCCGTGCTTCAAAGCTCCCGCTGACCTGCCCTACCACAAGTTGGGAATTGCTGTGCACCCGGAGTTGACCTATTCCAAGCTCCTTAGCGATCCTCAACCCTGCGATCAGAGCTTCATACTCTGCACCATTGTTCGTCGCTGGGAATTTGAAACGCAGAGCGTACTCCACAATGACTCCCTCCGGGCTGGTCAAGATCAGGCCTGCACCCGCGCCTGCCATGTTGGACGATCCGTCCACATGGAGGGTCCAAAAGTTATCGGACGAACTGGCTTCTTCGTCGGGGGAGTTCGGTTGGGTCCTCAAGTCGTCGATTTTGTTTTGCTCAGGTTCGGCCTCCTCGGGGATGGTGCATTCTACTATGAAATCTGCCAACACTTGGGCTTTTATCGCCGGTCTAGGCTTGTAGTTGATGTCGAATTCTGTGAGCTCGATGGCCCATTTCGCCATTCTTCTGGAGATATCAGCTCGGTGTAAAACTGCCTTGATCGGTTGGTCGGTGAGTAACATCACCGTGTGCCCTTGAAAGTAAGGTCGGAGTCTTCGAGCTGCAATCAACAAGGCGTAGGTCAGTTTTTCTAATTTAGTATACCTGGTCTCGGCGTCCCTCAACACGCGACTAATGTAGTAGACCGATCGCTGGACTTTCATTTCCTCCTTAACAAGGATGGCTGCAAGGGCTGTGGGAGAGACTGCCAGGTACAAAAATAATTCCTCCTTGGGCTCGGGCTTTGCCAGCAGCGGGGGTGAGCCAAGATAGCTTTTCAACTCTTCGAATGCCTGTTGGCATTCAGGGGTCCAACAGAAGTTTTTCGGCTGCTTGAGAGTTTGAAAGAAGGGCAGACATCGCTCGGCCGACCTTGCGACAAAGCGATTGAGAGCTGCAACTCTTCCTGTGAGGCACTGAACCTCTTTGATCGATCTTGGGGCAATCATATTTTGGATGGCGCGGATTTTCTCTGGATTGGCCTCGATCCCGCGCCCTGATACCATGAAGCCTAGAAACTTCCCCGAGGTTACCCCAAAGGCGCATTTGGTTGGGTTCAGCTTCATTTTATACTTTCGAAGAGCGCCAAAGGTTTCTTCAAGGTCGGTGACATGATTTCCGGAAGACCTGCTTTTCACGAGCATATCGTCCACATAAACTTTCATATTTCGGCCGATCTGCTCCTTGAAGATTTTGTTCACCAGTCGTTGATAGGTTGCACCCGCGTTCTTGAGGCCGAATGGCATAACCCTGTAGCAGTAAAGGCCGCGATTAGTGATAAAAGCAGTCTTTTCTTCGTCTTCCGATGCCATTCTAATCTGGTTATAGCCGGAGAATGCGTCCATGAAAGTGAGAAGCTCATGGCCCGAGGTAGCGTCCACCAGTTGGTCAATCCTAGGAAGGGGGTAGCTGTCCTTTGGGCAGGCTTTATTCAGCTTTTTGAAGTCGATACACATCCTCCACTTGCCGTTTGCTTTCTTGACCAAGACAACATTGGAGATCCACTCTGGATAATTGACCTCCTTGATGAATCCGGCCTTGAGAAGTTTATCCACTTCCTCGGCTATCGCCTTCTGCCTCTCCGGGGCATGACTCCGGATTTTTTCTTTTGTTGGCCGATGTTTAGGGTCGACCGCCAGATGATGTTCCATGACTTCTGTCTCAATCCCCGGCATATCCGTCGGGACCCATGCGAAAACGTCCGCATTCCTTCGGAGAAAATCCACGAGATACGTCCGCACCTCCCCCTCCAGGTTGAAGCCAATTAACACCACATGCTCCGCATTCCCATCATTCAAAGGAATTGGTATTAGGTCCTCGATCGGGCCGCCCCTCTCTTCAGTGAGGTCGTCGCGCGCATCCAACCCGTCGACTGGACAGAGGTCCGCTTGATCGCTTCTTTGCAGGGCAATATTGTAGCAGTGCCTGGCCAGCGCTTGGTCTCCCCGAACTTCTCCAATCCCCTTGTCTGTGGGGAACTTCAACTTCAAATGGTAGGTTGAAACAACAGCCCTAAGGGCATTGAGGCCGGGTCGGCCGAGAATTGCATTGTAGGCAGACGGCGCCTTTACCACCAGGAAATTCACCAGGGCTCTGGACTGCTTTGGATGCTGACCAGCGGTCATAGTTAGAGCTATCATTCCTTCTGTCGGAATGGCGTCACCAGTAAACCCTATCAGGGGAGAGCACATCGGCCTTAGATGACCGCCAAGAGTGGCCATTCTCGAATAGGCGCTGTAGAATAAGATGTCGGCCGAACTTTCGTTGTCGACGAGAATGCGACGGACATCATAATTTGCTATGTTCAAGGAAACTACGACCGCATCGTTATGAGGGAATTGGACTCCCTGGGCGTCTTCTTTAGTGAAGGCTATGGGCTCTTCAACTTTTTGCCGCTTGAGGGGTGCAGCTGATGTGCTGGTTGCCTCCGCCGGGATTCTCCCGAGATGACGTTGACGGAATCCGGCGAAGGCTGGTCATCCGGCCACCCTTTATCATCAACCATGGCCGGGGGTAGTTGTGCGGAAACCTCACGGGAGGGCATCGGATGAGAAAAAGAGAGTTGGGTACCGAAAAAGACGACCGAAAGCAGGTCCGTTGAGCGCTCCTTCAAGAAGAAGGGTGCTGCGAAGACACATGCCCCTTCCTCTAGCGCCAATCCTGTTGGTGTAGAAATCCGCCTGCGCCGGAGAAGCTGTAGTTGAGGAAGCCGCGGTCGCCGTCGGGACCTGCAAGGGAAGTCTAAACTGGAGGTGGGGTTGCTCCGGCAAGACCCTCCGACGCTCAAGTCAGTTCTCTGCCTCAACAAGAATGGAGTGCTCGAACGGAGAGTTTAGCAGAGTTTTGAGATAAGGCAAAAGGGCTTAAAGAATAACGTATCTGAGTCCCCCTTTTATAGGCGGGGGAGGCAACGGACTGATGGCGACGTTTGTAACCGCCTGGTAGTGGGCCGCCCATGGTCAGGGGAATTGATTGCGAAAGATAATGGAGCAGACACGTGGCCATCATCATGGCCCGCCACATAGGGCCTGTTGCAGGTAGTGGAGTGGCGTCCGTTACTGCTAGTTGTCAGCGAGTAGTGGGATCGTGCAGCACCTGCCGCAGGGAGCGGAGCAGCATCATAGCTGTTGACACAGCCTGTCAGAGGGTAGTGGGATCGTGCAGCACCTGTCGCAGGGAGCGGAGCAGCATCATAGCTGTTGACACAGCCTGTCAGAGGGTAGTGGGATCGTGCAGCACCTGTGGCAGGGGGAGGTGGAGCCACGTGGAATCCGCTACAGGAAGTGGAACAGGATCATGGCCGTTATTGTTATCTGCCAAGGGACACGGATCTGTTGATCATGACTCGGCAGTAGTCGGAGTTCGGCCTGTGTAGGAGTCCGGGAGGAGTCCCCCTTTCGGACGAGGTCATGGGTGGAGTCCGGCTCCAGCAGCTGATACTGAGGTCGGAGACTAAGGACGGAGCTTGGCTCCCATAGGGATCTGGACGGAGCCACCCTGCTGTCGATGGCAGAGCCCGGCTCCCGTAGGAGTCCGGGCGGAGCCATTCTGCTGTTGATGGAGGAGCCCGGCTCCCGTAGGGGTCCGGGCGGAGCCGTTCTGCTGTTGAAGGAGGAGCCCGGCTCCCGTAGGAGTCCGGGCAGAGCCGTTCTGCTGTTGATGGAGGAGCCCGGCTCCCGTAGGAGTCCGGGCGGAGCCGTTCTGCTGTTGAAGGAGGAGCCCGGCTCCCGTAGGAGTCCGGGCGGAGCCGTTCTGCTGTTGATGGAGGAGCCCGGCTCCCGTAGGAGTCCGGGCGGAGCCGTTCTGCTGTTGATGGAGGAGCCCGGCTCCCGTAGGAGTCCGGGCGGAGCCGTTCTGCTGTTGATGGAGGGGCCCGGCTCCCGTAGGAGTCCGGGCGGAGTCATTCTGCTGTTGAAGGAGGAGCACGGCTCCCATAGGAGTCCGGGCGGAGCCGTTCTGCTGTTGATGGAGGAGCCCGGCTCCCGTAGGAGTCCGGCGGAGCCGTTCTGCTGTTGATGGAGGGGTCCGGCTCCCGTAGGAGTCCGAGCGGAGCCATTCTGCTGTTGAAGGAGGAGCCCGGCTCCCGTAGGAGTCCGGGCGGAGCCGTTCTGCTGTTGATGGAGGAGCCCGGCTCCCGTAGAAGTCCGGGCGGAGCCGTTCTGCTGTTGATGGAGGAGCCCGGCTCCCGTAGGAGTCCGGGCGGAGCCGTTCTGCTGTTGAAGGAGGAGCCCGGCTCCCGTAGGAGTCCAGGCGGAGCCGTTTTGCCGTTGAAGGAGGAGCCCGGCTCCCGTAGGAGTCCGGGCGGAGCCGTTCTGCTGTTGATGGAGGAGCCCGGCTCCCGTAGGAGTCCGGGCGGAGCCGTTCTGCTGTTGATGGAGGAGCCCGGCTCCCGTAGGAGTCCGGGCGGAGCCATTCTGCTGTTGAAGGAGGAGCCCGGCTCCCGTAGGAGTCCGGGCGGAGCCGTTCTGCTGTTGATGGAGGAGCCCGGCTCCCATAGGAGTCCGGGCGGAGCCATTCTGCTGTTGAAGGAGGAGCCCGGCTCCCGTAGGAGTCCGGGCGGAGCCATTCTGCTGTTGAAGGAGGAGCCCGGCTCCCGTAGGAGTCCGGGCGGAGCCGTTCTGCTGTTGATGGAGGAGCCCGGCTCCCGTAGGAGTCCAGGCGGAGCCATTCTGCTGTTGAAGGAGGAGCCCGGCTCCCGTAGGAGTCCGGGCAGAGCCGTTCTGCTGTTGATGGAGGAGCCCGGCTCCCGTAGGAGTCCGGGCGGAGCCGTTCTGCTGTTGATGGAGGAGCCCAGCTCCCGTAGGAGTCCGGGCGGAGCCGTTCTGCTGTTGATGGAGGAGCCCGGCTCCCGTAGGAGTCCGGGCGGAGCCGTTCTGCTGTTGAAGGAGGAGCCCGACTCCCGTAGGAGTCCGGGCGGAGCCGTTCTGCTGTCGATTTTGGCTGCGGGTAATTTATACCCATCACGATAATGATGACTCGATTGATGAATCAGTAGAAATCTTTTTTACTATTCATCGCTGCTCTGGCCAGACTCTCAGAGTCATCATCCTATGAGATCATATAGGATGTTCTCTCCTCCTACAAGGAGTGATCGATTCTTTATTGACCACTCACAACCTCTATGCATACTTCACTATATCTAGAATATCCCACACACATCTCAAAGTGGCATGCTCGAGAATAAACCAAAGTAAAGATCTATATACACAAGGTACCATGGTGATCTCAGGTCAAAAGATCATATGTACCACTCCAACTAGAGAATCATCTATCGACATGCTGTAAGGCTCCATCAGATGTTCTTTTTATGAGTTAGTTTAGTGAACTCATTCTTCAATAAGCACCTACATCTTTGTATTAGTGTCACAACATAAGTGATTGTGAGATCAACCACCCTCTCCATCGAGCATAAGATGTACCAATCTTATCGGCATCATCGATCTCCGACTCGATGATCCAACGACTGGGAACACTTTTGATTGGGGCTATCAAGATTTTAAGTCTCATTGGCATGATCTCATCATGATCATAAAATTATTATCCTAATCTATGGGATTTATCATAATCATAAAAAAGTATGATGCAGCAAATGATAAAACACAATACCTCATGAATAAAATAACTAATGTCATACAAATGAGTAAGAAGATGTCACAGAAAAGTTTCTTCACATCACCCATATGATTGATTTATAGGGTACTATTCTTTTAATTTATTGCTCCTGATCTCCACATCTGAGGTCAGATCCGAGATGAGGATGGTCGAGATGGGCTGTCACTGGAGCTTCGCATGAAGACCTACAAAAAATTCTCACCGAGGTATTCTCCGGTGAAGACCCTCCGATGCTCAAGTCAAGAGATGAAAAATAATGAGAAGAAGAGAGCGAGGATTGAGAACTTACTTTGAGGGTCCCGAAGCCCCTTTATTTATAGGAGAGGAGTTGGATGTTGGAAAGTGTGTCCTAAAGCCAATCATTTGATGATTGCACTAATTATAAATATATATAAATTGATCAATAATAAAAGTTATTTGATTTTTTTTATCACAAGGTTACATCTTCTAACGAACTTCTATGCTGTGATGAAGTTCTTAAGATTACTTTGATTGACAAAGGAGGATTTATCACGTAATTCTTAAACTGGTTCACGACGAAATGATATACTATTACTAGGATGATAGCGATATCAAGTGTAGGTCGTTGTGTGCTATATGCATTGGTTGTCCTCGTAACCAAATGGTATGGAGATACTGGTATGGCATGCAAGTAAGATGTAGGAGTATATCATCACTGAACGTGACTAACTATGGAGCACTCTACTATCATGGATAGCTCGCGAAGGGTATGGATATTAGTGTCTCTCTGATCTGAAATTACCACGATGACTTACAAGTAATTCACTGTACTTTAGTGTCAGACTATCTGAGTTTATAATTCAGTAATAGAAGGTTTCTTGGTGCAGTCAAGTACTTGTCAAGTCGGTGCATGAGTCAAGATAGAATTAACCCCTCCGAATTAGTAGGAGTTAATGTATCAATGTATTTTAATTTAACAAAACCTGAGCTCAGATAATCTATGTGATGGATTTGAAAGATTGAAATATAATGTAGATGACTTATCTAGGATTGATAGTTAAATTCTAGGTCATCCTTGAGCATTAGGGTCAAAGAGATGAATTATACGGTAACCATATGCCAGTAGATTCTTGAATGTTGCTTTGCCATCATTCGATCTATTTGGACAATGGGTCACCATTACTAGATGGTTACATCGATTAATTCAAAAATATATTTCTGTGCTACCAGCTTACGTTCGAACCTATGGGGTCACACTCAAAAGAAGCTTCTGACTGATCATGTGGTTGATCAATGATTGAGAATTATTCAAAGGTTTAATCATCAATTTAATTGATGGTTAACCTTATACAAAAGTTACAATAAATTTATTTACCAAGTGTTAGTGAATTAATAAAGAATTAATTAGTAATTAGATTACTGATTAGCTTAATTTGATTGAGCAAAGAGAATTAAATAAAATCTAATTGAATTAGATTCAATTAGGTTTGATCCAATTAGGTTATAAGATGACCTAATCGCTAAGAGAGAATTATCCCTGATTCGATCAAAACTTTGATTTAATCAATTTTTAATTTGATTGAGATTTGATTAAGAATTTATAAACTTAATTAGATTGAATTTTATCAATTTTATTTGAGCTAAACTAGATGTGATTTAGTTTGGATTCAAATAAGGAAACCAAAAGTCCATATTGTATTGGACTCTTCCTCCCCTTGCGCCATAATTTTTGATGCTATTCTTCTTCACGCATAAGTAGTTTTTGTTAGAAAACTACTATGGTTTCGTAAGTATAGTTCAATTTTTTTTAAACATCTATGTAGTAGATATAAATTAATTAAAATATTTTTAATTAAATCATGTACTAGATCTAATTTGAAAATCATAGTTAGAATCTTGACACGAACATGCAACCATGATCTAAAATTTGAAAAAAAAAAGAAATAAATTGGAGATCAGATCTCCATATCTCGAATCATGCGGATGTCTCGAGTTTTGATTATAGTTGCGCACGTGTCTGATCTCTACTAGTATCCACATGGAGATGTCTGATCGGAGCATTGAGATCATCGATGTGCTAGTGCCTTACAGATCTCGCTCCTTATCCTTGGATCTAGATCTCTTTTTTCAAATCTTGAAGAAGAAGATCGCTGTGCGAACTCTTTCGCGCAGATCCAACGGGATCTGAACTAGATCACCATGAAGAAAAGAAGAACCCTTCTTCTTCTCTTCTTCTCTCTCTTTTTCTCTCTTAGATCTGATCACTATTAGATCTGGATATTGGACAAAGGGGATAAGGGAGGAAGAAGCATAGAGGTGTAAGGAGAGAAAGATGTAAGAAAGAAAGCCCCTCATTACTTACGCACGCCACCTCCCTTTCTCATTTATTTTTGTCGCACAAAACCAATTCCATGCCGCCTCTCCCTCATGCGCCAAAGAGATAAGATCAAACTTATCCAAATAGGAATGAATGGCATGGATAAGGAATGGAAAAATTTTGTGTGCCAAAAAGGAAGTCGCATGAAAACTCTCATAGTAATCTCTTAGCGCATGCCCACCTTTCTTAAAGTTTTTTGTTGCACAAAATAATATTCCATGCCCATTCAAACCAGATAAGGATCTTCTCTTGATAAGGCATCTATTCAAATCATATTTGGATAGATGTCCTAAAAAAAGAGAGTCATAAAAGGATGGGGCGCCAACTATTGGTGCCCCTCCTCTCTTCACGTGCGAAAGAGAATAAGGAGTGCATCTCAACATGCACCCTTCATCTTTATGGTATGATTTCTAGATAGAGAGTCTTAGAGAACTTGAGCTCTTTGAGTTATGATTTATTTGATTCAGATTAGGTCTCAATCAGATTCAAATCGAGTCTGAAACAAGCCGAATTCGAAAGGCTGTCAAGCCTGATCCAATCAAACTTGAAACCTAAATCTAATTTGGATAATTGAACCCAATTAGTATTAAATTAAATTAAGTTTAATTAAATTAAATCTAATTTAAATTAATTAAAATTTAATTCATAATTTAATTAATTTTAAAAAAAAATATAATATTTATAATTAAGTTCCTGTGCTAACAATTAGCAGCTACCAAAACTGTAACAATTATAAATTAGTAGTTTCTAAATTTCAAACTATCAATCAATTGATAATTCAAATATGATCAGATCATGCTCCTTTTGTGTGTGACCTCTCAGGTTCTATTTTATTTGATAGTGAGACATACCGTGATCTCCATCATAGTATCATCAAAACTCTTTTCGATGGGCTGAAACGATTTCAACTCACCTCAACAAAGATCATTGATCCAAAAATGATCTTAGTGAGTATTGATGATCCACTAGTGACGTCTAGCAACATATAGTGACAACCCAATAGAATAAAAAAGTGAACCCCTAAGTACAGTTATCATATGATACAATCCCTCTGTCGTGAGTCCCTACTAGATGGAGGTCATGGAGAACTCGTCAAATTCCATTATCAGCATATGTTTGATTGACTCGACTCGAGTTCATCTACGAATCCTGTGAATTTTTTTTTCAGTATTCACTCTTACTCTAGTCAGAAATTTTTTAAACTCAGTCTTATAAATCACATAGGACTTCTTCTTTTCTATCAAGATCGATAGATTTCATCTAGGTGCATCCTACTCCAAACAACGAACCTAAACCTACAATAGCCAACATACACAGCAAGGACCCAAATGGCTAGGGACCAACGGAATGTACAGTCAAACTAAGTAGCCTCGCTATGAATAGCCAACACACCACAGGTCAAAGAATCAGTCACACTACTACAGCATCGAAAAAACCACTGACGAGTGAGTGACATCCAAGTGATTTCTCATGTTGGTTACGCTCAGTGCATGTTATTCTCTCACAACCATCTGCACTCTCACCCTAGTGTATCTACACCGTAGACTCAAGACTCATCTGCCCTAAAGGGAGATGATCCATGCACCGATCTTGAATTGATTGATCAATATCTTTTGTGATGATTCTTCGATCGAGAGCATTTAGAAATTAACCACTAATGATATATGTCTCAAATTCTCAATACCTTGAGAATATATAAAATCATCTTTGTTAATTTTTAGAATAAACTATAGACATATAAACATGATTGGTTATAAAGACTGCCCATCAAGTATAAAATATGCCCTTGAGAAAAATATTTGTCAGCCTAGTTTGGCTTCTATGGCACACATCTAACAAACTTCAACTTGCACTAAAGCCAATCTGCCATATACCTAAGCCCCATCTTCTGAAGACAGGCTTTGATGTTTAGCTGGCTAAGTGATATGGGCCTACCACATTCTATGTGGAGTTTACTCTCTTTACCTCCATATATTTTTACTTGAGGTAATCGCATATATTTCTGTTCTATATGCATGGGCTTTTGGTGAGATCTTGGCTCCTTAGCAAGGGCTATGGACTATTATCTTTGCAGTACAATGTCATAGCATCTAATGGTATGACATCAAGTTCCGTAACTATCATAAGAACAAGAACACATCCTGCACATCTATAGCATATTCAACTTTCATTGATCAATTGCTTGGAACCTTTCCAACATATCAAACCAACATAACTCAAGAATACATGCTAATGTAGACATTCTACCATCAGCATCAGTGTATCCTCCCACTCTTAGCTTCAACCTTTCTTCAAAGATGAGGAATGATCCCTTAGTACTTCTCAAGTACTTAGAGATATTTTTTCACTGCCATCCAATGCTCCCAGCTAGGATTCGACTAATATCTGTTTGTGACTTTCATAGCAAGATATACCAAGTCGAGTATATAGCATGGCATACACCCATGTCCAAGAAGATAACGGATCCCTCTTGAAGGTTTCGATGCTGAACCCTTTCAGTACTTCTTCTATATACTTGTCTATGAAAACCAAATATCCTTTCAGGATCTATCTCTATAGACCTTTTATTTTTAGAATATTTGACCTAGATCTTTGATAAGAAAATTCTATATGTAACTGCATCATAACCGATATCAGCATGGGACTCTCCCACTGATCTTCATGTAACTACATGATTCTTCATATCACATCGTTGTAGGTTTTGAGATCATCCCTATGTTCTCAATCTCCCTCGAGAAATACTTTCTCTAAATCCTTTGTAAGAATATCAAGTATTTTTCTAAAAGATGGGAGATCCTACTAGATCTACGAGGTGGAGGAAGTACTACATATACTGGCTCATCTTAAATAGATTGTAAAGGTTCTATGACTCATTATTCTTTAGAGATTTTCTCTTTGAGTCATCCTCCCACTATTTTCAAAAAATAATGATTGCTCACAATCATATTGTGAACCAGTGGGAAGAGAAAGTGACATCTCAAATCTTTTTGAGATACCTCAAACTCTCATAGATCTATCCTCTAACTTGTCCACCATATCATATCTCATATGGTGTAGTGTAACCAACTTTAGAAGAAACCTAATTTAAATTTTAGAAATTAAATCTTTATTTCTAAAGAAATAATAGTTAAATTAGTGAAATTCATGATGGATCGGACCATATCTCATATAGCACCATCACTCCTCACAAATACACCAAGGAGAATTCCATCATGAAACTATACCATTCTCTTTAGATAATTGATAAATTTTCTATTGGTATTGCATCCTCGATCTGATCGCAGTATCTTTAAAAAAATTTTAATTTATTTTTTCTACTTCATATCTGAATTCTTTGAATTTTTTAAAGTTTTTTAGATTTATATCTTACATACATACCTATACCATGACTGTTCATCGATAAAGGTAATGAAGTAGTGATAACCTCCTAGTCTGGCTCATCAAATAGGCCATACACATCGTATGTGTACTAGGGTAAGTATCTCAATGGTCCTTATCTCTTTGACCAATAAAGGATAACTTGATCATTAATCCTCAAAGAGATGATTCATAGACTAGATATGACTTAAAAGTTAATGAGCCCAAATGCCTATTTTCTTCAATCGATAAATTATTTCTTCTCATACATGATCTAGCCAAAAGAATCATTTATATACTTTAGGTTATTTGATTCTGGATCTCTCAGACCTAATGGCATTCACTATTTGCTCAAATAAATTCACAAATGCATCACTATGTAAATGATAAAGAATTAAATCCAAACGATAATCATCGAGATTAGGTGCCCACGGTCTAGTACAACTTTTGCTCCATTGCTGACTTAAAAGAGTCATTTCACCTTCCCTCAATCCTCTTCCTTCTTTAAACCTTATATTAAAGTGCATAATATGTACTAGAATCTAATGAAAAAGAGAAAACTGTAAGATCAATTTTGAGCAACTCGATATACCTTCCAAAGTCATGTCAATATTTTTTTAAGTTCTTCAGGTATATACATCTGAACTTTTCAAGATCCCTGAGTTACCAACATATTGACTAATTTAGTTAAAGTGCTATAATATTTATTCATATAATAATTTTGCAAACTATTCATATGAATCAAAAATTACAGGATCAAATCCATTAGTAATTTCTTATGCATGGTCGTGTTAAGCTTTTCAAGCTCTTCAATATTCTTGATCATCAATCATGTACAAACTATCCATCATGCATCTCATGCACTGTGTGACTCTGATCATCTCACAACTATTGTAGATAAATCAGCATGTCATTGATAGTCTACATGTCCTTATGCATATATTGGATTTCATCAACTATGGAATCTAATTTATAGCACCTAACCTAATTGTCAATGTCCAACCATTTGTCAAGTATAGCTCGTTGACCATGGATTGGACAAGCTGATAATATTGGATTAACCTGGTCAAGAATATGGTTTAATTTTTAAAACTTAAAAACTATTCTTAGATTTTTAAGCCAGAATATGTAATTGATTTCGATTAAGTGGTTAATATCTAGGATTCAAGCTAGAGAGTTGGAAGTTGAAGAATTGATCATAGAGAGTAAAGATTTAATTAGATGATTGTACTTGTAATAGTTTTTTCTAGGAACTTTAAAAACAAACAAAAAGCTCCCATTAATTTTTCAAGTCTCTCACGCTCCTCGAATGGAGAAATGAAAACTCTAACGTGATAAATGGTTCTAGTGGATGCTGCAGTCCCATCGATGTATGGTACCTCATCTAATAGTTATTGATGA
Organism: Elaeis guineensis; assembly: GCF_000442705.2. Lineage (NCBI taxonomy): Eukaryota > Viridiplantae > Streptophyta > Magnoliopsida > Arecales > Arecaceae > Elaeis > Elaeis guineensis. The sequence goes on from NC_025994.2 coordinate 44,692,040, forward strand.
CACGTATACCAATGCATAGACAACTCTTTATCCAGATGCTTCTTCAAGCATATTGCAGTGACTTGGTCTCTAAGTCCTGTGACCTCACCTAACAGTTATTGACATATTTCTTAGTTAAGTCCGACTGACCGTTCACCAGCGAGTGCAAAGCCGTCATTGGATCCCTCACCTAATAGTTATTAGGCCCAACCCCATCCTTACCCTAGGACATCTAATGCCAATAGAGTGGTTATGCCTTTTCGATGCAACCAAACCACTGTAACCAGTCGAGAGCTATCAACGTCGAAAAGGCACCCGCATCTCTACAATGGTGGAAGACCAGTAGACTTAATATTTAGTGAGAAAATTTGAGTTCAGATCTCTTCTAATTAGTCATATACATCTGATGTAATGACTAGTCTGATTTGGATCAGCACATTTTATGTCTGACCAACTTAGTCGGTATGGGTGAACTCGGATCAATAAGTAACCTAATACAAAACATAACCTCCTAAAATGGCCAAATAAGTAAAGATGAGTGGGGGCTCCCCCATTGCTTTTTTTAGACACCAATGAATTGGCCAATTTAGACAATGGAACCAATTAAAGAACCACCATCTAATACTTGCCTTGGATACCAAATTGGTTGATTAGAATTAATTAGATTAACCTATAGACCTGAGCTTGAATTGCTGAGCCAAATTCGATCTTGACTTAATTAATTCACATCAAATGTGAATCAATTTGATTAACTATAACTAAATTCAATTTTGAGCTCTTTTGACCTAATCCCAACCAACACTTGATTAGGTTTGATCAACCGCTCAAAATTGAAAAAGATTCTAACCTGATCTAATTAATGATCCTAGTTATATTTTAGTCTCTCAACCTAATTTGTTCAACCCATACCCGAAGCCCATATTTTGTGCATGGAAATTTAGATCTTAAATTCATAATTTTAGATCTTATGATTTTAAATCTTAATTCTCAATTAATTACATTATGTACATGGATTTAAGTTTAGATCTCAAAATAATTTTTAATCTAAACCATTTATATTATTTCTCATACAATATTATTGTCTACAGAATCGAGTCGACTCACTCTGGTACATGAATCGACTTGTCACAGTGAGTCAGCACACACTGAGATAAAAAAAATCTATAGACCTAGCCCGCACAATTGAGTCAGCTTATTAGTAAATGAGCTAATCTACTAGAGTCATGAGTCGACTCCAACAAAAATGAGTTAACTCACCAAACACTCGAGTTGACCCAATTGAGAATTGAGTCAACTCTACAAGCATACCAGTCACAGTTTCATGCTTTCAAGCAAACAGAACCTATGATTTTGGATCTAAGATTTTGCAGAAATTAAGTTTTAGATCGTGTGTTAAAATAATATATCAAATATAATATTTTAATGATTTGAAATACATAAAAAAATATATGTACAATCTGATTTAAATCTAAAATATGTATCATATATAAATTTTTCATTCGCTGTTCATCTTTATGAAAAACATCACAGTCGGTACCTCTATACGTCATAAGAGAGAACCCATTGAATGGACAAGAGAGGAACTTTTAATCTCTTCATCATCTTATGATCGGATGATCATGGTGATTATCCCAATTTGATTACTATGGTACTAAGAATTTAATCTAACATATCACATATGTAATCAATTAAAAATTAGATTTAATTATCTTTCACATGTCAAACATATGAATAATAACATCAAATTTATATACGTAATAAAAATTTTAGTAATCATACTAGATCCAAATTAAACTCTAATTAATATTTTTAGATCTAAAATTAATTTTAGATCTGAATAATTTATGGTTTATTTTAGATCTAAAATAATTTTAGACCCAAAAAAAATTTATAATCATATTACAGCATGTAGAAAATTCAGATCTAACCTTAATCGATGTTTTACATCATTCTAGGACAACCATTCAGTATAACAGGATTATGCCAGAGCAATCTTATTTCAGAATGAGTAGATTATCAAACTAACCTTCAGATCTATTTTTTACAAATCAGATTTTAGATTTGAAGAGTTTTCATATTCGTATCAGAACCTATGCTTTGATACCACTGTTAAAAAACTACTACGATTTCATACGTATAATTCAAAAATTTTCTAAACATCTATGTAGTGAAAATAAATTAATTAAAATATTTTTAATTAAATCACATATCAAATTTAATCTAAAAATTATAGTTAAAATTTTGACATGAATATGCAACCATGATCTAAAATCTAAAAAAGAAAACAAACGTTAGTAAGAAACAAATTGGAGATCAGATCTCCATACCTCGGATCATGCGGATGTCCCGGGTTCTGATCATAGCAGCGCATGCACCCGACCTCTGCTGGTATCCACACGGAGATATCTGATTAGAGCATCGAGATCACCGATGTCTTAGCACCTTGCAGATCTCACTTCTCATCCTTGGATCTAGATCTCTTCTTCTAGATCTTGAAGAAGAAGATTGCTGCGTGAACTCTTTCGCGCAAATCCAATGGAATCTGAACCAGATCATCATGAAGAGAAGAAATTTTTTTTTTCTTCTCTTCTTCTCTCTCCTTTTCTCTCTTAGATCTAATCACTATCAGATTTGGGTGTTGGACAAAGGGGATAAGGGAGGAAGAGGCATGGAGGTGTAAGGAGAGAAAGATGTAAGAAAGAAAGCCCCTCATTACTTACACACGCCACCTCCCTTTCTCATTTATTTTTGTCACACAAAACCAATTCCATGCCACCTCTCCCTCATGCCCCAAAGAGATAAGATCAAATCTTATCCAAATAGGAATGAATGGCATGGAAAAGGAATGGAAAAATTTTGTGCACCAAAAAGGAAGTCGCATGAAAACTCTCACGATAATCTCTTAGCACATGCCCACCTTTCTTAAAGTTTTTTATCGCACAAAATAATATTCCATGCCTATTCAAATCAGATAAGGATCTTCTTTTGATAAGGAATCTATTCAAATCATATTTGGATAGATGTCTTAAAGAAAGAGAGTCCCAGAAGGATGGGGCGCCAACTATTGGCGCCCCTCCTCTCTTCACGCGTGCAAGAGAATAAGGAGTGCATCTCAACGTTCACCCTTCCTCTTTATGGTATGATTTTTGGAGAGAGAGAGTCTCAGAGAACCTGGGCTCTGTGAGTCAAGGTTCATTTGGTTCAGATTGGATCTCAATCAGGTTCAAATCGAGTTTGAAACGAGCTGAATTTGAAAGGTTGTCAAGCCTGATCCAACCAAGCTTGAAATCCAAATCTGAATTGGATAATTAAACTTAATTAGCATTAAATTAAATTTAATTAAATTTAATTTAATTTAAATTAATTAAAACTTAATACATAATTTAATCAATCCAAAAAAAATTATAATATTTATAATTAAGTCTCTGTGCTAACAATTAGCAACTGCCAAAATTGTAACGATTACAAATTAGTAGTTTTTAAAATTCAAACTATCAATCCAATTGATAATTCAAATATAATTAGGTCATGCTTCTTTTGTGTGTGACCTCTTAGGTTCTATTCTATCTGGTAGTGAGACATACCGTGTTCTCCATCACAGTATCATCAAAACTTTTTTCGATGGGCTGAAATGATTTCAACTCACCTCAATAAAGATCATTGATCCAAAAATGATCTTAGTGAGTTCTCACGATCCATCAGTAACATCTAGCAACATATAGTGGCAACCTAGTAGAATAGAAAAGTAAACTCTTAGGTACAGTTATCGTGTGATATAATCCCTCTATTGTGAGTCCCGACTAAACAGAGGTCATAGATAACTCATCAAACCCCATCATTAGTTATATACTAGATTGGCTCGACTCGAGTTTATCTGTAAATTCTGTGAAATTTTTTTTTCAGTATTCACTTTTACTCTAATCAGAGATTTTTTGAACTCAATTTTATGAATCACATAGGACTTCTCCTTTTCTATCAAGGTCGATAGATTCCATCTAGGTGCATCCTACTCCAAACAGCGAACCTGAACCTACAATAGCCAACATACACGGTAAGGACCCGAATGGCTAGGGACTAAGAGAATATGCAGTCAAACTAAGTAGTCTCGCTATGAATAACCAACACACCGTAGGTCAAAGGATCAGTCACACTACTGCAGCATTAAGAAAATCATTGACGAGTGAGTAGACATCCAAGTAGTTTCTCATGTTAGTCACGCTCAGTGTAAATTATTCTCTAACAATCACCTACATTCTTACTCCAGTGTCTCTATACCACAGACTCGAGACTCATCTGTCCTAAAGGAAGGTGATCCATGCACTGATCTTGAATGGATTGATCACCATCCTCTGTGACGATCCTTCAATTGGGAGCCTTTAGAAATTAACCAATGATGTATGTCTCAAATTTTTAATACTTTGAGAATATACAAAATTATCTTTGTTAATTTTTAAGATAAATCATGGACATATAAATATGATTAGTTATAAAGACTGCCCATCAAGTACAAAATATGCCCTAGCAAAAAGTATGCATCAGCCTAGATTGGCTTTTAGGGTACACATCTAATAGTTTTTGTATGAGATTTTTTCATGCCAAAGAGCCCTCTCACCCTCCTTTCTCACATCCAAATTTGGATAAGATCTAATTTTTAATGGTATGTTCAAATATGATTTGAAATTGGATACCATATAGATAATGTTTGACATTATCTCTAAGACCTTGCCACCTATGCCTTTTATTCTTTTCTTTTGTATGACAAAAGGAGATTTTTGTGGCATGAAAATCAGATGGAAAACCTATTTTACTATTAAAAAATAAGTTTTGGGGCATCCCATATTTTATTTGGCATGGATTTGAAAGGAGGTGCGACAACTCTTGAAAGAGTCCAAAGATTGTTGGACTCTTCATCCCAATATCCTTACTGCCTAAATAAAAGGGGTTTATTTTTTGTTTTGTGCATGTAATAGAGAAGAGAGAGTGCTCTTCATGTTTGAGGCTTTGGGACATGGTTCTTGGCATGAGAAAAAGAGAGGAGAGTCTTCTCTCTTGGGGTGTGCGCAAAACCTAAATTTCTAAGATTTTATTTCTATGGGTTTGGAAAGAGAGAAAAAATAAAAAAAAAATATTTTCTTCTACATCCTTCTTTTATCTCTTCACCTCTTCCAAAAGTTTATCTTCAACCTCTAAAAAAGTTCTAAAGATTTGAAGAAAGGATCCAAATCAGTCAAGAAGAAGATCTTCGTACGAGCTAGCACTTTCGAGAAGATCGATCAGATCAGAGCTTTGAGTTGATTTTTTGTAGAGGCTGGATATATGTGCGGCTATAAGCAACTAGCAAAGATCATCTTCACCATATCTCTTAATAGCAGCGATTGTCGATCCATGCTCAGATATCGAGTTCTGAACTCAAATAGATGTAGATTTGATCTACTGCTTACATCCATGTATGTAGATTTTATCATATGAATTTTTTAGATTTTATATGCAACATATCATGTCATAGATCCTAGAGTAGATTAATTTGATGATTAGAACATATATATGTTAGATTAATTTGATTAATTTATTTACTTTCTATTGTAATTTATTCAAAAAAATTTTGAAATACATACATGAAATCGCTTACGTTTCCAACAGTGGTATCAGAGCTTAAGTTCATTATAAAATATTATATATGTATATTAAATCTAAATTTTAATTTTATTTAGATCTAATATATGATATTTTAATCTAAATTTAATTAATGATAGATCACATAAATTAAAATAAGATTGTCCTGCTGTAGGGTTTACCCCTTATAGTGCATAGATTGTCCTAGTTTATGCTGATCTTTGATAAAATCTGATTTTATATCTTACATATGATATTTATGATCTGATTTAAATGTGATCTAAGATTGTGATCAGATCTAATATAATTTAGTTTAGATCTAAATTCAAACATATATGATATATGATTAAATGAGATGATTCGATTAGTAAGTACTTGGATTGGGTTGATCATCAGGCCATCCGATCATAGGAGCAAGAAGGATTTAAATATCCTCTCTTTCTATTCGATGGGATACTCTTATGATGTATAGGAGTTCTATATGATTAGATCCCATGATGAAAAATATGAAAGGAAGAATTTATTTTTCTGCAAAATTCTAGATCTTGAAACCCTAGGTTTGTTGTATGTAATATAAAATTATATGAAAAATAAAATATCTAATCTATATGATTAAAATTATTTTAATCATGAGAAAATAAAATCTTGAATCATAAAATATTTAGATATAATCTAAAAGGTATTTATGATTGATTTTATTTTAGTATTATACAAGATTTTTTAGATTCAAAACTTCTTAAATCGTGCTTGCACAATTACTGAGCCAACCCAGTTTTGAATTAAGTTGACCTAGTCTCCTTGTGTAGTCAGCTCGATGTTGATTGAGTCAATCCAGTTTCAGAATAAAAAATTTTTACATAAAATTTATTATAAATTATTTATAAAATAAAAATTGAAATTATTTCAAACCTAAATTTAAATCCATGTTGATGCTAAAACTTAATTAAGAATTAAGTATAGAATCAATTAAATCTAGAATTATGAATCAAAGATCTAATATTATTCACATAAAATATGGAGGTATGGGTTAGTTCAAATCAGATCTTCTTAATTGGGTTAGACCTAAGGTTAAAATCAAAGAGTTAATAGACTAAATAGAGAAATTGATTAAATCTAATCAAATATTAAATTAGATTAATTTAGAATTTCTCTAGAATTAATACAATAATTGTAGATGGTCAAGTTCATATCTTTGATTAGACCAAATAGACCTTGATTGTGGCTCAGTGGTTGACTCTGAATCATTAGGTTGGTCAAATCAAAACTAATTAACTAATTAGTATCTAAGATAAGTTTGGCATTTTGACCAGTGATTTTTAATTGGAAGTGGTTTATTTGGCCATTCGATGGTGTCTAAGGCAAGCTTAGTAGACCCTCCCACCGATCTTACTTATTTAACCAATTTGATGGATTATATCTTGATTAGACTACTAAGTGATTTGAGTTGACCCATGCCATTAAAGTTGTTTAGTATGACTGATCTAGGTGCTAGTTCGATCAGCATGACTCTAATCCGATTAAGTGACTTGGTGAAGTCAGTGGAAGGATGGTGATTTACTGATTGATCTCTTCTTCTCTTTTCTTTAAATTGATTAAATCTTTTAAATTATTAAGTTTCTAAAATGAGCTGCTTATGGTGATAGCTAGATTATAGCCTCCCATTAAGATGAATGATAATGGATCCATTATTTCTAATTGATATTACAGGCACCATCCATCTGATGTTCTCTCTGAATGATAGAATTATCATTTATTATATGATAACTCTGTTGTACTATCTGATGATGGTTGGATTGACTGAGCCATCCTCGGATCTGATCATTCATTAGTTAGAATCATCGAGTTAGTTCGTGTTAATGGTTTGACCTAACTGAAACATTCAGTGGAGGCCCATCGCCTATTAAAATAAAATCTAGGATAAAATTAATTACTAAAAATTATTTGAAGAAATAATTGGTTGAGAACCTATCCATAGGTGCATATGGGTTGACCGAGTCATCTTCAGACTTGTATGTAATCTGTGTGGATTCTAGTACTTGCTAAAGAATTAAGATAATTCTTCAAATTAAAGGTAGAGGCTACCAATTCATATAAAATAGTGGGAGAACCTTTAGACTAAAGTCTAAGTCTTTAAATTTAATCAATTCATAAACATAAAGGTCTTGTGTTTTCCTTTTAGTTTTGGTTAGATATCCATTACTCCATTTACTGTTTGACAGTGATTTATTTATAGAACTCAACTTTGATAATTGGTATCGAAAGTTGCAAATAATTTTAGAGTACAAATGGATCCTAAATATGATTATGGATCTAGCACCTAAAATTTTCACATCCAACACACATGATGCGATCAAAGACACTTATTAGAAGTGGCTAAATGGTCGTATGACCATGTGGTATTTTTGAAAATAGTGAAGAACATGAATTTAGTTGTAAATTTGATGATGCTCAAGTGGAAAAAAATTTTTTAAATGTTGAAGGAGTTCTTTTGCACCTTTGAAAATGTGTCTTCAGTAAGACAACAATCCTTTGAAAAAAAAAAGAAGGTACAAAAGAGTCATGCTTAGATTGAGGAGCCTGAATTGATAAAAGAGTCTAAGGTTAATATAGTCTGGCAGAGTCCCTTGATCTGAACAGGCTAAGGAAGAGAAATCAGCAAAGGATTACTGACAAGGTACTTATATGATAACATCTTATAATTTTTCTATCTATGACACTACTATCTGGGTATTGGATATCGGAAGTCCATGTAAATTATTGCAACGACTTCAAGTTAGTAGAAAGATTAGAAATAGCAAAAAATTCCTGAATGTTGGAGCTAAAAGTCATATTTTAGTTCTGACTTTGGAAATTTTCGAGCTTATTTTCAATTCTAACAATGTCATTTTAGTGATTATCACCATTGTCTAATGATTTTTGTGATATCATTATAAATGATGTCAAAATCATGTGGACAACTGAGAAATGGTATTTATGAATAATCATAGCCTATTAGTGTAATGTACACATCAATCAAATATCCAAAAGTAGATAATATCACGATGACTACCTTTGGCATTGAAGGCTCGATCACATAAACAAGAATAGGATCAATAGGAGATAACTCTCGAAGTCAATGATTATGAATCATTATCTACTTGTCAATCCTATCTTCTTAGTAAGATGACCAAGTCACCTTTTGTTAGAAAAGGTGAATGAGCCAATGATGTTCTAAGTCTAATACATACTGATGTATTAGATCTACAAATATATTTACCATAAATTTAGATTATTTGAAATATTCAAATAATTTTATAATAAGGTAGAGGAATAAATTGAAAGAGCATTGAAACTCTTCGATTAGATCAAAGAGGAAAATGCCTTTCAATGAGTTTTTGACATATCTAGAAGAGAATAAGATTTTCTCTTATTAGAATCAACTTTGTTAGACATAGTTCGATCCATGATAAGGTTTATAAGTCTGCTAGTCTCCTTTTATGCTCTTAAGACTACTTGTTATGTTCTGAACGGGATTCCGAATTAATCAGTCGCAAAGACTCCATATGAGATATGGATTAGGCATAAGCTGATACTTTCTTACCTTAAAGTTTGGGAGTGTTTGTTTAATATTAAGCATTTGCAGACTGATTAGCTTGAATCTCGATCCTATATGTATTTGGTAAGGTAACCTCAAAGTATCTAGGGAATATAACTTCTACCATGCTAAAGAATAAGAGTTGTTCGACATTCTTTTTTGAAAAGGAGTATCTTGGTGAAGGAACTGATGCCTCTAATATAGAACTTATGAAGTTTGATAGGTAGAAGAACTGACACAATCTAATGAACTTATAGATCAGATTTGATTAGATCAAATTCAAAATCCGTTGTAGAAGCATCATTAAGGAGATCCAGTAGAGTACCATATCTGTCGGATAGATACTTCAGTTTCTAGTTCTAGGACATGATCATATTGAACTCGATGAGAACAATAAAGATTTGATCACGTACATGGATGCTATGCAGAGGTCTGACTCTGATTAGTGGCTTGAAGTCATAAAATTCAAAATGGAGTCCATGAAGGTCAATGGTGTATGGACACTCATTGATCCACTCAAAGGGATAAAACCCAAAGGGTATAAGTGGATCTTCAATCGAATTGGAGGGCACAAACAAGAAGGTAGAGACCTACAATGCCTATCTAGTTGTCTAAGAATATTGTCAATATTATGGTATTGACTATAACGAGATATTTTCTCCTATGGCAATGCTAAATATTTCGGAGTTGGAACATGCATTTTGATAAGAGATAAAAAGCATAGCTTCATTGAGAACAAAGATAAATCCTGCAAATACAAATGGATTAATTATTCTGTGAGTATAATTTTTATTTTGTATGTGAATGAAATTTTTTTAATCAAAAATGACATTCCTTATATTATTGAAAAAATAAATTTCGCTATTATTATTGTTCTCCACAAAGACTTGGGAAAAGCATCCCTCATCCTAGGGATGAAGATCTATAGAAATAGATCTAAGAGGCTGCTTGAATTTTCTCAATCTAATATACATATAGGGTATTTATGGGTAGAATTTGTTCTATTATGTACATCATATATGAGATTGGAGATGGTATACTCACTAGGGTAGTGAGTGGATAAAGAAAAAATGGATAGTTCAAAGCATGTATTTTTAAAATTTTACAGTGAAATAATAAAAGATTAAATATTTTAATCTTCTAAATATACTTTAGATCAGATCTAAATTACTATTAATGATTTATGATATAAAAAATTTACATATAAAATCTAAAATAAAATAGAAAACTACATCGATCACATTGATGCCCTGAATTTGATCTAACCTTTAGATTATGTTGGTAGAGTTCAGAACTCATCACCTTTTCACAGGTTGATGATATTCGCTATTGGTAAGTATAGTATGAAGTTCTCACTGATACTGAGTTTCCATACAAGCATCCGACCTCTATGGATGATCCACACGAAGTCCCTCGGACCGATCAGCTCTCTGCGGGAGTGCTAGCTCGTGCAGTCGGCTTCTGATAGCAGATCTAACTTGATCTCCTTCTTCGATCATCTCAAATCTTTTTGATGTCAAAGATGGATCAGAGAAGGATGTTGGATAGTGGAGAAAATTTAGATGAGGACTCTCTTCTCTTTGATTTTTCCCTCACCTAAAAACCTAGAACAGTTCTAGGTCTCTCACCTAAGAGGAGAACGGTCTCCTCTTTTGTTCATGCCAAGGAGGAAGGGAACCCACCCAATCCTTCCATCCCAAAGAAGTGTTTTTAACCCTACTTCTCTTTAGTATCTCATGGTGAAGAGCTTTCTTTCTTTGGCACACAAAATTATGGCCTTTTTATGGTTGTCGTATAAACCAGATGAAACAAAATAAGGGCTGGAGCTTGTTGCAATTCAAACTCTTTTGAATTTTAATTTGACTCCAACATTTTCTCACCCTTATCTAACATAAATAGAGACTTAGTAAGAAAACTTAGATATAAAAATAAATTAGAAATACCTCCTTTTCTCATACACAATAGATCCCTTCAAAAGTAGCCAACGTGTGGAACGATATGGATAAGGTTTTAAGTTGAAATTCAAACTAATTTGAATTCAAATCAAAACCAACCAATTTCTATCCTTAATGGATGATAAAAGAAATATTATTTTCTAATTTTCTTATATACAAACTGATTTTGTATGATGAGAAAAGGTACGAGACAATTTAGGTGGCGCAAGAGATAGAGTCCTACTCATTTGGGACTCTAGGGTTCAACCAATTGAATTTCTTTCAAACCCAATCCAATTAGATTCAAATAAAATATGATAATCCTAATATAATTAGATTGTTATAAATTAAATTAGATTTGATCAAATTAATAAATTAATTGAGCAATAAATTTAATCAAATCAGGATCATCTCTTCTTTATCGATTAGGTCATCTCATAACCTAATCAAACTTGACCTGATTGAATCAAATTCAATCAAACTTGTTCTAGACTTTAATGCTCAATCAAATTAAGCTAATTAGTGATCTAATCATTAATTAATTTTTCATTAATGATAGAATCCAAATCTAGTAGGATTCTTCTCTAGAGTCTCTGTCCAGTGGAAATCTTCAGTAGAGTCCCTGTCAAATGGGACTCTTTACTAGAGTCCCCATTGACTGAGACTTTTCAGATTAGCCAAGTGATCGGAGAAAAACTTCTAATGTGTATGACCCCATAGGTTCGAACTTAAGTCAGTAGCATAGAAACTGATTTCTGTACCAATCAGAGTAATCATCTAGCAATGGTACCCGACATCCGGATAGGCCAAAAGTATGCTAAGCAACACTCAAGAACCTATTTGAATATAGTTACCGTATAATTCATCCCTTTGATCCAAATACTCAAAGTGACCTAGAGTTTAACTACCAACTCTGATATGGTCATCCATATTATATTTTAAATTTTAAAATCTATCACATGGATTATCCCGGCTAAGGTTTTACTGAATTGAAACACATCGATACACTAACTCCTACTTATTCAAAGGGGTTAATTCTATCTTGACTCACACACAACTTCAAAAGTACTTAACTATGCTCAAAAATCTTTCATCACTGAATTAAAAATTCAGATAGTCTGGCACCAAAGCATAGTGAGTTGCTTGCAAGTCACCGTGGTGATATCAGATCGGAGGGATACTTGTACCTATATCCCTTCGGAGTGACTCTTGATAGCAGAGTGCTCCGGAGTTAGTCACGTTCAGTGAAATATACTCCTATATTTCACCAGCATGCCATACCAGCATCTCCATACTCTTTGGTTAAGAGGACAATCAAACTATATGGCACACAACAACCTACACTTGATATATCTATCATCCTAGTAATAGCATATCATTTGATCACGAACTCATTTAAGGACTAAACGATATATCCTCCTATATTGAATCAAATAGTCCTAAAGACTTCATCACATAACAGGAGCTCAAAATGAGATATACACAATGATGAAAAGCTAAATAATATTTATTAATTCAATAATTCATATATAATTACAATGATAAGCACAACCGTCAACAGACTGATGATTGGCTTTGAGACACAATTCTCAATAACTCCCACTTGGACTCAAGCCAATTGGTGTAGTATTGTATACCCATCTTTGATTTGTAGTCTTCGAACTTCTTGATGCTGAGGGCTTTAGTAAATGGATCGATCAGATTCTTCTTTTCGTCGATCTTCTGAAGCTCGACGTCACCTTGATCCACAATCTCTTAGATCAAGTAGTAGCGATGCAAAATATGCTTGATCCACTGATATGACTCGATTCCTTCACTTGAGCAATGGCACCAGTACTGTCGCAGTACAACAAGACGGGGCCATCAAGGGAGGGTGCCACTCTGAGCTCGTTGATGAACTTTTATAGCCACACAACTTCTTTCACAGTATTGGATGCCGTGATATATTTCGCTTCACAAGTAGAGTCGGCCACAGTGTGCTGCTTAAAACTTTTTCAGTAGATTGCTCCATCGTTCAGGGTATAAATATATCCTGGCACGCTCTTGCTGTCATCATGATCTGATTGAAAATTAGAGTCTGTAAACCCCATAAGTTTTAATTTGGATTCTCCATAGATAAGCCGCTGATCCTTAGAATTTCTCAAATACTTAAGGATGGTCTTTACGACCTTCTAGTGATTCTCATCTGAATCAGACTGGTATTTGCTCATTACTCCTAATGAGTATGCCACATCTGATTGTGTACATATCATGGCGTACATAATAGATCCCACTGTCGAAGCATATAGAATTCTACTCATATGCTCTCTCTCTCGAGGAGTTGTTGGACAATCACTCTTCGAGAAAGAAATTTCTTGGCCTATCAGAAGATAGCCTTTCTTGAAATCCTCCTTGTTGAATCTTTTCAACACAGTACAAATGTACGTCGACTGGGATAATCCAAGCAACCTTTTAGATCTATCTCTATAGATCTTCATCCCAAAGATGAAGGATACTTCTCCCAAGTCTTTCATGGAGAAATGTGATGACAACCAAACTTTTATTTCCTATAATGCAGGGATGTCATTTTTGATTAAGAGAATGTCATCGACATACAAAATAAGAAATACTACCACAGAGTTATTAACCTATTTGTATATGTAGGGTTTCTTTCCATTCTTAATGAAGCCATACATTTTGATCACTTTATCAAAATGCATGTTCCAACTCTGAGATGCCTGCTTAAGTCCATAGATAGACCTTTGAAGCTTGCACATCTTAGACTCATCTGTGGATATGAAACCTTCAAATTGTATCATATACACCTCTTCTTCTAGCTCTCTATTTAGGAAGACTATTTTCACATCCATTTGTCAGATTTCATAGTCTAGATGTGCTGCTATCGCAAGCATAATCTGAATAGACTTGAGCATTATCACAGAAAAAAATATCTCGTCATAGTCAATACCATAATGCTGATGGTAATTTTTGGCAATCAGACGGGCTTTATAGGTCTCCACCTTCCTGTCTACGTCCTTTTTTTTTGAAGATCCACTTACACCCTATGGATTTTAGCTCTTCAGGTGGGTCAACCAATATCCATACATTGTTGATTTTCATAGACTTCATTTCAAATTTCATGGCTTCTAGCCACTTATCGAAGTCAGACCTTTGTATCGCATCTATATAGGTGATCGAATTTTCATTATTCTCATCGAGTTCAACTGGATCTCCATTCCGGATTAAGAAACCGTAGTATCTATCTGGTTGATACAGTATTCTACCAGATCTCCTTAAAGATATTTCTATAATAGGTTTCAAATTGATCTAATCAAGTCCGACTCTATGGGTTTACTAGATTGTATCGACTCTTCTACCGATCAAACTTCATCAAGTTCAATCTTTGAGGTATTAGTTCCTTCATTAAGAAACTCTTTTTCTAAAAAGATAGCCCTATTGCTGACAAACACCTTCTGTTCATCAGCAAGGTAGAAGCAATATCCCTTGATCTCTTTTGGGTACCCTATAAATAGACATTTATCAGACCTAGGTCCAAGCTTATCAGTTTTCAATCGTTTGACATAAGCCAAACATTTCCAAATCCTCAAGTAAGAGAGTGCTGGCTTACGCCCTGTCCACATCTCATGTGGTATTTTACTTACAGACTTACTCAGAACTTTATTTAAAATATAACAAGCTGACTCGAGTGTGTATCTCCAAAAAAAATCGGTAGACTTACAAAGCCCATCATGGACTAAACCATGTCTAACAGGGTTCGATTCTTCCTTTTCGATACACCATTATGCTGTGGTGTTCTAGGAGGGATCCATTGTGAGAAAATTTCATTCTCTTCTAAGTATATCAAAAACTCACTAGAGAGGTATTCTCCTCCTCGATCGGATCGAAGAGTTTTAATACTGTTTTTAGTTTCTTTCTCTACTTCATTATGGAATCATTTGAACATTTTAAATAATTCTGACTTATGTGTCATTAAGTAGACATGCCCATATCTCGATAGGTCATTTATAAATATAATAAAATAATAATATCTACCTCTAACATTAGTGTTCATAGGTCTACATGCATCAGTATGTATCAGACTTAGAACTTTACTGGCTCGCTCACCTTTTTCCAGTAAAAGGTGATTTGATCATTTTTTCAAGAAGACAGGACTTACAGATTGAGAGTGATTCACAATTACTAACTTTGAGGATTTCCTCTTGTGTCAATTTATTTATTCTGTTCTTGTTAACATGACCTAACCTATAATGCCAAAGGTAGATATCGGAGACATCACTAATTCTAGGATATTTGTGGGATGTGTACATTATACTAATAGATTGTGATAATATGTAAACATCATTATTCAGTTATCCATTCATCACATTAACACCATTCATAATGATATTAAAATTATTTTTTTTATTAAAATTTTATAACCGTACATGACCAAAAGGCCTA
The DNA here is from genome assembly GCF_000442705.2 of Elaeis guineensis. Taxonomy (NCBI): domain Eukaryota; kingdom Viridiplantae; phylum Streptophyta; class Magnoliopsida; order Arecales; family Arecaceae; genus Elaeis; species Elaeis guineensis. The sequence goes on from NC_025994.2 coordinate 44,707,580, forward strand.
CAGAAATAATATTCAATAAAAAAGGATAAAAGTGACATTCATTTAGAACAATTACATTAGACTTGAATACAAGCTCAATAGTCTCTAACACTAGAACTGAAACTGATCTTCCATCTCCAACATTAAAAAATCTTTCACCTTCTTCAAATCTTCTACTGATCTGCAGACCCTGCAATAAATTACAAATATTAAAAGGGCTTTCGATATCTGATACCCAGGTAGTAGAATCATAAATTGAGAAATTATAAGATGTTATCATATAATTACCTTATCTAGCAACAACTTGCTTCTTTCTCGGTCTGTTCGGATATAGGGAGGTAATGTATTGAGGATAATTTTTTTTTAGTACCCCTGCTTCTTGCAGTAGAAGCATTCCATCTGACTCTGGTCGGACTTGAGTTTCTTGGACTGATTGGGTTTGGGTGCCCTAACACTTTGCACCCTTTTTTGTTCTTCTTATTCTTCTTTCCTTTCTTATAGGATCGATGTCTAAAAGAAGACCCTTTCACAACATTCATCAACTCCTTTTGGAGCTGGTGATCCTTCTCAAAGTTTTGCAGTAACTCCAGCAATTTGTGGTAGGACTTGGGTAGAGAGTTTAGAATAGCATCTTTTCCCAACTGCTCATGCAGAAAAATACCGAGCTTGCTTAGATGCTCAATCATCTCGATCATGTACAATACATGATCAGTGACTGATGCTCCTTCCCTCATTCGAGCATTGAAGATGGCACAATTAGTCTTGTACCTCTCAACATCGACGAGTGTGCTAAAGGACTCGTTCAATATTTGCAACATATCCTATGGCTGAGTATTCTCAAAATGATGGCTAAACTCATCATTCATCACTACCAGCATAATACAATGAACCGTAGTTCAATCGTTAAGCCACTTCTGATAAGTGTCTCTGACTGTGCTATGCGCATTCAGAGCTGGCTCCTCGGGTGCCGGATCTGTGAATACATACAAGATCCATTCATGCTCCAAGATTATTTTGAATTTTTGATACCAGTTATCGAAATTTAATCCCATCAATTTATTGCTATCTAATAATGATTGGAGCGACAAGGTGGTGGCCATAACTGCAAAAAAAATCAGAGCCTAATTAATATATGAATTGATTAAGCCTAAAGACATGGATTTTAGTCTAAAGGATCTTCCACTATTTTATTCAAATTGATAGCCTCTACCTTCAATTCAAAAAATTACACTAATTTCTTAGTGGATACTAGAATCCATATGGACTGCACATGGGCCCGAGTGTGACTCGGCCAACCCTTATGTACCCACGGGTAGGTTCTTAACCAATTATTTCATCAAATAATTTTTAGTATTCAATTTTGCCCCAGACATCTCTTCAGCAGGCGTGTGGCACCTCCACTAAAGGTTTTGGTTAGATCCAACCATTAACATGTCAGAATTTAGTGTATCTAACAAACGAATGTCCAGACCCGAGTGTGGCTCGGCCAACCTGACCATCATCAAAAAAATACAACTAAAACAACATATTATGAATGATAATTTTGATAGCTAGATGAGCACCAGGCGTGTGGCACCTCCAATGATCATTTAAATCATTGGACTCATTATCACCCAACTTAATGGAAGGCTATGATCTAGTTATTACCATAACTATTTCATTTTAAGGACCTAACAATTTTAGAAGATTTAATTAGTTGAATTGAGAGATGAGATGAGACTTGACCAGTTAATCTTAAACCTCCCACTGACTTCACCAAGTCAGATTTAAGAAAATCAGACATAAGCTGATCCAACTAACCAGTCATGAATCCTCCTACTGGCTTCACCAAGTCATAAAAAGGACTCAAGACAAGTTAAACTAGGGACACCTAAATCAGTCATACTAATTTTCTAGTTAGCATGGGTCAACTCCAATCATTAAGTGATATAATCAAAACATGATTCACCATGTTGGCTAGGTAAGTGAGATCGATGGGAGGGATATGCCATTAACTCGACATAGACTCAATCTATGCAAGCAGCTCCCAATTAATGACCATCAATCAAAGTTGCCATACTTACTTTAGACACCAATTGGTTAGTCATTTTCAATTTGATCAACTTATAGACTTGGATTCGACCACGGAGCTACGATCAAAGTCTATATTGGTCTAATCAAAGATATGGACTTGACCAACTACAACTATTGAAATTATTCAAGAGAAGAAATTGATCCAATCAGAATTAACTTTTAATTAGATTTGATCAATTACTAATATGGTCTATTATTAATGATTTCTAACCCTAAGTCTAACCTAGTTAAATGGACTTGACTCAAGCTAACCCATTAACCCATAAGTTATGAAATTAATACTTTAGATCTTTGATTCTCAAAGATCGCTTAATTCTTAATTAAATTTTAGGCTGATATGGATTCGGATTCGATATTTGAAAATAATTTTTTAATTTTATAAAATATTTTTACAATCAATAATCTAATGATCAAAATTTTAATTTTAGATCTAATATATATTATTTTAGATCTAAAATAAAATTTAAAATTTTTTTCATTATTTATCATCATAAAAAAGACCATGCAGCACCCCTACATGCTATAGGAGATCCCATCGAATGGGTAAATATGATAGTGAAATCCTGATTTCTCCTATGATCGGACGGCTATGAGAATCTATCCAATTAGATTACTATACTACTCAAATTTAAAATTAACTATTTATATCTAATCTAAATAATTAAAATTAGATTATATACAAAAAGATTCATGTCATAAGAAACTTTGCTCTGATACCAATTGAAGAAAAAATAGAAAGTTTAAAGTATATATTTTTAAAATTTTATAATAAAATAATAAAAGATTAAATATTTTAATCTTCTAAACATACCTTAGATCAGATCTAAACTACCATTAAGGATCTATGATATAAAAAATTTATATATAAAATCTAAAATAAAATAGAAAATTACATCAATCACATCGATGCCCTGAATTTGATCTAACCTTTAGATTTTATCAGTAGAGTTCAGAACTCATCATTTTTTTATGGGTTGATGATCTCTACTACTGGTAAGTATGGTATAACACTTTTGCTGATGTCGAGTAGCCGTATAAGCATCCGACCTCTATGGATGGTCCACATGCAGCCCCTCGGATCGATCAGCTCTCTGTGAGAGTGCTAGCTCGTGCAGTTGGCTTCTGATGGCAGATCTAACTTGATCTCCTTCTTCGATCACCTTGAATCTTTTTGATGTTGAAGATAGATCAGAGAAGGATGCTAGATGGTAGAGAAAATTTAGATAAAGACTCTCTTCTCTTTAGTTTTCTTCTCACCCAAAAACCTAGAATAGTTCTAGGTCTCTCACCTAAGAGGAGATTAGTCTCCTCTTTTGTTCACGCCAAGGAGGAAGGAAACCCACCCAATCTTTATATTCAAAAGAAGTATTTTTGACCCTATTTCTCTCTACTATCTCATGGTGAAGAGCTCTCTTTCTTTGGCATACAAAATTATGGCCTTTTTATGGTTGTTGCATAAACCAGATAAAATAGAATAAGGGCTGGAGTTTGTTGCAATTCAAACTTTTTTGAATTTCAATTCGACTTCAACTTTTTTTCACCCTCATCTAATTTAAAGAGAGACTTATCAAAAAAAAAATTGGGTATGAAAATTAGTTGGAAAGACCTCCTTTTCTCATACAAAATAGACCCCTTCAAAAGCAGCCCATGTGTGGAAGGATATGGATATGGTTTTAAGTTGAAATTCAAAGTTAATTTGAATTCAAACCAAAACCAACCAATTCCTATTCTTAATGGGAGACAAAAGAAAGATTATTTTTTTATTTTCTTATGTACAAATTGATTTTGTATGGTGAGAAAAGGCATGAGATAATTTAGGTGGCGCAAGGGATAGAGTCCTACTCATTTGGGACTCCAAGGTTCAATCAATTGGATTTCTTTCAAACCCAATCCAATTAGACCCAAATAAAATATGATGAACCTAATCTAATTAAACTTTTATAATTTTAATTAAATTTAATCAAATTAATAAATTAATTAAGTCATAGATCCGATCAAATCAAGATCATTTCTTTCTTATCGATTAGGTCATCTCATAACCTAATCAGACTTGATCTGATTGAATCAAATTCAATCAGATTTGTTCCAGACTTTAATGCTCAATTAAATTGAGCTAATTAATAATTTAATCACTAATTAATCCTCCATTAATGATAGAGTCCAAGTCTAGAGGGACTCTTCTCTAGAGTCCCCATCCAGTGGGACTCTTTAGTGGAGTCCCCGTCAAGTGGGACTCTTTACCAGAGTCTCCGTTGATGGGACTCTTTAGATTAGCCAAGTGATCGGAGAGAAACTTCAATGTGTGTGACCCCATAGGTTCGAACCTAAGCCGATAGCATAGAAACTGATTTTTGTACCAATTGGAGTAATCATTTAGCAATGGTACCTGACATCGGATAGACCGAAAGTATGCTAAGCAACACTCAAGAACCTATTTGAATATAGTTACCGTATAATTCATCCCTTTGATCCAAATGCTCAAGGTGACCTAGGGTTTAACTATCAACCCTGATATGGTCATCCGTATTGTATTTCAATTTTTAAAATCTATCACATGGATTACCCCGGTCAAGATTTTACTGAAGTGAAATACATTGGTACATTAATTTTTACTTATTCGGAGGGATCAATTCTATCTTGACTTACACATCAACTTCATAAGTACTTGACTATGCCTAAAAATCTTTCATCGCTGAATTAAAAATTTAGATGGTCCGGCACTAAAGCATAGTGAGTTGCTGGCAAGTCACCGTGGTGATCTCAGGTCGGAGGGACATTTATACCTATATCCTTTTGGAGTGACTCTTGATAGCAGAGTGCTTCAAAGTTGGTTACATTCAGTAAAATGTACTCCTATATTTCACCTGTATGCCATACTAGTATCTCCATGCTCTTTGGTTAAAAAGACAACCGACCTATATGGCACACAATGACCTACACTTGATATGTCTATCGTCCTAGTAATAGAATATCATTTGGTCACAAACTCATTTAAGGACTAAATGATATATCCTCCTATATCGAATCAAATAGTCCTAAGGACTTCATCACATAACAGGAGTTCAAAATGAAATATACACAATGATGAAAAATCAAATAATATTTATTAATTCAATAATTCATATACAATTACAATGATAAGCACAACCGTTAACAGACTGACGATTGACTTTGGAACATAATTTTTAATAGTGGATACCTGCAAGATCTTGATGAAAATCACTGGAAGGTCATCCTTAAGTATTTGAGAAATACTAAGGATCGGTGATTCAGTTATAGAGAATCTGACTTAAAAATTGATAGAGTATGACTCTAATTTTTAGTTAGATATAATAATAACAAGAACATATTGGAATACATTCTTATCCTAAATAATGGAGCAAATTGCTGAAAAGATTTCAAGCAGAATAATATAGCAAATTCAAATTGCGAGGCTGAATGCATTGCAGCATCTGATGCTTGCAAAGAAGCTATGTGATTATAGAGATCCATTGGCAAGCTAGGAGTGGCACCTTCCAATGATGGTTCTACTGTATTGTACAGCACCAAGCCATAGCTTATATCTTAGAGCCGAAGTCCCATTAGCTTACTAAGTATTTTGCATCGCTATTATCTTATTCAAAAAATCTGTTAAGGTGACGTTAAAATTTAGAAGATCGATGGAAAAGAAAATGTGACCAACCCATTTACTAAAGCCTCGATATCTAAGAGTTCTGAGATGATAAATCAAAGATGGATATATGATACTATACTGATTGACTTTAATCTAATGGGAGTTGTTAAAAACTATGTCCTAAAGCCATTCGCTTGACAATTGCACTAATTATAAATATATATGAATTGATCAATAATAAAATTTATTTGGCCTTTCTCATCACAAGGTTACATCTTCTAACAAACTTTTATATTATGTTGAAATTTTTAAGATTACTTTGATCGATAAAGAAAGATTTATCACGTAATTCTTAAACTGGTTCATGACCAAACGATACGCTATTACTAGGATGATAGCGATATCTAGTGTAGGTCATTGTATGACATATGCGTTAGTTGTCCTCATAACCAAATAATATGGAGACACTGGATGGCATATAGGTGAGATATAGGAGTACATCATCACTGAACGTGACCAACTGTGGAGCACTTTACTATCATGGGTAGCTCACGAAGAGTATGGTTGTAAGTGTCCCTCCAACTTGAGATCACCATGGTGACTTGTAAGCAACTCACTGTACTTTGGTGTCAGACTATCTAAGTTTATAATTCAATGATAAAAAATTTTTGGGTGCAGTCAAGTACTTATCAAGTCAATGCGTGAGTCAAGATGGGATTGACCTCTTCAAATTAGTAGGAGCTAATGTATCAATATATTTTAATTTAGCAAAATCTAAGCTAGGATAATCCATGTGATAGATTTGAAAGATTGAAATAATGTGTTGGGTTTCGATCATGCAATGAAAAATAATTTTTAAAAATTTTAAAAACATATAAATCAATAGCTTTATCAAATAAAACTATTAAGCCAGAATCCAAATCCTAGAATCACCTTGCTGATATCGATCAAAGCAAAATCAAGCATGCAAAGAGATAAAATTTTATACTTAAATCAATATGAAAAAATGGCATGTTGGTATTCTCCATGAGACTCTAAAGTAGAAGTCCTCCAATAGTGATCCACATGAAAGTTGATCAAGATCCTTTCCAATCTGTGCGCTGCCACAGTCTTGTCTTCTCAAGAACACTACTGGCTTTAAACTTGCGTCACGATCGCACCAAAGCTGAGTTGCTTTTGCTCTCACCACTAGAATGACACCAAGAAGATACTCTTCAAATATCACATAATCTAGAATTTAATTTTTAGCTCTAACATATAAAAAAATCAAATCTTAGGGCACTCCAGCAACACTAGCTGAAAATCTCACCACCCTTGTAGCAATTTTTGCCACTCAAAATTCTCTCTTTTTTTTCTCATAATTTTTTTAGAATTCTTTTTATAATTTTTAGTTCCTTCTCTCTAGTTCATCAAAAAATCTCAGCTAGAAACCAGCTGGGGCATCCCCTATAAATAAGGGACCAGGGGATATCACATGGGATGAAGGGGTGCCAACCTTTAGCACTCCAACTTCCCACATGCCAAATAAATTCATCGAGTGAATTTTTGGCAATCTAATTACTTAGATTAGAAGAACCCTTTGTCTTCTATGTGCCATAAAAAAATCAATAAATTTTAATGTTAAATCATAGGAGAATTGATTAGTAATTTAAGGTAACATGTATTAGTTAAGAGCCTTCACTAAGAAGGACTCTCCACTTCACATGCCAATTTAAGGTGGGCGGCATTTATTTTTTATTGTGTCTTCTAGTGAATGTGGAGGACTCCTTCTCCACTTGAAACTAGTTCAAGTTGAATAATGATCCAATTTAAATTGACCCAATCCCATTAGGTCAAAGTCAACTAGTCTAGGTTAGCTTAAACACTTTGATCTAAATCAATTTGGAAACTTGGGTTAATACAATATGCTAGCATATCAAATTAACCCATAAAATTTATATTAAATTTTAATTAGATAAGATTAAGATCAAATCTCAAAGTGTATGTCCCATTGGGTTCCAAATCTAGCCAGCAGTGGATCAAGACTTTCGACGTAACCCTCATCCGATGAGATTAGATCATCCGAAGAGTCCTAATCAACTTGGACTCTTCCAAATTGACTTCAGAATCAAATTCTTTCAATTTTGATGAGCCCACAATTCAAAATTGATGTCTAGCAATGTATCATGACTATCCAAAAGATTTAGAATTTTGATAAAAAATTATCAAAATATTCTTCAGTGGTAAGTTCTCATGTAATTCAATCCTTCAGTCAAACAATATCCCAGATGAGCTGTGGGCATGAAAATATATCAAACCCAATCACTTATCTTTATGTATCTCGATCTGAAGGTGATGATTCAGTTGATGATATATTAAAAACTTTTTTCTATTTATCACCCTACTTTGGCCAAAGACTTTCAGAATCATCATCCTTGAGATCACATAGGATGTTCGCTCCCCTTATTAGAAGTGACTGATCTCTTATTGATCACTCACAATCTTTATGCATACTTCACCATATCCAGAACATCCTACATAAGAATCAAAGAACCAAGCTAGGTAGTGAACCAAAATATGGATCCATGTACACAAAGTACCATAGTGACCTCAGGTCCAAGGATCACTTACACAACTCCCACTAGAGAATCATCAATTGACATATAAATATGACTCTATCTGATATTCTCTCATAGGTCAATTCAGTGAATTCATTCTTTAATAAGCATCCATATCATTGTATTAGTGTCATTACACAAGTGGTTGTGAGATCAACCACCTTCATTTCTGAGCATATATAGGACATGCCAGTCTTACCGGTATCATTGATCTCCGACTCAATGTACCAACTACTAAAAATATTTTAGGTTAGGATTATTAAGAATTTAGGTCTCACTGGTGTGATCTCATCACAACCTTAAAACCATTGCCCGGACCTATGGGGTTCATTATAATCTTAACAATAATAAGATGCAGCATATAATAAATCAAAAATATCTATTTTATTAATATAAATATCAATTACATGAGTGTTGGTGCAAAAATTCGCTTGCGTCGGAGAAGCTGGAGTCGGGGAAGTTGCGGTCGCCGCAGGGACCTGCAAAGGAAGTCTAAACCGGAGGTGGGGTTGCTTCGGCAAGACCCTCCGACGCTCAAGTCAGTTCTCTGCCTCAACAAGAATGGAGTGCTCGAACGAAAAATTTAGCAGAGTGTTTAGACGAAAGATTAGAGCTTATAGAATAACGTATCTGGAGCACCCCCGCTTTTATAGGCGGAGGGGGCAGTAGCCTGATAGCGACGTCTGTAACCGTCTGGCAGTGGGCTGCCCTGGGTCAGGCGGAGTTTGCTGCGAAAAGTAGTGGAGTGGACCCGTGGCTATCACCGGGGTGTGCCACGTGGAGTCTGCCGTGGGGAGTGGGGTGGCGTCTGTTGTCGTGATTCGCCAGCAGATGGGAGAATCGCACGGTATCCATCGCAGAAAGTGGAGCAGGATCGTGGCCGTTATTACGGTCTGCCAGGGAGTAGTGGAGCTGTGCGAGACCCGTCGTAGGGAGTGGGGTAGTGCTGTGACCGTTACTGCGGCCTGTCAGGGAGTGATGGAGCTGCATAGAGTCCGCCGCAGGGAGTAGAGCAGTGTTGTCAGTTACTGTGGCCTGCCAGGGGGTCCAGACTTGTCGGTCGAAGTTCGGTTGGAGTCGGTAGCGAGGTCCGGTATCCGTAGGAGTTTGGGCGAGGTCTTCAGTCAGAATAGAAGACGGAGTCCGACTCCCGTAGGAGTCCGGGCGGAGTCTTCCTGCAATTAAAGTTAAAGGCGAAGTCCGGCTCCCGTAGGAGTCCGGACAAGGCTTACTGGCAGCTGGTGTTGAGGATGGAGCCCGACTCCCGTAGGAGTTCGGGCGGAGTCTACTCGCAGTTGAAGTTGTTGGCAGAGTCTGGCTCCCGTAAGAGTCCGGACGAAGTCTGTCTGCAGCCGTTGGAGTCGAGGATGAAGTTCGGCTCCCGTAGGAGTCCGGGCAGAGTCTTCCTGCAATTAAAGTTAAAGGCGAAGTCTGGCTCCCGTAGGAGTCCGGACCAGGCTTATCGACAGCTGATGTTGAGGACGGAGCCCGACTCCCGTAGGAGTCCGGGCAGAGTCTACTCACGGTTGAAGTTGTTGGCGGAGTCCGGCTCCCGTAGGAGTCCGGACGAAGTCTGTCTGCAGCCGTTGGAGTCGAGGACGAAGTCCGGCTCCCGTAGGAGTCCGGGCGGAGTGTTCCAGCAATTAAAATTAAAGGCAAAGTCCGGCTCCCGTAGGAGTCCGGACAAGGCTTACTGGCAGCTGATGTTGAGGACGGAGCCCGGCTTCCGTAGGAGTCCGGGCGGAGTCTACTCGTGGTTGAAGTTGTTGGCGGAGTCCGGCTCCCGTAGGAGTCCGGACGAAGTCTGTCTGCAGTCGTTGGAGTCGAGGATGAAGTCCGGCTCCCGTAGGAGTCCGGGCGGAGTCTTCCTACAATTAAAGTTAAAGGCGAAGTCTGGCTCCCGTAGGAGTCCGGACCAGGCTTACCGGCAGCTGATGTTGAGGACGGAGCCCGGCTCCCGTAGGAGTCCGGGCGGAGTCTACTCGCGGTTGAAGTTGTTGGCGGAGTCCGGCTCCCGTAGGAGTCCGGACGAAGTCTGTCTGCAGCCGTTGGAGTCGAGGATGAAGTCCGGCTCCCGTAGGAGTCCGGGCGGAGTCTTCCTGCAATTAAAGTTAAAGGCGAAGTCCGGCTCCCGTAGGAGTCCGGACCAGGCTTACCGGCAGCTTATGTTGAGGACGGAGCCCGGCTCCCGTAGGAGTCCGGGTGGAGTCTGCTCGCGGTTGAAGTTGTTGGTGGAGTCCGACTCCCGTAGGAGTCCGGACGAAGTCTGTCTGCAGCCGTTGGAGTCGAGGATGAAGTCCGGCTCCCGTAGGAGTCCGGGCGGAGTCTTCCTGCAATTAAAATTAAAGGCGAAGTCTGGCTCCCGTAGGAGTCTGGACAAGGCTTACTGGTAGCTGATGTTGAGGATGGAGCCCGGCTCCCGTAGGAGTCTGGGCGGAGTCTACTCGCGGTTGAAGTTGTTGGCTGAGTCCGGCTCCCGTAGGAGTCCGGACGAAGTCTGTCTGCAGCCGTTGGAGTCAAGGATGAAGTCCGGCTCCCGTAGGAGTCCGGGTGGAGTCTTCCTGCAATTAAAGTTAAAGGCGAAGTCCGGCTCCCGTAGGAGTCCGGACCAGGCTTACCGGCAGCTGATGTTGAGGACGGAGCCCGGCTCCCGTAGGAGTCCGGGCGGAGTCTACTCGTGGTTGAAGTTGTTGGCGGAGTCCGGCTCCCGTAGGAGTCCGGACGAAGTCTGTCTGCAGCCGTTGGAGTCGAGGATGAAGCCTGGCTCCCGTAGGATTCCGGGTGGAGTCTTGCTGCAATTAAAGTTAAAGATGAAGTCCGGCTCCCGTAGGAGTCCGGACCAGGCTTACCGACAGCTGATGTTGAGGACGGAGCCCGGCTCTCGTAGGAGTCCGAGCGGAGTCTACTCGTGGTTGAAGTTGTTGGCAGAGTCTGGCTCCCGTAGGAGTCCGGACGAAGTCTGTCTGCAGTCGTTGGAGTCAAGGACGAAGCCCAGCTCCCGTAGGAGTCCGGGCAGAGTCTTCCTGCAATTAAAGCTAAAGGCGAAGTCCGGCTCCCGTAGGAGTCCGGACAAGGCTTACCGGCTCTCGTAGGAGTCCGGGTGGAGTCTTCTTGCGGTTGAGGTTGTTGGCGGAGTCCGGCTCCCGTAGGAGTCCGGACGAACCTTACCAGCGGTTGACGTTGGCAACGAAGCCCGGCTCCCGTAGGAGTCTGGGCGAAGTCCCTCTTGAGGTTGGAGCCGTGGACAGAGCCCATCTCTCATGGGAGTTCGGGCGGATCTTACCGGTAGTTGACGTTGGCGACGAAGTCCGACTCCCGTAGGAGGCCGGGCGGGGCTCGCAAGGGCTAATCCTACTGAGAACTTTGGCCGTGGGTATTTTGTACCCAACACTAGTCCCCCTACTTTCGAGTTTGAAGTTTGAATGAAGGAAGTACAGAGAGATGGCCGAAGTTATCCCCTCAAATCCTGCGCATAGCCGCCCTCGGATATGTTGGCATTTAATGTGCGCACGTTAGAGCCCTTTTTTCGGTTAGGGTGACCTGAAGAGTCTTTTCGGAACTCCCGTCGAAACGTGATCCCAAGCGTCACGTTATGAAAATTTGTGAACAGTCAATCCTCGATAGCGGCGAGTGGGACATGCGGTACACGTGGCACGCACCAGTTGGCCTAGGGACGCCCGCCGTCATAACTGCGCTAAGATCCGTTGGCTATTTAAACCCCCTGTTCTTCCTTCGGGGCTTCATCCTGCCGAGAGGACGGCACCTTTCTTCCGTCTGAGAGCCTAGCTACTCAGCCACTTCCTCCACATCGGTCCTTGCTGTCTTCAGCTCCTCGATTCTTCTCTAAGGGGTTCCCACGTCATGTCCTCCACCCCGGAGGCCATCCTCGAAGAGATGTCTAGGGCTTGGAGGAAGGCGAGGAGGAGAACAGCGGCCGGTGAGTTCTTCGATCATCAAGTGGCCGCTGAGGATCCCCGTCGTCTCAAAGGGGGCTCAAGGAAGAATTTCTTCAACAACAGGGGTTTAATAACGGGGGCCGCCGGTAAAGGTATTCTGCCCGAGAATTTCGGAGTAGCAAGGCGGGGTGATACCGGTCAAGAGGGCAGAGCTGTCGTCACAAGCTGTGGTGGGATCCTTGATGCCGTCGGGGCCGAGGGACCAGAAGCGGTCGACGTCGATGGTGGGGTAGTAAAACTTGTTGCGGGGGTGGTGGAAGTAGCGCATGCCGACCTTGCCGGAGCATTTTGGACGATGGCTACCACGGAGTATTCGGTGATGACGCATATCACTAGCGCCACCGTCGCCGCTGCCGTTTCCCTTACCGTCCCCAGGAATCTATCCCATCCTTTTCCCCCTGAGGTTGGGACTTCGGAGGTGGAGCGAAACAAGGCGGGGCGAAAGCCGATGAGCCCATCACACGTACTGGACGACGCGGCTGGGAAGAGAAGTTTGCAGCTTGAAGTGGCCTCCGGTGCATCCTTTCCAAACCGTGTTCGCGAGACTTGCAATGATGTATACACATTTTTTTTTTTTTGGCCCACCGGGTCTTGTAACGTACATCTTGTCAGTTGAAAAATGAATAGGAGATTTTGTTACCTCGTCTGCATCTTGTATCGAGTAGTCGTCTGTCGAACTTCTTTATTTTTCTTTTTTCTCTCTTCCTTCTTTTTTTCTTTTCTTTTTCACATCATCCCAAGGTCGTCGACTGTCTCTTTTATTTGTGTTGGATTGTTATTTGCCGAGCTCCTTTTCGACTTTTACGCCGTTCGAAGATACCTGGTTGTCATTTTCCCGTCAATGGCTGTGGGCTTGCTTGGGGCCAATCGGGCCTAGGGTCCCTCCTAGGGCTTGAGTTCAGAGATCCGAGCTTCTGTCACCCTAAGTAGGTTGTCCTGTTTTGTGTCGAAAACTTTCTCAAAAGCTGAGACTCCCTGTGGGAGCCCCCAGTCCTTGCGGTGACAGAGTTTTCTGTACCTCGATCGCTGTCCGTTTTCCAATCGTAGCTGTCATAGTCTGTTACCTTCCTTTTTCCTTTTCGCTCGGAGTTTTTCTTTGCTGAAGTCAAGGCGAAGTTTGGCTCATGTGGGAGTCCGGACGGAACCCTCCTGTGATTGGAGTCACGGGCGAAGTCCGGCTCCCGTAGGAGTCTGGGCGGAGTTCCTTGCAATCAAAATCAGATGCGAAGTTCGGCTCCCGTGGGAGTCCGGGCGGAGTCTGTCTGCAATCAAAGTTAAAGGCGAAGTCCGGCTCCCGTAGGAGTCCGGACGAATCTTACCGATGGTTGACATTGGCGACAAAGCCCGGCTCCCGTAGGAGTCCGGGCGAAGTCCCCCTTGGGGTCGGAGTCGTAGGCGGAGCCCATCTCCCGTGGGAGTTCGGGCGGATCTTACCGGCAGTTGGCGTTGGCGACGAAGCCCGACTCCCGTAGGAGGTCGGGCGGGGCTCGCAAGGGCTAATCCTGCTGAGAACTTCGGTCGTGGGTATTTTGTACCCAACACTCTCCCCATCCGGTCTAAATGGAACCGGGCCTTCGACTTTGCTTCTCTCCCCATCCGGTCTAAATGGAACCGGGCCTTCGACTTTGCTCAAGTTAGGGCGAGGTTCTCCTCCTGTCCCTAACAGGGCTATGGGGGCTCATATGGGCGTTGTAAGGCCTCTCCCCCCATCTGGTCTAAATGGATCCGGGCCTTCGACTTTGCTCAAGTTAGGGCGAGGTTCTCCTCCTGTCCCTAACAGGGCTGTGGGGGCTCATATGGGCGTTGTAAGGCCTCTCCTCCCATCCGGTCTAAATGGAACTGGGCCTTCGACTTTGCTCAAGTTAGGGCGAGGTTCTCCTCCTATCCCTAACAGGGCTGTGGGGGCTCATATGGGCGTTGTAAGGCCTCTCCCCCCATCCGATCTAAATGGAATCGGGCCTTTGACTTTGCTCAAGTTAGGGCGAGGTTCTCCTCCTGTCCCTAACAGGGCTGTGGGGGCTCATATAGGCGTTGTAAGGCCTCTCCCCCCATCCGTTCTAAATGGAACTGGGCCTTCGAGGCGTTGAGGGGGGCGTAGTTGCGGAATCTCCCTGGTGGGGAACCCCACCGAACCCCACGATCCGGGCTTCTCTGCCTGCGCGCCCGGGGTGGAGTATGGGCGCGCTTATGGCCAGGAGGGGATCGAGAATGCAGCCGGGCTTCCTTTGGCCTTTTTTCAATTGCGGGCTTACTCGAGTCTCCCGCTTGCCATTCCCTCACCGTCTCTTCGTCCTTCATTTTGAAGGCTTCTTCTGCTCGGGTGTACCCTTTGGCCTGGGCCAGCAAATCAGCAAAATTCCTGGGATACTTCTTCTCCAGGGAGAACAAAAGATCATTCTTCTGAAGGCCACCCTTCAGGGCGGCCATTGCGACTGATTGGTCCAAGTTCCGACCTCCAGTGTCGCGATGTTGAAGCGGTTGACGTAGGCCCGAATGGACTCCCCTTCCCTTTGCTTGATGTTGATGAGGGATTTCTCTCTTCCTTCCGGGGGCGCCGGCTGCTGACAAAATGGGCCACAAATTGGTGGCTCATTTGATCGAAGGAAAAGATGGTACCCGATTTCAAAGCCGAGTACCAGTTCCTCGCTGCTCCCTTCAAGGTGGATGGGAAGGCCCGGCATAAGATGGCATCAGGAGCACCGTGAAGCAGCATCATCGTCTGGAAGGCCTCCAGATGATCAACCGGGTCTGAAGTCCCGTCGTAGCTTTCGAACTGGGGGAGCTTGAAGTTTGGCGGGATTGGTTCCTGCATGATCATTTGGGAAAAGGGAGGGTCAGTACAAATATCCTCACCATAAGCGGGGGGTGCATGGCGGAGCTCTTCGATCCGCCGGTTCATCTCCTGGAGCCTCCGGTCCAAAAAATCCTCTCGACTTCGAGTCTCGAGGGTCCTCTAGCAAAATGGGGGCAGGGATCTTCCAGGGGTGGAGTCGTGGTCCGATTGAGGGCTCTCTACCCTCGGGTTCATTTTCCCAGGAAGGACGGGGCGGCTAGCCCAGGTGGCCCGCCCCACCGCCGGATTCTGGTGTTCCGGGGATGCCCTTTCCGAGCGTACCGACGCCTGCGGCTGCTGCTGCTGCATAGCTTGCACAGCCTCGGTGAGGCCTCTGACCTGCTGCGCCAGCAGGTCAAACTGCTCTGCACCGACCGCCACCGCCGGAGGAGGAGGAGGAGGTTGAGAAACAGGAGGGGAGGCCGGAGCCTGGGATCTGGCCGCGGAGGTCGTGGACCGTCGCGTGGATGCCTTGCGAGGAGGCATCAAGTATGGATCCCGTGGGGGGGGGGAATAAGGAGGGGGTGTCGGAGGAGACGATCGAAGGTGGATCCGTTGAGCGCTCCTTCAAGAACAAGGGTACTGCGAAGACACAGCGCCCTTCCTCTAGCACCAATCCTGTTGGTGCAAAAATCCACTTGCGCCGGAGAAGCTGGAGTCGTGGTCGCCGCAGGGACCTGCAAAGGAAGTCTAAACCGGAGGTGGGGTTGCTCTGGCAAGACCCTCCGACGCTCAAGTCAGTTCTCTGCCTCAACAAGAATGGAGTGCTCGAATGAAGAATTTAGCAGAGTGTTTAGAAGAAAGATTAGAGCTTATAGAATAACGTATCTGGAGCCCCCCCTTTTATAGGCGGAGGGGGCAGTAGCCTGATAGCAATGTCTGTAACCGTCTGGCAATGGGCTGCCCTGGGTCAGGCGGAGTTTGCTGTGAAGAGTAGTGGAGTGGACCCGTGGCTATCACCGGGGTGTGCCACGCGGAGTCTGCCGCAGGGAGTGGGGCGACGTCTGTTGTCGCGATTCGCCAGCAGATGGGAGAATCGCACGGTATCCATCGCAGGAAGTGGAGCAGGATCGTGGCCATTATTGCGGTCTGCCAGGGAGTAGTGGAGCTATGCGAGACCCATCGTAGGGAGTGGGGTAGTGCTGTGACCGTTACTGCGGCCTGTCAGGGAGTGATGGAGCTGCATAGAGTCCGCCGCAGGGAGTGGAGCAGTGTTGTCCGTTACTGTGGCTTGCCAGGGGGTCCAGACTTGTCGGTCGAAGTTCGGTTGGAGTCAGTAGCGAGGTCCGGTATCCGTAGGAGTTTGGGCGAGGTCTTCAGTCAGAATAGAAGACGGAGTCCGACTCCCGTAGGAGTCCGGGCGGAGTCTTCCTGCAATTAAAGTTAAAGGCGAAGTCTGGCTCCCGTAGGAGTCCGGACAAGGCTTACTGGCAGCTGGTGTTGAGGATGGAGCCCGGCTCCCGTAGGAGTCTGGGTGGAGTCTACTCGCGGTTGAAGTTGTTGGCGGAGTCCGGCTCCCGTAGGAGTCCGGACGAAGTCTGTCTGCAGCCGTTGGAGTCGAGGATGAAGTCCGGCTCCCATAGGAGTCCAGGCGGAGTCTTCCTGCAATTAAAGTTAAAGGCGAAGTCCAGCTCCCGTAGGAGTCCGGACCAGGCTTACCGGCAGCTGATGTTGAGGATGGAGCCCGGCTCCCGTAGGAGTCCGGGCGGAGTCTACTCGCGGTTGAAGTTGTTGGCGGAGTCTGGCTTCCGTAGGAGTCCGGACGAAGTCTATCTGCAGCCGTTGGAGTCGAGGACGAAGTCCGGCTCCCGTAGGAGTCCGGGCGGAGTCTTCCTGCAATTAAAATTAAAGGCGAAGTCCGGCTCCCGTAGGAGTTCGGACAAGGCTTAATGGCAGCTGATGTTGAGGACGGAGCCCGGCTCCCGTAGGAGTCCGGGCGGAGTCTACTCGCGGTTGAAGTTGTTGGCAGAGTCCGGCTCCCGTAGGAGTCCGGACGAAGTCTGTCTGCAGCCGTTGGAGTCGAGGATGAAGTCTGGCTCCCGTAGGAGTCCGGGCGGAGTCTTCCTGCAATTAAAGTTAAAGGCGAAGTTCGGCTCCCGTAGGAATCCGGACCAGGCTTACCGACAGCTGATGTTGAGGACAGAGCCCGGCTCCCGTAGGAGTCTGGGCAGAGTCTACTTGCGATTGAAGTTGTTGGCGGAGTCCGGCTCCCATAGGAGTCCGGACGAAGTCTGTCTGCAGCCGTTGGAGTCGAGGATGAAGTCTGGCTCCCGTAGGAGTCCGGGCGGAGTCTTCCTGTAATTAAAGTTAAAGGCGAAGTCCGGCTCCCGTAGGAGTCCGGACCAGGCTTATCGGCAGCTGATGTTGAGGACGGAGCTCGGCTCCCGTAGGAGTCCGGGCGGAGTCTACTCACGGTTGAAGTTGTTGGCGGAGTCCGGCTCCCGTAGGAGTCCGGACGAAGTCTGTCTGCAGCCGTTGGAGTCGAGGATGAAGTCCGGCTCCCGTAGGAGTCCGGGCGGAGTCTTCCTATAATTAAAATTAAAGGCGAAGTCTGGCTCCCGTAGGAGTCCGGACAAGGCTTACTGGCAGCTGATGTTGAGGATGGAGCCCGGCTCCCGTAGGAGTCCGGGCGGAGTCTACTCGTGGTTGAAGTTGTTGGCGGAGTCCGGCTCCCGTAGGAGTCCGGACGAAGTCTGTCTGCAGCCGTTGGAGTCGAGGATGAAGTCCGGCTCCCGTAGGAGTCCGGGCGGAGTCTTCCTACAATTAAAGTTAAAGGCGAAGTCCGGCTCCCGTAGGAGTCCGGACCAGGCTTACCGACAGCTGATGTTGAGGATGGAGCCCGGCTCCCGTAGGAGTCCGGGCAGAGTCTACTCATGGTTGAAGTTGTTGGCGGAGTCCGGCTCCCATAGGAGTCCGGACGAAGTCTGTCTGCAGCCGTTGGAGTCGAGGATGAAGCCCGGCTCCCGTAGGAGTCCGGGCGGAGTCTTCCTGCAATTAAAGTTAAAGGCAAAGTCCGGCTCCCGTAGGAGTCCAGACCAGGCTTACCGACAGCTGATGTTGAGGATGGAGCCCGGCTCCCGTAGGAGTCCGGGCGGAGTCTACTCGTGGTTGAAGTTGTTGGCGGAGTCCGGCTCCCGTAGGAGTCCGGACGAAGTCTGTCTGCAGCCGTTGGAGTCGAGGACTAAGCCCGGCTCCCGTAGGAGTCCGGACAAGGCTTACCGGCAGCTGATGTTGAGGAAGGAGCCCGGCTCCCGTAGGAGTCCGGGCGGAGTCTTCTTGCGGTTGAGGTTGTTGGCGGAGTCCGGCTCCCGTAGGAGTCCGGACGGACCTTACCAACGGTTGACGTTGGCGACGAAGCCCGACTGCCGTAGGAGTCCGGGCGAAGTCCCTCTTGAGGTTGGAGCCGTGGATAGAGCCCATCTCTCGTGGGAGTTTGGGTGGATCTTACCGGCAGTTGATGTTGGCGACGAAGCCCGGCTCCCGTAGGAGGCCGGGCGGGGCTCGCAAGGGCTAATCCTGCTGAGAACTTCGACCGTGGGTATTTTGTACCCAACAATGAGTTTGAAAGATAAATTATAAAATAAACCCTATTACATCCCATATGCGATTTTCTTGTAGGGCATAATTCTTTCAATATGGATGACTTATCTAGGATTGATAGTTAAATTCTAAGTTGTTGGGTATAAATTACCCGCAGCCAAAATTGACAGCAGAACGGCTCCGCCCGGACTCCTACGGGAGCCGGGCTCCTCCTTCAACAGCAGAACGGCTCCGCCCGGACTCCTACGGGAGTCGGGCTCCTCCTTCAAACAGCAGAACGGCTCCGCCCAGACTCCTACGGGAGCCGGGCTCCTCCTTCGACAGCAGAACGACTCCGCCCGGACTCGTACGGGAGCCGGGCTCCCCCATCAACAGCAGAACGGCTCCGCCCGGACTCCTACGGGAGCCGGGCTCCTCCTTCGACAGCAGAACGGCTCCGCCCGGACTCCTATGGGAGCCGGGCTCCTCCTTCGACAGCAGAACGGCTCCGCCCGGACTCCTACGGGAGCCGGGCTCCTCCTTCGACAGCAGAACGGCTCCGCCCGGACTCCTACGGGAGCCGGGCTCCTCCTTCAACAGCAGAACGGCTCTGTCCGGACTCCTACGGGAGCCGGGCTCCTCCTTCAAACAGCAGAACGGCTCCGCCCGGACTCCTACGGGAGCCGGGCTCCTCCTTCGACAGCAGAACGGCTCCACCCGGACTCCTACGGGAGCCGGGCTCCTCCTTCGACAGCAGAACGGCTCCGCCCGGACTCCTACGGGAGCCAGGCTCCCCCATCAACAGCAGAACGGCTCCGCCCGGACTCCTACGGGAGCCGGGCTCCTCCTTCGACAGCAGAACGGCTCCGCCCGGACTCCTACGGGAGCCGGGCTCCTTTTTCGACAGCAGAACGGCTCCGCCCGGACTCCTATGGGAGTCGGGCTCCTCCTTCCACAGCAGAACGGCTCCGCCCGGACTCCTACGGGAGCCGGGCTCCTCCTTCAAACAGCAGAACGGCTCCGTCCGGACTCCTACGGGAGCCGGGCTCCTCCTTCAACAGCAGAACGGCTCCGCCGGACCCCTACGGAAGCCGGGCTCCTCCATCAACAGCAGAACGGCTCTGCCCGGACTCCTACGGGAGCCGGGCTCTGCCATCGACAGCAGGGTGGCTACATCCGTATCCCTATGGGAGCCAAGCTCCGTCCTCAGTCTCCGACCTCAGTATCAGCTGCTGGAGCCGGACTCCACCCACGACCTCGTCCGAAAGGGGGACCCCTCCCGGACTCCTACAAAGGCCGAACTCCGACTACTATCGAGCCATGATCAACAGATCCGTGTCCTTTGGCAGATAACAATAACTGCCATGATCCTGTTCCACTTCCTGTAGCGGATTCCACGCGGCTCCACCTCCCCCTGCGACAGGTGCTGCACGATCCCACTACCTTCTGACAGGCTGTGTCAACAGCTATGATGCTGCTCCGCTCCCTGCGGCAGGTGCTGCACGATCCCACTACCTTCTGACAGGCTGTGTCAACAGCTATGATGCTGCTCCGCTCCCTGCGGCAGGTGCTGCACGATCCCACTACTCACTGACAACTAGTAGTAACGGACGTCGCTCCACTACCTGCAACAGGCCCTATGTGGCGGGCCATGATGATGGCCACATGTCTGCTCCATTATCTTTCGCAATCAATTCCCCTGACCATGGGCGGCCCACTACCAGGCGGTTACAAACGTCGCCATCAGTCTGTTGCCTCCCCCGCCTATAAAAGGGGGACTCAGATACGTTATTCTTTAAGCCCTTTTGCCTTATCTCAAAACTCGGCTAAACTCTCCGTTCGAGCACTCCATTCTTGTTGAGGCAGAGAACTGATTTGAGCGTCGGAGGGTCTTGCCGGAGCAACCCCACCTCCGGTTTAGACTTCCCTTGCAGGTCCCGGCAGCGACCGCGGCTTCCTCAACTCCAGCTTCTCCGGCGCAGGCGGATTTTTGCACCAACAGGATTGGCGCTAGAGGAAGGGGGGCGTGTCTTCGCAGCACCCTTGTTCTTGAAGGAGCGCTCAACGGACCCGCTTCCGGCCATCTTTTCCGGCACCCAATTCTCTTTTTCTCATCCGATGCCCTCCCGTGAGGTTTCCGCACAACTACCTCCCGCTATGGTTGATGATAAAGGGTGGCCGGATGACCAGCCTTCGCCGGATTCCGTCAACGTCATCTCGGGAGAATCCCGACCGGAGGCAACCAGCACATCAGCTGCACCCCTCAAGCGGCAAAAAGTTGAAGAGCCCATAGCCTTCACTGAAGAAGATGCCCAGGGAGTCCAATTCCCTCATAACGATGCGGTCGTAGTTTCCTTGAACATAGCAAATTATGATGTCCGTCGCATTCTCGTCGACAACGGAAGTTCGGCCGACATCTTATTCTACAGCGCCTATTCGAGAATGGCCACTCTTGGCGGTCATCTTAGGCCGATGTGCTCTCCCCTGATAGGGTTTACTGGTGACGCCGTTCCGACGGAAGGAATGATAGCTCTAACTGTGACCGCTGGTCAGCATCCAAAGCAGTCCAGAGTCCTGGTGAATTTCCTGGTGGTAAAGGCGCCGTCTGCCTACAATGCAATTCTCGGCCGACCCGGCCTCAATGCCCTTAGGGCCGTTGTTTCAACCTACCATTTGAAGTTGAAGTTCCCCACTGACAAGGGGATTGGAGAAGTTCGGGGAGACCAAGCGTTGGCCAGGCACTGCTACAATATTGCCCTGCAAAGAAGTGATCAAGCGGACCTCTGTCCAGTCGACGGGTTGGATGCGTGCGACGACCTCACTAAAGAGAGGGGCGGCCCGATCGAGGACCTAAAATCAATTCCTTTAAATGATGGGAATGCGGAGCATGTGGTGTTAATTGGCTCCAACCTGGAGGAGGAGGTGCGGACGCATCTCGTGGATTTTCTTCGAAGGAATGCGGATGTTTTCGCATGGGTCCCGGCGGATATGCCGGGGATTGAGACAGAAGTCATGGAACATCATCTGGCGGTCGACCCTAAACATCGGCCAACAAAAGAGAAAATCCGGAGTCATGCCCCGGAGAGGCAGAAGGCGATAGCCGAGGAAGTGGATAAACTTCTCAAGTCCAGATTCATCAAGGAGGTCAATTATCCAGAGTGGATCTCCAACGTCGTCTTGGTCAAGAAAGCAAACGGCAAGTGGAGGATGTGTATCGACTTCAAAAAGCTGAATAAAGCTTGCCCAAAGGACTGCTACCCCCTTCCCAGGATCGACCAACTGGTGGACGCTACCTCGGGCCATGAGCTTCTCACTTTCATGGACGCATTCTCCGGCTATAACCAGATTAGAATGGCATCGGAAGATGAAGAAAAGACTGCTTTTATCACTAATCGCGGACTTTACTGCTACAGGGTTATGCCATTCGGCCTCAAGAACGCGGGTGCAACCTATCAACGACTGGTGAACAAAATCTTCAAGGAGCAGATCGGCCGAAATATGGAAGTTTATGTGGACGATATGCTCGTGAAAAGCAGGTCTTCCGGGAATCATGTCACCGATCTCGAAGAAACTTTTGGCGCTCTTCGAAAGTATAGAATGAAGCTGAACCCAACCAAATGCGCCTTTGGGGTAACCTCGGGGAAGTTCCTGGGCTTCATGGTATCAGGGCGCGGGATCGAGGCCAATCCGGAAAAAATCCGCGCCATCCAAAATATGATTGCCCCAAGATTGATCAAAGAGGTTCAGTGCCTCACAGGAAGAGTTGCGGCTCTCAATCGCTTTGTCGCAAGGTCGGCCGAGCGATGTCTGCCCTTCTTTCAAACTCTCAAGCAGCCGAAAAACTTCTGTTGGACCCCTGAATGCCAACAGGCATTCGAAGAGTTGAAAAGCTATCTTGGCTCACCCCCGCTGCTGGCAAAGCCCGAGCCCAAGGAGGAATTATTTTTGTACCTGGCAGTCTCTCCCACAGCCCTTGCAGCCGTCCTTGTTAAGGAGGAAATGAAAGTCCAGCGACCGGTCTACTACATTAGTCGCGTGTTGAGGGACGCCGAGACCAGGTATACTAAATTAGAAAAACTGACCTACGCCTTGTTGATTGCAGCTCGGAGACTTCGACCTTACTTTCAAGGGCACACGGTGATGTTACTCACCGACCAACCGATCAAGGCGGTTTTACACCGAGCTGGTATCTCCGAAAGAATGGCGAAATGGGCCATCGAGCTCACAGAATTCGACATCAACTACAAGCCAAGACCGGCGATAAAAGCCCAAGTGTTGGCGGATTTCATAGTAGAATGCACCATCCCCGAGGAGGCCGAACCTGAGCAAAACAAAATCGACAACCTGAGGACTCAACCGAACTCCCCCGATGAAGAAGCCAGTTCGTCCGATAACTTTTGGACCCTCCATGTGGATGGATCGTCCAACATGGCAGGCGCGGGTGCAAGCCTGATCTTGACCAGCCCGGAGGGAGTCATTGTGGAGTACGCTCTGCATTTTGAATTTCCCGCAACGAATAATGGAGCGGAGTATGAAGCTCTGATCGTAGGGTTGAGGATCGCTAAGGAGCTTGGAATAGGTCAACTCCGGGTGCACAGCGATTCCCAACTTGTGGTAGGGCAGGTCAGCGGGAGCTTTGAAGCATGGGAGGACAGTATGGCCAAATATCTCAAAAAGGTGAAGGAGTTCATCCCTGCCTTTGGCAGTTTCGACATCAGGCAAATTCCAAGGTCGGAGAACATCAGAGCCGATCTTCTCTCCAAACTGGCGACATCGGTTCCGGCCGAATTGCCAAAGGGCGTCCTCTTTGAAGTTTTAAAACAACCGAGTACGGAAGAACCGTGACTCGTAATGGAGATCGACCACGAGCCCAGCTGGGTCGACCCGCTAATAACTTATCTTAGAGATGGGATTCTCCCCCAGGATGCGAAAGAAGCCCGGAAACTCCGAAATCAAGCCTCCCGGTACATCCTTTATGAAGGCAAATTATACAAAAGATCGTACTCCTTGCCTCTCTTGAGATGCCTCCGACCCTCAGAAGCTGACTGCACTTTATGGGAAGTGCACGAGGGAGCTTGCGGAAGCCATTTAGGTGCCAGGTCTCTATCCCACAAGCTACTCCGCCAAGGGTATTACTGGCCAACAATGCACCATGATTCAATTGAATATGTCAAAAAGTGTGATCGATGCCAGAGGTACGCCAACATCCAGAGATAACCTGCTACCGAGCTTACACCCTTGAGCGCCCCATGGCCTTTTGCGCAATGGGGAATGGATATTCTTGGCCCCTTTCCCATGGCGTCTGGTCAAAGGAAATTCCTCCTTGTAGCGATCGACTACTTCACCAAATGGGTCGAGGCCGAGCCACTAGCCAAAATCACAGAAGTGAAAGTACATGATTTTGTCTGGAAATCGATCGTGTGCAGGTTCAGTTTGCCTAGAACCCTCATCACTGATAATGGACGGCAATTCGCGGGAGCCAGATTTGCTGAATTCTGTGAAGACCTAAACATCTCCCACAAATTCACATCAGTGGCCCATCCCCAGGCGAACGGCGAAGCCGAGGTAACAAACAGAACCCTTTTGCAGGGGATTAAGACCAGGCTCGAAAGAGCAAAAGGGACTTAGGCGGACGAACTTTATCATGTACTATGGGCTTATCGGACCACCCAGAGGTTGCCTACAGGAGAGACTCCCTTTGCTCTAGCCTTTGGTACGGAAGCCATCATCCCGATCGAGCTTAAACTCCCGTCGGCACGAGTCGTGGCATTCGACGAACCCCAAAACGCGCAAAGTCTCAGAGCCAACCTCGACCTACTGGAAGAAAGGCGGGAGATTGCTCAGGTTCGAATGGCAGCCTACAGACAGAAAGTTGCCCGATATTACAACGCCCGAGTGAAGAACAAGGCATTCAAAGCAGGGGATCTAGTGCTCCGATGAGCTGCTATCTCACAACCTCAGGACCGGGGGAAGCTTGCCCCAAACTGGGAGGGACCTTATGAGGTCAAGGAAGTAGTCCGACCTGGAACTTATTATCTCAGGGAACTCGAGGGAGCTGACCTCCCGCGACCGTGGAGCTCAGAAAACTTGTGGATGTACTACCAGTGATTTCGTCCTAATCGAAAAATGCGTGCCCATTTGTCTTAGGACAATTCAAGCAGGCGGTATCAAAAATGAGAGGGCAACCTTATAAAAGTCGAAGGCCCGATTCTTTTAGACCGGATGGGGGGAGAGGCCTTGCAACGCCCATATGTGCTCCCACAGCCCTGTTAGGGACAGGAGGAGAACCTCGCCCTAACTTGAGCAAAGTCGAAGGCCCGGTTCTTTTAGACCGGATGGGGGGAGAGGCCTTGGAACGCCCATATGTGCCCCCACAGCCCTGTTAGGGACAGGAGGAGAACCTCGCCCTAACTTGAGCAAAGTCGAAGGCCCGATTCTTTTAGACCGGATGGGGGGAGAGGCCTTACAACGCCCATATGTGCCCCCACAGCCCTGTTAGGGACAGGAGGAGAACCTCGCCCTAACTTGAGCAAAGTCGAAGGCCCGGTTCTTTTAGACCAGATGGGGGGAGAGGCCTTGCAACGCCCATATGTGCCCCCGCAGCCCTGTCAGGAATAGGAGGAGAACCTCGTCCTGACATGAGCAAAGTGGAAGACCCAGACTCCTACGGGAGCCGGGTCCCTACGCCAAGAAAACTCCGCCCGGACTCCTACGGGAGCCGGGTCCCTACGCCAAGAAAACTCCGCCCGGACTCCTACGGGAGCCGGGTCCCTACGCCAAGAAAACTCCGCCCGGACTCCTACGGGAGCCGGGTCCCTACGCCAAGAAAACTTCGCCCGGACTCCTATGGGAGCCGGGTCCCTACGCCAAGAAAACTTTACCCGGACTCCTACGGGAGCCGGGTTCCGCCGCCAAGAAGGCTTCGCCCGGACTACAACGGGAGCCGGGCCCCGCCATCGACAGCAACAAAGGCTTCGCCCGGACTCCTACGGGAGCCGGGCTCCACCGCCAACGACAGCTACAGGACAACTCCGCCCGGACTTCTACGGAAGCCGGACTTTACTTATGACTTTGATTGCAGAAAAACTTTGCCCTGGCTCTTACGAGAATCGAGCTACTCCAACTCCCGGAGGGCTTCTCCGTTCGAACTATCAAGGGAGCCGAACTTAGCCCCGACTTCAGCGGAGAAGAATCCGGGCAAACCTGACAAGTGGGTATCCCCGAACGGCACAAAAGCCGAAAAGGAGCTCGGCAAATGATGACCCCACTGAAAAAGTCGCCGACGACCTTGGAACAACGTAACACAGACAAAGAGAACGAAAGGAAAATGAAGAAGTCCGGCAGACAACTATTTAACACAAGATGCAAACAAGGTACTGAAATCACTTTTTCATTTAACAGAAGTACACATTACAGGACCCGGTGGGTCAGGAAAAAAGAAGATACACGTCATCGCAAGTATCGCGGGCACGGTTCGGGCAGGACGAACCAGAGACCGCTCCGAGCTACGAACTCCATCTCTATCCTTCTCAATCGCATTCTCCAGTGCGTATAACAGCTCTCGCCCATCTCGCCTCATTCTGTTCCCGAGGTCCCAACCTTGGCAGAAAAGGGGTGGGGTAGATCCCCGGAGGCGGAGGGGGCAACGACGGCCACCACCCGAGACGCTCCGGCAAGGTCGGCATGCGTTACTTCCACCGCCCCCGCAACAAGTTCTACTGCCCCACCGTCAATGCCGACCGCCTCTGGTCTCTCGGCCCCGACGGCGTCAAGGATCCCGTCATGGCTTGTGACGTCTATTCTGCCCTCTTGACCGATATCACCCCGCCTTGCTGCCCTGAGATTCGCAGGCAGAATAGCTTCCCCGACAGCCCCCGTTATTAAACCACTGTTGTTGAAGGAATTCTTCCTTGGGCTCCCTCTAGAGCGATAGAGATTCTCACTGGCCGCCATTCTCCTTCTCTCCTTCCTCCAAACCCTAAGAATTCCCTCAAGGACAGCCTCCCAAGTAGATAACATGGTTTAAGGGAAGGGGACAGGGACTGGGGCGAGAGAAGCAGGGCTCTCAGATGAAAGAACAATGCCAGAATGAAGCTACGAATGGGCCGAGGGGTTTAAATAGCCGACGGATCCTGGCGCAGTTATGGCGGCGGGTATTCCTGGGCCAACTAAGGTATGCCGCATGGCGCGCTTATCCCCTCCACCGCCATCGAGGGTTGACCGCTCATAAATTCCCGCAAAGCGACGCTTGGGATCGCGTTTCAGCGGGGGTTCCGAAAAGACTTTTTAAGTCACCTTCACCGAAAAACAGACTCTGACGTGCGCGCATTAAATAGGGGTGGCAGTGCACAGGATTCGAAGGGACGATTCTGGCTGCGCACATCTCTCTCTCTGCATACTTCCTTTGCTTGAAATTCAATCTCGGAAGTAGTGGGACTGGTGTTGGGTATAAATTACCCGCAGCCGAAATCGATAGCAGAACGGCTCCGCCCGGACTCCTACGGGAGCCGGGCTCCTCCTTCAACAGCAGAATGGCTCCGCCCGGACTCCTACGGGAGCCGGGCTCCTCCTTCAACAGCAGAACAGCTCCGCCCGGACTCCTACGGGAGCCGGGCTCCTCCTTCAAACAGCAGAACGGCTCCGCCCAGACTCCTACGGGAGCCGGGCTCCTCCTTCGACAGCAGAACGGCTCCGCCCGGACTCCTACGGGAGCTGGGCTCCTCCTTCGACAGCAGAACGGCTCCACCCGGACTCCTACGGGAGTCGGGCTCCCCCATCAACAGCAGAACGGCTCCGCCCGGACTCCTACGGGAGCCGGGCTCCTCCTTCGACAGCAAAACGGCTCCGCCCGGACTCCTACGGGAGCCGGGCTCCTCCTTCGACAGCAGAACGGCTCCGCCCGGACTCCTACGGGAGCCGGGCTCCTCCTTCGACAGCAGAACGGCTCCGCTCGGACTCCTCCTTCGACAGCAGAACGGCTCCGCCCGGACTCCTACGGGAGTCGGGCTCCTCCTTCAAACAGCAGAACGGCTCCGCCCGGACTCCTACGGGAGCCGGGCTCCTCCTTCGACAGCAGAACGGCTCCGCCCGAACTCCTACGGGAGCCGGGCTCCTCCTTCGACAGCAGAACGGCTCCGCCCGGACTCCTACGGGAGCCGGGCTCCCCCATCAACAGCAGAACGGCTCCGCCCGGACTCCTACGGGAGCCGGGCTCCTCCTTCGACAGCAGAACGGCTCCGCCCGAACTCCTACGGGAGCCGGGCTCCTCCTTCGACAGCAGAACGGCTCCGCCCGGACTCCTACGGGAGCCGGGCTCCTCCTTCGACAGCAGAACGGCTCCGCCCGGACTCCTACGGGAGCCGGGCTCCTCCTTCAACAGCAGAACGGCTCCGCCCGGACTCCTACGGGAGCCGGGCTCCTCCTTCAAACAGCAGAACGGCTTCGCCCGGACTCCTACGGGAGCCGGGCTCCTCCTTGAACAGCAGAACGGCTCCGCCCGGACCCCTACGGAAGTCGGGCTCCTCCATCAACAGCAGAACGGCTCTGCCCGGACTCCTACGGGAGCCGGGCTCTGCCATCGACAGCAGGGTGGCTACATCCGGATCCCTATAGGAGCCAAGCTCCATCCTCAGTCTCCGACCTCAGTATCAGCTGCTGGAGCCGGACTCCACCCACGACCTCGTCCGAAAGGGGGACCCCTCCCGGACTCCTACAAAGGCCGAACTCCGACTACTGTCGAGCCATGATCAACAGATCCGTGTCCTTTGGCAGATAACAATAACTGCCATGATCCTGTTCCACTTCCTGTAGCGGATTCCACGCGGCTCCACCTCCCCCTGCGACAGGTGCTGCACGATCCCACTACCTTCTGACAGGCTGTGTCAACAGCTATGATGCTGCTCCGCTCCCTGCGGCAGGTGCTGCACGATCCCACTACCTTCTGACAGGCTGTGTCAACAGCTATGATGCTGCTCCGCTCCCTGTGGCAGGTGCTGCACGATCCCACTACTCGCTGACAACTAGTAGTAACGGACGCCGCTCCACTACCTGCAACAGGCCCTATGTGGCGGGCCATGATGATGGCCACGTGTCTGCTCCATTATCTTTTGTAATCAATTCCCCTGACCATGGGCGGCCCACTACCAGGCGGTTACAAACGTCGCCATCAGTCCGTTGCCTCCCCCGCCTATAAAAGGGGGACTCAGATACGTTATTCTTTAAGCCCTTTTGCCTTATCTCAAAACTCGGCTAAACTCTCCGTTCGAGCACTCCATTCTTGTTGAGGCAGAGAACTAACTTGAGCGTCGGAGGGTCTTGCCGGAGCAACCCCACCTCCGGTTTAGACTTCCCTTGCAGGTCCCGGCGGCGACCGCGGCTTCCTCAACTCCAGCTTCTCCGGCGCAGGCGGATTTTTGCACCAACATAGGTTATCTTTGAGAATTAGGATCAAAGAGATAAATTATACGGTAACCATACGTCAGCAGATTCTTGAATGTTGCTTCGCCATCATTCGACCTATCTGGACGTTGGTTCACCATTGCTGGATGGTTGCATTGATTGGTTCAAAAATATGTTCTTGTGCTACTGGCTTAGGTTCGAACCTATGGAATCACACTCAAAAGAAGTTTCTAACTGATTATGTGGTTGATTAATGATTGAGAATTGTTCAGGGGTTTAATCATCAATTCGATTGATGGTTAACCTTATACAAAAGTTACAATAAATTTATTCACCAAGTATTAGTGAATTAATGAAGAATTAATTATCAATTAGATTACTGATTAGCTCAATTTGATTAAGCAAAGAGGATTAAATAAAATCTAATTGAATTAGATTCAATTAGGTTTGACCGAATTAGGTTATGAGATGACCTAATCTCTAAGGAAGAATTATCCCTGATTCAATCAGGACTTTGGTTCAATCAATTCTTAATTTGATTAAAATTTGATTAAGAATATATAAACCTAATTAGATTAGATTTTATCTATTTTATTTAGGTTAAACCAGATATGATTTGATTTGGATTCAAATAAGGAAACCAAGAGTCCATATTGTATTGGACTCTTCCTCCCCTTGTGCCATAATTTTTTATGCCATTCTTCTTCACGCACAAATAGTTTTTGCATGATATTTTTTCATGCCAAAGAGCCCTCTCACCTTCCTTTCTCACATCTAAATTTAGATAAGTTCTGGTTTTAAATGATATGTTCAAATGTGATTTGAAATTGGATACCATATAGATAATGTTTGACAATATCTCTAAGACCTTGCAGCCCATGCCTTTTATTCTTTTCTTTTGTGTGACAAAAGGTGGTTTTGTGGTGTGGAAATCAGATGGGAAACCTATTTTACCATAGAAAAATAAGTTTTGGGGCAACGCATATTTTATTTGACGTGGATTCGAAAGGAGGTGCGACAACTCTTGGAAGAGTCCAAAGATTGTTGGACTCTTCATCCCAATATCCTTACACACCTAAATAAAAGGGGTTCATTTTTTGTTTTGTGCATGTAATAGAGAAGAGAGAGTGCTCTTCATGTTTGGTGCTTTGGGGCATGGTTCTTGGCATGAGAAAAAGAGAGGAGAGTCCTCTCTCTTGGGGTGTGTGCAAAACCTAAGTTTCTAGGGTTTTATTTTTATGGGTTTGGAAAGAGAGAAAAAATAAGAGAAAAATTATTTTTTTCTTTATCTTTTTTTTTATCTCTTTATCTCCTCTAGAAGTCCATCTTCAATCTCTAGAAAGATTTTAGAGATTTGAAGAAAGAATGCAGATCAGCCAAGAAGAAGGTCTTTGCACGAGCTAGCGCTCTCGAGAAGATCGATCAGATTGAAACTTTGAGTGGATTTATCATAGAGGTCGAATGCATGTGCTGCTATGAGCAATCAGCAAGGATCATCTTTACCATGTCTCTCAATAGCGATAATCATCGACCTACACTCAGGTATCAAGTTTTGAACTTAGATAGGTGTAGATTTGATCTACTACTTACATCCATGCATGTAGATTTTATCATGTGTATTTTTCAAATTTTATATGCAACATATTATATCATAGATCTTAAAGTAGGTTGATTTGATGATTAGATCATATTCATGTTAGATTAATTTAATTAATCTATTTACTTTTTGCTGTAATTTATTCGAATAAATTTTGAAATACATGCATGAAATTACCTACATTTCTAACATTAGAGTCATATCTATCTCGGAGTCTTGATAGCTTTCCAAATTTAGTGCACAGATTGATTTGAAGAAGTTATTTCCTTATATGGGAGACTCAATCATGAAGGAATTTCTTTTTATCTAGACTTTTTCAATTTAGAAGAGGTGGAATGTGTCGAAGGAAAACATAGCTCGACTGTGGATGAGCTATAATAGATCATCCTAGACTGAGGTGACCCGAGCATGGGTCGAGAATCATGAACTGCTACTAATTCTGTGGGGTGTATTTGGCGGCCTTCATGTCTATTGCATACTCATGATCTATTAGGCATTCATCTCCCATAGCTTGGCCGACATCAAGGATGTTGCAGCCGATGTCGAGGTACAGATCCATAATAGATGCTCTCCACTCTCGAGATCGAGCTTATATAAGATCAGCCGAAGAGAGTATTAGTCTGAGGTCGAGACTAACTTCATCGAACTATTTTCTATTGACACGTGTCAAAGATCAGCTTCTTAAGGCAAACTATCTTTAAATTTGGATCGTTGAATCGTCGGATCCATAAGAGCTACATTTTGACCAATCACAGGCTGTCATTTGGCAGACATCGATGAGGGGAGGTATTTTGATAGTAGATTGGAGCCATCCAGACCTCCTATAAATAGGGGTCGGTGTACCTTCATTTTTACTATTTCAACTGCTCAAGGAGGAGCTCTGTCATTTTACCTCTCAGCAATTTTGCTCGGTGGACATCGAGATACCATCGACCCCATTGTCCCTCTAAAAGTAAGTAGGTAGTTCCATGCATGTAATTCAAAAAAAAATTTAATCTTAATACAGTGAAATGGATCTAGATTAAACACTTTAACCAAGAATGCATTAGATCTAATCTGAAAAGTACCTAAGCATAGATCTTATGATACTACAAGCATGCATAATCATCAGCCTGCTGACGATTGTGCTCATCTTGTAAATTATATATGAATTTTTATTAATAAAAATTATTTGATATTTTTTATTACAAATTATCCATCTTTGAGCTCTTATGTTGTAATGAAGTCCTTAGGACTATAGTTAATCAACAAAGGAGGATTTGTTGTTTAGTCCTTAAAAGTATTGTGACCAAATGATATGCTATAAATAGGATGACAGCAATATCAAGTATAGGTCGTTGTATGCTATATGAGTTGGTTATCTTGTTAATCAAGGAGTATAGAGATACTATTATGGCATGCAGATGAAATGTAAAAGTACATTCACATCGAACGTGATCATGTGCCGAGCACTCTGCTGTCAAGAGTAGCTCATGAAGGGTATGGGTATAAGTGTCCCTCACACCCTGAGACCACCACGGTGACTTGTAAGCAACTCACTGTACTTTAGTATCAGACTATCTGAATTTCTAACTCAGTGATAAAAAGATATTGGGTGCAGTCAAGTACATATCAAGAAGATGTGTGAGTCAAGATGGAACTGACCCCTCTGAATTAGTAGGAGATATGCATCGGTGTATTTCAATTTAGTGAAATCTTGGCTAGGATAATCCATAAGATGAATTTGAAAGATTGAAATACAATGAGGTCGACTTAATTATAGTTGACAGTTAAACCCTAGGTCATCTTGAGTATTAGAATCAAAGAGATGAATTATATGGTAACCATATGCCAGTAGGTTCTAGAATGTTACTTTACAATACTTCGGCCTATCCGATCGTCAGGTCATCATTGCTAGATGGTTACATCGATTGGTATAAAAAGTTATTCTTATGCTACCGACTTAGATTCAAACTTATGGAGTCACATGCATTAGAAGATTTGATCAGATATGATGGTTGAAGAGTCCAATTGGATTGTGACTCTGGTGAGGAGTCCCACTAGGACTAGGACTCTGGAGGAGAGTCCCACTGAGACTGAAACTCTACTATTAATGAAAAATAATTAGTAATTAGATTACTAATTGACTCAATTTGATTGAGTAAAGAGCTTTGGATCAAGTCTAATTGAATTAGATTCAGTTCGACTTAGATTGATTTTGATATGATCAATCCTGATTACAAGAAAATTTTGATTTTGATTCGATCAGGATTTTGATTTGGCTAATTCCTAATTGGGTTAGGAATTTGATGAGATATCTAGATTTCTAATTAGATTAGGTTTATTTCTATCAGTGAGTTTAATCCAAATTTGATTTCAATTAGAATCAGATTAGAAATGAAGAGTCCTTATCAACATGGACTCTATCCTTATCTCCTTGCGCCACACTTGGACTCATGCCCACATCTCCACGCTAGATTGGATTTGGCTTGACCTTTTTGGTGTCAAAGTAGTAGACCTAATAAGGGTGGGTGGCAATGATTGATGAGTCATAATCTTATCTCCTACCTAATTCGAATGCAATCCGAAGAAGAGATAAGATGTAAACTAGAAAAGAGATTTTTTATACATAGAAGATTGTTGGCACCTTTATGATTTCTTTCCTATTTTTTTTGGAGAGTCCTCTAGCATGTGAGACTGTAGAATCCTTCTCTATGCCATAGTAATTTTTCTAAAATTTTTTGGGATGCCAAAAATGGTTTTAACATGGACTCTTGGTGCCCTTCTCTTGGTGAAACCCTAATTCCTAGTCTATAAAAGGGTGGCTTCTCTTCTTTGGCATGATGCTTCTCTTCTCCCTTACTGGTGATTTTATTTTTAGAGCCTCTCCTCCTCCTCCTCTCTTCCTTCTCTAGATCTTCTCTTACTTTAGAGTGTCCAAGTTTCTTGAAGAAGAAAAAATAGATCAGTTGTTGAAGTTGCTTGCAGACTAGCATCTCCAAGCCCCTGATCTGTGCTAGTCTTCACGTGGATTTTCTGTAGAGGTTAGATGACTTCGTATGGCTGTGAGTGATCTGAGGAACATCCTCTCCAAGCATTGGATCAGAGAAGATCAAGATCCAATTGGTTTGATAACAATCCTTAACTTATCTTGATCATACTAATAGATCTAATAATTAGATCTAAGATTTCAGCATTGATGAGATCGATGTGATTTTTGTTTTCAGATCTAAAGTACATGCTTTTCATATCATAAAATTATCACATGGTAGTCTAGATTAGATCTTATCCATGTGATTAGGATTAAATTATTTAATTTTTTTTTCATTATATAAAATTTTTAAATCTCATGCATAGCACTACCCTGTATTTCCTTCAATTGATGTCAGAGCATGGTTGTTTTGATATGAATTATTATGATTTTAGATCTAATTTTTTATGTTAGATCTGATTTTTTATAATTTAGATTAGATTTAAATAAATTTAATTTCAGATCTGATTACTATCTATTTATATTAGATATTCTGAGTAGCAAAGTACTCGGATTGGGTAATCACCACATCATCCGACTATAGGAGCAAGTAGGGTTACATGACCCTCTCTTCTCATTCAATGGAGTGCTCTTATGGTGTGTAGGGGTGCCACTCTGAGGTCCCAAGAAGAAAAAAGTGAAAGAAAAAAATTTACTTTCTTGCAAAATCCTAGATCTTGAAATCCTAGGTGTTGTTGTATGTGATGCAAATTGTAAAGAAATTTGTTACATCTAATCTTGATTAATCAAAATTACTTTGATTTAAAATCATAAAAAAATTTAGAGTTGATCTAAAAGAATTTTATGATTTAATGTAAAAAGTTTACATAAAAATTATTTTGAAACCTTAACCATGTTGATACAAAAACTTAATTAAGAATTAAGTATGAAATTGATTAGATCTAAAATTATGATTTGAGATCTAATGATATTACATAAAACATGGAGCATGGGTTAGCTCAAATCAGATCCTTCTCTTTAATTGGGTTAAACTTAAGGTTAGAATCAAAGAATTAAGCAACTTTGTAGAGAAATTGATTAAGTCTAATCAAGTATTGAATTAGATTAATTAGAGTTTCTCTAATACAATAGTTGTAGATGATCAAGTCCATGTCTTTGATTAGACCAAATGAACCTTGATTGTGGCTCAGTGGTTGAACCCGAATCAGTAGGTTGGTTAAATCGAAACTAATTGGTGTCTAAGGTAAGTTTGACATTTCAACCGGTGGTTTTTAATTGGGAGCAGTTTACCTGACTATTTCGATGGTGTCTAACACAAGTTTAGTAGGCCCTCCCATCGATCTCACTTACCTGCCCAATTTGGTAAATTAGATTTTGATTAGATCGCTAAGTGATTTGAGTTAGCCCATGCTATTAAGATTGATCAATGTGACTGGTCTAGGTGCCATTTCAATTAGTTTGACCCCAACCCGATTCAGTGACTTGGTGAAGTCAGTGGAAGGATTGTGGTCTACTGATTGATCTCTTCTTCTCTCTTCTCAAAATTAATTAAATCTTCTAAATTATTAGGTCTCTAAAATGAACTGGTTATGGTGATGATTAGATCATAGCCTCCCATTAAGATGAATGATAATGGATCCATTATTTCTAATTGATATTGTAGGCGCTATCCGTCTGGTGTTCTCTCTGAACGATGGAATTATCATTTATCATATGATGACTCTGTCAAACTATCTGATGGTGGTTGGATTGATCGAGCCATCCTTGGGCCTAATCATTCATTAGGTAAAATCACTGAGTAGGTTCATGTTAATGGTCAAATCGAAACATTCAGTGGAGGCCCATCGCCTACTGAAATAAAATTTGAAGCTAAATTAATTATTAAAAATTATTTAAGAAAATAATTTGTTGAGAACTTACCCATAGGTGCATATGGGTTGACTGAGCCATCCTCGAACCTATATGTAGTCTGTGTGGATTTTAGTACCCGCTAAGAAATTAAGGTAATTCCTCGAATTGGAGGTAGGAGCTACTAATTTGTATAAAATAGTGGGAGGACCTTTAGACTAATTAGATTCTGTATTTTTCTTGTGTGCGCAATTATGGTCTCAAACTTGTCACTCCGATCACTGTTGGACAATGAGAAGCTAACTGGACTGAATTTCAATAACTGATATCGAAAGCTCAAGATAGTCTTGGAGCACGAGCGTATCCTATATATGATTATGCATCCAGCACCTGAGGAGCCTGCTTCCAATGCCCGAGGCAGGGTTTGAGATATTTATTTGAAGTGGCTCAATGATAGCACCATAGTTCATTGCATTATGCAGGTCTCTATGAATGACGAATTCAGTCAAAAATTCAAAGAGGCTCAGCTAGAGAAAATGCTCCAAGTGTTGAAAGAATCCTTTGGCACTCCCGATGATGTTGACCGACATAAAACTAATGTACCATTTTCAACATTCAGATGAGGGAGGGTACATCTTGTTGGGAATAGTGTCCCAAAGCCAATCGTCAGCCTGTTGACGGTTGTGCTCATTTTTGTATATGTACATGAATTATGAATTAATAAAAAATATTTTGATATTTTTTATCATAAAATATTTCATCTTCTAATGAACTCCTATGTTATGGTGAAGTCCTTAGGACTATTTAGACTCGACAAAGGAGGATTTATCGTTTAGTCCTTAAATCTGATCGCGACCAAATGATAGGTTGTTACCAAGGATGACAAGTTTATCAAGCATAGGTCGTTGTGTGCCATATAGGTTGGTTGTCATCTTAACCAATGAGTGTGGAGACACTGGTATGGCATACAGGTGAGATGTAAGGGTACATCTGCACTGAACTTGACCGACTCCAAAGCTATTTCTGCTGTCAAGATTTGCTCCGATGGAATATGGGTATAAATATCCCTCCGACTTGAGACCGTCATGATGACTTACAAGAAACTCACTGCACTTAGGCACTGGACTACCTGAATTTCTAATTCAGTGACGGAAGGCTGCTTGGTGTAGTCAAGTACTTGACTTATCGGTGCGTGTGTCAAGATGGGATTGACCACTGCAGTTTAGGAGCTGTGTACAGTCATGTTTCAATTTAGCAAAATCTTGGCCAGGGTAGTCTTTGTAAGGAGTCACAAGACTATTTGAGTTGAGCACGATTCAGATGATCTAATCAGGATTGACAGTTTAACCCTGAGTCGTCCTAAACACAAAGGTCAAA
This sequence comes from Elaeis guineensis, assembly GCF_000442705.2. Classification (NCBI taxonomy): domain Eukaryota; kingdom Viridiplantae; phylum Streptophyta; class Magnoliopsida; order Arecales; family Arecaceae; genus Elaeis; species Elaeis guineensis. The sequence continues at coordinate 44,744,341 of NC_025994.2, forward strand.
AGGATGAATTATACAGTAACCATATTCACGTAGATTCTGAGTGTTGCGATTGCGACTATTTGACCTATCCGATCATCGGGTACCATTGCTAGATGGTCACTTTGATTAGTACAGGAATTGATTCCTGTGCTATCGGCTTAGGTTCGAACCTGTGGGGTCACACACATTAGAGGTTTCTATCTGATCTGATGGCTGATGAAGAGTCCTAATGCTCATGGACTATGAGTCCTACGTGTTTGGGACTCTATGATCGAGAATCAGGATTCTCTGATCATGAGTCCCACACATTTTGGGTACCGGGGTCAAGAGTCCCACTGGTTTGGGACTCTTCGATCAGGATTACATATCGATGAATTCTGATGCCCGATTATCCATCAGATTTGGACTCAATATTTATAAGAGATTTAATTAGTGTTTTGATTGCTAATTAACTCAATTTGATTGAGAAATTATTTTTAGATCAAGTCCAATTGAATTGGATTCAGTTGGGTTTGACCCGATTAGGTTAAGAGTTGACCTAATCGTCGAGATGGTTTGGTCCCTGATTTGATCAGGGGTTGGACTTAATCATTTCTTGATTTGATTAGGATTTTATTGAGCCTAATTAAGTCTAATTAAGTTGGATTTAAATTAGTCTAATTGGGCCTAACTTATTTGGTTCAATTAGGTTGGTTTAAATAATGAAACCACCTTGACCCATTCTCCCTGTGCCACCTCACTTCCACTGTGCCCATTTGAATTCACGAGAAGGAAGTTCTCATGAATTTTTCCTCATGCAAAGCTCTCCTCATGCCCTACTTTAATAAGCCAAATGAGTGGATAAGGATGATTGGTTGGCCATTCAAATTTAAAACAAAGTTTGAATTTGAATGAGCAACCAATCTTAGCAACTTGACCTTATCCTCTTTTAGCACCCCATTTATTACACAAGAAAATATTTCTCATGAAATCACTCATGCACAAATTAAGCCACGCCCTCTTCTTCTCATGCCCTTAGTGGATAGGAATAAATTAGTTTCCATTTGAATTCAAAATTTGATTTGAATTCAAATGTGCAATTACTCATCTTTATCCTCTCACGTGGATAAGACCTTGGTTGTTATTTTAAAAGGAGGAGAAGAGTGGGGCATGTGCAAGAAAAATTTTGGAGAGAAAATCTGGGCGTGAGGAATCCTTGTGTGCAAGGTGAAGGTCTATATCCTTCCGAGAGAAAAAGAAAGAAAAGAAAGAAAAAGTATGCGCAGGGTTTCAGTGAGTTCTTCAGGGTTTCAGCCTGGAGTTCGGGAAGTGAGAAGGTGAGCTACGAGTGTCGTGAGCCCACCAAATTTTAGAAAGATCTTCAACATCCTCTCAAGCATGTTTGCTGATGATCCAGAGTATCTGAAGAATCGACAGACATCGATCGAAGGAGTTCGATCAGCATCGGTCGTCGAAAGGGCTCTACAACGAGCTAGCACTCGTGAGGAGTCGATCAGATCAGGAGCTTCATGTGGATGATCCACAGAGGCCAGACACACTGTGTGACTGTATCACGATGATCAGACTCTCCCGACGGTGATCAGATTACGACGATCTACTACCCGCATAAAGGTATTGTGTTCTGAACACATTACAGTAAAGTATTTACTGTTCAAATTTAAATTTCAAATTTAAATACATGCATGCTATATATCATATTTAGATCTTAGTGTAAGATAAATTCTTATTAATTAATTAGATTAATTAATAATTTCCACTATAAAATAGTGATTTTGAAAAAAATTTAAAATTATCATTTTACCCCTGCACTGAATTTTTCCACAAATGGTATCAGAGTGGGTTCTTAGATATGATATATATATTTGTATGCGTAGATTAAGTTGTAATCTAAAAGTTTAAATTTAAAATTTGAATTTTGAAAGTTGTTCGAAATTCAAAATTCAAAATTTTAAAATTCAAAATTTAAAATTTAAATTTTGAAATTTTAAATTCAAAATTCAAAAATTTGAAATTCAAAATTTGAATTTTAAAATTTGAAATTTTGTTGAAATTTTAAATTTGAAATTCAAAATTTGAAATTCAAAAATTTAAAATTTGAAATTTGAAATTTGTTTGAAATTTGAAATTCAAAATTTAAAATTTAAAATTTAAATTTTAAAATTGGTATATTTAGATATACTTGATCCAAGTAGCAAGTAATCAAATTGGGTTGGTTGCCTTGGCCGTCCGATCATAGGAGAAAAGTAGGGTTTAAAGGCCCTCTCTTCCCATTCGATGGGATCTCCTATGGTGGTAGGGGTGCCGATGCGATTATATCCCATGCAGATGAAGTAGTGAAAGGAATATTCATGATTTATTTTGATTGAGTTATTTTTTGTTATGTAATTAGCAATAGGATTGCTATTTATGAAATGTGCTGATATATTTATGAAATGAGTCAACATATTTGGTGAACAGAAAATAAAACCTTTCAAATTTGAAAATTATTTTCAAAATGCCAAACCCTGACCCATCAGCCCAAATACTTAACTAAAAGAATTAAGTATTGTCTAGTAGGTCTAGAATTATGAATTAAGACCTAAGACAATTGCATAAACTTGTGGGTCAATGGGTTAGATGGATTAGGTCCATAATTGGGTTAGACCTAAGGTTAGCTTAAAGAAATGGACTAAATTAGAGTAATTGGTCAAATCTAATCAAAAGTTGAATTAGATTAGGTCAAGGATACTCTAGACTCAACTCCAATAGTTGTAGTTGAATGGGTCCATGTCTTTTACTAGACCAAGATGGACTTAATTCATGGCTACGCGGTGGAACCCTATTTACTAAGTTGATCAAATTAAAACTAATGAACCGGTTGGTGTCTAAGGTAAGTTTGGCAGTTTGACCAGTGGTTTTTAAGCGGGAGCTACTCGCAGTGATTTGATCTCTAACGAGTTAATAGCTTATCCCCACCACTGATCTCACTTACCTGGCCAACATGGTGAATTAGGTTTTGATTAGATCACTTGGTGATTAGGGCTCACCCATGTCATTAGGTAAATCAGTTTGACTGATTTAGGTGCTCCTAATGCTGGCTTAAGTAAATCCTTTTTAATCTGACTTGGTGAAGTCAGTGGGAGGATTGAAATTGGCTGGATATTTTCTTCTCATCTATTCTTTAATAAAATTCTCAAAAAAATTATTAGGTCCTAAAAATGATTAAGTTGTATTGATAACTAAGTCATAGCCTCCCATTAAGTGAGTGATAATGAGTCCATTAGTTTAATAATCATTGGAGGCCCAAAGGCCTGGTGATTATTGACTAATGGAATTATCATTCATAGTATGATAATTTGGTTTGAGTCTTTCTGATGGTGGTTAGGTTGGCCGATCAAAGTCGGGCTTGATCATTTATTGGTCTGATTCATCAAATCAAATCATGTTAATGGTTGGACCTAACCATATTTTTCAGTGGAGGCCAAAGCCTACTGATTAGGTTCTGGGGCAAAATTAATTAATAGAAGTTGTTTAGAAAAACAACTGGTTATGAACCTTCCCATAGATGCACATGGGTTGACCAACCAAAGTTGGGCTCGTGTGTAGTCTGTGTGGATTCTAGTACCCACTAAGGAATTAAAGTAATTTCTCGAATTGGAGGTTGAGGCTACCAATTCGTAAAAATACTGGGAGAAACTTTAGACTAAAGTCCAAGTCTTTAGTATTAATAATTTATGTACTAATATAGATCTGGTTTTCATTTATGCAGCTATGGCCACTACCCTATCATTTCGGTCATTATTAGATAATGACAAGCTCATGGTACCTAATTTTGATAGCTGGTATCGAAAATTAAAAATCATCCTTGAGCATGAGCAGATCCTTTATGTAGTAACGGATCCGGCACCTGAGGAGCCAGCCCTGAACGCTAGAGGGACGGTCCGAGACACTTACCAGAAGTGGCTCAAGGACCGCACCAACGTCCGGTGCATAATGCTGGCAGTAATGAATGATGAGTTCAGTCGCAGGTTCGAGAATGCCCAGCCACAGGAGATGCTTCAAATATTGAGCAACTCTTTTGGCATGCCTGACGATGTTGAAAGGCACAAAACTAGTTGTGCCATTTTCAATGCTCGAATGAGGGATGGAGCCTCAGTCACTGATCATGTACTGTACATGATCGAAATGATTGAGCGCCTAAGTAAACTGGGCTTTCCCCTGCACGAGCAGCTTGGTAAGGATGCGATCCTTAATTCTCTGCCCAAGTCCTACCTTCCCTTCCTTACTCATTTTTAAATAACAAAACCTGCAGTGAACTACCACAGCTTGTTGGGGTTGCTGCAGAACTTTGAGAAGGACCACCAGCTTTATAAGGAGTTGGTAAATATTATGGGAGGGTCTTCTTCTAGTCATCGATCTTTTAAGAAAGGGAAGAACAACAAGAAGAAGAAGAATAAGAAGGTGCAGCTACATGCTGGGATGTCTGCACATGGTCAGATCAAGAAGCGCAAGCCTGACCAGAGCCAGGTGGAGTGCTTCTTTTGCAAGAAGTAGGGGCACTAGAAGAGGAACTATCCTCTATACATTGCCTCACTGGACCCGAACAGGCCAAAGAAGAAGCAAGGTACTTATATGATAACACCTTGCAACTTTTTTATTTGTGATACTACTGCCTGGGTATTGGATACCGGAAGCCCTTATCATATTTGCAATTCGATGCAGGGTCTATAGGTCAATAGGAGATTTGATGAAGGTGAGAGGTTCCTGAACGTTGGAGATGGAAGCAAAGTTCCAGTTCTAGCATTAGGAATCATGAACCTTATAATCAATTCTCGAAATATAATTCTGAGTGAATGTCACTATTGTCCAAGCTTTTTATTAAATATTATTTCGTAAGCCTTTTGGCCATGAACGGTTATCAATTTTTAATAAAAAGAAACATTTGCAATATCATTTTGAATGGTGTTACAATATTTATTGGACAACTTTATAATGGAATTTACTTTCTATCACAACCTGTTAATGTGGTTCAAACCTCCGGTAAACATCCTAGAATAGATAATGTGTCAGAAGTCTACCTTTGGCACTATAGGCTAGGTCATATCAATAAGAACAGGATAAACATATTGACTCAAGAAGAAATTCTTGAAGTAGGTGATTATAAATCACTTCCAACCTGTGAGTCTTGTCTTCTTGATAAAATGACCAAGTCATCTTTTACTGAAAAAGGTGAGCGAGCCAGTGAACTCTTGGGTCTGGTACATTCTGATGTATGTGGACCCGTGAGCTCAAATGCAAGAGGTAGATATTTTTACTTCATAACCTTCACAGACGACCTATCGAGGTATGGGTATGTCTATTTAATGAAGTATAAGTCGGAGTCGTTTGAAATGTTCAAACTATTCCAAAATGAGGTAGAAAAATAAATTGGAAAGTGTATTAAAACTCTTCGATCTGATCGAGGAGGTGAATACCTTTCCAATGAGTTTCTGACATATCTTAGGGAGAATGAGATTCTCTCTCAATGGACTCCTCCTGGAACACCACAGCATAATGGTGTATCAGAAAGGAGGAATCGGATCTTGTTGGACATGGTTCGATCCATGATGGGGTTTGCTGGTCTGTCGATCTCCTTCTGGGGATATGCACTCGAATCGGCTTGTTACCTTCTAAATAGAGTTTCGAGTAAGTCTATAACCAAAACACCATATGAGATATGGATAGGACGTAAGCCAGTATTCTCGCACCTTAGGGTTTGGGGGTGTCCGGCTTATGTTAAACGTTTAATTACGGACAAGCTAGGACCTAGGTCTGACAAGTGTAATTTTATAGGATACCCAAAAGAGACCAAAGGGTATTATTTCTACCTGGCTGATGAGCAAAAGGTGTTTGTCAGCCTTAAGGCAATCTTTTTGAAAAAAGAGTTCCTTGGTGAAGGGACTGTTGCCTCTAAGATCGAACTTGATGAAGTTCGACAGGTGGAAAAACTGACACAAGTTGCTGAACCTGAATCAAATTTGATTAGATCATATCCGGAGCCCAGTCTTCAAGCACCCATAAGGCGATCTGGTGGAGTACCACATCAACCAGACAGATACTATAGTTTCTTGATCTGGGATGATGATCCTATCGAATTTGATAAAAATGATGAGGATCCGATCACCTACATGGATGCAATGCAGAGATCCGACTCTGAGAAATGGCTAGAGGCCATGAAATCCGAAATGGAGTCCATGAAGGTCAACGATGTGTGGACATTGGTTGACCCACCCGAAGGAGTAAAATCCATAGGGTGTAAGTGGGTCTTCAAGAGGAAAAGGGGCGCAGACGGAAAGGTGGAAACCTATAAAGCCCATCTGGTTGCCAAGGGATATCGTCAACGTTATGGTATAGACTATGACGAGATGTTTTCTCCTATGGTAATGCTCAAATTCATTCAGATTATGCTTGCGATAGCTACCATCTGGACTATGAAATCTGGTAGATGGATGTGAAGACAGCTTTCCTAAATGGAGAGCTGGATGAAGAGGTGTATATGATACAACCTGAAGGATTCACATCCACTAATGAGTCTAAGGTGTGCAGACTACAGAGGTCTATTTATGGACTTAAGCAGGCATCCCGAAGTTGGAACATACGTTTTGATAGGACGATCAAGACATATGGCTTCGTTAAGAACGGAGAAGAGCCCTGCATTTATAAGTGGGCTAATAGTCCAGTAGTGGTATTTCTTGTATTGTATGTGGATGATATTCTCTTAATCAGGAATGATGTCCCTGCATTACAAGGAATAAAGATTTGGCTGTCGTCACAGTTCTCCATGAAGGATTTGGGAGAAGCTTCCTACATCCTAGGGATGAGGATCTATAGGGATAGATCTAAAAGGTTGCTTGGTTTATCCCAGTCTACGTACATAGAAACTATGCTGAAAAGGTTCAGCATGGAGAATTTCAAGAAAGGCTATCTACCGATAGGCCATGGAATTTCTCTCTCAAAGAGGGATTATCCGACAACACCTTAAGAGAGAGAGCGTATAGGTAGGATTTCATATGCTTCGGCAGTGGATCTATCATGTACGCCATGATATGTATACGACCAGATGTGGCATACTCACTAGGGGTAGTGAGTAGATACCAATCTGATCCAAGAGAGAATCACTGGAAGGTTGTTAAAACCATCCTGAAGTATTTAAGAAATACTAAGGACCAGTGGCTTGTTTATGGTGAATCGGACTTGAGACTTATAGGGTTTACAGACTCTAGTTTCCAGTCTGATCACGATGACAGCAAAAGTGTGTCAGGATTTATTTTTACTTTTAATGGTGGGGCTATCTGCTGGAAGAGTTCCAAGCAACACACAATGGCTGATTCAGTTTGCGAGGCAGAGTATGTCGCTGCATCAGATGCTGCCAAAGAAGCGGTGTGGCTGAGAAAATTCATCATCGAGC